>NW_023339650.1:15416045-15429100 GCF_004916995.1 Morone saxatilis
TTATTGAATTTATTTTACGTTAATATTATTAATTTTTATTATTATTATTATTATTCTTTATCATTTATTTTTTATTATATTGTGTTTTGTTTTTTGGTTCATTAGTAATATGCATATTTAAATTGGTAAATTGTTAGTATTATTATTATTATTATTACTTATTATTGTTCTAGTATTATTAGTAATATTAGTAATATTAGTAATATTAGTATAGTGTGTTTTGAATGCTGCACTTCTTATATTGTGTATATATATACGTATATATGATTTTACAATATATTTCTATAATTACGTAGTTTATTGAATTCTATTTTTACGTTTCATAATTTTTATTAATTATTTTATTATTATATTGTGTTTTGTTTTTTTGTTCATTAGTTATGCATATTAAAATATGGTAACTGTTAGTATCATATGTATGATTATAGTTACTATTATTGTTCTAGTAAGATTATTAGTCTATATTAGTAATTATAGTATATTAGGTTTAAATAGGGTGTTTTGTTGAGCTGCACTTCTTATATGTGCTATTATATAACGTATAATGATTAAGTACATCTGTTTCTTTAATTAACGTTGTTTTACGTTTACTTGGATTTATTTTACGTTGATTGGTTGAATAATTATTATTATTATATATATTATTCTTTCTTCTTTCTTTTCTGTATGTATATTGTCTGGGTTTTTTGTTGTTTTTGGTATTCATTACGTAAGTATGCATATTTAAGTTTGGTTAAATCTGTTATATTATTACTTAGTTTTGTTCAGTATATTAATGATTAGGTTACTTGTTTTTAATGCTGCACTACTTATATTGTATATATATGATTTATACATCTATTTCTTTATTAACGTTACGTTTATTGAATTTATTTTATGTTTAATTATTATTATTATTATTTAAATTTTTTATTATTATATTGTCTGGGTTTTTGTTGTTTTGGTTCATTAGTCATATTTAAGTTGGTAAATTGTTACTATTATTATTGTTATTATCATATTTATTATTATTATTATTATTATTATTATTAAGTACTGTATATTGAAACTGCATTGTAAATGTCAATAAAAACAAATATTTACAGAAAAATTATGTTAAGTTTTGTGTTTTTATGTAATAATATTTGAATTATTTATCCCATTTAAATTAATTGCATTCAACATGTATTTTAGATTTATTTTTTGTTGTTGTTTGTTTTAGTTATTTCTTTGGTTCAATCCAGTGTATATAAATGATTGTAAAGATATAGATAGTTAAATAGTTAAATCACTCATATAATGTACCCTAACGTAACACTAATACACCCATTCACAAATAATAAATTATATATTTACAGTTTAAAATAGACACTGTTATTAACATATCATCTATCATTGCCAAATATAAATTCTGCTCCCTGTATACACTCATATAGGCTATATAACCATGTATACATGTATATACTTGTACATAACCACCTACTTCGTGCATTCAGTACTTATTTCTTTGCACTATTTGTATTGTTTACAATTTACAGAACTACTTGACTTGTATGTACAGTAGACAATGTATGTTTTTTTAAAACTAAATGTATCAGTACTTCTTTGTTTATAATGACCTATCTTTGATAGGTGTGTAACATTGAGAGCAACTTAAACCACAGTCAAACTCCTTGTATATGTACACATACTTGGAAAATAAAGTTGATTCTGGTTCTAAATCAAAATTATGACTCCACTTGCTGCTCATCTGACACTGAGCTAAAAGTCAGACGGTAAAGTCATGATTTAGTATCTTATCATTTTCACTTGGCTTCACACTTTAGGCGTATGTATTTTTGTTATTGACATGTCTCAAAATGGTAAGATACTAAGCCATGGTAAGCTATTAAGCCATGACTATTGACTTTATAGCTTATAAGTTTGACTTTAAAAGTCGTGACTTAATATGTAGTCTAATAATTGAGAAGATGTTTTATTTTTAAGGTTACATTTCACTTTTTTTTCCCCTTGGCGAATTGGGCTTCCATATATGTTTTAAATCTGTTGTATTTAATTGTAGACATTTGTATTTACCATTTAACATATACATTTCTTTAAGTGGTCTCATAGTTGAAGAAATGTTTTTGTTTTCATTTTATGACCAAATTCACTGCATGACATGAGTGACAGAACAACAACACACCTGAGTGAAGTGAATGCATATGTTTAAAATTTTAATCAGCACTTGCACATCTTATTTTGACTGAAAATAACCTCCAAAAATATTTAAATAGAATAATAATCCTGCAATTCTGCTTCTTCCAGACATGTATTTGGCTTACCAAACAGCATGTAGCTGCATTAATATATAAAGATTTTCAAATATGGGCACAAAAAAAAGACAATGTCAAAAGTTGGACTGTGATGTTTTGCCAGATTTTAACAGGCCTAGTAATTTGATAATAACAATCACATCAAATTAAGCCTCTCCTCAGCAGTAAAGCAGGCATGTAAACAGATTACTGAACTGACGTCATGTTCCCAGAGCTGGAGGTCACTGGACCAGATGCAGCACTGGTGCACAAAGAGAAAATTCCAGTATGTTGCATCAATGAATGTGCTGTGGTCGGCGAGACTGTTTACGCTCCTTTGTTATAAAGTTAACCAGTGTGTTATGTAACAAACACATACATACATCCATCAGGGAATCCAAGTTTCTGTTAAATTAAAGTCAGTTTTCAACAGGATAAATCAGAGAAACGGATCAGTCAGTGTGTTTTTTCTTTGTTTTATTGCTCAGCAGTAAAAAGTACAGTGTATACTACAGTACAAAAAATACATAATGTTGAACACTGCTCCACCGTGCCACTGAACGTTTTGTAAAATATCCACTTTTGAGCGTGCAAAACAAGAAGCCCAGCTGTGAGCATCCAATGCAGGAAATATCAATATGTTTAACCATGTTATTCAACATCGCCCTTTGAATCGGTGATTCCCGAACAACATCTCACAATGCAGAAGATCTTTAGCGAAGATAGAGGCAGGCAGCATTGATTATTGAAGAAAAACTGCAGCAATGCAAAGTAAAACAGATGATAGAAGGACCACAGTATCAATAATTAAAAAACAAAATATTCAAACGCACTTCTTTATAATTAAACTGCCTCTGTATGTGCTCACAGTAAATATTCAGCGTACATTATTTAGTTCATTGTTTTTATTGGTCAACATTTTCGACAGCCTCTAACACTTATTATGTGGTCCAGCAACTAATTCACAATCATTCAACATTTCAACAAACACAGTTTGCATTGATGGACACACATTATTTATGGAGGGAGACATTTACAGTAGCAAGGTTGGTCTAATTGTTTCCTACACCGCTGAGAAACTCTTTCTCAAACTGGGATATAACCAGTAGCCACTCCACAATACAGACAAGTGACAGACAGACACATACAGAGGCACAGACAGACAGACAGACAGACAGACAGACAGACAGACACAGAAAAACAGATAAAACTGAGCTGAAAGTGATACAAAGTCTTCGACTCAAAGTAACAGTGATATTTGGTGAAGGGGGGCAGCAAATTTGAACTCATCCGTCCCCACTTTACTGCACACTCACACACACACACATACTGATATATAAAGGGCCAACATAGGGATTAAGACATCTATGTGGTCCCTCTTAAGAGAAGCTGGTGACACTGAGGGGGAAAATCAGTCCAAACTGCAGCATGTAGACCCCAAATCACCCAGTTTTCGAGCTCAAATTAACCATTAAAATCAGGGCCCATATTCACCAAACTGCTGTGATTTTGGACACACGTGAAAGTAAAACGTATTCTCAAAATAAAAGGTAATTGTCACATTTCTTATGACTTAACAATGCTCTTAAATCTCCAGGGGTGTTAGGTAACAACAACAATAAAGCTGGCATTGATTGTTTGCAATCGCTTTCATGCATCTTCATTGTCTTTACTTGTCAATGTGGTACTAAATTCCCCTTATATGATTTCTCTGATGTACCTTGTCTACCAGCAGTTAACTTTCCAGTTAACAATTTGTTTCCATTTCATCCATCTTATTTAACTTTTAAAAACAGCTTCAAACCTGTAATAACCTTCTTTTTTTGAGCCACTTGGGGGCAGCAGAAACAAGTTGTGAACATTGACATATAAGTTTAATTGGCGAACAACATTATCAATCATTTGGAGTCAGGTTTATCACCTGATGAAAGTCCAATATTGACTCTCTTTTAGCTCTGTTTTTGGTCTCCACCAACTTCTGATGGAAATATCTGGCTCTTTGACTGTTAAATGCACAACTACGCTCACCAGCAAGTCTCTAGTTGTGTCTGTCGTTTGGTGCTGACTGATGCGTTTTTAGAGCCTTTTCTCTGAAAACAGCTCCCTGCTACAGCTGGAAAATGACACTATGAAAGTGGTGAGAGTGAAATAAAACTGCTAAACAATGAGCTCAAACTCGCTATAAAGCTCTGTATAGCAGAGGGGGCTGTTATTTCATACATTATTATAATAAAAATACGAATTATAGCCACTTTAAATGTTTGTTTTATTCTGATCTGCTCTAGTCTGCTGTTGTATTGTGTATAGGGTTCTTGATTTCGTTTTACTTATCAAATAAAGTATTTTTTGTCATTATCTACAAAAGTGCACTGTAAATAAAACGTTTTATTATTAATCACGTATTACATTTTATGGTTGGAAATTTGACATTTGAATTTCTTTAGGAGATATTCAGGATTTCACACAAAGAAAATGAACTTAAAAAAAATGTAAATCACATATATTTTGTCAGAATAACAGAGTAAAATTTAAGGATGAAGAAACTAAAAAGACAGAATGATGGGGCAGATGTACAGCAGAGTAAATCTGTCTCTCTATTTCTGCTCAGAGTATACTGTATAGGTGAATAATCATGGGATCACTTGAGGACTGCTATTCAAGGTTACTCTTACACTATCCTATGAGGAGTAAGTGGCTGTTTAAATATGCCTTATTGTAACTTCTTTACTCCTAAGTTTGCTCTCCAGGGGATTCTTAAGCATATTTCTCAGCTGGATAAATATGGGCCCTGATGAGTATTTTGCCAAAAAACTCTGTCCCCCCCCCATGTACGTAGGTGCTATATTCAAGTTCAACAGGCTATAAGTATTTTGGGATTGATTTTAAAGGAAAAATAAAATTACAACAGAACAGCTTTAATGTTTTCATAGCACATGTCTCTCTCTAAAGCAGATTTCATGTGGCGACATCCACAGTGCACTCACCATCAAGCCACTGTAATGAAATTAAAACCACATATACTCTGTATTTTATAAAGACAATAAAAACCTCTTATCACAATTAAGCCTTTTTGTAGAAAATGTACATCAGAAAAATATGCGGGTGCATTCTCATAGTAAATAGTGTCTGTTTACATCACTCTTCTTTCAGGTTGCTCTTTGTGTTTGTCATATACAGTATAAAGTCAAAGTCTCTGAATAATTTTACCACATATATAAAATAGACAACAACAGCAGGGGGAGCAGAAGAGGAGGACCCAACAGTGTCTCTATTTCTTTGTCTCTAGATGGCAGAAGCTTTGTCTCTGTTGATGAAGAGGGTCTCCTGGCAGAAAGGGTTAACAAGGACCACGCTGCTGCCGCTGTAGTCTCCATTAGGGGGTAGACAGGTGTCATGCTCCTGCAAATGCACACATACACATTTTAAAGAAATGAAGCACTGGGGCGTAACTGTTAAACAATAGCTATGATTCATAATTCACGCTTCAGGGCTCACCATTAGGGCACACACTGCAGTCTACTGTATCTAAGTCACTCTACAGGCAACGAGCAAACTAGTGTGGAAGTGAACAGAATAAAATATGGGTTTGGTGCACCCCAGGGCTTTTAAGGAGATAGTGAACAAAGATATCTGACAAAGCTAGATGAGCAGAGAAACAAAGGGAGGCTGAGGGGGAAAATGTAAAAAGCTTCACGAGAGAAGAGACAAAAGGGAGGGATGACTCAGAAGAAACAAGGCAACAGGGGAACTTAATGTAGGGGGCGAGTGATGTAGAAATGGTTGTTGATGGTGAGTCAGCAGTAATAAGGCAGTGCTAGAGGAGGGAGGTGTGACAAACAAAATGATTTGCTTTACAGCAGTAATCAGGCCATTTTACCAGCAAGATCCAATCAAATCAACATTTAGGTTCATAATGATTTCTCCCAGAGCACTGTCGTTTACCTATAGCACTGGGGGAAGCTATGAGGCTGCTGCTCTACAGAAACAGGTAAAGCAGGGGAAAAGAACACCTGGGTGTTCACCAGGGGCATCCCACACATGATCCAACCTCAGCTTCCCTCTCCTGACGCCGTCCCCCAAACAAGCGGCAAAGGATTGTGAAATGAACAATGGTGGAGGAATAAGAGAAAGGAGACACACAGTGAAATTGTCACTGGAGAGACAATGACAAAAACATGCAAACGACAAACATGCAACAAAGCAATGCAAACAATATGATATGGGAAAGAAGAGCAGGTAGATTGCAGATTTAATTCCAACTTTGAAAAATAATACTTTTGTTCCTTACTACTATTTCCACCAGATGGCGCCGAAAATGCACTAAAAAAACTCTTATCTTGTTATTTTCAGTGTTACTCTGTGTAATACAGACCACATATGGCAGAAATATAAAGGTTATGGACATAATATCATGGGAATAATCTGAGGCAGCACACTACAAGAACTCCTAATTTGTCAGATGATTGTCAAAAGATTTATATTTGAGTTTTAAGCCAACATGAAACTAAAGAGCCTCCTTATGAGGTCTGTCTATGTGCATGTAGCTCCTGTATTTAAAGACTAAAACACCCTCACAGAATATTCTCGACAACCTGACTAATATATTATTCTAATCTATCATCATCATGACCACGGCTGCAGACAGGATTTATAAAATACTGCAGCCAAATTTGCAAATTTCTACCTCAGAATATTTTTGACCTGTCATCAACCAAACTCTGTTAAAACAATTTGAGTATTAAATTTTATACTATTCATTTTATTCATTGATGCTAAATTGAATGCGTCACCTTACATTATAGTTTACATGTTCCTTTAAAGCCTTCTATATACTGACTGGTATGTAATTCTGGTGGAAAATAGCAAATGTTTTTTGCCCCAAACAGTCTAATGTTAAACTATGTAGTCTAAAAACTCTAATCGTATAATGTAAACACCTCTTCAAGTCATAAAACCCCTCATATTCACAGACATATTACAGAAAACAACCTCAGTGTCCTTATCAGCAGCCATTTTCCTCACATAAAGCTCTTTTATCAGCTTGTCACAAAAACTGTGATTGTAAATTACTTATTTTTACTAATGACGAGTTTTGCTGTAATTTAAAATTCCGCAACATTATCCCCCAACAAGGACTTTAATAGCCAAAAGTGTGCATTCATAATAACAATGTACTGATAGGATAATACTTCAATTTACTAGATGTGAAAATACTAACAATTACTCTTAAAAGATACCCTGCAGGGTCTTTTTTCGCTTGTTCCATACAGCATCACTGTAAATCGTAGTAATACAGTGTCATGCTCAAGTGCACTTCAGCAGGGGCCTCGAGGCTTGCTGACAGGAGAGATTGGACATGGATCCTCTTGTTGTTTCCATACTCATTAAAACCATTCTGCTGACTGATAGTGAAACATCAAGTAAATGTCCCCCCACTTCTGTGTGCAGTGCTGTACACTAATAGAGTGTCAGTGTGCCAGCAGTTTGTACCTCGCTCTCGAGAGTGTGTATCTCTCTGGGCAGCTCCACAGCGTGCCTGCTGAAGTAGTCCATGGTGATGGCGTTGTTCCAGTAGCTGAGGTTGTTCTCCTGACTTGACGACTTCTTCTTCCTCCTCATACAGCACACAGTCAAAAGCACAGCTAGAGTAGGCAAAGACAGGAGTAGAAATTGTTGGTTAGTGCAGAAACTGGAAGTGCTGTTGCTTCAAATAGCCTCTGAAAGCGCCCACACTGAGGTAGAGGCTGTCATGTTTCACGACAACATGCAACCGTTAGAAAAAGTCTTCCTTAAAATACTGTTTGAAATAGCTACTGGTGCTTGTAGTAATTCTGAGCTATTTAAAACAACAAAGCTGTCTGCCAGTAACACATTTTCGGGAATCAGTACAAGAAAATAATTTATTATCAAAGGGGAAGAAATCCATATTTCTCTATCTCTAACAGACCAAAATGCAAAAAATTGGTTTGCCTAAGGTGCTACTCTTCTGCTCAATGAAAGAAACTCTACCTCCCCTTGCTGTTATATTGCTATTGCACTTTCTCCAATTTAATGCAACAAGATCAAGCCCTGAAGGGTGTCTGGGGCCTGCCAAAAGGCATTCTAAAAAATGAAGGAAAATCACATCCTGAAGAAAGTGCAAACCCAGAAAGTAAAAAAAAAAAAAAAAAAGTAAGGGCATGAAATGAGTAAATTACTACATTTTATTGCAAAATAACTCTTTTTGGGAAATACTTTATACTTTAAAATGCTTCATTTCTGAGAGTTAGATAAGAAGATATAGGTTGCCTTTGGCCCTTCTAGGTCCTTTTACGAAACTAAGGTAACAGGAACAGATGGATATATCAGTGTTATTAATCTTCTTATCTTTAACTCTCAGAAATGAAGCATTTAAAGTATAAAGTATTTCCCAAAAAGAGTACCCCAAAAAAGTAGTAATTTACTCATTCATGCCCCTTACTTTTTTTTACTTTCTGGGTTTGCACTTTCTTCAGGATTTGATTTTTCCTTCATTTTTTAGAATGCCTTTTTGCAAGGCCCCAGACACCCGTTCAGGCCTTTTGATCTTGTGCCATTAAATTGGGGGGAGAAAGTGCCCAATAGCCAATATAACAGCAAGGGGGAGCGTAGAGTTTTCTTTCATTGAGCCAGAAGAGTAGCACCTTAGGCAAACCAATTTTTTGCATTTTGCGGTCTGTTAGAGAAGAGAAATTATCGGATTTTCTTCCCCCTTATAATGAAATTATTTTTCTTGTACTGATTCCCGGAAAATGTGTTACTGGGCAGACAGCTTTGGTTGTTTTAAATAGGCTCAGAATTACTACAAGCACCAGTAGCTATTTCAAAACAGTTATCTTTAAGGGAAGACTTTTTCTAACGGTTGCATGGTGTCGTGAAAACCATGACAGCCTCCTACCTCAGTGTGTTTGGGGCGCTTTCAGCAGGCTATTTGAAGCAACAGCACTTCCAGTTTCTTGCCTAACCAACAATTTCTACTCCTGCTCTTTGCCTAACCTAGCTTGGTGCTTTTTGGACTGGTGTGCTGTTATGAGGAGGAAGAAGAAGTTCGTCACAGTCAGGGGGGAGAAACAACCTCAGCCCTTACTGGAACAACGCCATCACCATGGACTACTTCAGCAGGGCACGCTGTTGGAGCTGCCCAGCAGGAGATACACACTGCTCGGGGAGGAGCGTACACAACTGCTGGCACACTTGACACTCTATTTAGGTTGTACAGGCACTGGGCACACAGAAGCTGGGGGGACATTTACTTGATGCTTTCACTATCAGTCAGCAGGGGGGAATGGTGTTAATGCAGTATGGAAAACAACAAGAGGATCCATGGTCCAATCTATCCTGGTCAGCACAAGCCTCCGAGGGCCCCTGATGAAGTGCACTTGAGCATGACAACTGTATTACTACGATTTCACAGTGATGCTGTATGGAACAAGCGGCAATAAAGGAAAGGACCCTGCAGGTATCTTTTAAGAGTAATTGTTAGTATTTTTTCAGCATCTAGTAAATTCTGCAGAGGTATTATCCTATCAGTACGATTGCTTTAATTATGAATGCCACCACTTTTGGCTATTAAAGTCTTGTGGTTGGGATAACTGTTGCGGAATTCGTTTAAGATTACAGCAAAACCGCTCATTCAGTAAAAAATACAAATTGTACAATCACAGTTTTTTTGTGACAAGCTGATAAAAAGAGGCTTTATGTGAGGAACAACTGGCTGCTGATAAGGACAACTGGAGGCTGTCTTCTGCTTAATATGTCTGTGAATATGAGGGTTTTACTGACTTGAAGGGGAGGGGGTGTTTACATTATACGATTAGAGTTTTTAGACTACATATGTAGTTTTAACATTAGCACGCTGTTCTGGGGGCAAAAAACATTTGCTATTCTGCACCAGAATTACATACCAGTCAGTAAGCGCGCCCCGCTCTCCGTGCCCGCCGCTGCCTACCGGCGGCCCCTGCCTGGCGGCTCGCCGGCCCGTCCGAACGGGCGGGCGTGTGGTCGTCTGGTCCCGGCCGGGCCCCAGGCATCCTCTCTGCCCCCTTCAGTCGGCGGTAGCCTGAGGTAATCACGCGAAGTGAAATTCTTAAACGAATTTATCAACAAAAGGTGGAAGCTAGATCAATGCAACGCGGAACTCAACTCCGTCAATCACTACTAGCAGGAGAAATACCTTGACAACTGCCAGGTAAACTCACATCTATAGATCTACCTCAAGAAAGACTTTAAAGGAACATGTAGCAAAACTGATAACAGCTAAACAATAAAGGTGACGAATCAATCAGAACATCAGTTTAAATAATTGAAAAATAATCAAAATGAATGAACCGTAAAAATATAATACTCAAATTAAGACTATAATCAGAGTATTGCGTAGAATGACAGGCTCATCAAATTCTGAGTAGGAATCTTGCAAATTTGGGCCTAACCCAACATTTTAATCCTGTCTGCGAAGCCGTGGTCTATGATGGATGATAGAATATAAGAAATATATATTAGATCAGGTTGATCCAGATGAGAAATCAAAAATATAAAGAAATTAATCTGTGAGGGTGTTTAGTCTTTAGAAATACAGGAGCTACATGGCACATAGACAGACCTCATAAGGGGGAGGAGGCCTCTTTATTTCATGTTGGGGCTTTAAAACTTTCAAATAAAATCTTTTGACCATCATCTGACAAATTAGGAGTTCTTGTTTCTTTTTTTTGATAGTGGTGCTGCCTCAGATACTCTCCCCTGCTCATCATTATGTCCCATCACCTTTCGTCTTTCTGCCCTCTATTTTATTGATTATTTTGAGATTTGGGATTTTTGTAATCTTGTAAAATGAAGATGTTTTTGAAAAATGTTTGGAAGAGATTTAGTATTTTTTTTAAAATTTCCATGGTTCGTTTGATAATGTGAAATTTTGGATGGTTTTTTACCAGTTATTTGAGTGATTGTAATTTATTTGATAATTTTGATATTTGGGGATATTGGTTGAAGACTTGTGGAGAGATTTTCAATTTTATACAAAAAAAATAATTATTAATAAGAATATTCTTAATTTAGTTGAATAGAAATAATTAAAAATTGTATAAATAGAGTAAATTGTTTTATGATACATGGTAATGAATAAAGTTTAAAGTTATATTTGTGTTGGATTCATGTTTTATAATAATATTTTATTTATCTATCAGTTTTATTCCCTCCCTATCTGGTTAAGAAATAACAAGATAAGAGTTTTTTCTAGTGCATTTTTCGGCGCCATCGGGTGGAAATTGCGTAGTAAACTGGGAGTTTCTCTGTACACAAGATTGTGTAAGATATACTTGAATTCTAGGTATATTATTTATTTATTTTTCACTTTAAATAGTTTTGGGAATGTTGACTTGACTGGCATTGATTCTACTGCTCTTTTCTTATGTTATAAGCACGCAACTTAAGTTTCAATCATCATTGTTTGCCATTGCCTTATTAGTTTGATTAATAGGATCCTTTAGCCACTGGTTGTGTTCGATGTGCTATGTAATTAATTTGTTAAGTAATAAGGCAGAAGATCATCATGTTTTTGGTGTTACATATAATCGTCTAACAATAGATCTGGTCAAGTAAAGACGCTAAGAATAAGGGATTGATAAATATGTATCTGGTTATGTAAAATTTGCGGTAATCTGTGATGAGAGGGTGATATCAATCCGTTTGCTCTTATCAATTACCTTCCATCCCCTTTAATATAGTCGAATTGCATTTCCCAATTAGATAGCATTTGGTTTGCACTTGCGCTTGTAGTATCATGATTGATTTTATAGGTGTTTCTGATACCAAGATTCAGGAATTAATGTGTGTGTTGCTCGGGGATAACAAGTCTGAGCTGTAGAAATATAATATGGAAGAAGTAAGTTACTGATCGTTTGTTTTGTTTTCTTGGTGGAATCTAGCAGGGACACGCTGAGTGGGAATACACATAAAAATGTGGTTAATTTAATTTAAGTTTTTATTTACTTTTAATCTTTTATAATTATTGTAATTGTATATTTATTTTGAAATTGTTTGTTATTAGTAATGTATTGTAAGAGGAGTAGATTGAGTAGTTTAGGTGATGTTACATTAAATGATAATTTTTAGGATATTGTTAAAATATTGTTATAGCGGAGAGATAAATGAAATCTCTTGTTGATGAGATTAAAAAAAGTTGTTTTGTCTTTGATAGAGTTCTTAACTGTGAATGTGAGAAGATGAGAATTATCATTTAGTCTCTTCCTTCGTTTTATTTTTTGGGTGTTTTTTTTCAATTTTTTTATTTTTTTATTTGTTTTTATTTTTTTTTTTATTGTGTTTTTATGTTTTGGATTTATTGTCGTTTTGTTTGTTTTTTATTTTGTTGTTTTTAGTGTAGTTTGTTACGTGGGTTGGTGTTGTTGTAAGTGATTTTTTTTGCCCCTGCCGTGTAATTTGTAGTTTGTGATTTTGAGTGTTATATATGTGTATACACCCCTCTCTCTCCTCTCCAGTAGGTGTAGGTTTCAGACATATTGAATCTTTTTCCTCACTTGTCTATTTTATTACTCTTTTCTTTTATTTCGTAATTTATTTCCATAATAGTACTCTAACTTATTTCTATACTTTCTATGTTTTTAGATGCGATGATCTTATCTCTCTTTTCCTCCCCTTGTAATATGTTTTAGTTCAATGTATTCGTGTATAATTTATTTGTATCATTATTAATTGGTGTCTATATTTCCTCGGTCTATGTTCTTTATTATAGTTTTCATCTATCTCTAG
>NW_023339650.1:15429125-15441625 GCF_004916995.1 Morone saxatilis
CCTGGCTCTGTCTGAAGGTTACAAAATCTGCTTCCTCTAAAGCGTGGAAATTAACACCTTGTTTGTAACCCATTTGTTTAATCCTCAGACAAAAGGATATAATTGTTGATTTCAGTGTGGCTTATGTGCTGGACTATTTCTTGGCTGGTTTCCTGGATTTTGTTGCCTTCGTACAGAGCCAGGCTAGCTGTTTCCCCCTGTTTCCAGTTTTTATGCTAAGCTAAGCTTAACTGCTGCTGGCTTAACTGTACAAACATGAGACTTGATTTTCTCACCTATCTATAATAAAAGCAAATAAAAAAGGTCCAGTGTGTAACATTTAGCACGCCATTTTGAACCACCATGTTTCTAAAGTAAAGGTATAGGTAGTATACAAAAAGCTCCTTCACAGCCACCATAGTTTCTCCTTCATGCTTTGACAGTGAGGCCAGCTGGTTGCAATCTGCTACTACACTGCTAGATGCCTGCCACTAAATCTTACACGGTTCTTTAAAAAACTAATCCTTTAAATAGCAACATGTTTTATGATAATAACATTAGTAGGATTTAAGTCATGTTGAGCTAAACTCTAAAGTAATCTGACACTCTTTAAATTAATTAATTTCCCCTTTTGTCAAGCTGCTCTAACATTACTTACAACATGAGGAGACAGGCACACTGATGGCCAACACAATCCACACAATGTCCATCCTGCTCAAGCAGATGGTCGTGCGGGACGGCGGGGAGTCAACGGTGGGGCCTGAGCTGTTGCCAGGAGTCCAGGGATCCTGGGTAGTAGCAGGCACCTGCTTGTTTAGGAAGTTCCTATTGCCTGTGGAAGGGGGCTCCGAACTGTTCCCCTGAGCAGACGCCAACTCGACAGAGCTGCTGTTAGAGAGCAACCCTCCATATGCAGTTACATTCCCCAACCAGTGTCCCAGAGGGGCATTACCGTCTGTGCCGTTACCTTGGACAACCTGGCCATGACCATCATTAGTGGTGGTCTCGTTCGGTGCAGTGTGGTTGTTCGGGATGATTGTTGACTTAATGGTGAGCTCAGTGGACGGTGCTGGAGTGGATGTGGTGGAACTCCCCGGGGTCCCTTTAGCTGGACTGACAGACGTTGTGTCTACCACCAGTGGATCAGTTGGGGGCTCGGTTGCATGCACCTCCCTCAGGGTGATGGCGTGGTGGTGTGCGGCCCCCCGAGCATGCTCCCTGAGTTTCAGGCCTAGCGCCGGGTCAGCATTCATTGATGAAGAGGAAATGGAGGTCAAGGAAGGGTGCTCGAGCTCGGGAACACGCTGCCGGCCGTGGTCGGTGGATTCCCCAACACTCAACTTCTGAGGCCCTACATGGTGTGCAGTGAGAGTATCTCCTCTGTCTGATCCAGAGCTGGACATGAGAGCCAGGGGGTTTGGAGCCCCTCTGGCAGTAGATTCCACATCTATATTTGGGATCGCTGTGCTGAGAGATTTAGGGCTGCTGCTGCTGGCCTGGTTAGTGCTGACAGTAACTGGGTTATGGACTTGAGGTACCCTGACCAATTTGTGCATGTGGCCTTGGTTTACAATATCAGAACTGGGCTCCGGGGGCTGATTCACATGACTCTCAGAGCTCACAGTGTTTGGGGTGACAGCATTTGTGTCATGAACGGGATGGTCGTCATGAGCCATGCTGGAAGTTTGGGTTGTGTAAAGCAAGGCCAAACGGTGGAGTGCGACAGTAGGGAGGATGATGTTTGAGGGTTGAGTGCCTCGTTTGGGTGACCATTCCCCGCTACTGGAGCCTTCCTGTTGCCAGTCCAGTGGGGGAGGTTTGGGGGCAGACAGGGGGCTGCTCTGGGCGGCTGCCATGGAGACAGGGTCCTGGGATGTCTGGCTGAGGTACAGCTCCTGTGCTGATGACACCAGTCCTACTGACAGTGCTAGGAATGCTAGAACACCTGCGGAGAAAGAGAGAGAATTAGAATTACTTGATTATTATTTTATTATGTGTGTATTTTCAACATGTCTGTCTGCCTCAACATAATTTCTCTCTTTCTCAGCCCAGCAGGTGAAATTGACTACTCAGGTGTTCTGAAGAGACGTGTTCCCTTGTCTTGCATTCATTATGCTCCTCAGCCTTTGATCTACTGAACTGCTGTGTTTGTCACTCGCCTAGTTTAACTAGGTGAGTGCTTTATTAACTGGATTATTCACTAGATCCATTGTGCAGCTAGGACTCGGAGGACGTCTCGGTCTTTAGTTAAAACAAAGCTGCCTTGTTACTCCACTGAAATGCTTAAAGATCTCACTCACCTCACTGTAGTAATGCAGTCAAATAACAAGCGATTATTGATTCTAATCTCCGGATAACACTGAAAATAGGTAATTTAGTGTATAATATACGGTCTAAAAATCTTGTCTTCTTTATGCAAGTTCCAATAGGATTAGATGTATTCATACATTTTCAAGTGAGCTTTAAATCTTTGATAATTTGCAGAACTTTGAAATAAAATGTTTTTGATATTAAGATCGGCCAAGAACACGCCAGTAGACTTAATAAATGTATTTTCTGAAACAAATAATCAAGTGAGAATGCATTTTCAGCCAGTGCAAATGTCAGTAGCTCCCTGCTCAATACTACAGAAAATGACTTGTAAAGATATTTTTACAATGACAGTCGCACAGCATCAAAATAACCCACTTAACATGCTAAAACCATCTCAGAGAGCCTGACAGATTCACTTGAGCTCAATCCCATAAGGAAGCTGAGTAGAGACAAGTCATTAGCAGGTGCCTGTGGGGAATATTGGTCCTATTATGTTATCCAGACACCAAGAAAGTCATAGAGAGAGGAACGTGCAAAGGCTTATTAATTTCCCCTTTGCTCCCTCCCCTCCATCCCTTATTGACACTGTTAAACACTGCTAATGTGACACATTAACGGAGCTCCCACCGGGTGGTTTCTATGCATTTAGCTGAGGACATGCATCCCGTCTGAATGAGGTTATGTGGCATGTTAATGGTGTGAGAATACTACACGTTCCAAGGTTATTTAAACATAATTGTATTTCTATTCTGCTTAAACCATTATTGTTTTTTTGCTTTAAGAATCAAGCCGGAAGTGTTGCTATATTTTTTCAGATTTTTAACAAATCCAACCAAAAGACATTCAGTGACATTCAGCTCCAAGGCCATTCATTTCTACTGAAGATATCAATTAATACGGCTCAGTAATTACATAAAACAGCTGGGCACTGTAGCTTTTAGCAAACTTTAATCAAACAGGAAGAAATTGTGCATTCATTGGGGACTATTTTCAGCTGTGGAGTCACGCATATTTTGTTTGCTACTGAGTGTTTATGGCTGCAGGACAGTGTTTGCGGGAGTGACTAAAATTAAACTACAGTGTGTGTGGTCATGTTAATAAAGGAACATGTCAACAGTGTGGCTCACTGATGCGTTTTTAATATTTTTGACAAAATGACAACAATGGATGGTCGATGGCACAGAGGAATAACCTCAGGCTTTGGATACACAGTCTTTTTAGTCAGCTTATTGTTGTTTTTTGCTCTTTTCGTGGGATTTGCTGACAATAAGAAAAATGTAGAACATTGCCAGCCTTATCCTTTAATAATACAGACCTAAAGTCATTTACTAAAGACTTATATTTTTTAAGGCCACTTAAGAGAAAACAAATACCACAATATATTGTCAAAAATCTTTTTTTCTCTAACCATAGCCCCGATCTCTTTTTTGTAATAATGTTGAACCTTGCCATACAAATAAAGCTGCAGGCGCACACACTCAATGGGTCAGAAGGGGGCTTGCATCAGAGAAAAGCCTCCAAGAAGTTGGCAAAAAAAGTGCACTGACATGAAATAGACAAAGAAAACTTTTGAATACATGAACGTGCTGATGTGGGAATTCATGAGGTCTCTGCAATAGAGGTTATTTAGGGACAGTGATTAAAACTACATTGTTTTGGCATTTATAAAACCCTCAAAAAAGCAAGAGTCATAGAAAACACACGGAGTCTAAAGCCACCAATGTAAACTGGATGTTGTGGCCATCGTTTAACTATGGTGCTCACTCAGTAACTATGGAAACCCAGTTTCAATTTCCAAGAAGAGCAGAGGAGAAGAAGATGGGAGAAGAGGTGACAAAACAAATCTGTTTTAGAAATGTAGTAAGAGACAGATATATATTTTAAACAGTCCAATATAACAGCCCAGGCAATAGTCAATATCAGTAATCTCAACATTTCTTTGAAAGCTTCTCCACTGTTCACTGAGGGGATTTAAAATATACCACAGCAAAACCCCAAAGCACTGACTATTTAAACTCAGCCTGTGAATCATTAATCATATTCCTCCATACTCAATCACGCAGACTACCAGGATAGAGGGTTCAGACCCTGTCTTCCATTAGGCAAGCCTGTCACGTCTCTAATCCATGGAGCCCACTCCAGACCCATATCTGAGGAGATAACACACATGGCCATTCTTGATTTATGACTGCTCATCTTTTCTAAGATGATCCTTAAGTCAGGGAAATGGAACACAGACAAGCCCAACCTATCAAAGCTTAAGTATTTGGCCTATTGTTGATCATCGACAATGTGAATAGTGGTCACATTAGGACAGATTTAGAGGATAAGGCCCCTTTCAGATGCTCACAAGACATTACAGTTCACAAATCAATCTATACTGAAGACGGTGCATGAACAGAAACACAGCATGAAAGAGAAACAACAAGAAAAAAGATTGAATTATGATACCTGAATAATAAATAAAAGCATTATTGTGACAAAATCATAGGTATAATATATGAAATACTAACATTTATGATAGGAAAGTTACTTCTCTGCAACCTGTAAGCAAGGCAAAATAAACATTAAGCACATAAAAAATATAATAGAGGTCAATTAAGAGTGAACAATGCTGCGGTCTGGCTTGACTTATACTTTCAATCAGTACCCAAACCTGGCTGTCACAACCTGGCAACTCGACACTCTGCTGAATAAAACATAACACCCAGACTCCCTTTAGAAAACAAAGTTATATCAGAAATGGGCAAACCAGATGCTCTGGCACACACACACATAAACAGGATCATATTCTTCTAATTTGTCCAGAAACATGTTGCTTCACGCTGATCTGTAACCAACATGGAGATTAATATTCATTCAGGACTTCGCAGTTTAGTGAAATCATATTTTATTAAAGATCGCATCTAAAATGTTAAAGGAGAGAATCTGCTTTTTAAGTAAGTTTGCACTTAGACATCTGACTGCTCGTATATTTATCAGTGCTGAATACATAGTGAGGATAACACCGGCCTTTTTATGCTATGCTGTGTTGAGTTCTGACAAGAGACATAAAAGTAAGCTGCAGCATGCATGTGAGGGGTAGAAAACGAGTGAAGAGGAGTTGTTTAAGTGCCTTACAACGGCATGAATCGCAAAAAGTAATTGTTGGAAAACGTTCAATATCCCGAGAGAGAAACCTTGTTAGTACAGAATGCAAAACAGCTTTTTCACAAAAATCTGTTGAGGAAGAAACTAACACCCGTACTAAGGTAAGACAGCTCAATTTGTTACTTCTGTTTGGTTGATTATTGGATTGTATGAACGTTGGTGAGGCCCGGTGATCATTGCTATGGTAATCAGTTTGACCTGTTTTAGAGTTTCAATCTGTGATTCAGTGGCAGATGATAAGAGGTGGCAGAAATGGTCTTGTGATGGGAAAAAGCAAATTGCCAGCGATGCAACGATCGTCTTTGGGTTACCTTAAAATTCCTGTGAGCAGTATTTTACTTGGCATTGTGGTGTAGGCTGCAGATCGTCTATGATCTTGGAGCAGTGTTTGGTTGCTTATCTATTCTGGGCTTACTGTAGAAACATAGCAGTTCAACATGGCGGACTCCATGGAAAGCACTTCTGTGGCCTTTGACAAGATGAACAACTAATTCTAAGGTAACGAAAACACATTTATTCTTATTTCCAGGTGATTTTACACTTATGAAAACATACCTATGGATATTATAGTCTATTTCTGATAATAGATCCTCCTAAATGTTACACACTGGACCTTTAATGGGTAGATTTAGTTAGAAAGCTTTAACATGGAGACGGAGTAGCCTGTCCAGTAGCAACAGCATCTGTATTTTTCTCTAAAACATGCTGATGTGAGTCTATTTTATCCTATATACATTCTATTGCTGAATTTCTCTGTGTTTGTGCAGGGATTAACATGTGTATCTGTGTGTTTTTACACAGTTTTTTCGCACTGTTGTAAATGGGTATAATTTGTCATAACCGTTGGGCGTCTGGTTGATGGAGTGAGAGTGTAAGTAGGGTGAACGCAGACAGCCCGGCCCGGCCTCCACAAAGACAGAAGCAGGCACATCGAGTGAATTAACTAGAGGAATGATTGAAAAGGCTCGAGAAGTAAATTGAGCTTTATGAACATCCATTATTGAGTTGAAACACTGGGAAGAACATGAGAAAATTGGATAGAAAAGGGAAAGAATAGCGAGGTCGGACAGGGTGGGAAAATGTGCAAAGAGGAGGCCAGAGGTGTAGTTGGGGTAAGAGAGGGAGATATGTGGGTGTTTCTTCAGTGATAAGACATGAACAAAAGCAAAAAGGTTGGATTAGACACATTAGACCAAGGACCAAAAAGGGACATTCAAAGGAAAATACGGTGTGAGAGATAGGAGAATATAGGAGGCACTCTTTAAAACATTTGTCTTGCTCAGCGACACTCGTCCACTCAGCATGATTTTTTCACCATTTGTGCCTGTTGGCTGTTTTTGGCCTGACATGATATTTTTTCACAAGCACAAAAAAACCCTCCACAACAAGAGTCCATTTTCAGCAGTGATGACGCAAAGGAGAAGGCGAACAACGTGAATTCTCTGACTCTTTGCTTACATGCAGACAAAAATTGGTGTGTTCAGTTTCAACGGTGACATTGAATTAAAGGTCTTTCCTCTTATCCTTCTACTACATGTTTTATGGGCCTGGAGGGTGACACACTGTTATCACTCTCACCAACCTGTTGCCTTCACTATCTATATCACTCAGCTGATCGTCTCAGAATAGCACATGCTAATATCATGGAGACAAACAACACCCAGGTTAAATTACTGTTAGATAATGCCCCCATTTATTTGACTAATGGTGTCAACCTGTTTTCTACTAACTAAGCTCAGGATGTATGGAGGGAGGGGCAATTTATGCAGGAAACCTGCTGAATTAGGGCTCTTGTGAATGCATAGGAAGCCGGTGACATTCGTTGAAGTCCTCCATTGATGCCATCGGGAACATCAATAAATCATGTTGCAAAGCAGGATCCTGCGCACTGATCCAATGCAGGCTTTGTCCCACCAATCATTCATTATTAGACTCAATGTCAGGGGACAGGGGCCAGAGCGGCTGTCACTGAATCTAAAGTTACACCGGTGGAATAAAAGAAATCAACACATAACATTTACTCCTGCTGATGAAACTCACTGCATTACATTTTTACCATGGATCCAGTCAAAAGCAAAGACTCAATTACAGAAGAACAATATCGTTCAGGCACATGCATCATGAGTCTTCAAGCCTAATCAATCATACTGGAGCACTTAGTGTGCGGTATGCAGGCTATCAGCGCTTATGCACTAGCCTGGCTGCATGATCAATCCTGTAGGGGGGCTTCTAACCGTGGAGGGTGGGATATATATCTTTTGTTTCCAGGGGTCACCTCATTCTACGTGCCATGGAGAACGATGTGGCCCGAATGTACAGCGACAATCTGCCTATGAAGCAAGTGTTGGAGCCAGGCCGGTTGTGTCGCATCATCAGTGGGCAGCTGGCAGTGGCACTATTCGAATTGGAGGCTCTACAGGAAGCCAAAAATAGGAGCTGCAGAGTCATCCATCAATAAGGCTTGTGAGGGTTTGTCAGGCTGTACTTCTAAACTCTTACAGTTCTTCTGTTATTGCCCGTCATGCTGCCTGCGCAGGGAGATGACAGAGCAATACATTTGGGGGAACAAAATATGTACAGCCAATGAGAATCTGGCCAAGGTCACATGTTTAAATAGATGACACTACAATGATAACACCTGTCTTAAGATTAAATACCTGACCGAATAGAATAACAATGTCCTTTATGATATCTTAACTAACATTAATGTTCTCTTTTTTTAGTTATATAGTTTATATTCTAATATAGAGTGTAACATTGTCCAGTCATCTTTTATCTGGTTCTAGCATATTTACAGTTGTTTATTAGTGTTTAACAATGTGCTCTGTGCATGTTAAACTAAAAAAAAAGAAATGAATAATATTTAATTGTATTAGTTGTAGTGGTTAATGTTAATAACTAAGTCATGGGATGAAAAAACAATCAATAGTACAGTAACAAACTGGATCATTTGTACTTTAGAAGAATTATAGAAAGTGGAAGATGAACTGGAAAGATTTATTTCTAAACTGAAGATACTGTACATTGTTGTTTATAAGACAACATAAGAGTATATTAAACCCTGGTGTCATCACCCATAGCAAATGCACAGGATATGACTTCAGTGTCCTACATTTTTGATCTTTTTCTATACCTTTTTCCATCACCTGAGAAGGTTTTTCTGGATGTTCCTGACCTCTGAAACTATGAGACTGTTGGTGTTAATTTATAAAAAGGCAGTATGTGTCCATCAATAACTATGTCAACGTGCCCTTGAGAAAGACACTAACCCTCTGCCTACATGTGTCATTGTAAAAAGTATATATAAAATAATGCCTGAGATGTAAAAGTATGAGAACTAAATGGAATTACTGTATGTCCACCTCATAATCTAATGGGATAAACATGCATAACTGCTAGTTTGGAAGCCCCAGGGCATTGAACCATAACCAATAATTAAGGATGTCCTCCTCACCGCCCAACCGGCCCTCCATGGATCACATTTAGCCTTGTTTTATGGTAATCACAAGCACTCCACTGTAGCGGACAAACCTCCATGGGATTTCCCCCAAATCCCTCAGGGCAAATGGAGAAGGCTTTATCTACAGCACTCATCTGAATACCAATGAGCCTTTATCACATCCTACACAGCACACACACCGCGGCTCTGCTATCTAATACAAAATGAATTCATATCTCACTTTTGAGGATAAAGGCTGACAGACCAGAATCAAAGTAATCATAAGCCTTAAATGGAGAGTTTTGTTGAAGGTAGTCCAAGCCTTTAATTTTAAGCGTTGACGTACTGTCAGAGCGAGTCACAGAAACAGATCGGATTCATCAGCTTCAAGCAGACAAAACCCTTTATCAGCCGGCCCGACTGAAGAGCTGTTTGACTAACTGCTGGGAAGATTGGATTATCACGCCTGGACAGAGTGCTATCTGCCCCGACTGACTTCAGTGGACCCGCTGCACTTCTGTGACTATTACCGCTACCAACAGTACCACTACAGTACTATGATTATCACTACCTGTTTCATCACTACACAACTAATAGCAACACTGCTGCTGCTACACTACAACAACTACAACAACTACTACTACTTCCTTAAGTCCTCTTGCTACCACTACGCCTATCCCTAAACTGCTATTACCATTGCAACTACCATTAATAACAAAATATCACTTTAACTGTTACTACACATCCAACTGCAACTTCTGTTACCACTACGTCTGCTGCTACAACTACCACCAAGTACTAACTAGTATCACTTTTTACTCTTACAAGTGCAAATACTACTATTAATAGGCTACTAATACTACTACCTGTGGAATTATTTACCTCACAATTATTACATTTCTACTACAACTGCTGTTACTATTAATACTACAAAGACCACTACTCCTACCACTAGCTGTTACTACTACAATGATCTCTACTGTTTTAGAAAAGCTGCTGTGAAATCAGGCATTTTAGGCCGCAACGTTCCCCCCCAAAAGTCATGTGGTAACGTGGCTCATCCTCCATTTCACCCTAAAAGGAAACAAATGCTTTTCCTTCCTGTTCAGTGATGTTGTCGGTGCGCACTCATCTTTCAAGAGCGTTGCCCTTTTCGCCCTTGTCGCCCTACTCTTTCTTCATTTAACAGTGTTTTCACAAGTAACTTCACAAAGACAGATCCTTCTGAAATTCATCCTCATGTGGAGGCGCATACATATACTGGGCGTTTAAACAGAGTGTCATCTTTACAGTAGCACAAACAGACAAATTCCTTTGGTTTTGCTACTGGGTGTGTTCGTTTGCCATTCTGGGGAGAGTGTCTGTCCCATGGGGGGAAATAGACAGATACGGCACATCCTGTGGATCGCTGGAACCATCCTGGTTGAGAAGGACTACTGCATGGGCGGAGTGGTAGAGAGGCGGAGCGGGGACGGCACTACAGATGTGAGGCCTGAGATAAGGGGGAAAGCTTTCGTAACAGGATAATGGCTTCCTGTTTGAATGCTCCGCAAATTGTTTGTCAGGTTAGAGCAGCTTTGAACAGAGACGTGTTTATCTGAGAATCAGGCGGCGGGAGAATGCGAAAACAAGAACAACAAAGAAGCCTTTTGCTGTTTACTGGGATAATGATTTAGCTACAGTGACTGTGACAGCAGCAAAGGATCTAACAGGAAGGAGAAATGTTAAACAGGAAGTTGTCTGGAATCTGGGGAACACAACTCCATTAAAGTCACAGACACTGCCAATGTCTTCCACTTACAGAGAGTTTCAACATTTTCACTGTTGTTGGCGGCTTTAAAAAGACCACGAATTGTTGCAACAACACACTTTAATCATATGAGACAAGATGAAGTCAGACTGGGAAGATTACTCAAGCCTTGTGTAATCATTTACGATTCAAACCAACTGGTCTTGGTCAAGTTATAATTCTTTTTTTTTAAGGAGCTGACTTCAAAACACAATTTGCAAGCAGTTGCCTTACTTGTCAGGCTTTGCTTTGAAGACCGAGCTGCCAGACACAACCTAATTTTCAACAAACAAGTCAGTTCTCTCCATTGTTTCAGTTGTATTATGTCATCACAACATGCTCGCGTAGGTACATAGGAAGCTCCGACAGAAAAGGTACAGGATAGAAGAACACAAACACAGCAGAGAGGGTTGACCAGAGGGAAACAGGGACACTCTTCTTGCTCTTATGTCTGTCATGATGCGGAAACATCAATCTTAGTTCTTTTCTATCTGCAGTATCTCTTCTCTTGCCTGCTGCCGAAGGATGTTAAGGCACATCTGTCGGCTGGTCTGGAGAGAGAAATGAGAAATGTTGTCTCTACTGCACAGAGACAGAGATTTCAGGTGGGCCTTTCAGCTCTGCACACTGTAAAAAGGGAACCCTGATGGAAGTGTAATATGCCCGAGGTAACTCAGACCCCAGCTGGATCCAACCAACTGAACGCAAAGCAAAAAGGAACACTATATTTTCAAAGACTGGCTCTATCCGAACAAAACCAAAAAAGAGGCTTTAAAATCCAGTCTCAATATAAACTCTATAGAAAGCTGGTCCGCAGCTTCGACTCAGACTTCTCTTCCATAGATTAAACTCCGCCAATGTGACCTCGCTCCACCTCTGCTACAGCTTAAAGCACTTCGCTCACAGCAGTCCAGTCCAAGTTTATCACCTCTGAGGGATTGAGGCAGATTTGTCTGCAGACAGCCTTTGGCACCGCTGCCCTGAGGTAGAGCTTGGGGGTGCATACCAGATATCATCAGCCTGTTTAGCTAACCGTCCAGGAGCCGGGTGGGTCCCAATCTGACCCCCATGTTCCATATTCATGTGACATTCTGCGCTGGTACCCTGCCAGAGCTTCGTACAGCCTTGATCCTGTCGTCTGAATTTAAAGCAGCACAGACTCGAACTATAACAAGAACTAAGGGGATACAGCGCTGTATGTATAGTATCTGATGTCTACATAAGATGTTTCTATTGTGGATCCCCCGTCAGGGTCTTCAGTAATAAATTATTGTTTTTGTATTCACGCACAACGGGCAAACAAAAGAATGACTAATGACTCATAGCATCATTAATGGATTACTTTGACAGGAAATACGTTTATTTGCTTTCTTGCTAGGAATTAGATGAGAAGATGGACATAAATATGAAGCGGCTGTTAGTAGATGGTTATCTTAGGTTAATATGACCGTAAGCAGTGAGTAATAGTTTGCTTGGCTCTGTCAAAGGAAATAAATCTGCCTTCCAGCACCTCTAAAGCTCACTAATTAATATATTCAATGTTTCAATGATTCAAGGTTATTTTATTGAAATTTACAATGCAAGGTTGTAAACTGTTATTAGAGCTTGTTTGTTTAATCTGGGATTATTTCCTGTATTTCATATACTATGTTTATTAATGAGCCACAGAGGTGTTGATAGAAAGGGTTTTCCCCCTGGCTAGTTGGTTAATTTCCCCGTTTCCAGTCTTTATGCTAAGCTATGTTAACTATGTCCTGAGAGTGACTTATATTTACTTATATTTTACAGAAAGATATGAGAGTGGTATCGATCCTCTCCCCCTCGATGAAA
>NW_023339650.1:15441649-15442759 GCF_004916995.1 Morone saxatilis
TCAAATTATTCCTGGATTTTTCTGAAAGCTCCAATAAGTCTGACATGGAATTCAATAATACAGAAATGCCTGAAAAACAAACAAAATGGCTGGCCGTCGTTCAAAGTAACTGAACACAACTTTAACCAATATAGTGTTATATAGTCAATGCACAGTATCTCTAACCCTCACACTCTGCAACCATAAACCAACTGCAGTTGTGCGATGATGTAAATGTTTGCAAGTCAAAAACATCTACCATCCCTCCCATGTGACTTGAATGCAGGATAAACAAAAATTCGATAATGTGTGTTTCTTTTGGCCCTATTTGATGGATTATATTCACTTGTGTAAAATATATACCATTAGAAATCTACTCTTAACAATAAATAATAGTAAACCAAGTATGGTTCTCATTTCTCTTAGTGTTAAATTCTGCTGAATTCATATTTGTATGATAGCAACAGGACCTTTGCAGATATATTCTCTTTTGATTTTGCATCTGCAGTGCCCAGTGGCATTCTGGGTCCCTGGTAGCACACCCAGGACAAGACACCCTGCGGATGCCCCTTGCCCCCACTGTTGGGTCTACTCACTCAGCAGCTGGCAGCGCAGGACCTGCAGGCTTGTCTTCATGGTATCATGTGATCCGGCTCCTCCTCCACAGTGCTCATGGTTCTCTAGCAGAGAGACAAAAAAAAGGTAAGATAAGATGAAACTCTTAGGTATGAAAATCACATTCAAGTCATGGCCAGTGTATCAGTGTGATGCACTGTGATTTTGTCAGGCCGGAGTAGAGTAGACACGGAAAAGGAAGAAGGGATTGTAGAGATGATTGTGCGGATTAACCTTGACAGTTTAATCCTTGTAATGACTGCCAGACAGTTACACCTCTCACAGTGGATGATATGAATTACATGTAACTAACAATTCATAATAAAAGACCAGGTAGGACTGCAGTGGTGGTAAGCCTCAGCTGCCAGGCTTCAAATCAGCATTGGCATCCTGCAGGCTGTGTTGGTCAGTAAAACCAATTATGGAGCATTAAACATTGACCAGTAAGCCTTGTTCTGAGATAGCCACTGCATGTGTGTCAGCGAGACAAGTACCCAAGGGTGCTCTTTAGGAGAA
>NW_023339650.1:15442790-15456031 GCF_004916995.1 Morone saxatilis
GACTCACTGATGGCCTTCTGTTAAATGAAAGGCACACACACACACACACACACACACCTACACACACACGCACACACCCACCTCCTTTCACCCCCAGAAGAGTGTGTGCATGTGAGTGTGTGTATGTTTACCTCCTTTTGTGGAAATGCCCTTGGGCAACACACGTGCCCACACCATTTCTAAAGAAGAGTATTCAAACAAATACACACACCTAAGCACCCTTCACCCTACCTGCATGAATAATCTGTTGTGAGTGTGACATGTGAAATTGGATTTGCGCCCCCCAGGACGAGGGGTCTGGTTGCAGGCATCCTGTATTTCTGTGGGAGACGTGTGAGATGAGAGGAACAGACAACAAAAGCACAGGGTAGTAGGGTACTGATCCTTTCACATGGGTTTATTTCTCATAAATCCAGCCTCGCTGTGCAGACTGAGAGGAGGCAACACACTGCATCTGAGTCATCCTGTTTATATTGCTGCCATTGTGGCAACCTTTTAATGCTTATAAACTGTGTGGAGCTATAAATCTGAACCATGCAAGCCCAGACTATTTTGAGAGTTTTGAAAACTTTGTTGAGTAATGGTAGAAGTGACAGCTGGACATGCACAAGCAGGAAGCATATACCAACAATACCAACAGCACAACACAAAAGTGTGGCAGGAAATCTTAATGGAGCTCTGGTGTTGTCCTCTTAACAGGGGACAATCAAAAGCATAAAATAATGGCCACGGCACTGACAAATTGAAAAACTCTATTTCTCCTTTTGGCCCCCTTTCTCCTATTACAGTGGAGAAATAAAGAATAAAATGAATGAAAACAACAATGTAAAATAAGCAACTAAATTGGCTATCAAGGCACACTTTTAGAAGACATATACACACAATTTTGTTCTCGTTTAGAAAGTGAAAACAATGATGCACGCTGCGCTGCGCTGCTCTTAACTCACAGCTTCGCCTATAATGGCGGGGGCTCAGTCGTAATATAGTGCAAGTAATTGCAAAAGAGATGAGGCTGCAAGAATACAGTAGTACCAGCAGAAAATGAGTTTTTCCTAGTTTCACATCTGAAGAAACGACACTAGAACCCCCTCCTTGGATCCACTCAGAGCGACACCATAATGGTGCCGTGATATCAACTCCTTCCCTGTGCTTTTGCATTTGTTTTTTTAGCATCATGTCAGCCTAATAAGCTCAATGGCAGGGTGCGAAGAGAGCAGCTGAGCCTCTCCACGGTGATTACACCTCATCAGCGCTGCCAGGCCATCGCAGGATCATAGACACGCTCTTTAATTTGCAGGGGACAAGGGTGAGACTAGGAGAAGGTGGGTGCAGTAGAGATAGTGACAGGAGGGAGTGTTTCATTTATATGTGTTATCACAGAGCAGAGCAAGGTTTTTGTTGAGAAAGGAGGAGGACAAGCTGCATGGACAAAAGACAGGCTGTTCAAGCCTCCAGCTGGGGAGCTGAGTCATAGTTCAGCTTTGCGCACACGTGCAGGTAAAAGATAATACTGGGTGACAGTCAGGGTCGCAGCATTGCCACAACCAAAGACAGGATGAGAGGTCCACCAGCAGCTGCTGACAGTTTTGTTGCTGCAACGCTTAACACTCGCCCACAAACGCACAAACCTGGATTCAATTCCAGTACTTTTTCACAGATGGGAAGCTGGTGAGGGATCATGTCCACACAGGATGGCCACTGGGGGGATGAAGGCGTGAGTCTGTTCACACAGACATTACCACTGCATTACAAATCACAGGCCCCTCAATCATTGCAGTGAGACCACTGTGTTGACGCAGCAGGGGTCCCAACACACAGAGTCTGTCTGGCAAAAGAAATTAAAGCCTGGCTCAACTTTTGCAGCAACCATATATGATGTCATCCAGCAAAAAACACTTTAATGGCTAATCAAATATGTGCAAGAACACATTCTTAGATAACTATATCAGAAATGGCGTGACTATACTGTTTACCTCTCGATTGACAACTTTCTATAGATTAAAAAAAAACCTTCCTTTTACCCACTCTGCAGTGTTTCGACATCAGGTAAGCTTTCAAACTGTATGTATTACTCAAACCAGACCTCCAGGTTTATATTTTATCATCTCACCAGTACCTGAAAGAACATACTCCCACCAACGCTGCCCTTGGTTTTTTTTTTTAATGCAGTGCTGTTCGGTCTGAATGCCCTGGAAGACTGGGAGGTGAGGAACTGCTGTGAACAGCATGTGTTAATGCATTTATGAAGTTTCTCACTGGAAAGTGAAAAGAAGGGAAAACTTAATGTGTATCCGAGAAAAAAAATGGATGTCGAAACCCTCCCCAAGCCAACAATAGTGTTAGCAGTGGCAATGACTGCAGTGTATAAGGAATTTGGCATTCCAAACCGGAAAAAAGGGGGAAAATTAAAAAAACAACTCTGCCTTTACCCCCCAAAAGACAAAAAAGGAATTAAAATGAAAATAATTATTACTATTAAATGGCACCTATTATAATATACATGCATACAACATACAGCAGAGATGTAAAAATACATAATACTTTTCTTCTGCTTTACACTGTCAGCTTAGCACTTTGCACATAGCAGCCTAGCTTCCTACTGGAGAGGGAAAAAAATTGCATGGCAACTGACATGCACACAGACGGCAGCCATCACCATGGCAACCCTAATAGTACATTATATTCAAATTCATTCACAAGGACATTTCGGGGCTCAGAAAGAATTGGGAAAAAAGAAAAAAGGATGAGATTTGGGATTACAGAAACCATAGGGATAGTGAGAAATCCAGTACCAATGTACTTGTTTCTGGGACTCGGCAAAGGTTTTTGTGTTTGCGGTCCTGCTGGCAGGCCCGGGTCCCTAAAGGTCCCAGACTGCAGCTCTGAATAGTGTGTCTGGAGGGGGGGGGGGGGGGGTGCGCAGACTAGAGGCCAAAGCCAAGGTCACCCGAGACATCACAATGAAATAAGCCTGTCACTCCATCTCTCCGTGGCCACCAGCCGCAGGGATAACAATGCTTTTAATTTTGGACTTCCCTCTATTCTGCGGTTATGTATAGGAGTTGTGGCAGAAGCTGGCTGCTTGCCCACAACGTTGGCCTGAGAGCTTTTCCATAACGAGAGGAGGAGGAGGGAGGGAGGGAAGGGAAGGGAAGTGTGGGACTTGACGACGGCAGTGTGAACTACAGTGTTGTGCTCTCACAGTCAACTGATAACTAGACCTGCAATCACAAGTGTTCTCACTGATTATTTTTTTGATGCCATGCTCTCACGCTTTGGTTTATCTCTTTGTTATAAACTGGAGGGAGCTCTCAGCCAGCTTCTGTCTGAGGGAGGAGGTACAGAGTAACGAGAGGTGAAATGTGAAAGCTGCAGCTTTGAAGTCACTGGGCAGATACATGCAGCAAAATATACTGATGTATATAAAGACCAAGAACACTGGCAACTGAAGCAACACCAACTCTGCCTTGTTGAGGTCCTTATTCTTGACAGTAGTTTCTTAAAAATCTTCATTTTTCCGCAGCCTTACAGTAAGATCAGTGGATCATATAAAAATGTGGTTACATCAGTGCTGAATTCATTGCATCAAAGCCCAGGCTTGATGTGATCTCACAGTATTTATCTACATTTCAAGTTGTGTTAGACCAACTTTCCTCAGCCCTGCCCTTCCACTGCGACCCAGGGGACATGCCCACACAGAGGGCGTCCATTTCTTCTTTTGATGTTGTTTTACCCTTTGATGAAAATCAGAGAATAGTCCCTGATAGCGCTGCTGGGGCTGCAGTCTTGCTCTGCCCATGTGTTTCTTGTGTTTATTCTGACGAGACCCCAACCTGGGGGAGATTGTGGCTGTGATTCAGGAGTAAATCTTTACCTTTGAGGGTGTTGACGCCATCTTGGTGACCTTGCAAAATGACCAACTGCTTGGCACCAATCATGTAAGACTGTGGCTTACTGTGCAACAGAAAAGCTGATTACTGACTACAGCCAGGAACAATACTGTTATGAAACCATTTTTTCATCAGTAGGAGGGTTAAAAACCAATGCCAGTGACTCAAGCACAAGAGAGGCTCTGGGGCTTTGATAACTTAATTGTCCAGCCAGGATACACACAACAAGTGAATGATTACAAGTATTGATTCGATGCAACAACAAGCCTAAATTAAATGCAAGGCAGCAAGACTACAAAGCAGGAAAAGTTTTCCAGGGAGCTTTTTTAATCCTTCCATCCCTGAAGACGGCGACATTGCTGAGTCACTGTGGTGAGTTGTATGTGTGAGCGCTGTCAGTCGTGGCCCTGGATGGTAAACCTGGCAGGATGAGTTGCTGGTGCTGCGTCATGAAGGCTGGCAGAGGATGTGCGGGTTATCAATCAGCGCCATTACCCCCCTCCAGGCCCTGCCCGCAATACAGCAACACACTAGCCATTAAAAGAACATTAGGCTCCCAGCATGCCGTTGACTCTGACCGTAGCACCGGAGGAGACACATCACCTCCATGTCACTACTATAACTCACTTGGTTACATAAAAGCAGGAAATGTGAAAAACACTCTTATACTGTGCATGCTCTGTGTATGGACATGATATTAGCTTTAAAATATTGCTGCTTTAAAGGTCCAGTATGTAATATTAAGGAGGATCAATTGGCAGAAATGGAATATCACATGCAAACTGTGTTTTTATTAGTGTATAACGACCTGAATATAATAATCGTTATGTTTTTGTTACCTTAAAATGAGGCCTTTATATCTACAGATGCAGCGGGTAGCCTTCCATGGAGTCTACCATGTTGAACCACCATGTTTTTACAGTAGCCAAGAAGGGACAAACCATATTGTGGCTCGAGATAGGTGCGTTTTTGTGTTTTGTGCTTGGAAGGGACGGTGAAGAAGGGCCGAATGTGAAAAAGCATTCTGCTTTTAGTACTGATGGAAGAACTGCTTCTGTGTCAACTTCAATTATGTTGGCAGGATAGATACGTCACATGCTTCTGACTCGTTACGGCAAAAACTTCTCCCAAATAGAAAACCTTAACATAATGTCAGAGTACCGTGAAGTGAAACAAAATGGCAATTCAGTCTGATTATTGAGCTAGGGCAACCCAACACCTGAGTTAATTTCTGCTATAAGCACAAATAAATCTTCAGGTATGAAAATGTTAACAAGAAAAACATCTCTGACTACAGCATCATGCTTATACAGATAGATTTAATGTGCTCAGTGAGCAAGCTGTCAGCTCACATCCATGTCTTGGCTATATTCCACTGGTCAACATATTTCATATGTCAGTACTGAGAGAGCAGGACAGGGTAGCATTAAAAAGTATGTGCTTCTCAATAGTCATTAATGTAGAAGTCACTGAGCACAGCACAGGAGCAGGAAAATACTTGTGTGTGAGTCACTATGTTATCACAGATATTAGTGGCATTGTTTCTTTAGCTTACTTCAATGCCCTTTATCCTTGATATGCCAAAACACAGAAATCCCAGCTTCACAATGAACAAACCTACTGTAGCTCTCACAGGATGAATGAATCTCTAACTCGTTCAGTGGAGAACTCCCACTCAGGAAGAGCAGTGCACCTGTGCTCAGGGGCAACTGAGGAGGAGTTGAACAGCATCACCGGCCTCTTCATTACTCAACACACTCACACACAGCCAGGACCAATGACTAAAGCAATTCATCAGAGGAATCATGGCCAAGGCCCTATCTGTAGGTGTGTAACCACATGTGAGACACAGACAGATAGATAAATGGTAGCCAACTAGAATACCTGCCCATTTGTACAGCTGCTAGAGTTCCTTTACAAGAGGAAAGTTTTACAGCATGAGCTTCCAGTGCACTTCGGAGATCTTTTACATCTTTTGACCAGGTCCAAACGTCTCAACCCGTCAAAAAGTCTCAACCCCTCCAAATTAAGTCAAAAGCAATACAATACCATGTCAGAAATTGAGCAATTTACTTTCAAGGCACTAGTCAAGTCCAAATCCTTTAGGGCCAGCCCAAGTCAAGTCACAAGCAAGCTCTTACCAAGTCAGAAACTGAGGCTTTTGCTTTCAAGTTTCAGTCCTTAGGCAGTCAAGTCTCAAGTAAGCCCTGTCTCAAGGCAGTCAAGTCCAAGTCAGGTTTCAAGTTTTCATTTTTAGTTACTTCAGTCCAACTTGAATCTATGTCCCAAGTAAGTCAAATCTCACAGAAGTCAGGTTCAAGTTTGGGGTAAAGCCTTCAAGGAGTCAATTTTCAAGTAGTTCAAGTCTCAAATCCTCATTTTGTTGATTCAAATCAGACCCGAGTCTCAAGTATTAGTCTCAAGTCAAGTCTTCAAGTAGTCAAGTCTCAGGAAGTGAAGTCTCCATTCGAGTCTTCAGGCAATTGAGTTTCAAATCTCAAGTCAAGTCTTTACTGAGTCAAGTCTGAAGTAGTCAAGTCTCACAGTCTTCATTTGTTCACCTTAGTCTGACCCCAAGTCAGGTTTTTAAGGGGTTAAGTTGAGTCTGCACTAGTATTTTCTATGCTCTTTAAAACTGTAAGAGAAGGTGTCAGGCTGAGGAAGCATCACTGTACCACATGGGCAGTCATTAAAACCAAGGGAAGGCCAGACTGTCTGACAGATTCGGTAGGGGATTGAATCAGTGGAACAAAAAGTGAGACAGGTAACAGAGCCCCAGGGAAGAACCTGTGACAGACTCGTTATATCACTGGAAAGAGGACACCACAGACTGAATATCAAGCACTTGGAATGATTGAAGGACGAGTGCTGTCAGCGGATGCATTTGATTAGTGTTAAAGCCAGACCTGACAGTCAAACAGCACACAGGGAAAACTTTATTGGTAATGTCCCTCGTGTTTTTGTGCACAAATTGTTGTTGTAGTTTGATATTAATACACTACATTATGATATTGACAGACGATGGAGAATCTTCTCTAGAATCAAAGAGTAAGAGCTTATCATTTTGCACCAAAGTTCAACAAACACCCACAATGAAATCTATTATAGAAGATACACATTTGTAAACTAGCAAAGGTCCAAGTTAAAGAAAGGGAGTGAGCAATTTAGGGAAGAATCAACTTAAAACAAACAGAAGAAACAGTGTGAGAGAATGTGAGCAGGTTAAATTACACTACTTCATCACAAAGTACATCAATGTACTGAACATCGCAGATAGATAAGCTGTTAGGTGATGTCTAACACTGAATCAGATTTGATGGATTTCTCCTATCAGACCTCCCAAGTGGGTGATATTTGGCTTTCTTGTTATTGACAGTGCACAGACACTCACACACCTGGAGACTTTGAGACCTGTATTACCTGCAATTGCTCTGCACAAGCTTATTCCTTCTCTCCTGAGAAAGTTCTTAAGCCAGGCAGTAAAGGAACAGACATTGTGATGCAGCTCACCCTCGCCACTGTCTGAGTCGTAAATATCCTCCCCTCTATCTCTGTCTCACTCTCTTCCCTTTCTTCTCTCCGTCCTTACGTGACCCCTGACTGAGTGAGTGACTGACTGCTACTGCGAGAGACTCGCTGATGATGAAGAGTAACGTGACACTACGGCGTGTCACGTCCCGCTACGCTTGTCACAACCAGTAACACAATCAAAGAATAACATCGCGGCAAAATAGGTGAAAGGGGCTTAGGGTGACAGTTAAATTCACCACACTTACTGGATGCATAATGACACTTCCCTAAGTCGTTTGGTTTGTGGTGCACTGGTCTGAACACAATCCAGACACTCATGAAAATGCATGTTTTAATGCACTCCAGCTCTGCATGTTAAAGCACATCAACAGCATGTTCCTATTAGAAATAATAATGTAGTGTTTTCAATCCTAACACACCCTATTGAATAAAAATGTTTTATCACACTAGATTATTTTGATCAAGCTCATATGCATGCAAAATTATGATATAAGTGCTCTCTGGCATTGTTTGGTCGATAGTAGACTGGGTTATTTCAGATTGTGCTGTTTTCACAGGGGATATTTCATTTGATTTCTGAAGTAATATGTCTGGACAAAGCACAACGTATAGTTTTGTTCACCAAAAAGAGAGCAGGACTAGATACACAATATGTCAAAAGGCAGGATGAATAATGTAAAGAATTATCTCTTACAAGGTTTCTGATCAGCAGCCTTGAGAAACAGTGAATTATTAGATTCCATCTGGAGCTAAGTTAAGCAAAAAAATAGTTCGCTGAAATGAAAGCACAACGCCTTTTTGTCTTTCAGATATAAAACGCCTGAGGAATAACATTTGATCAAAGCCTCATCTTTGGCTTCTGTCTCACTGCCAGATCTCCAGGCCGTTACATCTCATGGTGCGGCTGGTAGCTGTCAAGCTGACAGACAGATTGATATGTAAAGTCTGCCTCTCTAGCTTGGCCACATTGATTATTGGACCAGCGCAGCTCAATGAAGCCACAGTAACGGATAACAAGCACATAATCCTCGACGTAATAGCTGTCGAAGATCTAAATTTACACCAGGAAAATAGCCTGGGAGACCTTTGATGAAGTATTTGACCTCACCAATCAAAGATTTTGTCACAGCTGGATAGATACGCCTCCGTAGACTCTCCTACTTTCTCTAACATCAAAAGCATTATTTGTCTTTTTAGAAAGACTATTTTTCAGAATCAATTCAGACTCAACTAATGTGGTTTTGACTAACAGCTCTTGATTTAGCTTCCCAGAGGCTGAGACAACCGGTTTGTTGAGTGTCTGTTTGGTGATAACGTTCATTGCTGTGTGTTCTCCAGGCATGGATCCTTGGCAGACTGGGGATGATAAAGTAACTTTGCATAAGTGCACGGCTGTATAACTCCCTGAAGCCAGGAGACGTCAGAAGGAGAGGCAGTTACCGCTCAGTAAAGTGATCTCCAACAGCGGTTTTAACATAGGGCTTGATGTTGTGAAAAAGCCCTGAGCTGCAGGGCCTTTCTTCTCCTTCATCTCCCATATCTCTTTGCTCCCCACTTCTTTAATGTGATGTCACGCTTTCATCCGAATAAGTATCTTCCTTTTCCCCGTCTCTCATCTTTACTTCAGGCTTGGTCTTCATGCTCTGAGTCCCTTGAACCAAAGACTGCGTTTTAAAGCTGCCAAAGTGGGAAATTTTGCAGGCCAATGGGAAATTTTACAAACATACAAATATGAAGAATAATTTAAACACTTCCAACCAACAAGTAAACAGGAAATTTCAACTTGTATTATCGCTGTGTATGTGCACATTTTAAGTGTGCACAGACTGACTGACACTTCAGCATATGAGATGCTGATTCTGTATTGATTTGTACTACAAGAAATTATACCAAACAAGTACAGAAGGATGTTGCTATGACATCTTCAAATTATAAATTTGAATATATCTCAAATAGAAGGTAAAAAAGTGGATTTCCAAGTATTTATTTATTTTACTACCAGAGCCACTGCATTCACTTTGCCAGGTGTGAGTAGCACCTCCATTTCCATTAGTGTACACGTTATTATAAATTCTAGTAGGCCATTTAAAGCTGCACTAATCAAGATGTTTCAGGTTAGCAATGGATCAAATTACTATATGAAATGTGAAACAGCATTATCACCTAATTGCAGTTTCCCTCAGATCTGCGGAGAGTTTTAGCGTCTTTCAGCTCATTGTTTTGGGTTTACGGCCCCCCATTATACCATTATACTGTTTCGGTTCACTCATGCCTCTTTCATCTGTGTGTTTTCAGCAGCAGCCAGCAGATGTTTTCAGTGACAAAGCTCTAAAAACCCAATCTATGCTTTCTGCACAGCACAGCGTAGCACACAGCAAGTTCACAGCACAGCACATAGCTGCTGAAAATATAGCTGGGGGAACTTTTAGCAGCTAAACAGCCAGATATTTCCCTCTAGAGTTGGTGGACAACACACCAGAGCTAAAAGAAGACTGAATTTAGGACTTTGTTTGGTTGCCAGAAACATAACTGCAAAGCTTAGAAAATATACTTTCATTTGGCATTCGTCCAGTATGTCAGCTGTATTTGAGTACTGGAAATAATTCTGACCAATAAAGTTTAAACAGAACAAAAGATTGGCAACAGACTCAGAAGAAAATTCAGGGTCATTGTAGAAGGCTGACTGCACAGTAGAATGAGATTCAAGATAAGAGAGCATCCACTTTCCCCTGTTGACGCCCTGCGAAGCCACTCTGACATCAAATGGATAAAAACGTTATCTGAGGACACACCTGCCCTGCTCCATCTTCTACATTCAGCCCAGAAATCATTTTTTAAAGAACTTTCAAGCATTTTGTGTTTTAGGTAAAGATGGGTTGAAACTGTGATTATTACGAAGAACGTGACTGCTGCAGATAAGAAAAAAGGTATAATGCAGTGTATAAAGTTTGAGATTTTTAACAAATGGGTACAAACAAATAGCAAAAATATATATTGTTCAAAACTTTTGACTGTCAGATATATCTCTCAGTGTGTACGGAAGCGGTGGCGGTTAGCATTACATCAGATTTCCTGTAAAGCCGATGCAATGGGTGTCCTCCATCTGACAGCCCGTCTGCAGCAGGTCGAACACCTGTCACACCTCACTTTCTGCCAGTTGAGATGACGTTTGACCTGCTGGTGGCCAAACTGCCCTTCAGGGCGAGCTGACATGGTTTGAGAGCAGCCACCGGCAAAAACAGAGTGATTCAGCTGGAGCAGCAGCGCTTTTCAAAGTGCTCGACATGAGTCAAGCTACATTAATTTATTCTGTATTTTTTTTAAAAGCTTGAATGACTAATTTGTTGAATTCTGGTCTAACATTCGCGTGGGGCATTAATATGAATTTATTCAAACTGCACCAAGGGAAATATATGAGTGACTACACACCCACATTTAAAAATCCCAGAGCTGCTTTTCTGAATCAGACTCTGCACATGTGCCTTATTTGAACAAATTCTTTTCAAATTATGGTCAGACTTCTAAAATAATTTCAGCACAGAATTAAACAAGACGGAAGATCCAGCAGCTGCAAAGGGAGAAATATGCAGACTGAATGAAGAATTCATTTTTGAAAAATCTGTAAGATTAGGCTGCCACTAAAGTGTGAATTGATCCAAATCCGATTTTGATAAATGAATATGCTGTGTTTTCCTTTTTTAGATTACTGTTTTATATTCATCAAGGTTTGGAAAACAGTTAGCAACCTATATGGGACACTCCATCCAATCACATCTGACTGTTCAACCTGTTCTCTGCTCTGATTGGTGAGGCAGAAGGTATTTTTAGCACCAGATATTCAATAAAAGCAGACACTTCTCCAGAGGTTTTAAATTAAGACAAACAGACAAGCCAACACCACAGCAAAATAGCATGACACAGCAGTAGCACTGCAACGCCAAGGGTGCTGTCAGCCACCATCTATCCTCCAGCCCCCCAGCGGGCATCACAGCTAACACAAGGTCTCCCTGAACGCACCTTACCCTCTTATACCGAGCAGGTAAACTGTTACAGAAAGCCAGCGATACTTTATCACAGAGAGCATGAACACAAGGCTTTGAAACACTGAGTCAAAACTTTGAGCCCAGTGAGAGTAGAAGCACTATTAGTGCAATGCAGCACAACTGCTGCAACATTAAACTGAGAAGGACCATTTGTCAAAGTGGTTCCCACTGGAAGTCCCCTATGTGAAGCAGTTTCAGAGGGGAGGAGAGTTAGTGGTCTTAAGACTCGTCCGCTGGCCTCAGAAGAAACGATGACTCATACATCGATAAAAGGTTAACTGCACTGCCATCCCATCCAGACAAGCTCTCATGAAAGGATGGATATTCACATATGAAAGAAGGATGCAGTTTGCAGTTGAGCTCCATGTCTAAATGATTCATTTCATCTAACAAAGTATCATACATGAACATTAAAGCAATTTTATTTGCCTTAAGGGTGAGAGATTAAAAATGTAGTGGTGCAAGATGACAAACCCAGGGTTGTATCCTCGGGGCGTGAGCCTGGCCCAACTCTTGCACTTAAAGCAAAATAAGACGCCCAGAATTACCACCAACATAGAGGGCATAATACCATAAACAAGCTTAATCCCTTCAAATCAACATTAACAGATGTAACAGGGCGGGACAGTGTGCTTAGTTCAACTTGCAGGGTTGAGGGCAAAAACAACCTCTGGGCTGTTAGACTTATGTCAGAGTGGTTTTAAGTCTGATTGGACTCATGTTATTGTTATTACTATGAAGATGTTGCAAAATTCAATATACTAATGCAACAGAAGAATGGTTCCCACCCTGGGGATTGGGCCCCCCTGTGGGGTCTTTAGATAAATCAGAGGGGTCATTCACAATACTGAACTTCTCTAATTCTTGTTTTATATTGTTATAATAATCTTGACTCAAGGTCAATTTTACTCGCTTCATTGCTTATTTTTGTCAAACATATTGATTCCAAGGCCAAGAATGAACTTCTGTAAAATTCAAATGAAACTGGTGTTTAAAGAGTAATAACCCAAACATATTGGAAAATATAACATGCTGAGTGACACTCAAATGCAACAAAGGAAGCTAAAGAGAGTGAGGTAACCATAAAAGGAAATAACTAACTTCGGAAGTCCTTTTGTTCAAGAACAATACTCGTGAATTCCACTGCCTATTGTCACATTTTTGTTCCCTTACATCTTGAAATGCATATCTTTCCTGTAGACATACGATCTGATAATCTTACCGAGAGTATCTATGAACCACACAGGAGCTATGTCCGGAGCAGGACAGGAAACAAGGCCCTGTGGTGCATTCAGGAATGTCCATGAGGTAGACTCAGCAATCCTGCAATGTACACAAGAATTTGCATTGCGAAGGAGGAAAGACATATTGTTTCCACTGTGTCTGTACACTTCCTCTCTCAGTTCACAGGCTGCAAACTTACTTTCTGCTGAAACAGTAAAGCACACACCTCTAGAGTTCAGGAAGTTCCTCACTCTACAAACACATTCCTAATTTTACCTCTTGACGCAGCCTCTTGTCTGGTGACAATGGCAGGAATGAAAAGCAGTGGGGAAGGATGTTTTTTGGAGGGGGGCGGGGGGGAGCGTATTGTACCTTGTTTCCTCGAGCAGCGCAGCAGAGACCGCTGAGAGCCAGCTGGGACGAGTGAACGAGAGGAGCAACATCCGTAGAGAACGTCCAAGGTCCAGAAGATTTCCCGCCGGGCGATGACCACGTGTCCGGAGACGGAGGGAGAGAGATGTTGTATTGTTCTCCTCTCTCCTCCTCCTCCCCC
>NW_023339650.1:15456131-15466612 GCF_004916995.1 Morone saxatilis
GCTCCATCCCCCACTATTAGTGAGACGGATTAACTCCAAGAGCTGCTAGTCCCGAGAGTGTGTCTGGCTCACTGTATGCAGACATACACACAGACACACATCGCATCAATTAGGCCTTCTCTGTGCGATTCGGGCTGACAGACGAAGGCAGATGCACTCTACAAAAACATGACATGGACAATTGGCCTGAAACTGGAGAATTTACTCATGGATGGATGAGCAGCCCAGTTGCTCAAGTCTCCAAACAGACTAAAGGCCTAATAAGCCAATTACACCAAGGATAATTTGCATGCACACATCAAACAATGCATGCAAGTGTGTAACTGGCACACTCCAGAGGTTATTTGCGAGTGATGGAGCTTCTTCCATCTGGACAGGGGTGACCTTCTTCTTTAACCACCACAGGAGAGAGCAAGAAGTAAAGAAGTGATATTTGTTTTGGAGCTGGAAGTGTAAAACTTGATGGTAAAGGAGCAGCCACAGCTGTAATGACTTGAGCCGGCGCTCCCTGCGGTTCTTGGACTGATGTTTACCTGGAGATGACAGAAGATATGACGGTGTGGAGACCTGACAGGGTTGACATTTTAAAGTGAGATCCAACTGAGGCCAGTCCAGTGGGAGTCCAGTTACAGTGGAGGAGGTGTCACTGGGGCAGAGTTGTGACACATTATTTGGATTAATGTCACGGAGCAGACAGCGCCCCGTGGTGCAAGTATTGTTATTAGAAAAACAGCAAATCACTAATGAGATATAATTTGAACAATCTTGCGTATCTCTCTATAGACACGGAGATGACAAAGTATCAAGCAGACAAGCACTATTACTAGTACTAATACCAGTTTTATTCATTTATTAACAATAAAGTGAGAACAAATGATCGGCGCCATGTGGGACTTTGGTTGTTAATTATGATCTGACATCCCTGTTAATGAGACTTTCTGAATATCTCTGAAACTTACAAATGAAATTCATTTCAGTTTCAAACAGAAAATCACTTTCTCTGACTCAAACTCAAGAAATGATTAAAATGTAGCTGCATGATTATTTACAATATTGATGAATCAATCTAGTATTTCCATGACTATTGGATCTTTTTTTCTGAAAATAGTGGGAAGATGACAATTATTATATTCAACTATTTCTAAGAGCATAAAGTGGCGTCTTGAAATTGTTTTTTCTGACCAACAGTCCAAAATCCAAAGACTTTCACTACACAAAGAAAGAGAAAATAGTAAAACGTTCACATTTGAAAAGTTGGAACCATTAAATGTTTGGAATTGTACATGTTAGCTATGTGTGGCTGTACTTGAGCTGAGGCTAATCAATTGGTCATTTAAGTACGGAATTCAAAGTACTGAGCTGCATGACGTTTACTTCCCCTCTAGAGACTTTGAAAGCCCTTCGAAAACATCGACCACCTTGGAAACATATTTCAAAGAAACTGATTAATCTAGGTTGTCAATGACTGAAACCTTCAATGAGAAACAGCCATTAATATCTTAGCATCCAAAAATAATCCTTGTCTGTGAAACTGGGCCACAATAATTGCTGTCCTGCTCATAGCGTCAGGCCGAACCGCTGTGAGCAAAACAAAACAATTATTCTGAGTTTTGAGGTCCTCCAATGAATCCTGAGGAAGCCTCTCTTTCATAACTCCTGAACAGGAGCATACAAGCTATAAGAAGATCCATGTGTTTATGTTGAGTAACTGCATTGTGGTGGCTTATTGCATTGAACTTTAGTGTTGCATTGAGCAAGTCTTATGCAAGAGGATCAGGGATCAGGGTGTAACCTTCTTCTGAGCAATATAACTTCAGAACCTAGTTAATAATGTCTTCCTATAGGTGTGAGGTAGCTCTAACGTTTGAAGAGTATGAAGCTCACATACAGTAAAGAGCTTTAGCATGGATTACTGCCAAACATGCAACATCCATCTAATATCACACAGATGCCTTTCGGAGAAATAATGAAGCAATCAGTGCAACCACTCAGCACGCTAATTACCAACGCTAGCCCAGGACGCCCACCGGCAGCATCTCAGAGTCTTGTGTGTGTGTGTGTGTGTGTATGTGTGTGTCAGTTTTAAAAATGCTTTCCAGGAGAAAAATGTCTCACCAACCGATGTTTAATTACCAGAGGATGGAGCGCTTTGGTGTGCCCGTGCCATCACTCATGGCTGAATTAATGAATAGGTAAACAGCAGAGGAACAAGCCAGACTCAGCATGGTTTGGATGAGGTCTGTGACACCACACATACATACACACACACACACACACACACACACACAAAGTCAGCAGTCTTTAATATTATGGATGAAGTGGTGATTCAACACTATGGTAGGCTGGAGCTTAAGCCTCACAGTCTATGATTAAGTGATAAACCACCAGATGATACACGCCCTTTTGTTCTTACATCAAACAGGTAACACAATGAACGACATGAAGAAAATGATTACTGTATTTCATCAGAGAGGTTCATGGAGTTATTATAAATCTCCGTCTCCACCCATTGGGAGACAATTAAAGCAAAATCTAACAAAAAGTGTCCTAACCTATGAAACACCGTGATAAAAAAAGATGATACTTCTGGAATAAATATCTTTAAAATAATTTCTCTCTTTGTTAGTTCAGATGTTTCACATCATCATTTATTTCTTTAGTTAATACATTTCTCTTATCTTAATGTTTATTTTAATTCCTTCTCTACTTTTACGTACCTGATTTTAATTAATTGTAGTGCTGGATTGGTTTTATTTAGATTTTACCATGTAAAACATATAAAAGGTGTTACATAAGTTGTTACATTTATTATATAATTATCATTAATAACCATTCACCGCACACATAATGTGAAATAATGTATGAAAAATGCCCATTACCATTTCCCAGAGCACCAGATGACGTCTTAAAACCTAATAAATATATTCTATACATGATATATACATAGAAAAGCAGTAACTTGTCCCAGTTGAGAAGCTGGAACCAGCAAATATTCAGCATTTTTCCTTTATAATATGGTAGATTACAAATCACTTCAGCACTAGATGAAATCTTTGTTCACTGAACTTTCTCGCTGCTACTCTCTATCTTTGCATTTAGCTTTGGGCTGAAAAGACAAGCTTCCTCGTTGCATTGTGGGATTCAAAAAGCATCCAGTACCGGGTTTAAACTGTCACGGAGCAAGGTTGCAGAGAGATAAAACCCGCCCAGCGAAAAAAACTGTGCCAGACAAAATGAATGTCAATGGCATTCCAGTGGCCTGTTTACGGCTATCGTAGTTAAATGTCAAATGCTTGGCCCCGCGGGGAGACAGGGCTGACTGGGAGAGAATTTGCAGGTGTCTCTGCCTCCATCACTCTGCTGCCTCTCTCTTCTGTGCGATCTTGGGCATAGGACAATACATCGGGATGAGCAGCAGGATCTATTATTAGTGGAAGAGTGACGAATGAAGTGAGTGCCCAGGGGAAAGCAGGAGATCCAGCCAAACCTCACTGACATTATTTTAAGAGTTGCAGTGGTGACAGTTTCTGCAAAAGATGACTTCTGTACCGCAGACGACAAAACTGTGGGTGCATCACGGTTTAAAGGACCATTCCAGTGGTTGTAGATCACAAATCACTGATACATTTCGAAAACCAGGAAACCACGTTTTAAAACTTTGGATTGTTTTGTCTACTATTCCGGCATCCACTGGTTTCTCTTTATTTTACGACAATCACCCTTTTAAAATGTGCTTAAACGTTCCCTTTTAATCATGTAATCCATCACAGTTAGCAAAATGACATCATGTTGTCAGGGCAAGAGCCCCTTTGTTTCTCCCACTACATTGTGTACACACAAATTTATTAACTGAAATATAACATCCAAGCACATTATAAACCAAAATAATGAAGGCTGTCGGACTACATTTCAACTCAGAACCCCAGGTTAGTCAATAAGTTGCTTTAGGTGTCAAGAGTATTAACAAACAAATCTGCAATTCATTAAATTACCACAAACTAAATGCTACATGGGGAACCTGGTGCCTATGGGGGCACCTGGGGCAGTTGTCCACGTGCCTGCTTGGTGATCCGGCATCAACAGTGGTGATTACAAAGCTTCAAAAGCCTGCTATATAATTTATATACAGTTTACATTTGAAAATTCTCTGTAAAATGTCAAGTATAGCGAGCAAAGCATTTTTCATACAATCCATGAGCAGCATTTTTAAAAGAAATCAGCCATTCATTGTAATTGCATTATGTAAATGCCCTATGTAGTAAATTTTATTATAGGTGGAAGATGCGATCATAAGTTTATATTACTGTGTCAGATTGTTGACTGTCTTCTTTATTCAAACAATGTGATGTAATGAATAGTTTGCTGCCCTGTGTTGCCAAATGAGGAGAGAAGATTAAAAAAAATCACCAACCAACACCTCTAAATCTCATTAACATGTTGTATCTCGTTTGTGTGTATCTGTCCACAAACTTAAATGTTTTAAAAAAAGACAAGCTGTGGTTTTATGAGAAGTTATGTGCTGTTAGGCTAATTGCCTCCTTGCTGTAGCTCAGTAATAAACATACAGACATGAGAGTGGTATTGAACCTCTCAGCAAGAAAACAAATAGGCATAATTCCCAAAATGCCAAACTATTCCTTTGAGGATTTTAACTTATAACTAAGGACAAACAATGTGCAGACACACTGGTATGCTCCTAGACGTCTGAAACTATGTGTGCAGAGGCAACAAGAAAGATGTGGAATAAATCCAACAGCACCAGATGCATAAACTCTTATTACAGTGTTGAGAGGGAGAGAAAAATCATTGCAGTTACTACAGCATGTTTGACATATCGTATACCACGCCGAGCTGCAGTGTTTTTACAGCACAAACAGCCGGCACAGCGACCAGTGTGTCCAATTTATTTGCAGCTTCTGACAAACCCAAAACGTCAAGTCATCTCTTCTCCCCAAAGGACACCCTGCTCTTCAGGGAGGAAGGGAGAGGGGGCAGTCATTCCAGCAGCTTCAGCCGCAGTTTCCTTTTGGCTTGTGCTGCCTGTCATTCACAGCACTACCATTCTCACTACATGTGAGATAATCTGGGTGTGAACATGGCTCTTGTGGATCAGGGTTCAGAAACCATATGAGTGTATAAAGACCGTGAAGTTAGCAGTGAAAGACAGTGAAAGACAATCTAAAGAGGAAATATTTCCAAGTGCCTAGTTTGACATAAAGCCAGACGTCTGCCCGGCGGCCCAGTGGATTTTGTTGTTGCCATGTTGCTCCTTTCTGCTTCCAGTTCTGTACTCACTCCAGCATCAATGTCCTCCCTACACGATAATGCCACTGTCTCCATGGTGATGTCGCTGTCACAAACCACTACTAGCACCACAAACACACACGTATACCAGGCGAAATCCCACTGTGTCATTTTGCTTCTTCTTCTTTCTTTTTTTTTTTTTAAACGCCGCTCTGTGTATTCAAATTAATTTGCTGGGCCAACGCCTCACTCCATCTTATTCGGTATTAATGCTGTCTCAGATTACTAGACAGCTTTCCAGCCCCCCTGGGGCCACAAATCTCTTAGGCTGGAGAGCGAGACGGAGGAGGAGAATGGGAGCAAAAATCATAGAAACTGCTCTCTAATTGGGGGTGACAAGCGCCGTTAGTGTCATATTTGAGGAGTTCTCCCAGAGGTGGTTAATGCAATGATTACAATGAAATGTCAGCTCTCATGACACCTTTGGCTAGGAAGACATCAGACACATGCTGTATCACCATTCTGACTTGAATGCTAGTAGTCATGTAGCCTAGTAGTTCCTGGGAAAACCACCTTTTATGTGCTTTTGTTATAAAGCGTATTCATAACAGCTCTGTCGCATTCTGACGAATCCCCCTCCTTCTTCCATTTCCTAATATATATTTAGTTTTACCTCATGTGACCCCGGCGAGGACTTGTGTCTCGCCTTTCCAAGCATTGTACATGAGGAACATCAACCCCGCTGTTCTTCAGCCCATCAATCAGGCTCTCCAGCACCCATGAAATGAGCCATATGCGGCATGGGCAGGGCACAGAGAGAAAACAATGGTTTTATATACTCTAGAGCTCCAGATTTTCCTTTCCTGGCATTCACGCTGCCTCCACTTGTACGCAAACAGCTTGAAAAAGGGTAGTGTAAGTCACAGAATCAAATGCGGGCTTTGGCAAGGTGATTACAAATGCAGAGGTTGTATGTTTGTGTATTCGGAAAAGGAAAAGCTTCGATTTAGGTAGCAGGGGTAAAGTAGAGATGACCAAGCATTTAAGACAAGATAGGGGAGTTGCTCCCCCCCGTCACCTCAATCCTCCACAACAATTAGCTGCTGACAGTGACATAGAGTGCAATAATAAGCTCTACCATGGGGAGGGGGCCTCCTCAGTCCCCAGCATATGGTGCCACTTTAATCTGCCGCCTCTATCAGATGAGTCTGGCCACTATACAAGGTTTGATTTGAAGTGATTGCATGTGCAGAAGCTTCGAGGCTAGATAAAAACAAACAACATAGACCATGAATACATTTTACTGTATCCAAAAAATATTCAGTATTCACAAATTATAACTGAATGAAAAAGAAAGAAAGGTTCTTTGTGCTGTTTGGTGTTGCGAGAAGTTCAGCGCTGAAAGAACAAATATCCATATTGAAGAAGTTGTCAAGGAAACAAGAGACTAGAGGCTCAGTCTCTCTCTTTTTTAAAAAAACAACTTGATAGAATAGCACTTTTCTGGGTGAGAGGGTGGCGATTTGCTCCCTCACTCGCCAGGGTCGCAACCTACCATCCATTAGAGGCTCTGAGTAATCCTCATAGGTGAGCCCAGCCTCAGACCCTGCAATCATCAGACTGACACCTGCTAGTATTGTCCCCCTTCATCACATGACCCCCCCAGGGGCCGGCTGAAGCTGAGTTTTTGCAGAGGTAACATGTGCCCCCCAGGACTTCTTCTCCTCCTCCCTCCAGGCCCTCTCATAATCCTATTAGACCCAGTCATCTGCGCTGCATTAAAAAAATGTGCCGAATGATCGTAACACACAAACCCTCTGTGTCCCAAAGAGTCCCTGTGTTTCACTTTTTACACATGTGGGTATTACGCACCACAACATATGAGACACGTTTTATCCTCCTCCAGGGCCTTTTTTTGGGTAAATATTTTTTATGTGACAAGACTGTTGGATTAAAAGAGGTTTCAGATGTTAACATCACTAACTGTCCTCAAACAGACTGGAGGAAGGAAAATAGTTGTTGTGAAGTTATAAACTGCCAAGCTTAAAAGTCTTGCCTCTGACAAAAAAAGAGCAGGGAATTGTTTTATAGACTGAAGGGATAAAGCCTAAAGTTAAGCCCAGCCTTATGACTTGCTTTGACTTTCCCAAAAGCACAAGAGATTTTTTAAGCCATTGCACTTAGTATATTACAAAAAAACCCTTTAAATATAAGCACATATTTAGGTTGATTTATTGCCTGACAATAAAATATTACTCTCTTCTCCATCCTGGATGCTTGCCTCAGAGCTTATGCAGACTTGTGTGGGAGCTGTGTAACACTTTAGACACTGAGAAATCCATTGGGAATTAAGGCGCAGCACCGAGGGATCATCCTGTAGTTTGACATAAGCAGGTGAAATATTTGACCACAAAGCAGCCCTTTGTTAAAGCTAGAGCTAAAATACATACTGTTTTTATTCTGAATAAATGTTTTTTTATTAGAATCATGTATGACAAAGTAGGAGGAAACTAGATGAGGCTGAGGGGAATGTAATTTTTGCAGGTATTTGGTCATAAACTTGGACAAATAAAAAAAAACTGTCAGGAGATCAAAGCTATCACAATTCATCCTGAAGGGAATGTGAATGTCTGCATCAAATTTCATGGCAATTCATCTAATGGTTTAGAAATGTCATTCAAAACTAAAAACAAGCCACAAAAAAGGTCAGCAGAGCGTCAAAGTCATTAGGATTCGTCATCTGGCCCCCGTGAATGTAAATTTCATGGCAATCCATCAGATAGTTGAGATTTTCAGTCTGGACCAAAGTGGTGGACCAACAAACAGACTTCCTCGGAGGAGGACTACTCTTTTGCCATGGTTGGGGATCCTCAACATACACAGCTATCAAGAAATAGCTCGGTTCACAATGCCAATGACATCTAATTTTATCACTTCAGTAATTAATTGGCTATCACATTTGTACTGGATTTTTACCAACTACAACAAAGTGAAGCGTACGATAAAAGATCATTTTGTTGGCACTTGAATGTGTGTAAACTCCAGCTTTAACTCAAAACCCTCCTTTCTTTCCTCTCAAAGCTCAAACCAAGCCTTTGTGTGAATTTTTAACTCCCTAGGAATCTACTGCACATGTTCTTCGGCCTGCCGCATTAGCTCTATCAAACACTCCCGAAAATCTATAAAGCAACGCTCGAAAGTCGCCTTTTGCGTAACACAATTACAGGGGTTATTTCCTGAGGAGGAACTTATCGGGCCCTTTTCACCCCTCGGGTCCCTCTTGGCACAGAGGGTGACCATCAGTGGGTGGAGGTGCAGATTGGAGTGGCATGGCTGCAGCTGAGGAATGCAAGGAATTCCCCCTGTAAACACCTCATGCTTGGACGGCCACCACACTCTTATCTCCCCATGCCCATCGTCCCCTTTAATCATCACAATGGTTAGTTATTCATTACCAACGCCCCCTCTTCTTCTTCTATCTGCTTTTCCTGTGCGGTCAGGGCAGGTGGAGGTGCAAAGGCTTTTGTTTACCTGAGGCACCACATGGTATATCATACCATGTGGATACCCCCCCAGTGGGCAAACAGGGGCTGCTCTGATACTACTGTATACAGTACAATGGCATTCAAATGTCAACAACTTGAATGGGAGAGAGTTTTTTTTCTTTCTGCACAACTAGCCCAGGCCCCTTCTGGTCCTATGGGAACTCTCTTTAGCTGATAGGATCATAAGTGGCTGAGGGGGGGGAATTTATTTTTCTTCTTGATTGAATAGCTTTCGCTTCAGCGTTGCACCTCCCCCCGTGGTTCCTGTTTGTGAGCCCCCTTCTCAGCTTAAATGAAAGTAATTTCAAAAGCAGCTGAGGGCCTTCGTTAATACTGCGTGGCATTTAAAAAAAAAACACACAGGAAAAGAAACAGTGCAAGCACAGGCTGGCTTTTTCCTGTTTTGGCCACTTGCTGTTTTGGCCGGGCTGAAGGAAGGTGCGAAGTCCATCCTGAGCACATACTGGGTAGCGTGAGGGGCCCATGGGGGGCTGCATTCCACCTCATGGTGTACCACTCTCTACCAGTCATGAGGGACATTTACTTACAATTATAAAACCTGCTCACACCGTCATAGTCACATTCCCCCCCACAGTTTCCCATCAGCTCGGACTTTCTGCTGCAAGAGGCAGAAACCAGATTTTCCCTTTTCCTGGAACTTCCTTGATAACTTTGTTTAAGGGAGGTCTTCTGCCCGGGATGGGAAAGTTGATATTTTCCGGGTGTTTTTCAGTGTTAATGTAGACTTTTTCTGACACTGGTGATAAGAGAGCAGCTGTGAAGATTGTTCTGCCGCTGCCCCTCTGAAAATTCACCCAAAGTTGGCATCGATATCACCAAACAGGAAGGTGTTGAAATGACTGACATACACTTTGGCTTTCAAGATACAGAACGACATCAGAAAGAAGCGGCAGGATTTGTTGGCGATAACCTATAGAGAAAATCCTCTAAATAAAATGTCCTCTTTCTGTCAGTCATTCAGTCTTCACTTCACAAGCTGTCATGCAATTTTTTAGGGAGTTTTTTTTTTTAACTAAATCAAGGGTCAAAAGCCCCTTTGGTTCATTTTTCTGATGAACATAAAGCTAGCAGTGTAGCTCTAGGGTTGGCAATGCTGATCCACCGCGTTTAGTCCAGACTATCTCAACAAATATTAAATGGAATTTCATAAAAAAAACTTACACCTTCGATCCCTTAACTTTACCTGTAACACCATCAGAACTAATGACATTCCCATCAGCCTCAATCTCAGCAACTCTTAGATGGATTGCCAAGAACCTTTGTACAGACATTCATGGCGCCCAGAGGATGAATCAAATGACTTTGGTGATTCACTGACTTTTCTTCTAGCAGATCTAAGTTTTCATTAATCCAGTGAAATACCTCAGCAACTACAACATGGATGTAGAGGACGGTGGTACAAACATTCACAGTTCCCAGATGATGTATCCTAACAACTTCCGACTGATTCCTCGACCTTTTTCGATTGTGCCACCACGAGGTTCACTTTTCTGGTTTTGAGTGAGATATCTCCAACACTAAAGAGTAAATCTCCATGACATTTGATACATACAATCACGTTCACGTCAGGATAAATTGTAATAACTTGGATCCCGACTTTTCAACTAGCGTCATCATCAAGTCAATTTTCTTGATTTGTCCAACACTTTAAGTTTATGACCAAATACCTGC
>NW_023339650.1:15466692-15467225 GCF_004916995.1 Morone saxatilis
AATGTTAGCATGCTAACATGGTAATCTAGGATGGTTAACGTGCATTATGATATCAGCATGTTTGCATTGTTGTTGCCAAATGCCTAATTCTCATTTCTTGATAAACGACTGATGAAAATAGTTGGTGGCATCACTTTCTGACAACACACTAATCAATTAATAGACTACTTGCTTGTGCACTGGATTTGGGACTATGTACTGTAAATAAACCTGACTTGTGACTGACTTTAAAGTATGTCAAACCCATTCCCCTCAGTGAAAAGCCGCTGGAAACAGAAGCAGGATTTTCTGGAAGAAGAATCTATGGCACAAATCATCTTCATGGACCAAGTTACATTGGGTAAATGTACAGAGTTAGCAGCGTCGCATGATATCTCTCCAGATACACGACCGGTCCCCGAGCATCGTGCCCAAAGAATAAATGTCCTCATTAGTGTTAAGTGCTTTGCTCATATGTTCCCTAATACCCATTCATGGTATCACAGCATGTCAGCTCGCCCCGAGGAAGCTGTCAGCTACAGATGTCAGTACCC
>NW_023339650.1:15467325-15483835 GCF_004916995.1 Morone saxatilis
CCCCACCCAACCACCCCCAGAACAAAGGAATGGGGGGTTTCTGTGGAGAACAGGCAACCAAACATTCCTATCACAATGGAGAGAGTGGCCGGCAGGTTCAATTAGTACACACTTTAAACTGTGCTCTATATGATCTCACTGTGCTTCAAAACAAAGCCGGAGCTCGAAACTCGAATGGGGGTATTTGGTGACGCCGGTTTGTTTCGTGGTTGTCTTGCATTTTAAGAGAGTTGCTCCTAGTTGCTTTGTTGCTGCCATGTTGCCTGAGAAGTAAACCGCTTGAAGGGCACTTTGGGGCAGAGAGCTTCAAGTTGAAAGATTGATGGCTTTCTCTCTCTCTCTTGAAAAACTTTTTTTTTATTTTTGGAAGTAAACTCCCACCTACCACTTCTGTAAATAACCTGGGACTACAGCCAGCCACTGCAAGGGATCTTTACCATTAATCTCTCCAAGAATAAAGTGTCACCCACAGTGTAATGAAACACTTCATGGCACATTTTCCTAATTGGCCATGATGCTCCTGTTTTTAGGGAGACTGAAACAATGTGAATCCCCACACCAACACACAATCAGAGGAACCCAGAAAACTAAAAATGTAATTACTCCTCATCTTCTCTCCAATGAAACTGTTATTTTCCGGGAAGCTTCCAGAGAACTGACCACCAGCAGCTCAACTTCTAGTGATGCCATCCTCACAACCTGGACATCAAAGCCTTTCTCTATCATGCAACGCGTTAAACGTGTCAGTAAAGGATGTTGTTAGTTGGATGCAGCACTGACAGTGATTTGATGCGTGTGTGTCTCGTGGCTGTCACTGCCGATCATAAATGCCTGGAAACCGTCAACAAATCGGATGCACAACATAATCAATACAGCACGAGGTATTGGAAGAGCAGCCAATAAAACACACACTACAGACACAGAGTAGAGCCGCCTGGTCTGAAGTAGAGACAGATGCACTCACCTATTACACAAGGTGCGCCGTAACGTCGGGTACTTGGCGTATCCGAGAGAGAAATGAAAGCCACCAGCCGCTGTTTTTTCTTTTTCTTTCACACTTTCACACCATCCGGGCGCACATGTTGCAGGTGCCCACAGAGAAATGTCACAACCATGAGCTGCAACGAGGAGCCCGCGGACTGCAGGAGAGAGCGGACAGTGTCGCCGTGGGTCGAGGCGCAGCGTGTCCAAAGCGCTGGATGAGATGCGTAGGGCGCCACCCCCTTTTTTTTGTTGCTGGACCTCTGGGACTCTGCGCCCAACCTCTCCTCCTCCTCCTCCTCCTCCTCTCTCAGCCCTGAAAATAGCGGGACATGAAGCAAAACTCTCCGCCTCAAGGCAGCGTGATCCGCGGACAACCGGTGATGCTGAAAGTGTCCGTGATCGCTCGTTGGCGCGTCGGTGCGCAATTAGAGAGGCGCGCAGGACGCCGGTGCCACCCACTAAAGGAGGTTTTTCGTGGCGAGTGTACGGGCAGGGAATTTTAATGAGGACTGCTGCAGAGTTTCCTCCCTGTTCGTAGAGTCGTGCTCTCTCTCTTTCTCTCCCTCTCTCTCTGTCTCTCTCTCTCACTGCTGAAATTCACTGTCCCGATAAGAAAACCTTAAAGTTACCCTACAGGAGAGGAAGAGGAGGGGAGGCGGGATGACGGCACAAAGCCACAATGAAGCTCAACTTTTGGCCACCTGCCAGTCAGCAAATCGGGGGGGGGACACCTGTTGACCAACCCAACACAACTGTGATTGATGTTGTACTACCTGATTTCTGTCCCACAGTTTGTCTCCAATGCTGCAGGGACATGTAGAATTAAAACGGCTGCAGGAGTTTTTTAATGGACAAGCTTTTATCCAGGGTCACTTTTATGTGAAGTGGTTCGTCGACAGGGGCGGATCTAGAGAGGTATCCATGGGGTGGCCTTTGGGTGGCATCCAGGGGTGTAGTGCAGGGTGTATTTTTAAATATGCAAGAGTTGAGTGTTTATCCTTTGTTGGACGGACGCTTAAAGAAAATTGGGGCATAAAGTATAGACACTACACCACTGGTGGCATATAGACTAGAAATATATGTTGAGCTTTGAATAGAAATATTTAAAGGCGGCATTACAAAATCTGACATTTTCCCAACTACATTTATTTTTCTTCTCTTAGTCTAAAATGTGTTAAATGTGACAACATTTGACAATAAACCGAGGTTGGCCAGGCGGTCATTAACAAAATAAAACTATTTCCTACAGCTTCTTAAAGCCAAAATCAGTTTGCTTGTTTCATATCATTATAGGCTGAAATTATTTTGTATTCATTTATTTTACTTTTTTGCCTCTTGATCCAACAAAATAAGTAATTTTCAGACATAATTTGGAACTTGATGTTGAGCATATAACATAATTAATTAAACTAAATAGTTCTATATATTTTGGGATGGTTAAAGAGTAATAGACACACTTTGAATTATTTAGTTTATGGCGCATTAATCAAAGAGAAGTTATATTGCAGATAATAAATGTCCAGTGGGGTTCTTCACTTCTTTTTTGAATCTGACAATTAAAACTTTTTTTTTTAAACCTGAGTTTAAAAAATACTAAAATAGACATCTATTAAACCTTTGCTACGACTTTTGATCAGTTTAGTATAGAGCGCTACAGCTCAGTGGTTCTCAACCTGGAGGGCTGTGACCCATTACTGAAGGGGTCACGAGAAGATTAACAGGGTAGGAAAGGTGACAAAAGACTTTTCTTGTGAAATGCCAGACAGTTTTACTTGTTTGAGTCCTAAATCTTAAATGTAAATATCTAAAAAACCACTGGTGGAATAGCTCACAACATATTATCACAGGCAATGTGTGATCAGGTGTCCCAAGCTTACACTGCCTCATTGTGATGGACCGTAAGTCAAAAAGATTGGGAGTGAATAGCTGTTAGTTCTATTGGTGGCTCTACATGGCATGTAGGAGAAACTACGGTGGCTGCAGGATGTGTTAAAGGCCTTTTCTATTGCCTGTGTTTTGTTTGTCTGTTCTGGGCTACTCGTAGAACATGGCGGGTTCAACATGGGCGGGCCTCTGTAGAAGAGGACGCCGCTCCCTCTGTAGATAGAAACGACTCATTCTAAAAGCAAAAACTGAATTTATATACTGTTTCTGCCAATAGATGCTCCTAAATGTTGTACACCGGACCTTTAAGCTTCTCCTTTCTTCGTTAGAGGGCCCCGAAAGGATCCCAGACCCCACAGCCCGACTCATGTTCCTCTTTCAGTGCAGCTCTTTCCTCTCTAATCCCACACCAATCAAACAGCAGCTCAAGCCTCCGTCTGTAGGGCGGCTGTCAGCTGGTCCATCTATTACGAGGTTAAACCACTTATCCGTCCATATGGGAGAGAACAGGGGCATCTAACCTCAGCTGGCACCCTGGTATGAAACAGCACATCGCTCTACCAAAAGCCTAAATCGACACCGGGTAAACAAAATCTGGTGTTTACTGCATGGGGGAATCAACAGCCGATACAAGTGACCTATAATCACACGGGGAAGAGTATACCCGGCTGATAAAGGTTTGGGAGGGTTTCGATTCGTTATTTTAGCCACTGGATGCCTCTTTGATTTCTTGTTACTAAGTGAACAGTAGAGGCACAAGAGCTGCTGACTAACAGTGACAACATTGTCCTAATAGATGCAGAGGCAGGTTTTATTTTGAAAATTAAAAACATGATAATCAGTTTTAATGAGGAAAGAGCTGCTGGAAACAGCCGCTGTTTTGTTATAAATAGAATTGTATTTGAGTGAATCCCAACCATTTAATAAAGTTATTAAATATACCTGGTAATTATAGTCTTTCAATAAATAAAACAGCTCCTTCTGTTGCTGAGGAATCACTTTTAACACAAGCCTGAGTGATACAGTGAAGATGTACTGCCCCCAAGAGGATACATTATATCATTGCACCCAATTACAAAACGTGACTCGACATTTTCTGCAGACCTTCATTGAGTCATCCATCACAGCTACAGCAATGAGAACGCCAGAGTGACAAAACGAGTGCTACATTTATTTTATTTTTACGAGATAAAAACAAAATCTTATTTACAATTATTTTCACAGACATTTAATGGCAATATTTAGTAGTGATATTTTAGTTCAGACGTGTCTTTTTCAGCCTGGAGTTGTCTTCCGCAGCTTTACGCTTACGTGACGGAGTACCTGGAGCTTCTTCAGAGGGAGCTTTAGGCAGGTGGTACAGCTCGACAGGAGGGGTTGGCTCCTGGAGGAAAGAAAGAAAGGCGCAATATTGAATCTACTGAGTCTGATTTAATACTAGAGATGATCTCACATCTTGCAAAATGATGTCATTTTAACTAATCTGCCATCTAACCCAACAGTGAGATTCATTAGAGTTATGACCATCTAACTGCTTTATAACAGATGAAGCCACACGCTGTTATATTAACATACAAATTACAACAAAATGATGTAAGACTTTGTGATTCAATCCAGTGATCAAGAGCTCCACTGACCTGCATGAGGTAGTCTGCAATGTACTCTGGCTTCAAGCATGTGACTCCCTGGGAGGTAGCCTCTGATACGTCGACTCTGAAGTCTCCGGGCTTCAGCCGACTGAAGTCCGCAAACAGGTGAGTGGCCTCCTTGTACGTGGAGGGGGAGGGACTCGGCAGGACCTGGAAGGAGAAATTACAGGTAACAACTATGTTTACAGAAAGAACATGTCAAAATATAGCAGATAGGGGTGTTAAGGTTGAAGTAGGGCAACTGGGAAAATAGTTGACTGCCCACTTCCTGCCTTGTTGTGGTATATCATGACATCCTTTTGTTTTCATTAAAATCCTGCCTTTTTGTTTAGCTCCGGTCTCATTTCTTGTGCCATCCCTTTGCTCTTCCATGACTGCTCTCTATTATCAAAACTGAGAATTCTCACAATCATATTACTCGTTGTTTCAAGGTTTCAGTGTTATAACATCATAAAACGTAATTTACTTTTATGAAAGGAAAACTTAATTACTGCTGTTTAGGCATAATTTACTATCTAAACGGATCTTACCGCCTCAACTAAACAGTTTCCTGTTTGCAAGGATTAGATTAGCAATTAAATGCAACCCTGATGTTGAACTAACTAGTATATAGGTATTAGAGACGACACTCTCTATTTCCAACCTTTTCTAGGACAAGCTACTGTCTATCTCTTTGATAAACTATTTGCTATTTATATACACAAACAAGCAGCTACCTTCGCCCTGCCAGACTGCAGTAACCGCCTGAAGCCTGATTCTCTACTCTGGTCAATGTTCAGCATGACTGTCCATCCACTGAAGGCTCCCTGAAAAACAGAAAGAACACTTTAACTTCCAAGTAGTAGACAATAAAACAAAAATAGCAGAAACTATGACTGTTCTTGAATGTGAACAGAGTGAGTGTGAGTGTGTCTGTCAGTACCTCTTGTTCAGAGCGTCCCTGCAGGGTTTTTCTCCAGCGCATGGCAGCTAGAGCCAGTCGTCTCTGCTGGGAGGTGATGGAGGGCAACGCATCCAGAATGGAGCTACTGCCCCACTCATACTCGTCCTCCTGGCACACAGACAGATGGAAGACATGAAGTCTTTTTCAACATTAAAAAATAACACTTGAAATAACAAACCTGTGAAACATTGGTTTATTCAAACCTTTAAAACCCTTTGAGTGGAAGAAACATGGTTGTGTTATGTAGCTAATAACAAGACTGCTTTTTGGGAAAGTAGACATTTTGGAGACACAGAGTCAGAGAGGTTAGATAGACCTGTTGGTTTGTTTGCAGTTACTTTGATTTTTGGCTGGAAAACCAGAAAACCAAACTTGCGCCCTTCAGACCATTAACTGACACTCTACATGTTGAACCAACATCATAACATTACATAACAACACCATTACAATACTGTAATTGCAGGGTGAATAAAACTAATGGAAATCCAGTGTTGAAGCTCCGGCTCCTGACCTGGATGAAGCGCCCCACAGAGCGGCAGGCCTCCAGGTACGAGCGGTGCAGGATCCATTTGCCGGCCGCCATTGCTGCCAGGTATTTCTCATTGCGCAGAGGAGTCCCGACGATGATGTGGGAGCAGCTGGGGTCGAATGACTGCTTGTCCAGGACTACACCACCTAGAACATCATAACCGAGGTAGACAGAAAGGAAAAAAGAGTTATAGTTACAGACCTGATAATTAAGTTAAAGACTGTAAAGAAAAGTATGTAAGATAACTATAAGCTGCTATGAGCGCTGCTTTGGTTGAATATACGTTTAATAATAGTTCAGCTGATGATGTGCTGTGGTTTGAATTTGAGAAGAAGAGTTCACAACATTTTTATCAGAGGAAGCATCTGCAGGAGGAAATATTCAGACCCTGGAGGCAGATCCTCCTTTTCAGTCATCGGGGATTAGCTCCTCCGACTTCAGGCCTCTGATGTGTTGCCTTTTTATTTTACTGCAGGATGATGAAACACTGTAAGAGCCCTAATTAGGTGCAAGACTCACCAAGCTCCTCTATGAGGTGACTGTAATCAATGCGTTCCTGAGGGCTGAGGGAGGACAGCTGAAACCTGGGTGGCTGCTTCTCTTCCTCACACTCCTCCTGTGACAATTAAAGAGCCTTTTAGTACCAGTGGCTTGTGTGAAAGAGGTGGCAGATCACAACTGGTGCACTAAAGAATATACATTATTTATATATGTTATGAAACAGCATGCGTGTGCGGATGGTTGCGGACACGTTAAAGTAAATATAAACGTTCACCTGTGGCTCCGGCGCTACTGGGGGGTTGGCGAGAGGGAAGGCAATGCTGGGGGCTTTAGGAGTGAGGATGTCACTTTCTCGCTCTTTTGTCGGAGGCGTTCTGACTTTCTGACCCATGTGCTGGTCGATGACATCACAAGCAGCTGGTCGAGGATACAGTGAGTACAGTGAAAGTCATTAGCTACAGTATGTCAGAGGCTATATCTTTCTATGTTTCTGGTGAAATGACTCTCCTGGGGTCATATGTAGACAAGCTAACCTCGCTACTTGTGTCAGTGCGTCTAGTAGTTAGCAGGTGTAGCGACAACTAATGTCTATGTAAGATAGTTTATGCAGTGTATTGATGTGTAAATCACAGTTGGTGCAACCGCTCGGTTCCTGATCTCTTACCCATCTCCACCAGCTCAGAGTCCGTCATGGAGTCCCTGAACTGAGGGCCGTTTTCTGTGGTGGGAGCAGGTGGAGGTGCGAGGCTCTCAGAGTGTTGTGAGGGACTACCAGGCCACTGTAAATTATCAGCCAGCTTGGCCCTCTCCTCCCTGGCTGTAGGGTCATCCCAAACTATCTGCTCACTCTGAGATGGCTCTGTGTTTATGTCCATAGCTGCTGCTCTGGAAACCCTGAAGGGACAGCATGAGGTGAATTTATTTTGACGAAGACGTGTGTGAACCTAACAAAAAAGGCATCACACTTCAAACTGTTTGAAGTTTATGTTTCTCCCATTTAGTGATTAGTGATTGTTATAGTTTAAACATAAACTGACTCCTCACTTCGAGGCTTTCTTACCTCAGAGCTTCCAGAGTACGTCTGTTCCCACTGCGTCCAACCCGGTTCCCATCAGGTGTGTGGGGGCCCGAGTCAGCCCCTCCTGATCCCATCCTGCTGAGTCTGACTGAGGCGCGTCTCCCTGTTGTTAGCTTGGTGGCTGACATGATCTCCTGAAGCTGTCTTTGCAGGTTCTCCCTCATTTCTAGAGTCTCAGAAATATCTGGACACAAGAAATAATCAAGCATTAATAAAACTACTGGTTCTATCATGTACATAAGATTTAAATGCAAAAGAATTAAATGAAAGTTGGAAAAAGACACCGACCACTTCTATCGGCAGCATCATGCATCTCTTCTTGATCTACGCTCCCATCACTCACACGACGTAAAGTTGTATTGTCTTCTGTGGCAGCATCTTCACACTGAGGGACAGATAATAAAACAGATAATTAAAGACAATTAAATGAGGTACCTCTTTATTAGACCTTACTAACAACATAAAATATCAAATTCAACACAGAACAGTATCCAATGCTTAACTGACAGACAATACACACACAGCCACAGAAGGTAAATTACATATTTAGACCCACCATGCTGCCCTTTGCCTCAGTGATGTCTTTGAGTTGGGTTCGTGTTGAAGGTGGAGACCTCTGGGAGCTGTTGGGCACCTGGCTGAGGTTTAGGCTCATCTTGGGGTTGTAGGTGAAAGGATACAGAGACTCTGCAACGTGCCTCTGCTCATCAGCACACTGCACAGGGGCGACATGGGTAACTTGTTAGGTATAAACTTCTGTGTACGGATATGTACTGTGTGTGCTGTCACAGCAATTCATTAAACAAGACTATTATGAGTGGAATCATAGCTGAAACTCCCATCTGTCTGCAAAATTACCATATCAAAGCTGGTTTTGATTAAATATTCTGCTTTTGTTGATGGGATGATAATTATCCCCTCCCAGGTGAATGTGCTAAGTGAATACTGAATGATAACAAGAGGCACAAAGCAGCACCTACCAACATGAAAAAGAGATGCCAAATTAAATCAAGGGTATCTTAATATCACTTTATGTATCATCTTGAAGACTTTACATATTTCCTTTAAAAGCATGTATAACCAACAAAATATTTGTTCGTCATGAGAGCAACACTATGGCTCAGGAGGACTAGGCTTACATTTTTGCCCTTTTCTTTGTGGTTTATAAAAAACTAAATGAAGTTGAGTTTTGCAGTTAGTCCCCAAATTATTTAGTACAAATACTTGAATATCTTATTTGTTATAATACAATTAAGCTCACTATCATTGGCCCAGGATTAACTGTATCTCTGGCAGTGTAATTATTTAATGGGTTGAGACAAATACATAATACAACTAAATAACCAACAAACTTACTAATTCACTTTAGAGCAATTATTTAGAAAACTGATCTTTTAATTAATCTTTCAAGCAAAAATGCCAAATATTTTTGGTTCCAGCTACTCAAATGTGCATTCACTGATCTAAAAACGGTTCAGTATTGTCCTCTACAGTGCACTCAAAAGTAAAAGTTGAGTGGTAAAGTAGAGCTCAGGTTCTATTAATATTTGGTACTAGGTAACATACAGCCTGCAGCCAGTACTGGGAGACCACATGCAGTCCTCTCTCCTTCACTCCTCTGTATTCCCGGGTGTTGTCTCCCACACGGCCCTGGTAGATGTAGTGTGTCACTGTATCGTCACAAGCCCACCTAAAATCAATTTGATGAGAGTACAAAGAAATGTTTGTACTATTTGCATTAAATTATTATATTAATGTATAGTTTAACATTTTTATAAACACCTCTTCTTAAAGAAATTTAGATGTAATGACAAAATCCATAGTCCTTCTTATTGTACAGAAATACATTCTAAAGATTTGAAGCTCCAGCAGCCTGAATTAGACAAATCAAGTGGACATCTTCCAAAGTTACTAGGCTTTTATTTTGAAATTTGCTCTCCAAATAGAGGGTAAGAGAGCTGAGTGGAGGCAGAGGAGTAATACAAAGCAGGAAATTGGTACTAAAAACACATTAACATTGGATGATATTCACTTGATCCGTCTAATTCGGACTGCTGAAGCCTCATATTAACTTCAGATAAAGTTTGGAATGTAATTTTCCACACAGAGAGTACCGTTTGTCTCTCCAATCACTTATACTGAAATTGATTTAAGAAGGGGTTGTCTTTGCAGCCAATATGGACAAAAAGACGGACTACATGTGTTGAATACCTGAAGTCAGCTCCGAGCGAGGCAGCGACAGCATTGAGTTCGCTCTGCATTTTGCTCAGCTTCTTTCCAACACAGATCACAACACCAGTAAGAGGGCCGACTTCTTTTTCTGGGACCTAACAAACAAAAAGTATCAAATGTTATGGACAGTATATAGGCTACGCTATCATATGTCTAAATTTCCCTTGTACTATAAACGTTTTCTTGTGACAGTTAATGTGTCTGTAACTATAAGAGATCCTCCATCAGTGTCATTAGTAATCAAACCTGTACATTGTATTTGATCAATAAAGAGTGACTGATTTAACAGGCTTGCTGTATTTGTATGTATTTTAGTTTACCTCTTTCTCAGTCGTCTTGGTAAGTTGGGGGCTAGCAGACATGGCCTGCATATCTGAGACGTTATTTCGGGCGCTATTGGCCAGAGCCACCTTTAAGTTCCTGTTGATGACATCAGTCAGCGGCGTCCCCACCCTCTCTCCTGGTTTGGATCTTCCCCCTGGAGTCTCCAATTCTCCAAGTGCATCCTTAACAAAACAGTCCATGTATTTAAAGGATTATCTATCACGTGTGAGTGCACAATTTATTGCTACAGGCCTAAAACATAAAGCAGCGATTGTAATTCTAGCACTATATTCTGCCGCTGCCCAGTTGGTACCAACCTTGACATTGAAGGAGGGCCTGAAAAGCTGGTCTCTGCTGAGGAAGCGAGAGGGAGTGTCCAGCTGCAGTGTGGGTTCCTTGTGAAGGGGGTTCCTTCGGCCGCCCTCCTGGTTTTGTTTTGGGGTGCTGACGTCCTCTTTGGGCTTCATCTCGTCCAACACGGAGCGGAAAACTTTGCTCCGGAAGCGACCTAAATCCAGCGGGGTAACAGCCTTACCACTCTGGAGTCCCAGCAAAGGGATCTCGGGAGACAAACGTGCCGGGGGAGGCATGGCGGGCTTCTGGGAACCGCCGACAAAACTCTCATCATCCCTCTCTGTAGAATGAGAAAATAAAAGTGATTGTCATAGCACAGCAAACAATGACAGACAGCAGAATCACACCATATAGCCAAAATATATCAGTCAGGTTGCTCAAAATGTCTGTCAGAATATCCCTGGAAATCAATTTTATTTCACATTTCAAATAAGACTCAATGGTAAGAATAATTATTGTGATCCATCACGTTCTACAAAATACAAATAAAATACGCATTTACATTCACAGGCTTTAATCAAGACACTTTTCTAACCTGGTGAGGGTGGCAGGTCAACTAGAAAACGCCCCTCCTCTGCCCTCTGGCCGGTCCGAGCTGACTCTAGTATCCAGTGCATGGTGACGGCTGGGAGGCCCCATTTCTTTGCTGCCTGATACTTTGTGCCTTCTGGGGTCTGCAACACCAGATGAGTGCTGGCCAGCATGCCTTTCTTCTGGTTGGCCAAGCGCACAAAGTAATCCTGGACACTGCAGGAGAGGGCAGAAGCGGAGAGAGAGAGAGAGAGAGAGAGAAAGAGAGAGAAAGAGAAAGAGAAGAAAAGATGAGAACTGATAGACAAGTAGAAAGAGAGGTAGTTCACAATAGGCAGGCAGGACACATGAGGGTAAGTTTATTAAGAGGATCAGTTTATAAAAACCTCAAACACTCCTGCAGCTCTTAATGTTTGTACCCTGTGGTCTAAAAGTAAAACAGCATTTGCGGTCAGACTGCGATGTAACCCTACTTGGCTCCAAGGTGCTTGGCCAGCTCCACCAAAGACTCCCTCTCTGATCCGGTGAACTGGCTGACGGAGAGAACGCAATCTTTGAGAGGAAAACGTCCGTCCATCACAGGAACAGGAGTGAACAAAGGGTTAGAGGGCAGCCGCAGAACACACTCCTTCTCCACACACATGGCCTGAAAATTAATGAGAAAAAAAACATAAGTGTTAGCTTTCAAACTTAAAAAACACTTTCATATGACACAAAACTGATAAATGACAAATATGTAGTTCATATCAATGAAATTAAATTGTTTGGACGGCAACTTATTAGTTTCCTTGTTAATTAATGAATTGATTGTTTTGTCTACAAAATGTAAGATTCTAAAAAAAAGATTTAAGAGAAGATATTCACATTTGAGACAAGGCCAGAAATAGTTTAGCGCACTTTTGCTTGATAACTGACCTAAATAACTAATTAATTATCACAACTTGTTGATTTAAACTCAAAAATGTATATTTGCCTCTTTGTTCAGCCACTTAACAAATCAACAGATGGCACTAAAATCACCAAGAATGATTACCCTCTCTGCACAAGTAAAATAAAAGCAGTAAGACTACAATCTTACCAGCCAGGTATCAGTGACCACCTCGTCCACTGTGGCCTCCACCGAACAGCCCAACAGTGGGACCACCGCGTAGTCTGCCACAACACGTGTACGGCCAGTCAGCACCCTGCCTCCATTTTCTGTCACCAGCAGAGAGAGCTGGGCCTCGGACTCAGTGCCAAAGCCCACAAGAAGGAAACATTTCCCAAAAAACAGGCCTGCCTCGCTGGCTTCCTGCAGGGTTGAGTCTGGGTCTGGTCCTCTGCTCTGGTTTGGTGCACAGAGTTCAGGTCGGGGCTCTGCAGCCATACTGATGGACCTCCTGCTGGTGCCCTCTGCTGGTGGGGGCATGTCAACTGAAGGATTAAAGGACAGTGAGATTAGCTGCAATATACAAAACTATATCTTGTAACCTCTTAATAGTGCCCAGCTACAGGAAGCCTCCAGTTTAACAACAGATACTTACCGACTGTAGGGTCATCATCCATGTACTGTGAGAGCAGATCTTCCTCTGCTCTCCTGTGCCTGGGAGTGCTGGGGCTGGCAGCAGGGGGACCAGCGGAGGGCCTGGAGGTGGAAGTGCGATGGGCAGGCACAGACACAGCAGCCTGAGCAGGGGGCAGGCAGTGAGGGTGCAGGTAACCTGCTTCTGGGAGTAGACTGCCTTTGTTGAAACTGTCCAGCAGCCACTGCACTGTTACTACATGGGGCCTGGAAAGTAACACACATCATCTCAAGGATTTAACATACTGTAAACTCAAATTGTTCAATAGTCAATAGTTGTGTGCTGATAAGATAAAACAGGTCAGAACATGAACAAGTGAGGGGGGAAAAAACAATATATGCAGTAGAATAATAATCTTGCAACTCAGACCTATGTGTTGCTTTGGACAAAAAATTCTTGAGGTCCTGATCCAGTTCTCCCATGACCACATGTGTGAGCTCCTCACTGGGCTGGTTGAACCTCAGACCTCCTGCAGTGTTCACGAGACGCCGCAGCTTCTCCAGTTTCTTCCCTGGCAGGCCGCACAGATAGAGCTGCACAACATTTAACACGTGTGAAACAAAACCTCAAAGTTTTCTTCCAGATTTCAAAGGATATTTCTGCTCTATATGAAAATATATTCTCCTTCTTACCTTACAGCCATCCAGTATATCATCAGCGGGGCAGACGGTGAGATCCAGACTATCTATGGGGTCTGGAGCGTCCAGTCGGCTGATGGTGCCGTTGGTGAGGGCTGTGTCATTTATTGTCATGCTGGCGTTGACAGAGATGTGGCTCAAGCCCAGCAGAGATGGACCTTCTGAAGTAAAAATACACATATACTGTAATATTACAGACTAACACTCTACAAGAGGTTGTGCTTGACCCCGATTCCCCCTGGAGGGTGTGAAAGTAACATTTTAAAAGACAATAAACAAGTGCATTATCAGTTTGTGGCTCACCCTCTTTCTTGTTGGTGCCAGTAGGGGTGGAAGTGTGCTGTCGAGTGGCCTTTGATGCATTACGCTCCACAGTGTACCGGCTCTCATCTTGACAGAAACCCTTCTCTATGCTGTCAAACAACCAGTGCAGAGACACGCAGTACACATTCCACTTCCGTGCACACTCGTACTTCTGACCTGCAAACAAAGACAAGTACTGAGAATCACAGAGATACTAATGAGAGTGACACAAATACAGCTACAATAATTACTTACTGACTGATTTCTGACTTTTTTAAAAGTGGGTGATTAATTAATATTAGACACTAATAACGCAAACTAAAATGAGAAGATATCTGATGGGATATCCTATCGCTACCGGAGTCTTAGAGACGTTTTTAAATCGGAAAAAATTGCCCAAAGTGCTGTAACGGCTGGTGACTTGCCTGTTGGTTCACTAACGATCAGGTGTGTGCACTCATTCATTTTGAGCTGACCGGTGTAGGTGGCTCCGTGCTGCTCGCAGAGCCGCTGCACCTCTTTACGCTCTGCGCTGGAGAGGCCTGTCACACAGACAGTACAGCCACGGAGCACAGGGCACAGATAGTCCTCAATGGGTAGATCTGTATACCTGAAAAGACTGAAAGAGGCAGAACGAGATTATCATCTATGTTTGAAGTGCCTTGTTTCTGTCAGCAACTGTATAATTTGGGTGCAGTGATAATAAATGACTGTCAAACCTTCAGGAAAAAAAAGAGTTCATTTGGCCAAGAAAACATCACAAAATACAGCATGTATCCTTTTAATGTAGGTGTAGAACAGAAGTGTCAGTTAGGATGAGAAAACATACCTGTCCTGAGATTTCTCCCAGCAGGCTTTGACCCACGCAGGCAGCAAGATGGGTTTACCCAGACTGGCAGCGACCAGGTATTTCTTGCTGCCCACCTCTCCTGCAATCAGGTGTGTGACAGATACGTTGAGGTCAAGATAGACCCGTCCACCCATGAGCTGCACCAGATCCATCACCTCCGTCTGTTGAGAGACAGACAGACACAAACTTACACAACACTTTAAAAGACAATGTGCTGACTTATATATCCTAACTCTTGCACTACATCACAATTTCCTCATGTATTTTGGGATATACGTGTATGCACCAGTAGGACGAGCTCCTTACACATAAACTGACGCTTTTCAGGACGTTTCCTTTTAAGTTTACGCACATACTGATGTATGCCTTTGATTGTGTCCTGCTATCAATGATAATAATGATTAAAGCTGCGTTCATTAACATGTCATAATCTGTGACTTCCTATTTCACTTTCACTACTTCATTTACACTTTATTATCACCTACAACACTGACACCGAGATAGACACCCAATATATATCCTCACATCACCACCTTGCCCGACAGTAGCTTTAAAAAAAAAAAAGAGTGAAGAAGAGATTAGCCCGCTTTAGCTGCTTTACATTCAGATTATTTATTATTCTTTTACTTTATCTCACTCATATATATTTAAAATGTTATAAAACTGCTGATTTAAAGAGAGCAACACTCAGCAGACGCAGTAAACTGACCCGTATAGCTTTATCCAGGCTCGTGCAGGAAATAGTGATGTCGGCCATGGCCATGTTGTAGACGGGCGTCTCTGCTTTGGGGACACAATGCTGCTGCTGCAGGCAGTACAACACCACCAGTGGACTCACCACTCTGCAGCCGAGCTACGTGACAAATAACAAAGAGGGAGAAAAGGGGGGAAGAATTACTCTCTACGATAGCGTTTCACCAAGTCTTGTGAAATTCAGGATTAAGATTTGGATGAATCAAACCGCCGAGTCAGACCTTTTTGCAGTGCAGAAATGCTGGCGTGGTGAAGCTACTGAAGACGAACAGAGACTTGTCATTGTGGTGCATCTGTAAGACAGCATCTTCATCGACTGTTTTCAAGTACTTCTCAGACTGCAGCTCCAAAATGGCCTGTGTGAACAGGAGACAGACTTTACTGCAAACAAAGAGACAGTAGAGCAAAAAAATACGAATCATCATCACAGAGATAATGGAGTTTACCTCATAAGCCTTGACGGCATGCTCTGTTTTTTGTCCTTTGCTTTCCACAAACTTCACAATGAAGCCCTCCCTGTCTCCTTTGGACATGGTCAACCTGTCAGTAGGTGTGAATAACAGCATGTTAAAAGCCAGTCTCAGAGTTGACAAACCGTCGAGTAAAATGGAAAAAGGAATATCAAGATAAGTGAAGAAATAAGTCTGTAAAGAGCATATGTAAACAATGCTCACCCTGTAAGTAGGTGTGTAAAGAAGCCATTAAAGTAATAGAGTTTTTGATGTGTTAACAAGCCTTCAGCGAGCAGTCGAGTCGACAATTACTGGATGTTATGACTAAGCATGTTTTTATTTCAGCAAGCAAATATTAACTGGTGATCTACAAATACCTACACATTGGTACAACGTTATATGTAGATAATATAAGCAGTTAACGTTACTACTAACTTTATTACAGTCCTTAAAGTTAATATTAGATAGATAAACTGAGGTCTAATGTTACTTACCTCCTCTTGATGAACCCAGACTGTCAGACAAAGTGTACAAAAGTGTACTCCGACAGTAATAAAAATGAAATATAATTAAATATAACTAGTCAGAACTAGTTAAACTTTAGTGTTGCTTGTCTTAAATATATAAATATAACAGTTTATGTAGCTAGCTATAACGCCACAGTCGGTTTTAGACACTTTAAAGGAACTGTGTAAATAATATTCATATTATCATAAACAAACGGTAACTAGTCTCCATAGTATCTGAGGAATTCATGTACATTTTATAATAATTTAATAATATTTCGGCGAAATTAAATAACAGCTTTGTTGTTGTCTATTCGCGCCAACGCCGGTGTTACCTCCTAATTCGTCCGTGTGGAGTCGGACTCTAGTGTTCAAACGATCCGCGGAAACTAAATATTCAACGTGTTTTTACAAAAAGACACTAAAACTAAAGTAAT
>NW_023339650.1:15483901-15484024 GCF_004916995.1 Morone saxatilis
AAGTAATACATTAGTTTTAGATATAAGAAGAATAATAACGTCAAATAATAAGTTAAAAATATCAAAATAATTAGTATTTACCTATAGGTTTGATTCATATTAGGGTTTAACTAACTTCACTAT
>NW_023339650.1:15484124-15519786 GCF_004916995.1 Morone saxatilis
TTAGGGTTTAACTAACTTCACTATATTGCATGAAATCCCACATGAATGTGTATAATCCAACTGTAGTTATATTATATTAACAATACTACTACTACTACTACTACTACTACTACTACTACTAATAATAATAATAATAATAGCCATTATTTAAATAGCAGTTTACATATGTAAATTGTGTAATATTCAAGATTTATGGTTAAATTGACATTGAAACAAGATCTTTATAATTTAAGAAATGATGGAATTTAGCAGGATTATGTGGATTATCAGGACTATCTGGGATTTTTTTTTTTCCAACACAAACCTGGAAAAAGCAGATTGATAAAACCATTTTAACATGCTCCAACATTAAACCTATAATATCTGCTCAAGTTCATAAGTAATACCACCTGAAAACTAAATTTAGTCTTTAATAGTCTGTAATATGAAATGTTAAATTATGTGAGTTGCACAGCTGAAGCCAGGATAGTGACGTCATGGGTTAATATTTGACCAGTCTCTAAAACCGTTATTTATTTATTGAGTTAATTACTAACTTTGTATTTTTAGTTTTCTAAACATGAAAATTATGTCCCAAGACACGCTGTGAGGAATAAACTGCAGGTGTGGAAATAATAATAATTTGTCAATATATTTAGGTATTTTCTTTAAAAGTGGTCAAATTTAAATATACTCTATAGTCTAAAAAAGTACCAGAATCAGTGTTTTAAAAGTTAAAATCTACAAATTCCCACAAAAAACACACAAGACATGATCTTAGTGTCTTCTATGGTACATTTGGAAGTCGTGTCTTTGACTTGCAGGTAAAAATGGTTATAACTTGAGGAAATACTCAATATTCATTTTCTTCTTTGGCAAAGGTGAAATATATTTGAGTCCTGCTCATAAACAACTCATAATGTTAAAATCTGTTACCTCAACAGGCACAAATGTAAATACAAAAGAACAACACTGTGGGTTCCCTTTTATTCTTAAAATTTTATGTACAAGTGCGACTGATTTTTTTTTTTTTAATGTACATTCAATATAGAAAGTTTATATACGTAATATTACATTGAACATTTCACAAATTGCACTAGTCTTTCACATAGATTCATAATCAGAGTCAAAGTCATTCGTCATGTCTTAGCAGAAGCTCATTTCCGGTGGTTATTATTCACTTATAAATATTCTAGTGCTTTTTGCATTCTGGGGGAAAGGAGAATTACTTAAAAAAAAAATGTGAGGCAGAAAGGATAGCCTTCAAAGAGAGAGAGAGAGAGAAAGAGAGAGCAGAATGAACAATGAATTAAGATCAGAAGAATAAGAGGCTGAACATTTGGAGAGAAGATCTGTGTCAATTTTGACAGAGTGGATTGATATTGACGTGACCAAACCAGACAAGATTTCCTATTTTAACTTTTTTTTCATATCAGAATCCATTATATAGACTAGTAAATGGTATGTTTAAGTAGAAGGTGGATAGGTCCTGTGCACAAATGTGTCACAAATGAGGCCAAGTACCCTCTGTTTGTGATTTAGGGTTAAGTGGTGCCAATTAGGATATGACAAAGAGCAATAAGATAATAGAGAAGAGACAGTTAACCTATAATAAGCCACAGTCTTCCAATGTCTTCCTCATGAAAAACAAAACAAAATCTAGAGTACAAAATATATTCATACAAAAAGTAAACTCTTCTGTGTGTCATTGGAAGAAACAAGAAAAGTAGCACAGAAACAAAACAAATGTGGTCATCCGTTAAAACAATTTCAAAAGTGTTTATGAAGACTTGAGTGCTGTTTGTGAGGGGAGAGGAGAGTGATCTTGGAGGTGTTGCAGAGAATTTGGTGACGGTCTCCTCCGTCTTCCTCTCTCTCTCCATCCCCTCGTCCGGGAGCTGAGCGGTCCCTTCTCTGAGCTGCGGCCGTGAAAGCTGCAGGGCAGTCTGGGTGCCTGAGCGTGACGTGTGTGTGTGTGTGAGTCCGTCAGCCTTGGTCTCCAATGTCGTTGTCCACGGGGGGTGGGACGCTGGGCATTACCGTGGTGCTAGTTCCTGCTGTAAGGTAACCAGCTACTCCTGGACCTACAGGTGACAGGAAGAAAGAGGAGATTCAGTACCGGTGTGACCGGGCGGGAGAGCTGGAGCTCTAGTGGTGAGCTACAATGATGTTCTAAACTAAAAGACTACTGTATGTATGGAGGAGTGATTTTGGCCCAGTTGTTAGACACTTTTAACAAATGTTGAAGGATGGATGAAAAAGTTTGGAAGTTGCTGAATACAGAGTGTTATAGGTGTTTATATAAATGGACAAGTCAAAGGATGTGGTGGAAGTACAATGATTTCTATGAGTGATTTATGCTTATATATATATATATATATAATATTTTTCCACTTTTCTATTTCTAACTAATGAAGCTACTTTGATTTCTATTGTTCCTATGTAGTTGTTTGTGTGTTGCAGAGGGGACTTTGAGGAAGGTGAGAGTTTGGACTTTTATCTCATCTGATTTACATTTTTTGGAAAACAGAAATTGTTAAGGGACACTGTCCTGCAAACAAAACTTTTAGATTCATTGCACTTACAAGTCAAAAGTACAATAAGCAACACATCTCACATTATGTTTTTAATTCAGCTGATCACATTTCAGAGGCTTTTTGGTCTTTGCCATTGTCTGCGAAAATAACACACTTACTTTGTATGCCCTTTTATGACACTTTACCACATAACATCGAGAATCAGAGATCATTTTAACTCAACACTTTAATGAGGGTCAGTTATGGAAATGTGAATTTCATTTATTATTTTGGTTGACTTTTTGTTTTGCTCCTTTGCTGCCTACATACTGCCAACATTTTTAATTTTGTCAAGCTTTGTTTTCTTTCCCACAGCAAACTGGAAATCCCCTGGCCTTTTCCAAATCACATCACACGGGACAGTAATCACATTCTTTCGAGGGCATTTCTTGTTAATTTCTGAACAGCAGTGTGATAAAGAATTTGTTTGATGGTAATGAAGATGTTGTGACATTATTTTCAGCACTGCCAAGATGGAGAAGTAGGAATGGAAAATTAAGTGTGGGTCAAAGATGGAGGGAAAGAGGTGAGGTGAAACAACAGGTCAAAGTCTACCTGCACCAGAGCAAGAGAGAGGAGGGCTGCGAGGGCCCAGCTTAGGAGTCTAGAGCCCACCTCGCAGTGGGCTGCTGGCGGCCAGGAGAGAAGGAGTGGATACCCCTAAGGAGGAAATGTGGAGGACAAAGAGGAAGGGAAGGGCAGAGCCAGGAGGTTACAGGACGTGGAGAGAGAAAGGGTTGCTGGGTTTAAGCGAGGAGTCAGCCACATGGTGGTTTTTAGGATAAAGCAAAGCATTAAGAATCAACAACAGCTCAGAGAGAATTACTCAAGACTTACCTTTTAAACACTCACAGAAAAAACAGTTTTTCTTGTTAAGAAAATGGTGGGTTTTGTGATGTAGAGTGTTCAACAGCAGGTTAAGTTCATAGAAACACTTTACCTGTCAGGTAGCCTGCGGTCTGCGACTCTGAGATGAAAAGATCATGTTTCTGGTCTTTAAAGGCACTCCACACTGAGGACCTCGCTAGAATCTCATTCACCTGCAAAGCAGTGATTGTCAAATAAGACAAATAATCAGTATGATGTCAATTTTAACACTTTTTAATTAGCAAATATACAAAGCTCCTAATCATTCAATGGTTTTAATTGAACCTGCTGGTCATGTTTCCCTCTCATACCTGTTCTCCAAACTGCAGACTACGAGTCATGGACTTCAGAGCCTTTACTATCTGTGCCTTTGTAGCTGAGGGGTTGTCTAGTGTCTCCAGTCCGATTCCTTCCAGTAGCTTCAGGAGGTAGGGAACCAGCTCTACTCTTAGAGCCTGTTCAGTTCATTAAAAAGATATATCATCATTAATTTGACATGGTCATCTAACAACAACAAAAAATCAAAACAATGGTGAAAGTTTACCTGGGCCACTAGTTCAGTCTGCTCCTTCTGGAACATGCGGTTAAGAGCTTCACAAGCCAATCCGGCCATGTCGGGCCGACACTTCATCCCAGCCATGAGGGGGCCGATGGTCTCCAGAGAAGCCATGGAGCGTACACACAGCTACAAGAAACAGAAGATAAACTCAGTATAAACTGACTTGTTTAACAGAAAGAGAAAAAATAGCAGGAATATTTTGAAGGTGTTAAGTCTGGGCTCTTTCAAGTGGGAATCCCTGAAATCAAAGCTCAACGATCTATCGTTGGTCTTCCAGAAATGTTTTTATTTATTTTTTTAAATCAAAGAAAATCAACAGTAGCAGAGGCAGAGATAGCCTGACTTTTATTCCCTAGTATGGATTGAATGCTGGATTTTACAAGTAAGTAAGTCTTTCCTCAGACCCTCCCTGCCTAACTTCACATCCCTATTTCTGTCAGAAATGTGTAATCTCTGAGCGTCATCTGAGATTATCCTGATTAGATCGTCATTATCTCTCCAGAGCCACAGAAGACATGATACACTGATATCACAGGCTGAGTAGAACTCTTTATGACGTGTTAAACTGGACTCAAGAGAGCTTCTTTTCATGAACATGAGGTGTTAAGGTGTAGAAAGCTAAAAAACAAGTGTGTGTGTGTGTGTGTGTGTGTGTGTGTGTGTATATATATATATATTTGGTTCATCACCTCATTGTCTGATAGCACGTGCAGGAGGCGGATGGAGCTCTTGGGGACGGCATTGTTCTTGTGGTTGAGTGCTGCCAGGACGCGTGGCAGGTGACCCAGAGGTGGAACCTGGTCGGCCAGCTGGCTCTGTGTGCTGAACAGGCATACAGCTGCCGTGGTAACAGTCTCCAGGGCCTCACCCTACAGCACACCGGAGGTGTCAGGAAGAGGTGAAAATTGCTGGTGTAAGTCAACAGATGAAGTGAAAATGCAGTGCGTTTCTGTTTCTCAGTAAGGCAGCTCACATTGGGGTTGTTTTTCTCCAGCAGTTCAGTCAGGGTCTCCAGGAGGGACACCAGGAACTCTCTGGGCTTGCGTAGCACCCAGCCAGGCTGAGCAATAAAGATACGCAAGAAGACTCCACCAACTTCCAGCTCGCTCTGTCCTGCTCCATAAGCCACCGTGAAGTCCTCTGGCATCTGAGCACATAAAGCAAGAAATCATTGTGACATTAAATCATACACAAAATATTATTGTTTTATAAAAAATTAATACATCATTTTACTTACTTTCCAGTTCACATCAGGATTATCCTTCTGCTGTTTAAAGTGCCTGGAAGATATTAAGAAAGTAATGACATCATTGTATTTGACAGTTAGGACACAATACTTAACTAGATATTGGTTAAACAGGGTTTGAAATGGGGCTAAATGGCATACTCTAGCATCATCTCCCGGACAGTTGTGGACACTTTCTCCCTTGAGTTGTCATTCCAGATGAGTTCAGGGTTCTCGTGCGTTCCTTCAAATATGTGCACTGCTGCCTCGGCGTTGTCTCGCATAGCGTCCATGAACACACCAGGGAGGAAACGCATCAGCGTTAGACGCACCTTGAAGAGACCGAATGATAAAGATAATGAAGATACATGAAGATGCACGATAACGCAACAAAGACAGGAATTATTTATGTCTTTATCGAACCAGACAGACCTTTGGCCCGACCAGCTTGTCTGAGGTCATCTTGGAGAAGAGCTCTGCGGTCTGCGTGCGAACCTGGGGATGTGTGCAGTTACAGAAGAGGTCTAGCAAGTAGATCAGAGCACCTGGGGAGAAAAAAGGATTAACATGAGCATCAGTGCACTTGGAATTAACATAAATATTGAGATGTTCAGAAAAAGAAAAACTGAATTACACTGACCTTTGGCCATAGCCTCTTTGACTATCTTTGTGTTAGAAGTCAGTGCATACAGGGTTTCCAGCACAATTTGCCTGCCTAAATGGTGCAAAGAAACATGTTTTAGTCCAAAGATACAACACTGCAATAAGTATGGAACTGTGTTAAAAAATGTGAACATTTTTCTTCTTACTGGAGGGGAGCGAGTGCAGTAGCAACAGAAGGTTGGACAACACCAGTGACTCAGCAATGTTGCTAACACATTCCTGGTTTGACGTCACTGTATTCACAACCTGCAGAGGAAACGAATATGACTAAAATGCAGGGACAGAGATATTGAGAACCATCTTAATAACATATCAAGACCAAGAATCTCTACCTCCAACACCAGCTGCTGTACTCTGCCAGCTCCATGAACCCGCAACAAAGAGAAGAGCAGTTTGAAATGGCCGATGCACTCTGACTCCGAACCTGAAATTATACAAAAATAGCTGCTTAGAAAAGAAGCTCAGAAAGAAAGATGTCTAACTAAAGCACGTCAACGACAGGTTAGCAGAGCTAGAGGAAGTGTTGTGTCTCACCAGGGTTGTTTTTGATGACATTGCGGAGGGCCTCTAAAGCCATCTCAGCGAAGCGGAGCCTCTCGGCATGCTGCTGGGACTCCACCTTGTTACTTTGACTCATGGCCAGCAGAGTGTGGAGGTACTGGGCCTGGGAGCCTACGTAGTCCAGCAGACTGGCTGCAAATGCTTTTGGATACTAAAAACAGAGATAGTGAAACACATGGCAAAAGGTTTAAAGTGTATTTTATGGTTAAAATAAACCAAATAGATATTAAATGTGGAAAATACAACAAATAAAATGCGTTTTTAATATATAATCAATAGTCAATAACACATAGGGCAAAAAATAAAATAAGCATTGAATGTTGTGGTAATACTATTTTACTCTACTCACCTCCAGAGGGAAAGTTGGTTGGTCATTGTAGACACGGACAAAGATTTCTCCAACTATCAGCTCTTTGCTGTGATCAGTGAACACAAACTCCGCACCGAAGCTTTTATCATTTTCTCCCTATAGAGAGAAAACAGAGAGGATGCATGATGAATATCTCTTTTTTTTAGATACTTTTACACAACTTAACAATTATATCTATATACTAATATCAACATATGACATTACCATAAACACTTAAAAATAGCCACGTTTTATGTATCATTTGGAAAAGATTAAAATACATATGTTATTCATACCCTCTTTATGTTTCCCTCTTGTTGACCCTCCAGGAACTCCAGCAGCTCAGCTCGTGTTCCATTGTTCCAGATCAAGTATGGGTTCTCTGAGTTACTATTCATCAGCTTCAAGACCTAAATGCACAATGGGGCATGTAGAGTTTAGTTTGGCATCGGGGTTTATGTATGTATATGCTTTGTATCCACCTATACAACATACCTCAGCAGGAGATCCTGTTCCCAGCTTCCTTGAGATGTATGGTGTCAGCATGGCTGCTAAGCTCTTGCGGATGGTGGGGTTCTCTGGAGGTGTGCCCTCGATGCCGTTGGTCTCTGAAACAGGATTGTTCCCGTCCAGGGTGTGCGGTGTCTGGGTGTAGCCTCCCAGACGGCTGAGAGCTACCAAGCTTAGCTTGGCCAGGCTGTTTGCAACCTCCTGCTGGTTTGTCTCCTGGCTAGTCTGCACGCCACTTTCCTCCAGAGTGTAGTCGTAGTTGAAGAGGTGGACCACCAGATGCCAGAGCACACCAGCGTGGTACAGATGGGTCTGTAGGAAGAAATCCACTGCGAAGGAGCTCACACACTGAACTGCCAGGGCAGCAGTTTTTGGGAGTCCCTGAGAGAGAAATACATCTTTGTAAATACTTGTTGTCTGGTTGCAGAACAAATAAAAAGCTAACATTAAAGGTGGTACATGTAGCATTTGAATATTATTAAATATTTTGCAGATGACAAGAAGATGAACAAGCAAGATGTCTGCCAAGAGTAACAGTGGTGGCCACAGTGGATCTTTTACATTTAATTACATTTCTCTCTTTCATATATTCATATAATGAAGTGCATTTATATTTATATATTGTGTTGTGTTTATTTTCATACAGTACACATCCATACAGTGTACAGCATATTTGTATACACTTTAAACATTTTTATTGATACATCTCATGCTCCTGTATACACTTTTTTTATCATCTCACTCAATTTTTATTTTATTCCTTTTTCTCATTTTATCTTTATATGTGTTTTAGCATATAAGTGCTCTTACTGCTGAGCTGACCCGTTTCTTCTCGTCCAACTAATTTCATTGGACCATTGACCCTGTGTTAACGTACATGTGATCAATAAAACTGAACTGATGTTAGAAGACAACGGTGGCTCGTAAAGATACACTTCCATCACCTTTGTACTCTTTAGAAAAGCGAAAGAGGAAAACTTAAATTAATAAAACATAGATTTTCTTTCCCCGCAACTCTAAAGGCTCTAAAGTACTACAGCCATCCTTTCTGTGAGGTTTGAGAACTCAGAGATAATCTAAGAAGGAAATATTGATGGTAAAAAAATAGTACAGAGGATTTTTCTTTGTAATTACAAACAGAAAACTCACCTTTCCATAGTACAAGATGTGACAGAGGTCCCTGATGATATTGGGAAGTTCGATAATCTTTTCCCTGCATTCCTCAAACTGGGCTGCTACACTGTAGCACTTACAGATGTGCCCGCACACCTGTAGCACATTAAAAAAAGTGTTCAAGAAATCCTTACAAGCAGTAGATTACTCATCTCTACAAAAGAAGGCCTCAGTGTTGTGTTCATTTTACCTGTACAGCCATGTCGTCAGGCTTGCTGGATGCAGTTAACACAGTAACACACCGAGAAAGAGCCTCCAACAACACCTGATTAAATATAGGAAACCATTTATCATTTATTCAAACACAATTCCCCACATTCACTTGTAGATGACTAGTTTACATTTCTGGATTTGTGACGGTGTGTATACCTCAATGCCGTTGTCGCGTCGCAGCTCCTCTGCATTAAGTGCCGAGCAGTTGACGGTGTGGAAAGCAAGTTCAACAGCAGCCGGGAGGAGAGGGGAGGTTTTGGAGAAGAGCTGATCATCCTCTGTTTCCATTGTGATTGTTTTGATTAGCATGGGGTAACCGGCGTATTTGTAAGGTTCCAGTTCTGTTTATAGACAATGAAGTGGTCAGGAGAGTAGCAGTTCAAAGTTAGTTAAGTTAACAAGTCAGAATTGCCTGAATTTGTTTCTTTCGAAATGTAAAGTTAGGAAGAACAATAGCAAAAGCAAAAGAAAGAAAGTTGATCAATGTACAATACCTTGTTTGTGTCGGTTGAACAGGATGCTCTGAGTTTTAAGGATGAGGATAATGTTTTCTGGGTCGGGGCCGTCCAGAATCCGTGCAGACTTTGTACAAAGGAACTCGTAGGCTTTGTTTACTTTCTCGAACATGTCCTGAAAGATAGTGTTAAAGTTGAAATTTAATCTGTGGATAAAGCTTACATACATATAACATCAGTATTAATCGTAGTACGTACCCTGCCCTCTGGGTTCTTGTCAGGATGGTACTTCTGTGCCAGTCTGAAGTAAGCTTTTCTGATTTTACTCTCATCATGCCTGAAGACAAAAAAACAACATTTCTTGAGTTCTACTATCCTTTACACATTATCCACATTATCCAACAAGGAATCTTTTGTAATCCCCCACATCCCACCCACTTCCACACACTCCACATTTATTGCTACTAATCAATAAACAGGATTCAGGACACAAGACGAATAACAAATCAAAGGCCACTCACTGCCCCTGTCCTTTGGGGAGATTAAGGACTTCATAGGCATCATCTATAGACATAGAGGGAGGCTTTTTCTCCACCTCCCTCTTCCAGGCTTCAAGAGTGTCCTTTAGCAGCTTCACCTGTAGGGCAATGGTTGTGGATAACAATGTCAAAATAAGTTCTTAGAAAATAGCAGAGTATTGATATGAAATTACAAAATTGCTAAAAAAACAAAACAAAAAAAAACAACGTACAGCATCTCTAATAGGCCAGTTGGGGAAGCGGGTGGTGTCACACAGATGTCTGAGGTAGTAGATGTTGCAGAAGAGCTCGTTGTCCAGCTGAGGGAAGCTGATCACGGGGATAGGGCAGTACTGGTAGAGGGCCCGCGTGTTACTCTGCAGCCTGGGGCTGAAGTCAGCTACATGGGCAGCTATCTTCTCGATCATCATCCGCCTGAAACAGAGTTCAAACACACTCTGTTAAAATTTCTATAAACCACATGACTATTCACTCTACATTGCCTTTTAAAGCACAATAATGTGATTGAGACTAATATGTACCTCATCTCGCTGCTCCAAATGGCCTCAGGTGTGTCAAATTCTCCCAGGAATATCTCTGAGATGCGCTCAGCCTCGTAGTTCTCCAAGTAACACACCATGGCCTCAGGCAGCACTGGACCCAGGACACTACGCTGCACAATGTCCTGACCCTTAGACTGGGGAAGAGGCACAACAGACACATGTTGTTTTCAAAAAGATTCATGAGATACAATCCGCTGTAATTTATAAGGGAAAGATCTGTATCAAAAATAAATCAACTTTACCTCCTCTGATTTGAAGGCTTGTTTCAGATGTGTGTACTTCAGGAACCTAAATAGGAATATCTCAGAGGTAAATATCAACATGTTACCAGTATCAATGTGTAAAATATTCCTCCTAATATAAAAAGGTGTATTTTTTTTCTAGCTTTCAATTATATCCATATAATCTTTTCTTAGAGCAAAAGTTAAACTACTAAAGAAATGTCAATGGAATAATCATCCTTATGTATAACAATGAAATGCATTTATGTCAGAGTTCATGACAATAAAATGTTTATGTGCCATCTGTTTGCATGTTTTCACCTTGCTACAGGGAGCACGTTGGAGCCTGTGTACATCATGATGAAGAAGAAGACCCCAGTTAAATAGAGACGCTGAAGATTGGGGTTGTCCTGCATCACCAGGTACAGAACATTGGCTACCTTTTCCACCAGTATGGGGTCAAAGGTCAACAGCAGCTGGAGCAGACAAAGAAGAACAATGTTATTTTACTGAAATCAGCAAAGTGATATGACACCATTGTATTATAACATATAATTACCTGGACAATGTGAGGGAGGCAAGCATTGTCACTGATCATCCTCTTGATCTTCGGTAAAGGACGGATAATGGCATTGTCTTGGTCCCTAAGTAAATAGTAAATAACCATTGTTACAGTCATGGCCTAATAGTTTAATGTCTTAACCAAAAATCATCACACATACTACACTGCATAGTGAAATGATATTATAATATATAAAAAGACATTTCCAATACAATTTTCTGGACGTACAACCAGAGGTATTTTCTGCTACACCCACCTGCTGGGGTAGTAGGAGCACATGGTGATGAGCATGTTAAGGATCAGTGTAGCCAGGTCGGACTCGTTCATCACTGCCTGTCCAGTGGCCAGGAGGCACCATTTTAGCTGTGGGATGGCCTGCAGGGGACGCCAACCGTCCATCCCTTGAGCCCAGCAGCGTGTTTTCGCTGTGAGGACGCCAGTGTTCCAAAACTCCTGCATCTGGAGAAGGAAAAGTAAAAACATAACATGAGTAGGGGTGGTTGCTGTTCAAGTGAAATGAAACAAATACCATTCATATAACTGGGAGGAGGCAATGATGCAATTATTTCTCAAGATGTCTCCTCTAGATAACATCAAATTACATTAACTGGTCATATTGACTATTATACAGATATAATATAGACTTGATTAAAATAACAAATCAGTACCTGTACGAATTATTAGATTTCTATATATTGCATTAGAGGGCCATTTTTCAGTAAACAATTACACATTTTAAGAAAATCACATACTTCCTCAAAACTGAAAGGTCCTCGTCTTTCCTTGTCTGCATTGCCAAAGTACCACTCTTTCTCACTCTCTCTCTTCATGTCAGGTGACGCCTCCAGCACGTTGCTCTGTGGAAATTAACAAGACCTCTGTTTGACACTCCAGACAGATTAATCTCATCTATGGCTCATAGAGAATTACGAAGTCAATTTATATATAGATCCATTTTTTTTCATAAAAATATAACACAAAAGCTACAACCATGTTTTTACCTGTAGGGGCACTGTAGCTCGGCTGGTATGCAGATGGGCCAAGGTAAGCAGATCCACCAATATACGCACTCCATTAGAGTCCATCACCTCCTTCACATTTTTCTGCAGAACAAAAAAATGATTACTCAAGACAAAGAGACTGAAATGTTGGTTAAAAGAAAAGGCAATACCGAGAGGTGCTGTTGGTTTTAATAGCTTACCTTGTTAAGAATGAGTTTGTTGAGGAAGAGGATGAGTCTGTCTCTTTCCAGTTTGTCTGTGCACTGTAACCACAGAAGAGTATTTTAGATTTCAGGACTAATTAGAAGATATAAAAACACTTCCATTGTGGTGCAGCGCAGTGGCAGTTTGTACTCACTCGGTCCAGCATGCCCACAATGTATTTTGTGTCTGTGAATGGGCCAATCTCCTCGTAGCACTTCCCATAGACAATAGCGAGCGCCTGTAGGCACAGGCACTTCATCGTAACTTTGGGTGTAAGCAAAAAGCGATGGTACAGTTCATTGAAGAACTCATATCTGAGAGCAAAGACAGGGAGAGACATGAATCAGCTTTTTAGATTCAGTACAGAATGAAAATATCAGCGTAGTTGCTTGGGCTGTTGTATTGCAGTCTTACGATCTCTTGATGGCATTTGATTCTTCATTTTCATCTTCCTCAAGCAGCAGACGCAGGTAATAATCCCCAATCTTTATCTCATCTGAAAGGCACTCGTATTTTACCTGCAAACAAGAACATTTACCCACACATTTTTTACAACCCTGTATTTTAGGATTACTGATACAGAAGTGAATATACCAATCTGGCCTAAAACTCCAGTGCATCACAGATATTGATGGTTAGAATCAAATGAGAGACAGCAGTGAGTATAACATAATCCCACTGAGCGCAAACCTCAAACTCTTGGTGGTTCCAAGAGATGACGGTGGCACTGCCGAGCTCGCGGTCCACGCTGAAGGAGCGCATCTCCCCCTCCAGAGCGTCCCTCAGCTCCTCCCTCGTCTTCAGGTTCCAGATGAGGTTGGACCGTGCATGGTCGAGCTGGAATCTTGAGAAGACAGATGAGCAGGTTAGGGTCGGGGCCTTGTTTAATATGACTTGAGAGCTGAAGGTTTTATTCGAGCAAAAGCCACATTGTATCACAACAAAAAGTCTCTACGTAAGGCAACTGTAACATAGCAAACATCCGTCCTACTGAGATACACTCAAACAATACGCTGAGTTCCTAAATACCGGGAGCTGAAGTAACACAAATAATTTAAGAAAACTAGAATTTTCTACCTGTAGTAGAAAAGCTCCCAGTTGACTTCAATCTTTATTCTCTGCCGTCGCTTCCTCAGGATGACAGGCTTTTGGTTTGGGTTCTGAAAACAAACCAAAGCAGCAATGCTCTAAGGGACCGCAAGTTGCTCCATCATCATTCAATATATTTTCAGCTCATGGCACAAAGAAAATTGTGAAGTAAAAACATGAATAACATGAACACCACAAGAACACCAGAAATGAAATTAATGGAACCAGTGTGTATTACAATGGAACAAAAAATGTTTTTCAGAAGGGAGAAAGTCAGACATTAGAACAATGAGAGAAAAAAAAAAACACATCCAAAAACAATGTAGTCAACGCACCAACATAGAATAAAAGATGATGACACACAAAAACCAAGATGGGATCCCAAAATTGGGTGTGTTCAGTAATTCTTGCTGGGAGAGACAGATCTTTGCAGAGGGAGCACTTAATAATCTATGTGAAGCATTTTGTTTTCTCATAAATCTGTTGATTCTTGTTGCAAACATGATGTTACTCCTCAAGCCTGTAACTTATTACTTGAAAGGTAAACATTTTTTCTCTTTGGTGCCATAAATCAATATGGCGAATTTCCTGCTTAATCAAAAATGGTGTGAGCAATGTAAAAATACAGTTCCAGAGGCCTTGCAGGCTGCTTGGCAAAGGTCCTTCTGTTTATTGTAATTATACTCATGTGTCAATCTAAATGTGGTCATTATTTATTAATGCCAAACACAACAGGTACTCAAGTCTGAACATATATGCTGTTGACAGCAGGACAAGAGTCAGGTTCAAATCTATGCTTTTATTGTCTACAGTATCATATATTATGGACTTATTTTTGTCTTTGTGAATCTATATGAAGAGAAAATCCCTTGTAGATGATAATACATAATTGGCCAGCTGAATTAAAAAACACACTCAATATGTCACATGAGGGTGGAAAAATGTTTTGGTGAAGAGAAAGAACATGGAAATAAAATGGCACGGATCCCATTGGTCAGTCCTACTTACCAGGTTATTTCTGTCCTGCTGCATTGTTTGACAGCATAGAAACCACACAAGACAAGGGGAGGGTGGGGCAGAGACAACACAGAGAGATTATTGTTCCTTGGATCAAACAGAGGTGAATCGAAACAAAAAGGGTCACAGGTCACCGGAGTGCATCATACTAAGAGACTGACATGCAAAACTATCACTAAATGCTTGAGATTTATTAGCTTGATATCCACTAGATTAATATATTCTCCAAGACTACCTACTGAATTGCTAATAACAAATGGAGCATGTGGTGCAAACACAAAATAATGGATGTGATTAGGGAATATTCAGGGAAAGCAAGCCAATCAAAGCTTGCTAGCTGATCAGCCATTTTAAGTCATTCGAAGTGTGGAAAAAAGAGAAAAGGAAGCTCGTGACATTCAGGTGAAGTCAGTTTGAGGTTAAAGCTTTATTTGAAAGTAGATTTGATTAATGTTTTGTAGAAACACTGAAAAGCAGGCAGATGTGCCCTACGTTTTTTTTTAACACTTTAGATGACACCACTAACCTTAACCCACCTACACACTTCCTACAAGAATGACCTCCTCCTCCTCACATTGACTACATGCAATTATGACATTTAGTTCAGATATAGATCGAAAGGTGACCTTTGAATGTACCTGTAATGGAAAACTTTTGTCAAAACTGAAGAAAAAAAAATGTCTGTGAAACATTTAAGAAAATGTGCACGAGCAGTTTGAACAGCAAATATGCAAGGCCCAGAAAAATCAAATGTGATTGCATCTCAACATGACACTTCTCCAAGGTCAGGCAGCATCAGAGCTGACACTGCTCTTCATGCATAAAAAACAGCAGCAGCTGAAAAGTGTTTTGAGTTTGCCTGTGGGTTCAGCAGCACTGTTCAGCATCAGCAGGAGAAGGAGCAACAGTTAGAGACACCTGAGTGGACAAACTTATCAGCAGCAGGAGCAGAAGCAGCAGGAGCAGCAGCAGCATATCTGATAAATAAAAGGTAAATCAGCCCCTCAGTTCCTTTGTAAACGAAAATAAATCCTCACCTCCTTCTGGGCTATGCCCATTTTATCTCTCCAGTGCATCAACACTATATCAGCCTTCTCCTTGGCAAACTTCTCCACCTCTTTGGCTGCTTTGCCTGCTATCCGCTGCCACTCGGGCACCTTGTTTCGATTTAGCTGGTCCTGTGGGAAACAAATATAAAAACAACAATTACACAAAAATGACAGACGGCAAACGCTTCCTGATTGAGCTCTTTGTACACTATGCAGTTGTGACGTGTTTGTCCAAATACCGTGGCAATTTTCAAGTTGTCGCGGATGTGCATTCTGTCCACGTCTTTCTCCGGAACTGAGTCTGGACTGTCCAGGTACGCCAGCAGGCCTGTCGGCTAAGAGCGCACAAGACAAAGAAAAATGGGTAAGGACTTAAACAGGGTGCCTCAGCTGCCAGGGGAAAGCATTGGCTCACATCCTGGAGTACTTTGCCTGTATCACCATCATTATGCTAATAGCTTCTGCCATGAATATTGGACAAGCATCAAACATTTGTTTAAAGGTCTAAACTGAGCTGATTTGTAGCCTTACCAATATCCTCTTCAGGAGGTTCATGGCAATAGGGTTCTCTGCCGTCCACAGGCCCACAAGGTGCCGACTCAGCTGCCTGATAAAGAAAAAGACATAAGCAGCTGAGCCATTTTGTTACTTGTTTGTTAGAGAACACATATTCTTGTTTATCTACTGTAGCAACTGACGCTATTTCTACTGTTACATGCAATGAGTGTTTCTTTAGATAAGAGTACTGTGGAGATGTAAATAGAGAGAATTGCGTGTGTGAGTGTGTGGATTTATTGAAGATGGACCTGTTGGTAAGCATCCGCTGGTCGGCGCTGATGGTGAACAAAGAAGTGTGCAGGTGCCTTGGAAGAGCCCCTTCACTCAAGGCCAGCTCCTGCATCTTAGTGGCTATTTCCTTGTCTCCCTCCTAAATTTAAAATAAACCCAGGTTGGTTATTATCATTAAGCATGAACACTGAATTATTCACTGTGTAAACCACCATACAAACAAAAAGACTTACCTCAATAATGGCCTTCATCACCAGGCCTGCTCCTTTCACTATCGCCATAGAGGGATGCTAGAGAGAAGGACAACATCATTCAATACATAAGCATCTACTGGATTTATATCAGCCATATTACTATCATGTGTTCACACAAGTCAGTTACCTGGAAGAGTTTGAACAATGTGCGTCCATTAGAAGCAACCATCTCAAGCAGCATGTCAAACTGCTGCCCTTCTGTGGTTTCACTGTAGGGGGCGCACAGGGCAAACGTTAAGAAGTCCAGTAAGGAGCTGATGACCAATGCTCCTGTTCCATGGTCCTGAAAAAAAAAAGGAATGACAGTTAAGACTTTGGATACAAAAAAAACCCATGAAACTATATGAAACGATTATTAAATGTCCTAATTCTGCTGAGCTCAGGCTGCAAACAGCTTACTGACAATAAAAAGAAATGTACCACATTAGTGATGAATTTTTCGAGGAGGTTTTCCAGGAACTTCTTGGAGGACAGCAGAGAAGCCTTGTTCAGCTGCTCCTGCCTCAGGTCATAGTCATCGTGCATCGGCTGGAGAGACACATGAAAGAAAAACGTGAAAGAAAACATCTCAGTCAAACATCAAGATACCAGTCAATTAAGTTTTTTAAGATATACATGTTAAATAGATGATATTTATGTATGGATCTGGCAGATATTTAGGTAATACTTACACACATAAGGGCACAGAGCATGTCTACAGCGGCATGTGTCACACCGTTGTTGTTCCGTTTTAAAGCTTTTACCGTCTTTACTCCCAACTTTTCCCTGAACCTGGAACGCACACACACACACATTCAAAGATTTATCAATACTACTACAATTACAATGCCTTGAAAAAGTTGAGGAACATAAAAAAACACTGAATATAGATCATCATAATAAATACTGTAATATTTAAAGAGGTCCGGGGTTTGGATACACAAAGAATTCATTGCTTCAGAAGTGGCTTGTTGTTTCTTTTACTTATAAAAGGATCACATCTTTCACTAATCTTCAAAGTGCAACAATATAAAAGAGGTTTTCCTTAAAGCAAAAATAAACCATTAATGTATTTATAGTGATCTGTGTCTTGTGGTTGTGTGAGAGGAAACACCAAGCTACTCTAGCAATGAATCTTTCAGGAAAATCAATTATGGCTCATTTGCTTTACAGGAACAAATAATAAACAGTAAATACAGTTCCTCTCATACATCTCAGTGACCCAGAAAGACTACTAGGGTTCTTCAATATTGTGATATATGGAAATGTAAAGAACAGAATGGGCAAAGCAGATAGTGGGAGAGAGATAAAATATGAGATGTCGAGAGTGGAAGGTCAAGACGAATCGAGGCAGACAGCTCGACTGAGTGACATAACCTCCCTTCTGAAGTGCTTGTCTAAAAGCCTGAGATGAAAGCAGAACAAAGATAAAAGAAGAGAAGGTTGATCGACAGACAACTAAGAAAGACTCTGGGAAAGAACAAGAAGGATACAGTGACAGGCAAAAGGGCAGACTGAGATGTATGGATTCATATTTACGTTGCATCTGTGACTCCAGACCCTTGACCAGACCTTGGAATGACAGAGCATGCCTGTTACCAGCAGCTCAACAAAAAAATATACTTAGAAATAAAAGCAGGAAGGTAAAGTGGAATAACTGCGGCATTCTTACTTAGGCAGCTGGGTGAAAGCCTGGAAGCCAGCCTTGGAGGCCACCAGGCGTCGAATGGCCTGGAAATGGCTCTCCAGCTCAGCGTTAAGAGCCGGCAACTCAGCCTCCTGGGACAAAAGAGCCAGGATGGCGTTGTTGATGAGCTTTTCTTTGTTCTCAGAGAAAAGACCCTGAAGAGAAAAAAGAGAGAGACGAGGAAATGAGTGTGAGTCCTGCTTGGGCAGGTGGATGGACATAAATCACACAGGAATTGAACACACTCACATCTTGGGTTACTGCATGCAGCACTCCACTGTAGGATATGTTGGCGTTGAATCTGAACACTGCATCTGCAAAGTTTCCATCTGGGCAAAGGAAAGAGGGATAAAGAAATTAAACAAAAGAATATATAACCTTAAAGTGAGGCTATGAGTCTACAGCAACACTGTACTTGGGCACAATGCTTACTACCATTTTATTTAGCATTCTTAGACAATCTTTTATTTTTCAAAAAATCTTAGCTCTGTGACTTGAATGTAATGATAATACACAAGAGGCACAAACTGGGCATAAGCAGAGTTGTGCTTTGATGTAAATGCTAATGTTAGCCTACAATTACCATGCTGATTTTTAGTAGGTATTATGTTACATAGTACCATCTTAGTTTAGCATGTTAGCATTGCTATTATTTGCTAATTAGAATTACAAAAGTATATAGCTGAGGCTGCATGAAATGTCATTAGTATTTGGTCATAAACCAAAGTATTGGACAAACTGAAATTTTGACCTAAAGGTGGTGCTGGATGAAAAGTTAAGGGATGACTAGGATTCATCCTGTGGGGATCGACCAACCCTGCTATACCAGAGCCACGTTGATAGCACTACTTAATTAAAAACAGCACTAAAGTGGATACTACTGTCTAAACAAAAATATACATCCAAACCAACTTCAATGTGTGATATAAAATTTAATTCGACTTATGAAGGCTTTGGACTCACTAGGAGGTGCTGCCAGGAATTTGAGATGCAAACTCTCCACCTCCTCATCCACCGGCATGCTCAGTAGGCCCCATCTTTGCCCTCGCTGCGTGGGGGCCATCTTGACACACACGTCCCTGTTGCCTGATGCACGGACTCCATCAAGTAGGCTGGCTAACAGGGAGTCCCTACAGACACACGTACAAACAGACTCAGCTAAATGCATTACAAACGATCTGTGTTATGGAGAACCGACAGCGAGCACACAATAACAGGAAAGAGTTAAGGATATGCAGCAGACACATGCACACAAGAAAATGACTCATCTTATAAATGAGGTAAGCGGTACAGAAAAAGGCTTGAATTTAAAACAGGCAAACATTTAACAAACTCAAAAGGCCTGCAGTGTCACACCATACATCAAAAAAACTGTATGCGTTACTACTGCGTACCTTTCTGTGGAGGAGTACTTCCTGATCTGACCTCTGATGAATTCAATTGTAAACACCTGAGGGTTGTCTACATCACAGATGAGAGCAAATACCTGAAGGGAGATGAGACGGAGGACAAGAGGGAGAGAAACAGAGAAACAGAGAAAGGGAGGGGGAGGGGAGAGTTTACTCATACCACACACACTCAAATGCTTTCATCCAAGCTGTTAACTTGCAGTGATGCAGTTCATACATAATGAAACAAAGACAGGCATTTCAATTAACATTTATCTTCAGAGGGGTACAATACAGACAGAACAAAATGGTTTTGAGTGTGAATGTTTTGTATGCCTTGATGTCACTGTAGTTTTTGAGCGCTCACCTCTCCGAAGGGTTTGATAGTAACTATGTTGTATGAAGCTGGGTCTCTCTCCACTAGACATGTCTCTGTCAGGGCCAGTATACGCTTAACAGGCTCCTAATGAAAGAAAGCACAAAGAGAACGGTAAGAGACCTGATTAAATATATAGTACTGCTTAAAATAATTGATAAATACAGCTTGAGAGCAGAAGTAGGCACTTGCTAATGACTGAAAATGAAATGCATCAGTTGATTACCATAAGATACATTCATATTTCCCATGGGAACACCAGATCCTATCAAACTAATTTCTAGCATTCAATATAATGGTATACCACTTTATAGAAGTAGGGAGAGTTCTAGTGAACATCTGGTTGGTTATTTTTTTTCATAGAAAGACAAAAAAAGGGTCTGACTTTGACTTTAAGATCTTGTAAATGCTGAAATGGTGTGAATTTAATTTGAAATTAGAGACAAAGCGCTCAAACACAAAATATTTCCCACTACTTACAAAAGTTTAGAAACCCCAAATGCGCAATATGAACAAATCCAAGAGGTTACAAAATGTGTTAAATTAATTCCCACTATATTAGAAGTAGAGATGGAATAGTATTGTGTTACTAATTATCTTCTGAATCACTATGTTAGAAGTGGATTCACAGAGCAAAGAAAAATAGTGTATGGCTCAAAACTTTCCAATAATTCTATTTAACACATTTAATACTTAAGTTTAGATAATGTTACAGTATCAGTGGCTTTTTATGATCCACAGATGTGATAACAGTCAATGAAATCTGTCATTGTCTTGAAAAATAGGGTCTCATATCAAACAAGGAGATTAAACTGCTGCACATTCGACAAGGGAGTCCTGGTGGGTCCCTGGACCTCACTGTGAGAACCACACAACACTAAGAAAACTAAGGAGAAGCAGGCTAACCGGGTGTCGGGGAGTGATCTTCTGCACCACAAACTCAGCCAGTGAAGTGATGCTCTCGTCTGAGCTGTACTTCCCCAACCTGTCCGTCACAAAATCCTCGAAGGTAAGGGCCTCCTTCCTCAGCCGTAGCATGATACCGATGAAGTTCCCGGCATGCTCTATGGCACAGCGGATGATGTCATCCCGGTGCTCAGAGGCAAACAAATGCTGAGAGAAAGAGGCAAAAGGGAAGGAAAGGGAATCTTAATTTTGTTACAACAACACGTAACAGCATAACATAATAGAAACAAACTCTATGAATGCATACCAGCCTGCTGAAGCCCCCATAAAGGATGCAGAATCCTCCCTGGTAATCAGAGACCTCGACGAAGCCCTCTACATTACGATAGTCGTAGGAACACACTACCCGGTTGGTGTGTGGGTCAATTTGGTCGATGCCACCTGGTGTCACCTCTAAACTCACAGCCTTCCGCGTGTCACTCCAGTGGTGCTTGTAGCAGTTGTAACGCTGTTCAGCACACGTACAATACATTTATTTTAGTATCACCACAGTGGCAAACATACTTTAATAGATTTGTATAGATCTGAGTACTTACCCTGCCTGTTATCTTTCCCTCTGAAAACTCTGTTCTGAATCTCTGTGTATGAGAAAAATAAAGAAACAAACTAGATCATCCCTGTAAAACACTTACGAAGCATTGTCTTCATTGCAAAATTACAAATGCATTTAATTAGCTCTATGGGGAAATACCCATCCTTGTTGCGGTTTTGAAGAAGCTCAGCATAATTAGTTTATTTCATCACAGCAACAAATTATATGCTGATTCTGATTTGTGATAAACACCTACAGTGAGTCAAAGGTCCTGTGATTTGCAAGCGCTGCATTTCCAAATAGTGCATCGTACATTACATGACTTTGTTTTTAGACCACACAGCAAAATGTGCCGCTATGACACAACTAGAAAGCATGGATGGGCCACATAAAAGACCACTTCTGAGAACTTTATGAAATACAATTGTTTAATCATTGTGAAGTGATGCAGCTGTGAGGGTTTATCTTCACCAGTGCTTCTGTGAGCAGCTCTGTCCGGTGCTCTGTCGAGAACTTGAGCGTTTCAGACTTCTTGCCGCTTCCTTTGCGGAATGTGAGGTTGAACTCTGTTCCCTGACCTTTTCCTACCGGACCGATACCACAGATGTCTCCATAAGGCCACTGGTAACACAGACAGCAACGACACAAATAAACACATTGTTATAGTCACACACTAGCAATTTAAACATGAAAAACGATGTTATGGCAACACTTTACACCCTCCTATTTAGCATTTATAAACAATATCTAAACATTTAATAAAGTTTATAACACTGTAAGCAGATTTAGTGTTACCAGCTGTAACTCCTCAAGTGGGCACCCATATGTAGAGGCTGGTGTTTAAACAGATAATGAATGAAAATATTCTAAAACACAGTAATAATATACAATATGTCTTCATCAGAGACATATTGGTGGTGACAAATAAGTGTTTATATCCTGCATAAATGCTCAACAGGGGGAATTAAAGAGCAGTTAAGTGTAGTTAATCCTTGATGCTATTTTTCTGTTCAGCCATTTTCTTGACTGAGGGGGATAATGAGTGAGGCCTCGTGTCTAATGTGTATTGATTATGACATGCTTTATGTTGCAATCAGCGTAAAGACACGCGGTTGCATGTTCAGTGCAGAGCTGAAAGCTTAGCTTATTTAAAGGCTGAGCACGAGAAGTTAAAAATACTGCCTTTTAGCTTTCAGAAAAAGAGCAATGTGGTTCAAATGGATTTTCAATAGCCACAGGGATCCAAGAACAACACATCCCACAAGCACCTGTGAGCCACTGATAGCTTCAGCAAAGAGGAGCTTCCTGAATGACACTGGCGTTCCACTACGACAGGGTTGCTCACATACTGACCTGATTTGTTACTTCTAGCGTGGTAGGGTTGTAAGTGGTAATGCCATGCGTCCCCACTGAGAAGACTCGCTTGTACCTGGAACACAGAGATGGGATGAGTCAGAAACACAGCCTACCCATCACCAACACCTACAACAGCACCGGCGGTCACATAACATTAGCAGTGAATGTGGGAAAGCGGCTGATCCAGATCCAGTTGGCACTAATAACTCTGAACATCACTCTATTTACTTGTGATCTCAAGTGTGCCAATCACTTAAATAAAACTCCATTACATCAGATGGGAGCAGGGTCCACTTGCAACCCCACTGTAGCCCTCTGTAAGGTAATGATGAGTCAACACCAGGGGACGTCACTGGAGCTCAGCTGACTGATGATATCATCCACATACAGGTTTGATTATGTTTCCAGACATTTTTATGAGGCAACTGTTGAGATAAGGCCCAAACAGCATGAAAAGATTATGAGAAAAGATTACTAACTGACACTTTGCAGTTAGCGACAGTTAGCTGGACTGAAACTGATGAACATGTAGCCTTAATTCTCGCCATGACCATTCACTCTAGACGGGACTGAAGCAGCTGCAGCTGTGATTCCTGAATGTTTGCCTATTAGACCCAGCCATTACTACTACAGAATTTGCTGTTCTTTCTATATTTACTGCATCAGTCAACGATTTTAAAATGAAACGTCACAACTTATCGTACGATAGCAGTTCTGAGTCACTCTCTGACACTGACTCTAACACTAATTCATCTGAACTGTTGTGAGAGTGGGGCTTTCTCACATAGTAGGAAGGATGTGAGAAATTGGATTTTGCCAGTCTTTCTGCATGATGTGTGTGTGTGTGTGTGTGTGTGTGTATGAGCAGGCAAGCACGTCTGTGTGTCTTTGATTGCTGTGTGGTTTGACAACGGTTTCAGCTGAACATTCTGCCTGGTGTTTGATGGGTAATTTGAGGGTTTCAGTTATGTAAAAAATAAGGTTTGGCGAGGTTTAGGTTTAAGCCTGGAGTCTGTTAAATGTGAGGGTTTTATTTGTATCTGGTATACATGTATGTTGGTCTATGTATAACATGTTCTTTAGCACCTCCATAGCGCTATTAGCCTGTACACTGAACATGCTGACGTGGCTACTTTCTTTCTTGCACATCCTCATTATGTCCGGATGACATGAAGAAGTTTAGTGAAGTTAGCGGCAAGTTCTATCAAGACGCAGAGTAAAGGCAAGTGAGAGGTTACTTCCGCATAATGCATTCGGACTTGTGTACAGAGTACACCACTGACATAAACAGACAGGCAGCGGCCTGAGGCGAGGCCGAAGTAAAATATTAGGTCAAGGCACATCCCACAGTCGGTCTCCTTCCTTCTCCACAAGTATACAAATGTCACGTCCTTTGTGTGTACCTTCGCCATTAGAAAGCCTGTAGAAATTAATTCATTCTGTCTCTTGAAACAGAAATTTCCTTTCCGCTATTCTCTTCTTCCATCATCTTGGACCACAAAGTCCAGTACCACGACTCTGTCCTGATCTCAGGGTGCTGTCTCTCTACCCTGTGTGACCTTGGTGTTAAGAGGCTGGCTTAACTGGATGTCAGCACAAACCTAGTTAATTATTCATTCTTTGTGAGCTGACTTTTTTTTTTTTCCTTAATTCTATCTTAGTACACAGACAAGATGCAAACCGTTTCTGGCCACTGTGTGCGTTTGTAAGGTCAACCATGAGTCACATTTTTACTGTTAGATTTGGGAAATTTGACATGATGATCAGTTTGTGAACATCTTTGTGTTACAAAGTGTTACAGTCACAGTTACTATCTGTTTAGTTAGTAAGTTAACAGAGTATTACTTTCTTTTCATACATATTATATCAAATACTCTTTACTTAATTGTAAAAAGGTTTAATAGTCACAGAGTTCGTCTTTGAACATAATGAAAAGCATGCGTAACAGCATAAAGATGACCATTAAGAACATTCTCTGAAACATACAGACTGATTTTCTAACTGAAGCATGTAAATTGCAGTATAAATAGAAATAGAAGTGCCTCTCTAGACAACTCCATAAGCAAGTCATGCAGTTATAAGTACAGAGGAGAAGCTGGAGCTTTGTCTGTAAAAGGTAGAAGACAAAGTAACCAACTGAAATAAAGTAATAACCTTAACGTAGGAAGGTGGGGTGAGTTGATATTTCAGTTAATTTGGGAGAATAAATTAGGATTTTTATCACAACATGTAGTGACCCTAGGAATTAAAATAACCTTACCAGTGCTTTTGCATGTTTTGGCCTATGTAACAAAACAAATCACATATTTGGCATTACGTCTGGCCATTATACAACCCGTGCTGCGGTGGTTCACAAAATCAAGTTAAAACTAGGTTGTGGTAGCTAAGCCGTCATAGTAAACACCATGCTTATATTATCAAGTTTGTTTGAAATAAATAAAGAGCGGTCCTTTAACTATTCACATACTTGTGTATATAGCAGTCTAGTCTAGTCTAGTCTACTGTTTATATATATCTGTATATCTGTATATGTATACAATAAAGCTGGTTCAGATTCTGAAGAGGAAATACATGAGAAAAGAGAACCTTATAAACAAGCTTTACAGGATATTATTTTTGAAAAAGCAACAGGTCACTGTTCATTCAGTTTTAACATGTTTTTAAACCTTTTCCTTCCACTTCCAGGGTTTCATAATGTATTACATTAAGCAACTTCCTGTATGTGACTAAACCCTCTTACAACTTAACAAGTGCCTGTCCTCCTCAAACTAAATTTCTCACAAAGACTATGCTAAATATTTGTTTGACTAAAAGCTAGGATAACACTACATAATCCCCTACACAAGCGTCAATAAACATTAGATTTCAGAGATGCAATGACAGTTGAATGTGAGCAACAGACCTATGCACAGTGAACGGAACAACTGAAACGACTGAAAGCCTTGATATATAATTAACACAAGGTACAAGAGTTATAGCACATCCTATGTACTGGTACGTAAAGCTCTTAGTATGAAGGCATTCAAAGAAGATTCAAAGGAGATTGCACTTTGCATCTTCATGCATTAAAAAAGTGTAGAGAAGTGCTGTGCTTGAAAGGCAAACCCCCGTAAATGACGCAGAGAACTCAAGAGAATCCATTTGAGTCAAAACTCATGCAAATTCCCTTCATTAGGATGACACACGGACACAAATCTAATATTCTCTACAAGCCAGAGTCACAAGACTTGAATTAAACATGATCATGAGCACAGAGAGAAAAAAAATGCAGTTGTAACCCCTAAAGCAACCTTACAACTGTTACCATAATTTCAGTCTCAGACATTCAGTGATTTTTACAAATTTGATTATGTCACCATACAGTCTGAAAGACTACGAAACACTTCAGTTCGAGTTAGATATGTAAAAAGGAAACCAGACAGAAAATAGGGGAAACTACAAAGCAACACCACATCATCCTGGCTTTTTTTATTACCCTTCAGCTCCCTGCAGAACTGATGACCGATATTCTCCCCGTCTCCTGACCAATCAGCCACATAGTCCAGTTATCAAAAATATGTTTGAGTATGAGTCAAACTTGTAACTAGGAGCTGAGGCCCGGTTTTTGTACATGCCTTTTAATTAAAGTCAATCTGGGCCTTTTTTTTTTTATCTGCACTTGAAATAAGCACCTGTATAGTTCAACATACTCACAATTCACATGACAAAAGTACTTTTTATATATGGCCAAAGGGGCTTGCTAATCATAGATGAGTCTAATTAAAGTTTACTTTAGGGAACATGTTCTGTATTCACAGCACAGAGCTATGCTCCTCTAATCTGTGCCACAATAACTGTTTTAAATCTGAGATAATCCTGTTGCTACCTGAGACAGTTTAATTTATCTAAAGCCACGGTTAATTCAACTATTAGGCACAATCTGGTGCTTTGGGTACCTTTTGTTAGTGGGGCACTTTATAAGACACATATATAAATACACTTTAAATGCTGTCTTTTTATCTAAAACTAAACTGGTTGGTAAAAACTGCAGAGTTAGCTTACATGGTTTACTACAGTGAAGACAAAAGCCGCTATATGAGGATGGCATGAAGCAAGTTGAAAGAGGATATCCTGATACGCCTTCTCTTTCTCTTTCCGTTGGCCTAATAAAGCTGTGTGACTTGTACCCTTTTCATGCAGCAGATGACACAGATCAAATGAATTCCATATGAGACTGCTGTAAAAACAATAATCTCTGGTTTCCAGCATTCGGACGCTTGTGTCTGCAACTGTAGGTAAACCGCTCTGACACACCACAGAATTACATTACACAAGCACCCAGTACAATTTCATTTTCATTTCTCTTGGATCACACGGTCACTCATGGTTGCCCCCTTCCTCATATTGTCCTGTGCGCTCTCATATTTCTGTCTCTTTCTCTCCCTCCTTGTAGAGGACCTTGAAATGTTAATATCAATAAATTAAGTTTCCATCCCTGATCCACATGCGAGCCAGGTCAGGAAGAGGGTCACGGACCAAGGTCGGCTTGTGTCAGCCCATTTAGATCAACCAACAGCGCGGGTTTCAACTGCGTCACTGTGCGGTTCTGAATCGGCCTCCACTGTCCACCACGCATGCATCAACACTCGTCTCTGACGGACACTTCAGGAAGCATTAGTGAGATGAAGCTCTGATGATGTCTAATGCTCAGCAGCCCTGCTTAAGTTACCCAAGTCAATGGCGGACCTTAATGGGACAAAGACATTTAGAGAGCAGGTATTGGTAATGTGATCCCACTGGCTAACAGCTCAAACTGGAACTTGTCCATCCTTTAGCCACCAAGCATCTGCATTAAGTCCTATTTAGTTGTAGGCCTATATTGGTTTAAGTGTCTAACTTGATATGATCTTTAAAATAAAACCAAACAGATACACTATACGATAGATGTGTAATACATTTGATCAATAGATGGACATTCAGACGTATGTTTAGATCATAGGTTGGCCTCATTCTCCTCTAACGTCCTGTACAACATCTCAAATCTTGTTAAAATAAGGTCACAGCTGCACCTGACGCATACTATACATGAGAGTGCACCTTACTGTTCTGATTAAATTTAGGGGAAAAAAGCAGATTGAGGAAGAAAATCTGTTAAAAATCAATCTTGTGAAGCATTACCGAGCACACGAAAAATCTTCTAACCTTATAATCCTTACAGGGAAGATGGTACACATGAAAGAAGGTACATACAATACATGACTCTCAGTACTAGTTCTGTGCTGTGTTCACTGCCAGTATGTGTTTCTCTGGGTTACATTTCATACGACAGTGCAGCTCTACAAGATGCACGTCACTAATGCTGATCAGTGACTGCTGACAGTGGTCTGCATATCCCCTATCCCTGGCTAAGATAAGGAAGTCAACACAATGGAAGCACTGAGTCAGGATTTTAGGATTTTCCCAAACTGCCTTCAAAAGGCGATGAAGGTTATAAAGTTTAGGTTCGGCTGCCTTATAAACCAAAACGAAGAAGATGTGGAAGAGACAACGCCACCAGCCCTGAAATCGGTGGGGTTAAAAAAACGAGTGGTGGGTCTTACTTTCCCCTCCAGGAGTGTTTGGTAGTGTAGAAACAGGCCAAGTCTTTGTTCTCTTTGACGACATTCATCTTTTCACAGGACCTAGAAAAAAAAAAAAAAGAAGAAAAGTTATTATGACTAGGATAAAGGAGTAAGCTCTTGTACAAGTAAAGCGTTCAGAAAATACATAGGTGGAAGATCTTTATTTGAACATTACCTGAAGTATTATATTTTTAAAATTACACAGCAGAATAAAAACCAGCGGGTCTTTGTGTCTCGGTGAATGTAAGGTCTATCAGAAGTCACCAAACAACTCGCACCTTCGCAAGTTATTATTACATCAAGTGTATGTAACAAGCATTCGAACAACACACACTTCACACAGTCATGTGTCATTTTGCAGCTCCAAGGGAAAATCCCACCAGTCAACCCCACCGGCCACAGAACTAATACTGAGTAAAGAGTGATTCTCCAACGACGGAGAGCAGCCCGTCGCTCCATGACTGACTGTAATTTCCTCAGTTATGAGCCACAGCATCAACGCAGCTGGCAGCACATGACTTAGAGTTTATAATAAACCCCTCTTCCTTAATATCCTCACGCTCTCCTTCACGCGTGTGTTTCCACGCTCTGAAAAGGGGCATACTTAGAAAGGACCAGTGTGTGGAGGATTTAGTGGCATTTCGCGGTGTAGTTACAGGCTGCAACCCTCTCGCTGCACCGTCCTCTTCCGAGCATGAGGAGGAAACTACGGTGGTTAGAAACACATGAAAAACAGCAGATCAACGCGGCGGCCTCCATGGAAGGTAGATAGAAAAGGTTCATTCTAAAAAGGTAACAAAAACATAATGTTTCCCATTTTTAGGTCACTCTACATAAAATGAAAGCATACCTATGAAGAATATATCCTATTTCTGATAATAGATCGTCCTAAATGTTACACAGGGGACCTTTAAAGAGCCACTGGGATTCAACCAGCTCAGCAAAACAGAGACAAAGTAAAGGTCTCATTCCAGCCTGATATCATAGTCACAAAAACAACAGTGCACCAGCTGAGCATGCGTCAATAAAGCCCGGTGCAAAGCCAGTGTGGCCTATTGATCACTTTAGATAAACAGGGGTTAGGCTTTGTGTTTGGGCCTAGTCCTTGTAATGTTACTTTAAGGTAGCTAGAGCCTCTCAAACCTGGACAACAGATTCATTATCACTAAATCAGAAAAGGACAGAACACAAAGCATTGGTGGGACGGTTAGGAGTGACAGATTGGTTCAATCAAATAAAGAGATGAAGGCATCAAAGACTAAAACAGACCAGATGGAAATGGAAGGAATAACTGCCTCTCTGATCCTGAGTGCAGTAATTTGCTGGCGGCCGCACTGTGACAAGGGGGAACCTGTGTCAGCACTCTGCCAGGATCCTGGAAAAATCTAACTCCAGTTCTCCTTCCTCTCTGTTTCAGTGTGCAGCAGGGAGCAGCAAAATAGCCACAGAATGATGGAATCCACCATTCACCACACGCACAATTGTCTGGTGTTCAAAAGAGGGCAGGGCGCAAACACGAGCTACTTCCAGGTGGCCCAACCCCGGACGAAGGCCTTTAAAAAGTTAGCCCTCATCGACATCTCAATAATTGATGCCTGTCCTGGGGAACAAAGGTGCAAGGAACAGTCCAGAGCCGAGTTGTGCATCAACAGTTGCAGTTTTTTTTTTGTTTTTTTCAAACACGCATTCATGGAGCTGCATAATGAATCCAATCCAAAGCAGGGGGCTGATGGGACGCACAATAGGAGATGTTAGCAGCAAGCAGGGCACAGCGTGCTCCCTGCTGCTGCAGAGGGCAGTGCGGTTTTTATTATATTACTGTGATGAGTGTAAAAAAAGACCCAAGGCGGATTCCTGGATTGGGTCATGTGATCACCCCCTCCCGGCTCCTTCCTGCCTGTATGCAGATCAATCGGATATCCTTGACAGAGTTGAGCACAAGAAAAAAAGTAAACAGGAGTAAAAGCGAAGTAAACATAAATGGAACAATGCCCAAAGCAAAGCACCTTTACATTTACAGAATAACTTGTTCCAGACAGGTCTGGCGACTTTTGATGAACTTAAAACAGCTTTTCATCATAGCTAAATATAACTGGCAGTCTGTACAACCCCATTATTTACACTGGCTTGCTTCAACCAGGTAGTACTGCTAATAGGATTGTATCAAACCTCTAAATGGCACTTCTTCTGAACGACTGAAAACTGTCAACGGCAGGTACGGACACAGGTTGAGCGTCACGACAATTGACACGGTTCAAGCAGCTGTTTTCCTTGTTTCTCACAGCTGTTGGAGAAAAAAAAAAAAGTTTCCCTGTAAAGAATAGGCAAAACCCACTTAAGCATCAGTGTGGGTACAAGGGTCAAGCTATCATGTGCTATTATACAATTATATGGCCACAACTATATTTTTTTCTCCCATCTAGAGTTAATAATTATGTTGAATATAAAGCGTTCACCATACAAGAACTGAGAATACAAGTAAGGAGAGCCAAACCAGAGCAATGTCCATTAAAATAAAACATCTTCAAGGGGCACCTGGACCTCCAGAATGAAATATTTCATAGAGCTTTAATAAAAAAACAAACATATAACCTATAATATGGTATTTAACGTATATAATATGCTGGTTTTTCTTCTTCTTGGAGGCTTTTTCTGCACTGGAGACATGTTGCAACGTCCTCCCTTTATTTGCCAATTATGTGAAGCAATCTCTCTCTCTCTCTCTCCACCAAGACGGGAACTAACTGTACTCCATCCTTTGCCACATCCTATCCTACATATAAGGGGATTCATAAACCACCTTGCAGCAAACTTTCAGCTCTTCTCACACGTGATTAAGAGAGATACAAAACATTTAAAAAAAAAAAAAAAGGAAGACAATGCGTTGAAAGCAGCTAAAAGGCGAGGTCCACTTGAGGATGTGCGCCGTCTCCCGAGCTGTCAAGTGAGCATTAACGTTACCTGGCTCTCAGGCGTTCAGCACAACTCTGCTCCATTGCAGCGGGCCTAACACGGGTTAACCTACCGGGCTAAACACAACCGAGACAAGAAACGACGAGAGAGAGAGAGAGAGAGGCAACGTCGACGCTTACTTGCTCCACCTTAAAAAAAAAAAAACCCACACAATTAAAAAAAGACCACCACGGTTGTTATCAGCGTTTTAGATGCAAGAAAATAAAGAGGGGGAGAGGAGGGAGGGAGGGGGGAGAGAGAGGGAGAGTGTGAGAGAGGGAGAGAGTGAGAGAGAGTGAGAGAGAGAGAGAGAGAGAGAGAGTGAACTCCTGATGTCTGTAGCTATTTTTTGTCAGCTGCTTCTGACCCTCCAGATTGTTTATGAACTGGGTAAAAGCCTATAAATATCATTTTATTGCGTTTTGGTGCCATTGTTTGGGGGCCACAAACCCCACTGTTGTATGTGAAATGGGAAGTAGCTCTCATGCACTCATTACACAAAAAGAGGAAGTATTGCGTTATATGGTTCCTTATATGCACAAAGTTGTACCACAAAGTAGAACTCCATGTTAGACCTCTTATGAGCAGACTGTTAGAGACACTTATGGATTTGGAAGGGGTAAAGCTTGCATAAAAAACATTGTCAACAACAATCACAGATATAGAATCCATTGTATTCTGCCATGGTTGACAGAAACTCTTTTCAGGTTTTAACTTGACTAGTTGTCAGTTCAAAATCATGTTAGGAAGATAAAGTCTCCAGGTCTCCAGAACTTCCAAGAGCTATTCAATCACTTTGTCTTGTTTTGTTATAATCCCGTCAGAACAGTGGTTAGACAAGGCATGGTTTAACTCTTGATCTAGTTAAGAGAATTATAAAATGATTACATAATCATGAAATATTTATACCAACCAATACCAAACATGCAGAGAACAAATGTCCATCAGTGGCTTTTCTTTAGGATTTGTGGGAAGTTTGCTGTAGTCTTCTTCACCAAGGTTCTTCTTCTTAACAGCTACACAGATTTTCAAACTTGTTTGAAGGTGTTTAAGTTTTCTCACAACCAATCAGCTAATCATTTCAGTAATTTATTAGTAATCTTTAGGTTTATGTTAATTGGACGAAGCAAGTAATTTAAAGATGTCACATTGGGATCTGATTTACAGCATCAATTAATACAAAATAAAATTAACATAACCCACTTCCCAGTAAAACTCAAAGTCAGTGTTTTTTTTAAATCAGTCAGCTGTCACAAATGGCGTATTTGTTCAGGTATTTAAAGAATTTTAAATAAACATGGGTGGAAATTCCTCACAAGATTCAGGTCATGTGGCAAAAAGCAAAATACAATCAGAAACTGGTTCAAGATGTTCCTTTATTTTATTCAGGGAATAACAATACTGTCAAGTACACTAAGCATAGTTCCCATAACCAGTTGTGGAAGACTACAATCTCCTGTCCACTGTATTTATTCTTTTCATTCTCCTTCAAAGAAGTACTGTAACTTTAATCCAGAGAAGTTCATCTGTGTGCATGATAGGTTTCCTTTTGTTTGCTCGACCAGGAAGAATTGACCAGTCATTGCCTTTGTAAGACTTCACAGGTGGATTAAACTATGCAAGACTGTCAATAAAATAATATTATTTCTGCTATATGTAACAAAAGACATGTTTCACACCAAATGCACAGACACAATAAACAAGTGAGACAAAAACACAGAATGTACACATTGGGGTGTAGTGTCTCTTTGAGCTACTGACAGCTGCTTACATCAGGGACAACTAACCCTTTCCCATTGTATAATATATCAAGACAGACACTGGAGCTCTTCCGGTGCAAAAGTGAAAATAAAACTGTTGTTTCACCACTAACTTTTGAGCAAGGAGTGCTTGATGGTGCTATGCAACAGCACCATCTGGTGGTGCAACTATTCAACTGTACGTTGAGTGTTGAGCCCTTTATGCATTTTGGGCTGATCTAGTTTAGTTTTCCCTTTTATCTGCATTGGAAAGCAGGGAGACACACAAATTAAAGCATTGAATGTAGTGAAATGACAAATAGTGAGGCCAACATGAACATACTCAAGGCTACCTTTCCCTTGGAATTCAAGATACAACTTTCTATTAAATGGTTCTAGTTTTGTTCTGAATTTGGCTCTTTATTTTCAAAATTTGTTCCCTTAAAGTGGTCCTTTTAAAAGTGGTAGATCGTCACAAGAACGATTTGACCTTTATGTTGTCTTACTCCCAGCTGTAGCATGTCTAGGGGAAATGTGGGGAGGGCTAACTAATCAATAAAGGATTTGGAATTTATTTTTTTGGTGGGGAATGTGTGTGTGAGTGCGCTGGGAGGACTGGAAGGGCGTCTGCCTCATCCTCCTATGCCTGGAATTCGAGGCCGAGACCAAGCTTGTGGCCACCAGCGTTGATGTTCTTGCCGTCAAGGAGAGCAGAGAGCGTCAGCTTGATGCCTGCAGAAACAAAACACATCAGGATAAACCATTCACAGCCAGGGCAAGTGTGTGTAAAGTGAAAAAGATGTTCTACTTAATCCTCCACAACAGTCTGAAACAGTATTTTGATTTTACAGGTTTCTTACTGAACTATTCCATTCTTTAATCTACTGTTGTTTATCCTTGAGAAATTGTAGTTGTTGGCTATAATTTACCCTTTACAACTCTTCTAACTGTCCTATTTTCAACTGGGCATCAATAAAGAATATTAGTAGTAGTAGTATTCTCAAGTAGTTTCAATGTCTGTCAGAAACTCTGAGTCATTAGATCAAGGTGTACCCTGTACATATATAAAATTGACTTAAGATACAACAATCCACAAACACACATTAATTCCACTGCTCAGATTTGGACTTAATTCTAAGTTTGGAATCCTGATTAAATTGCCCTTTTCTGGATCATAATGTTGTATTTATTGAGTAAATGTTGACATATTGTAGTATTTGTAAACATGGTTGGTATTGTGGTCTATGTAAGCATAACTAAGTTATATACAGACTGGACTCACCTGGCTTCAGAGTCTGAGTGTAGCCCAGGCCCACAAGACTGGAGTTGTTCACCTTGGCCTGTGTAGGTATCACAGAGGAAAATCATACCGAGAACAACACATAGTAATTTATTGTCTGTTTCAAACTAAATATAAAAAATATAAATCTGAACTCTGATTCATACTGAATTCTGAAACCGATACTGTGATTCGAAAGTGCCACCACTGAGACATTTTCACTCAAGAATGGTATGTTGACCTTGTTATTAACATGCTACCAATAGTTGTTAAAAAATACATATAACTACAAAAATACATATAACTACACTTACAAACAACCATTCACACTAATTGGCTCAGCTGCAAGTGGGATTTAAGGACTAATGTGATAGACGGGACTAAATTAGCTTGGGCCTTTCTGTAGCAGACTAGCAGACTCCTCCCATTGGCCGTTTTGGCACGGATGAGGCTTCTCTCATGCCCAGCTGAACATGATGTATTCCCATGGACATTCTTTCAAGTTGGTCAGCTGGGCAGGACATGCAGCGAAGATTGTAACCTAGATTTAAATGGAGCAATATCACGACTAGTCGTGGTGCATCTTAGTTCATATCGTAGACACCTAGAATGTCTCTGTAAAACTAGAAGTCCGTTACACTGCACAATTCCTTGGAATTCCTTGAAGGCATCCATAAAATAACATTTTAATTATACAACATGTTACTATACCACCACCACCACCACCACCACTACTACTACTACTACAACCACTACTGCTACTGCTACTACTACTTCTTCAGGTTACACACTACTCACAGAGAAGGATGCATCAGAATCAATCTGATACTTGGCAGCGATGCCAAAGCGGGTGTTGCTGTTTCCGGCAGTCCAGGCCAGGTTGACGGCTGTCTCCAGCTGGTCATTCACCTTCTGGTAAATGGAACCACCAAACTCAGTGCCATCATTTCTGAGGAAAAAGACCAGATTGGGATATAGGTAAGTGTTACCCTCAGTGCCTACCTGAACAGCATGTGAGGGCTACGGCGGTGAACAGCGGCATCTGGCACACGAGCATTGTTCACTGCAGAGCTGCTGCCCTATCTTTCTATGCTGAGTTTGCCTTTGATAAATACCACACAATAAAATCCCTGTGAGCATATGAATGGATTCTGTCCACAGATATAGACATTGAAACTGTAGTGAAAGGTGTATATGTTGCTGGTATAATGTCGATATGACTATGAACGGACCATTTTCACTCTGTTTCTGCTGGGAAACGTATGCAGTTCCCGGAACAAATAGGCAAGACCTCGACTCTCTAGTGAGATGTGCAACTCAAGCGGGCGCTGTGACTGCTCTAATCTGTTAATTTGGACGCCAAAATAAAAAGACGTTCCGCCATGCACACGCGCTGCTCAGGTAGGCGGTG
>NW_023339650.1:15519846-15519974 GCF_004916995.1 Morone saxatilis
CCCTAAAATGGACAAATGATGGCTTTGTGTTTTGTAAACAAGGAGATTACCTTATTTGGTATCTTGCGTGTCTGTTAAAGAGCTCCTCAGATGAGTGCACTGTCGCTGATGTTAAGCCTACATTACAC
>NW_023339650.1:15520074-15522934 GCF_004916995.1 Morone saxatilis
AGAGAGAGGGGGGGGGTTAACTAGCACATCACTTAACATTAGGTTTTCTGCAGGGAGAGCTAGCCTAGCATTAGCAAGCGGGGTTCAAGTCAAGCAAACATGGCAGGAGATGAAGCCAGTGGCAGGTGGCGGCGGCTGCGTTTTACCTGTGTTGTCGCTAATGTGGTGTTATTCGTAGCCGTCCCTCAGCCCCCCACCCTCCTCCTGAGTGCGGCGGGTCTCGGTTTTCCCTCTGTGGTGCTGAAGGTGCTCAGTTACGGCGTTTTTTCCCCCCCAACAGGGCTCAGGACGCTGCCATATTCCTGATACCAAAAGTGTGCTACTGCGCACGCGCGAGGCCTGCCTGTCATGCGGCTGTCAGCTGATTGGTTTGTCTGGACCCGGAATTGTCCAGACAGCTGACCCGGGATCGGTTCTTGGTTGTTGTTTTTTTGGTGTTTGTATTGAGACGTACAGTCGAATCCGATCTCGGATCAGTTTATTTTGTGAAGCTAATGCGGACTAGAAAATCTTCGGTTTCCATTTGGGTTCATGAGCGACTGCATAGATTAGACCGAACATATTTTCCACGGAGCAAATGTGGACTGATGTTCACAATAATTTAATTTTGACAATGCTAAATTGGGCTTTGTGAATTGATCTGATGAAATGGTAAAACACTATTTGAATTTCTCTGCATGTTTTGCGTCTTGATATCTTATAGGAGGTTGAAAGAACACTTGAAGGGTAATAAAGGGTTTTTGTTTGTCTGTTTGTTTTGCAGCTTTCCAAGTGTCAGTGGCCTGCTAGGTAAAAGCATACACGAGGTAGTAAGGATTATCATGCCCTCTAGGGACACTGCCCCACCAATGCAGCAATACCTCTGGTCAGGGTAAAGTTCAGCCAGTCTACAGTATTTGTCAAGTTTAACTCCTACATGAAAGCTGAGACTATGGGATAAAAATGTACTTGCCACACATACACACATGCACATGCAGGCTCATACACAAATATGACAAAAAAAAGTGATAATTAAAAGTTATCAAGGTCAACTTATAAACACTTTGCAAAAATAATCTCTGGAGGTTCACCATTTACAGTAATATATATCAGCTATAGGTGGTTTGCTAGTAAAGGAGTCCCTCAGTTACTTGAAAAGAAAATGAGTACACACAATTTAACCTTAACCTAAACTCAGTAAATATATGTAAACAATTGTTTTTCCTATCCTATCCTATCCTGTGCCATCTGTAAGTTGCTGGTTTGTAAAAGCCCACAATGATTTATTGTAAGGCTTTTGTTTATTGTTTACATTTTGTGCTCTCATTTAATTATTTTCTTTGCATACTTTTGCTCTGCAATGACCCACATTCTTCTATAATTTAATTTCACTGCCAGTTTGCCAGTAGTAGTTCATAGACGAGCTGCACATATGACATTGAAGGATTCCACTAATTCTGGTTCTGCAACAAGAGCTGAGCTGAATTACATGTGAATAAAGAAAAGTAACACCATGGTCTAACTGACCACTGTAGATAAGCAGCAACAACATATGGGACACTCACAAAAACTGAGAAGAGTAATCTATGACTTACAACCCTTCAGAATATGGTTTTAACCTAGTGGTGTCTAGTCCCTGTGTCAAATTTAAGTGACTCACCGCGATTGAAGGTAAAGGGGAAACATCTTGGCCTCTGTGACTGACTGATGTTGCACAGTGAACATGAGCGGGGCAGCACAGAGTGGTCACGTTATGAGGCATCTGATTAGGTGACCAACCATGCGCTGCCCGTTAGTCTAATTGAATTACAGCTAGAGAGACATGAGGGAAAAAAGTTTCCTTCTTTTTTCTTAGGAACCTCCTTAACAGAATGGATAGTGATGTCCTTTAGGCTCCAGAGACAGGGAATAAGGAGACGGTGCAACAGAGTCCCTATGAAGTTTTTATTTGGCTCACATGGAGTCAAATGAGTTTAACAGATGGAGAGGCAGTCATGTTGAGAGACAGGGAGATGTGGATGCTACATGATTATCAATGAAAAATGTATGAAGTTACAGAAGAAAAACACTAATCCTACAAAACATGCTGCTCATGTCTTAATCTGACTGAAATATGGTGTCAGATACGTCATTTTGGTTTGATCAATGGCCTGATTTTGCGACCCCAATCTTAAGCTTTTCCTGTTACTTAATACAACAACCAGTGAGTAGGAGGAAAATCACAACAGAAAATTAAAAGAAACTTTGTTAAGTGCTTTGTTTGGAATAATAACAATAGCATAGTAAATGTACGGTGAGGGTAATCTGGTTTAATAAGTAGTCTAAATAAGGAAATCGAACATACATAACTTAGAAGACTAAATGTCAGTAAAATGTCAAAATCAAGTGTAAAGTGTTTTAAAATGTCAAGAATAATGCTATGTCTTTTCTTATCATGGCTTCTTTTGTTTCGACAACATATTTTCTACTCTTATTCCCTAAGAGTCGAGTTCAAAACCACTTCCACATAACCTCACCCCTATACCCAAACAGAAATGGCCATAGCAATTAAATCAGTGTACGCCACGACAAGATATTCTGGTCCACTAGAGACTGCTACGCCCCTCTGAGCTTGGCTTTGCTGTGAACACATCTGTAGCAGGGCTTGAACATGTGAGGGACCTGGTGGTCACAGGTGAGAGAAGATGCTCCCAGTGCTGACTGCTGCTGAACAGCACAGGTCTGTACTCTCACTTACTCACTTACACACTTACTGTATGTAATACACTCTTGATATGTGCAATAGTATTACAAAAAAACAAAAAAAACACCAGTTTGTCACCAGTCTGTGCAATGCTATTCTTTTTCATTATTTATGCTTTTATAAGCTACTCTTTGCTCC
>NW_023339650.1:15523034-15530542 GCF_004916995.1 Morone saxatilis
ACAATACTTATGGTAGTGCAAAATAGAAAAGTGAAACAGTAAATTAATTAATTAGCCTAAGACTCATATTTAATAGAAGTAAAATATATATATAACACAACATTTAAGTGCTTTCCAGTTGAGGTGGACCTTTTAACGTGTGTGTATGCTTCTCCCTGAAGGCTGGTGGATGAAACCTTCACAGTGGACGAAGTGAAGGAGATGCTGGATGGGCTGCAGGTGGTGGTGCGTGGGGAGGTGGAGATGGAGCTCATCAACACAGCCCACACCAATGTGCTGCTGCTCAGGCAGCTCTTCTCACAGGCCGAGAAGTTTTATCTTCGACTGCAGAGCGATATCTCAGAGCTGGAGAACAGGTGAGCAGTGAGGGAGAGTCAGGTTCAGACGTACTGGTGATTGTTAATAGACTAAAAGCACCCAGGAAACATTCGATAAAAGGTGACATAGTCAGGTTTGCTCCCACAAGAGTACGAAATGTTCTCGTTCAGATATTATGAAATATACAGCGCTTCCAAAGTCCTCAAAGATAATATTTTTTATTTAGTGCGCAAAATGTTTATCTCGTTCTTATAAGATGTGGATCTTGCGCTCAAAAAATTATCTCTCTCGTCTTTGGCGGCTCTGATGCAATGACAGTAAGGCAGATTAAATTATATATTAAAAAAAAAGAATGATATGGAAAAAACATATTGTTATTATTTTGTTATTGTGGTTGTGATAGGAGTCATAAATACAGGGAATGGTGGTAATTTTTGCAATTTTCATGAAAACATTTGATATTTGTCGGAGTCTGTATAAAAAACAAAGATGTTTTCTGTTCATGTTTTACATCTCAAGATATTTTCAATTAATTGTGCTGCTCTAATTTTAAATTATGTGACGGGTCTCGGTCACACAGAGTACCACTCCAAGTAAGAAATGAACTAGGCCTCTAAATACGTAATACATGAACATGAAGGTGTACTCTGTGTACCACACCACTTCCTCACTGCTGTCAAGGCTCAGATCTCTTACATTTTACATACCAGGCAAAAAGGTCATTGCCAAGCCACAGAGTCGCACGCGCTATGTGAGTTTAACCCTTTTTTTTCCATTACAATGGTTTCCTCTTTGTAGTCACGTTCAGTTAGCCTGAACCACAACCTCTGCCACATTCTCTCTATATTTTAAGGTCAATTCACCCAAATTACAAAAAAAGATACTGTCAGTCTTCTACCATCAGCCCAATATAACAAAGGTAAGTAGAATGAATCTTAAAGTGTGGAAACTATTGATAGGCAGGCTTTTGAGGGCGCTTTTGAGTTTTTGAACTCTCCAAATAAAATTTTGGTTTCTATTAGGCTCTCAAATATTAAATTACAAAAGTCTAAGAAGATATCTAAAAAATGTTTCAACTAAAAGTAAAACAATCTGCTTTGCTAGTTAACACTAGAGATAAATGGAAAAACTCTGTACTCCTTACACTTCAATTTCAATTTTACGTATTCTTACACATTTATAATATCTATTGAACTGCTATTTAATTGGTTTTATTAATCAGTTATAAAGCTAATATTATTATTTTTTTCCCATAAGTCCATACAGTAAAACAGAATCACCTAAAAGACAAACTTCTAGCTGTTGTCACTAAGCAACAATGCCAAAAGGTGCCTTGGAGTGTTTTCTTTCCATATAACAGGCCTGAACATAGAGCGATGCGGGCACGTACATGTGATACCAATAATAAAGATAAATCACATTCGAGCTGTTGCCAGAATGTACTTTGCACTCTTGACATTTCGGCAAAGGATACATCAACGTTTTATTTGGCACAAATACAGTCAGGACTTGGTTGTTATCGAGATTAGCGATACGTCACAGAGCGGCAACTTACAGGAATCCGTGAAGCTTTTTCGAAAGGTTGGCTTTGAATTACAAATTTGAATGTCAGGTTGAAGCCCGAAGCACAAGTCATACTGTTCCTCTTTTTACCAGTGAGATTGAGGAAGCAAGACTTTTCCACATTCACTACATTCACAATATCTGATCTGATCTTCAGAGCAAAAGGTCATAAAATTCATACTTCTGCAGTGTATGAATTCTCACTGTTAACTTGTTATGAACTAATGCTAATAAAATAATTGTAAAGCTCCACAGTACAGGTGCACAGGTTTGAAAGTGCTTCTGTAATCATTCAGTTAATAATTCAATTAATAATTCAGTTCACCTTTAAGTAACATCTGACCTCTGTAACCTTTCACCTTGGTAAAACTCCGTGTGTGTTTTGGAAGAGTTTCTTTGTTTGTAATATGCACATAGTGGGTGGATAAACAAGCTCTAACCCTTTTTTTTACAGGGCCCTACGTGACTGATACTGTGTCTAAAGCAAGGAGTACGCCCCATGTCACACGCTACGTGTGTTCAGCTGCTTTTTTAAAAACCACATTTAAGCTTTTCAGAGAACTCTTCTGTTTACCACAAGCATATGTCTTATATCATAAGTGCTAAACTGCCATCAAGAACAAGGGTGTTAATTTTCATGCCAAAGATACATAACTGCCAAATTGGAGATTTAAATATCTACAAACATAAACATCAACATTGTGGTGGGAAGGTGACAGTTAGAGATACTACAGATGATGAGATAAGTTTCTATTCAGTGTTGCTCACAAAACATCGACAATAACTTTCTGTAATTTGTGTTTTACAGACGGAGGTTTCATTTGAATCTTAAAAAATTGATTTGATAAGATTTCAAACTTTTTTGTATTCCGTTATTCCGTTTCTTAATTATTCTGCCACCAATTCTCATCTCTTTCTACCCGTATAGGGAGCTGTTGGAACAAGTGGCTGAATTTGAGAAGACCGACTTTAAAACCACCGATAAGGTGAGCGTAATGTGCAGCTCAATCACAGGTAGACCTTCAAACGTCCCCGTTAATGTAGATGTCATTAATCATGTGTTCAAAGGATATTTATGCCCACGTGGAATTCAGTAACTAGAGAGCAGTGCAGCGTTTCTTTGCATTTTCAGTAGTTTTATGTCAGGCCGCCTGCCCTTCACACACAGAAGTTACACATCACTGAGGTTGACATGTGGTTTTATGATGCACAGAAAAACAAAAATCGACTTTGTAATGCGATACGCCGCTCTTTCATGGGTTTAGCTATTCACACCTTTCTGAAAAGGTAGAGCCTATGGTAACACTTACCACCAGAAAATCAAGACTAGACAGATATAAAAATGCGTCTCGTGTTCACAAAATTAGCAAGATACAGCCGACATGTTTTAACAGTTAATATTGCCCCGTCATTGTTATAAAGTTGTAAATTGTTAACTTTATTCCTAGATAAACCAGGAAACAAGCAAACCCAAGCTAGCGCCTCTGAATGAAGGTGGAGTGTCTGAACTTCTTAACAAGGTAAAGAAATGTATTGCATGAATTATATTTACAGATTAATTAAAGAATTATCGTATTCATACACTCATTAACACCTACCTTGATATTTCTTCAGGAGATAACGAGACTACAGGAGGAAAATGATAAACTGAAAGCCAGACTGCGGACTTTAGAATCTCAGGTATAACAATTAGCCATATGTTTTTTAAACGCAACGCCTCTTGTTTATGTTGTTAACTTTGTGCTCTGATTAATTCTCTTAGGCAATGAGCGCGCTAGATGAGAAAACCAAGGCAGAGAGAGCTCTGAAAGACCTTCAGAAGGTGCACGGTGAACAGCAGGTACTGTTTGGAGTCTTCTTCTCTTGTGACATTTTGAGTTTGCTTTTCATTTTGCTATTGCTTTGCATCTGAAAATGTGCTGTTATTTGGTTTTATCTGCTAACTCGGACCTCAAATGGTATGTATCCAGCTGACCACTCTGTTGCTTTTGTCTGTCACCGTTTATAGAAATAGGGTAGACATTAAGTAGTGTAAAAATGTAGTCGCAGTTAAGCTAAGTTAAGATTGAATTCAATCATAACTTGTGTGTTGTTTCTTTTACCTTCAAGCTGGCTGCTAAATCCCAGGAGATCAGCAGTCTCGAGGACACAGTGGAAGCTCTAAGGGAGGACTATGAACGGTCTCTTAGTGCCAACGCTGTCTCCCAGAAGGATCTGCAGGAGAACCTGATTTCATCCAAACATGAGCTTCTGCGAGTGCAGGAGCAGCTGGCCATGGCAGAGAAGGTACGTCACTGTGGCGTTTACCTGCAACTGACCGTAACCAGCATCGGAAATTAACACCCAGAAGTGTTCAAATATGTTGGAACTTGTTATACTGCTCAGTTTGGTGCGTTTTTAAGACCGTTGGTATAGGTGCATTCAGTTTCTGTGCCGTCATTTTCATATGGTATGGTGTGCAGGAGTTGGAGAAGAAGTTCCAGCAAACTGCGGCCTACCGCAACATGAAGGAGATCCTAACCAAGAAGAATGAGCAGATCAAAGATATTAGAAAACGATTGCAGAGGTAAGCAATGCGAATATCATCTCCCTCCAGAGTCTTCCATTCTTAGAAGGGCAATAACTGCCTGACGAATATATGGACACGTCAAAAAACTTGAAAACACTACAAACAAATCATCATTTCAATCATTTTTACTTGTAAAAATAGCTTTTTTACAAAGAAATGTGTCTAATTTCAGATTTGTACTGCTTGTCTGTTTCAGATATGAACCCAATGAATGAGCTCTACCCAAGACAGCTGGTTAAACAGGTGTCCAGAGGGTGAGACAGGAAAATTTATGACTTGGACAAGAGACCATCAGCTCTACTGCTGTAAGACAAGAGAGACAGAAAAAAGCACTTCCATGAGGAATTGTTTATTCATGCTTTATCTGGCATCTTCAGTAGTTATTGGCTTTAGTAAAGAGCTGGCGCGGGGAGGTCGGCACACAACTGAACACGAAAAATGAAGTAGTGACAAATGATAGCCTTTTTCAGCTGTGCTTTTTTTTCTACGTCTCAATTTGGGGCTCACTTACAGTAGCTAGCAGACTTCCCTCAGTGCTCTATGCAATTACTATCACGTCCCTATTTAAAGAGGCCTTGTCCATTTGCTGAATTGGACAGATATGTACTGTCTGCCTGAAGCTTTGCAGTCTTATCTAATCAGATGGTTATAGGTATATGTTTAGCTTTCTAGCACCAGGTAATTGATTATTGATATTTTGCTGATCTGTCTTAATTTTAGCAGCCCCTTTTGTAGTGAAACATGATTGAGTTAGACCCAAGCAATCCCCTAGCCAGTTTCATTTTTTTTTATTATTAATAGCGAGCAGCTCTGAAGTCAACCCTTTGCTTTAATTTGTTACCTAAACACTTTTCTCACACAAATATTTCCAATGATCTGACATTCTGTGAAAGTCTGATCATCGAAAATATACCAGATTACTTAGTGCGTTCATTTTTTCTGCTCTTGCATATAGAGTGACATGGATAGTGATCTAAAACGATTTCCCTACTTCCCTACACAAAGGGCATAGAATATTTTTGTCTGGAATCTTTAACTGTGTACTTTTCGTATTGCTGTGGGTGATGGAGTGTAACAGAAAAAAAAATAAATATATACATGATGTTCATGAAGTAATGCTCTTGTAGAGTATGATACATCTACCCTATATTACACTAGATGTGCATTTGTTTGTATTGTGCAAAGTATGGGGTAATAAAAGCTGTTACCAAATACAGTGTATGTGTGGTGATCGTTTTTAATTTTTCACTTTGGGTTGAGGGTATATTTGTTATCTTTTCATCTAAACATCAAGTGAATTCACTGGGTTGAAATTTGCATTCTAACCTATGATTTCATTCTAATATTCGACCTGTGCTACATGTTCTGGCCTTTATGGAAATATCAAACAGTAAATATCCCCTGTGAAGGACTGAAAACATGCCTCATGATGTTTTGACACCGATAAACAATAAGGTGGAAGAATTAAGAGGAAATAATAGATAATGACAGAGCTGACTGGTACAACAAGGGGGCGCCATACTGCAATAGTACTGCATAGATCACTGAAGTGTATGCCTTTCTTCATAGACGATGAAAGGCTGCACAGTTACATGGTGTGGGACTGTATGATCTCAGTGTCAAAATATGGCCTCAATTCATGCAATTAATTTTAACAATTATAGATATTTAAGAGGATTTAATATGAGCTGTTTTCAAATTTAAACTGCAGAGTGTATTAACAATAGTATGGTTTCACAGGCCAAATACATCTATGACTGCTCCAGTGTCTTTGTTTTCATACATAGGTTTTTTAATCTCTAAGTGGCTAAAGCTTGACCACTTTCTGCATGCATGCAGTTTAGCAGTGCAATGGAGTATTTGTTCTGAATTTTAACACATTTAATCACTTCATCTGCTACTTAGTCTCCAGAAAAAGACTTGTTTTTGCTATGTTAACCCAATTGATTGAGATACTGGCCACCAGTCAACCGTCAACCCCCTTGTTGTTTTCTGTGAAACTCTTCAAGCCACAGTCTGTCCTTATATAAACCTGCGTTGGTTTTGTACCATGTGCAGAAGCTGTGTGCACTTTTCTTCCTATAGGTGCAGAAAAGAAGGGGGTGGGGTAATGAAAAAAACAAGTGGTTCAAACAATATTCTTTAAATTTTGTTTTGTTTTCCTGTCAAAACACAAGAGATAAAAGGTGATATGTGTATGAAAAGATGTATCTTACCCCCCCTGTTTATTCCCATGACAAAATAATGAACAGTAAAAGGAGGTTATTATGTTGCATTTGTGTGACTATACATGGGAATTCATATTTGCTTGCGTGCATCTGTTTATTACCAGCAGCTTAACTGTCATGGGAAAACTGCTGATAATTTCACAAAGGATGCAAAGACTGAACAGTTGTCTACCAGTGCATGAAATAAATCACTGCGAGTAGGTACAGGAAGTGGTGACAAATTTCTCTCAGAACCAAACTCCATTTCTTGCACTGCTGAGAGCAGCAACAGTGACAGTAATTTCGCTCAATACGGGGCAACTGTTAATATATGTCAGTCAGACGTGCGTGTATCCATTCAGTGGTTTCCAGCTTAGGCATCAAAGGGGTTTTCTCAGTTTCATTGGCAAGACAGAAGCTTCTGTTGTTTGGTTTTTCGCCAGAATCATCAAGCAGACCCTTTACTGGAGAAATATGGAGGAACTGAAAATCACACCATCAAACAGTTAAAAGTTAGCTTTAACTTTTCGGTCATTCGTAACTCCACTTGCCACAAATGTCAACCCGGAATGTGACACTTGAGAAAAAGCCCACAGTGCATTAAAGTTGTTAGGATTCATCTTCCAGAAACCACGAATGTCTGTACAAAGTTCACAGCAATCCATCCAATAGTAGTTCAGATAGTTCAATCTGGACCAAAGTGGCGTGCCAACAGATGGAGTGGCTGACATTGCGATGTCTATAGAGCCACACCACTGATGGTTTTTAAAGATTTCCTCATCTCTGTGACAAATTTGGCTCCCCAGCTTTATCTTATGATCAGTAGGCCATGACTATATACATGTGGGTTG
>NW_023339650.1:15530555-15532731 GCF_004916995.1 Morone saxatilis
TGCCAATCTGAAAGTAGAGATCAAGAAAGGTAATGTCAGTTTGCAGATCTCAGCTAGTAGGGGTTAGCAAGTTTCAATATAATCTGCCAATTTGAAAAAGGTCAAGATGAACAGATATCAGATGCATATTTTACTTCTGAGAATAACTCCACAGTGTGTACTACTGTTTTTATCTTGTCATCACCATATAAGTACATTTCAGCACTTCCATGATGCACAACAAGTATAAAATTTGATAAAAAATTGCTGAGTGAGTTTTGAGGTCTGTTGTTTGCAGTGACAAGGAGCTATAACCAGAAAGACATCATCACTATCAACATCATCAATGACCTCATCAGTGCTTATTTAATTTCAGACGAATACTGGCCAATGTGAACATTTGCCTTACAGATTTTGAGTGTTGTTCTTACTCATTTCAGGGTGTTTTTTTTTTTTAATCAACTGTGCATTACCATTGTATTTCCTATTTTACAATTACTATTGTTTTTTTATTATTGTTGCTGGCTATGTGGGGAAATTACCACGACTGTGTATTCTTATAAACTTACACTTTATGAACAGCCCTCACCAACATGCCCCAAAAGCCCCCTGGCATGTCTGTCACGTTCACACAATCAATTACACCTTTGCTATGATTAAAATAAACTTCTCATTTGATTGTATTTCTCAGGGTAAAAGTTGAAACAGTTTAGCCAGCTGTGTTATTTGACCACATGAAGGTTCACAGTTTTGAAGTGATCACGCTATAGTTAAAAATGAAACATACAGTATGCTGCAGTAATTAGTCAGCCTATGATTTTCCCCTTCTTTCATCATGCACTGCACTACTTCTAAAAAAATGTTTTCACCTGTGAACTCACTGTACATCTCAAAATGTTGACTACCACAGCTGTAAGAGAGTGCTGATGAAGCTCCACTTTGACATATTGATCGTATAGTTCAAAATTGAAAAAAGGTCAAAATAAACACTATACTGTACATACAAGTAGGTGTATAAATAAAGTGTGAAGCCCCTTCCACTGTCTTAGAGGCTGTCCTGGCCAAGCTGACAAGGGAAGGTATTCAGCTGGCCCATATGTTTACTCTGTCACCTGCATCACCCTTTGTTGTTTTTTGCACTGCAACACGTCCACTGTGCACAGTGCACACATCCAGGATGCTACTTCTCACATTCCCAACATACAGTGCCAATATATGTGTGGAGGTAGGCGTGGTTAACATTCAGCTGCAGGAGTAAGAGAGGTGTAGAGATGGCCTGTGAGAGTAGCACCGGATGAGTTGATTGTCTCAGTTAGTTCTTGTTGAGTAATCACTCTGGGATCTCGACTGGCTGCTGCACACATACACATAGCACATTTGCATTTGGGGCTGTGATTATTCTTTCTTGAGCTGTAAAGATGGGCTAGAGAAGCCAAGCAAAGAAACAGGGAAGTTGAGTATTTATGTTAAATGTATGTGCAGCCAGAAAATGTTTTTGTTTGTGAACAGTCTGTCATGCTTGGTTGTGTGCTGGGAGGAACCCACGGTGGTAGAGAAACAGGTTAACAATACAATTACTGTGAAGAAATAAATGCTGAATAGATATACAAGAGGAGACTGGTTATGTACAGTATATGCATGTCATATATAGCATATACAGCATGCAAAATTCATATTGACAAGGTTGGATAATATGTACATGTTAAAAACAGTGTGTTTTTAAAACTGTAAATGTAATTTAGAATTTGTAGGTAAGTGGATGTTTTATTTTTCTCCTCATATATATGAAAAACAATATAATACTTAAAGACTTTTTGTTATCCAGAAGTTGCATTTTATATGCCCACTGATGAAAGCAATACAGTCAATTACCACTGTACTATGGTGGTTAGTGATGCTGTGTGTGAAACCTCTCAGTCAGCCACTTTCTTCAACAGCTTGTGCCCAGGAAGAAAATACTCATCGGATCATGACATGGCCGTTTCCCTGTGCCTCACTGTGACCAAAACCGAGAAACGCAACTAGCATTTGGTCGAAATCTAAAGAGCTCAAGGCCCAATGTTCGTGACATGCTAAGATTGAAAAAGCTATATCAGGCTGGGAAGTGAAACTTTGAGAAGATACAACTCACCGTCCTACTGAGACCCTTCACCAAAGGTCAAAACAGTCGACCAAGAACAATAAAACTGATTCAAAC
>NW_023339650.1:15532831-15548915 GCF_004916995.1 Morone saxatilis
TTTGGCTTCAGTATAGTATATACTTTATTATTATTATTATTATTATTATTATTATTATTATTATTATTATTATTATATATAATAATTGCATTTCCCAAAATGGTGACTTATTCCTAAAACAACTTTACTTTTTTACTGTTGTCGTTGTCTTTCTACGTCAAAGGCATGTCATCACCGCTATTTGTAAGTGAAATCGCCCAAAAACCTCCCAAAAAGACTTCCCTCACACACTTCTTCCTTTCGCAAGAGGACATTTTATGGGCAACGATAGTTGCTTGGGCAGTCATTTTAGGCTCAAGACCACACTGCCTTAGCTATGAAACTGTGGGGCTGACATCTCAAAATCAACTATGCTCCTCCGGCTTGGGTCTTTAATCACACCATACAGTTTTCAGTTTCATACATCAATCATCTGTGGTGTTAAGTGCTCCACCTGCATCCACAAAGTGTGCCAAAAACGAGCTTCGACTCGATAAAACCTCTTTCGCTGTGGAAGGAATGTGGGTGTATTGTTTTGGTTCCAGCCTGATGACCACACTTCAGTGAGAAAGTTGCTGCTTCCCCTTGAAACTGGTTCAATGTTATCAATGTTTTATTAGTGCTGTTCAGCTCATAGCTTGTATTTGGGAAAAGACATAGGCAGCACAGAGGGTAAGTATAATGTTTCTATCTAGAGTGAGAGTTGTCAGATGTGATGTATTTCATCACGTGATCTAACCACAAGAAGAGAAGCCATATAAGATGAGGTCGGGGTTGTTGAAGTTACCAGTTGAACAACCTAGACAAAGAAACAAAACTTTGACTGAGAGGTTTCATCACTGAGTGGGTAAGTGATTCACTGACTTAAAAATATTTATTTTTCTAAAGTTTCTACATTTTCTATTGAGCCTTTAAGCCTAATTTTCTACATATGTTATTTTTTTGTCTTGTTACGTTTTTACAAGGTTTTGGTGTGTTGTCTTATGTTTATATCCTCTGGTTCTTTTAGATAACATGGAGGAGGCATTTACAACTATTATGACTACAGAAATTAATTATACTGGAACTGTAAGTATTAATTTGGGATATTTATCTGCAGCCATGACACAAGTGAAAAAAAAATTAACCTGTAATATAGAAAATGCTAATGTATGATTGAATCGGTTGTAAAATGTGTTTATAGTGCATGTGCATCTCAATGTTTGTATATGCCATAATATATAAAGTATGATTTTAATACCCAATGGTAAAACTTACAACTGCGTTGCTGTCTTAACAAAACCATGTCAGCGCTCTTTATGAAATATGATATATTTTGTATTCTTTTTTGTTTATGTTATGTTTATGATTTCATGCTCCAGGTACAGTAGGTTTATCTAATACAGACATCTATAGGACACTCAAATGCCACAGTCACAGCCGAATGAGCATCACATTTTCCATTGTTTGTGAAAACCTAAGCCCCAGCTTCCCCCCCTCACTGTTTATCTCTGACCTAAATCTAAACTTGATGCTTCTGGGGGTACTGAGTTCTGCTGTGGGCCCCTTTCTGGAGCCCCTAGGGATCGTTTACCCCCTTCAGGCTTGGATAGCGGCAGGAAGTGGTGTGGTTTCTCCTGCACAGACACAACACCTGCACCTGACAGCAGTTCTTTATGCGCTCTGGTTAACTTGTACGTCACAGACAGCGTTTGATGTCATATCACACTAGAAGCACGTTATGTTGTGAAACGCTGACACCAGTGACAGGAAATGAAAACTGAGAAAAAAAGAGCAGTGTATCTGTTGCACATTTTTGCAACACCACATCAGATAATCTGGTTTTATGTTTCTGATTGCAGGACCCTTTTGACTACTCAGATGACTATGATACAGGGCCGACTGAAAACACAGGCATGTGCGACAGAAGCTGGGTCAGGGACTTTCGTGGACAGTACGAACCACCTCTCTTCTGGATGATCTTTATCCTTGGTGCCGTGGGTAACCTGATGGTGGTTTGGATCTACACCACTGTTCGCCACCGCCTGAAAACAATGACCGACGTGTATCTGCTAAATCTCGCTGTGGCTGACCTCCTCTTCTTGTGCATGCTGCCCTTCTGGGCTGCCGATGCCATCAAGGGCTGGGACTTTGGCATCACTCTCTGCAAAATGGTGTCCGCTATCTATAAAATCAACTTCTTCAGCAGCATGTTCTTGCTCACCTGCATTAGCGTGGACCGCTACATTGCTATTGTGCAAGTCACCAAGGCCCAGAACCTGAAGAAAAAGAGGCTGTTCTACAGCAAACTTGCCTGCCTGGGTGTCTGGCTTGTTTCCACTCTCCTGGCCCTCCCTGAGTTTATCTTTGCCCAGGTGAAGAGCGACCAAAATGGGCAGTCCTGTAGTCTGGTCTACTGGAACAACGAAAATAACCGGACTAAGATCCTGGTGCTATGCCTGCAGATTTGCATGGGCTTCTGCCTTCCTCTACTGATTATGTTCTTTTGTTATTCTGTCATCATTCACACACTTCTGCAGGCCAGGAGCTTTGAAAAGCACAAGGCCCTACGTGTCATCTTTGCTGTGGTCTTTGTGTTTGTTCTCTCTCAGCTGCCTTACAACAGTCTGCTGATAGTGGAGGCTGCGCAGGCAGCTAATACTACTATGACCGAATGTGCAACTGTTATTGGTTTTGATGTAGCTGGACAGGTTGCCAAGAGCCTGGCATACACTCATGCCTGCCTGAATCCATTGCTGTATGTTTTCATTGGAGTTCGGTTCAGACAAGACCTCCTGAGGATTGTGAAGTTGTGTGTTGGTGGTATGAGCAAAGGAGGGCTCAGTAAAATAGTTCCCAAACGTCCCTCTGTCATGTCAGACACTGATACTACTCCTGCCCTTTCAATATAAATGCACATTTTCCTAAAAATCTGCAACCTGAGACCTGAGCCTAGTTCGATGTGATCGTATTTTTCATTTTGTTCCTCATGCATTACTTGCTACTAGCAGAGCAACATTAACGTTTTCAACTTGTTAGCAAAAACAGTCTTTACAGTTTTATATTGATTTCATTTATATACTGACAGGCACGTTTTTTTCTCGAATCACTGTATAAACTGTATATTTGTATAAATACTGTTTTTTGAGTGTTTGTGTTTTTACATTTGATACATTGTGTATTTCTCGTGTGCTGCTGTAACTGAATAAAAAACAATGGTATAACAACAATTAAAAAATGAGAGAAATCTAAAACCTTCTGCAGTTTTCTTCTTTGCTCTTCTGTCCCCACAGCACAAAAACAAGTAGAAAAGAAACTGTAGTCTCAAGTACATATGCTAAAAATGAGGATGAAAGTGATGAGCTCAACAGCTTATATCAACTATACATGAGAAATCACTTGAGTGCTTTCACTGGTGTAACGTACCTGGTGTGGTTGGAAACTATTTGAATGTGGCTAGTTCAATCAACAATGTTTTCGATCTGACTAGACAGTCTGTGCCAGCACTCTTTAACTGTTGAACCTCGTCTGAGTCTGGCTATGACTTGGCAGTTTTTACAGATGGATGGATTGTACGGATGCCCATTCAAACTGCCGTGAGAAGATGTTTCCCACAATGGCCTCACAACGGCTGTAGCTCAGACAGGTGGTAGACAGACAAACAGATAGACAGATGCCACTGCCATGAGAACTTACCATGTGCAGCCACAACTTTCGAAGCACAGGATTTCAGTTTTACCAGCTTCAAAAAGCAGCACACTGAATGCTTGGATGCATAGATTTTTAGTAAAAGCCACACAATCTGCATGAAATTCATTGCAACATGCAGAAGAAAAGGACATCTCTTTACTTGTGTGGCCTGTGCCACTAAAAACTGAAAACATCAAAGCCACGCAAGTCTAAATGGTGGGCTGGTGGAGCGCTTTTCAATCCTCTCTGATGGGTTAGCTGTGGGCGATGAGGTCTATGTCGCATAATCACAGCTTCATAACACCCCCACACAGAAATGGTGGCAATCAATCTGACATCAATCTGAAATTAGAGAAAAGTGCTTCAGGCAGTGTTTCAAAGCTGAGGTCTGAGGTTTGCATCCTGAGTTCTGTCTGTGATATCTCCACAATGCAAAACAAATCAACCCCATATTTACACACTAAACGGTCTAAGGCTGATATACTGTGTGCTCATTAGATTTTCGATTAAAGATGGTTTAAGGCTGGAAGTTAAATTAAAATATTGTGCCCGGTTAGCTCAGTGGGTAGAGCTGGCGACCCATGTACCAAGGCTGAGTCCTTGCTGCAGCGGCCCAGGGTTTGAATCCGACCTGCGGCCCTTTGCTGCGTGTCATCCCCTCTCTCCTCTAACCCGCTCTCTCCTCTACCCCCTTTCCTCGTCTGTCTCCAGCTGCTCGCTATCCCAACCAATAAAGGCATAAAAGCTGAAAAAAATATCTTGAATTTCATTATCAATTGTTATATTATTGTATATCTACTGACACATAAAAAGGCAAAAGGAAGAGACAGCTGGAGGAAGAAAACAAAAGAAACAGAGTACATTTGAGCTACAGTCTGGCACATCAGGTGCAAAAAACAAAAGCTGGGATGTTATTGTGGCCACTGAGGTTGTGGCACCAGACAAGATCTGCCTACCTGCTGAATTCAGGTGAGACCACATTTAGTTTTATTTTCCTTCTTTCTCTCACGACAGGAAATCGGCCAAGTGAATAACAACATGCACTGCAGAAGTGAGGCCTCACTATGGATGTCCTTGGGGACCGGGGCAGATGTCTTTAATTTGTGCTAACTGGAGAGCACTAATGGCAATATTACTACTCAGCACATCTTTAGCATATTCTGAATATGTTTGTGTATTCCAGTTTAATCTACTTTTTGAATCTACTGCGAGAGTAGATCCCTCAGTTCACATTAAGCAGGGAGAAGTGGTTCATACGCCTCTTTAAAAAAAGTAAAAAAAATGCAATTTATCTTCTTGTTTCATACCTAATGTTGTAAATAATAGGGTTGTTGGTAGATGAGGTCTGAAATGGATGAGTAAACCAGATCCTACACAGATTTTGTTTGACCTTAAATAAGTTCAGTATGAGAACAACTGATTCCTTTGGACTTCAACATATGATACAGTTCAGTTCAACACCAATCAAAGCTATGGCCTCACTTTTGTCTCTTATCTGATGTATCCCACCAGTCCTATCAGATGGGCAGGAGTACCCCTTTTTAATACCCTTTCAATTGTTTGATACTGGATTTATACAAGGCATAGTGTTTCTGTTGATGTTTAAGCTTGCATTTTAGTAGTGAGCCAAGATTGCATTTATACAACCACCATTTGTGCAGAAAGAAACTGGATTACTCAATCAATTGTTCTTCTTTTTTTTTAGGTTTTTGGAGACTTTTTGCTAACTAGTTTTCAAGTACACTCAATCTCAACACTTAATGATAAGGTGCTCCGAGTGACCATAGTTGACTACTGTACAAATAAATCTACTTAGGATCACAGACCAGTTGTGGAAGTACTATTTATTAAAGTAAAATTACCAATACCACAAAAAGTACACTCCACTCCACTATAAGTATTTTTACCTTACCTAAGAGAAATACAGAAGTTTTAACAAAAACAAAAGTAAAAGTTCTGCAGTAAAAAGTCCCTTGTGACTGATTACTATATATGACATGATTTGTTACTGATGCATCAATGTGTAAGCAGCATTTTACTGTTGTAGCTGGTTTAGGTTGAGCTAATTTTAACTACTTTAGATTCAGTTTAGTCCAGTGGTTCCCGACCTAAGGGTCAGGGTCTTCCAAATGACCAAATCTGATAAATCTGAAAGAAGAAACAAGTCTTTTTTCACATATTTTTATATCTGAAATATTATATAGTATGGTTTCTTTCAATGTTAAACAGTTAAGTAAGTGAAACTTTGAGGTTTAGAGGGGAAATCACTCTGAAAATCCTGACACATCTGAAACAGGACAAGGGGCCCCAGTTAGACACTGCTTTTGGGTTATAAATACAATGGAGTAAAAAGTGCAACATTTGCCTCTTGCAGAGGATAAGGAGCATAAAGGAGCATAACATGGGAATACCCAAGTAAACCCGTGAACATACTCATTCCAACTCTGTCTATATCCCACCAATTTCCAATCCCATTTGAGTGTTTATTTTCCTCCTAAACACAAAATGTATGGGTACATTTTTGGATCTATTTTTACAAATTAGCTGAACTACTTTACGGTCTCTTCAAGTACCCCCTGGAATCCCTGCCTTTTATTGTGGTGTTATTTTGTTCACTCCTTGCACTGTCTGGATGACACATCAACCACACACATACTCATATTGTACATATTGTCTTTTATATTTGTATATATTGGTCTCTTTTTATTCTGTTTATTTATATTTATATTTGTCTATGTTTATTGTTATTACGCACCAATTTACCTTGTATGTGAAAACATGCTTGGCAATAAAACTGATTCTGACAGTGTGAGCTTTGCTTTAATTTATTATAGGCGACTGATAATATCCACCACAAGGTGGCGCAGCTTGCACAGTAGAGTAAGAATGTGGTTTAGGTTTCAGGGAAAGTTACCAGCAAACACACAAGTTGGAAATTAAACTAACCCCATCTAGTGGCGGTCTGGATAGGATGCCATGTCTTGGGGAGCAGCGTTGGACATCAAAGTTTCAAGTTCATGAGGTTTGTCGAGTTCTTGCAAAAGAATCTCATTCCCAAAGAGCTCTAAATAGACAGGCAGATTGATCGTATACTGTATTACTAATATTCTATGCTCCTCATTATCCACAACTGAAGTACCATAGTAATCACCACTGGGGAAAACAGTAAAAAGTAAAAAACTGAGCAGGCCTGGACTGTGTGGTGAAGAATGCGAAAGACTCACAAGTAGAGCAGCACCTGTGGTTTGGGAACATCCCATCCATCTTTCTGCACAGAGGGAATTGTGTGTGTGTGTGCGTGCATGAAGGAGATGTGTGAGAGAAAGAAAAAGAGGGAGGACATGCTGAAGTCTATGAGTAATAGGAGAAACAGTGTAAGCATATGTGACCCATTGACATTGAGCGGGCTGCAGCCTGGTATTAACTGGCCTATGGTCTGGTTCTGTGGACCACAGAAAGCCTCAGGGACAATGGCGTATGTACCAACAATGCACCACTGGCTATGAGCACCATTTACTACTATAACAAGTCACAAATAGCTCATCATGAAAGTTAGAGTGTGGCTCATTGGCAAATTTAAAGCGTATTGTGAAGAAAATAGTGAAAAGGTGCATACAAGAAGGGTAATGGAAAGGGGAAACGATCCTTTATCCAAGAAAACAGGATCTTCATGCCTCTCCTCAGCGTAAAAAGAAATGTAATAGAACTTGGACCTCCACAATTCCAGCCCAAACAGGGAGCCTCTTATCATCTGCCATCTCTCCCACAGCTAATATTTCACTTCAGCTCCCGGGCCCACAGAATGAGAGACGTTTCCATTTCATGTCAGTCATTTCCAGGCCTGTGTGTTACCTGTGTGGTGATAAGTGTTTGACTGACTGGGAGTGTCGTTAGTCACTGTCCGGCTCCAAGTGACAGCCACAGATTGACGCTGATGATGAGAGTAGGAGGAGAGGCCCGGTGTGTTCATGGACGACAGAAAACCACGGTTGAGGTAGCGGGGGAAGGAGCATCATTTACACACGTATAATGACAAACACAAACATAGGGACACATCAGGGCGGATTAAAAAGAAAAGGTATTCTGTCTTTGTAATGACACAATCAAGGGACATGAAGGATCACATGAATTCCTAATTTGCAATGTTTTGTTCTATTATAGTTGACATTTACTGTATCTTTAATCTTAAGGGTAAATAATTCCCATTCATTTATATTAGTAATATGTCACTGCTAAATATAATGAGGAAAATATTATTGTTGGACCCATTTTGGTAACACTTTATTTTACTGCTCCTGTCATTTCTTCAGAATTTACTTGTAACTTTCCAGTAGAGAACTGTGTTAATTACAGGTACAATACGTTTTAATAAAGTTCTTATATTTTATTTAATTGTGTTGAGTTAATAAGCAGATTTCCAGTATTAAATCAGCTGCTGGGAACCAGTGCTCCAGTAAATATTCAAATATTCATTTTCAAAAACCATAAGTACAGTATGAAATCCTCCATGAATATAAGCCATTTGAGGAATAGTTAAAAGACTTAAAGATCGATTTGGTGGTAAATAAGGTTGTTTAATTTTGGACTAAATGTTCAGTGTAATGTCACATTTGATTCCCCTGATCAGCAGTATAAGCAAATACGGACCAGTGGGTCAAATGTGTTCCTCCAATGAAGATATAAGGCCCTGTGAGGAAAGTGTTTTTCCCCCATGTTTACATCACAACTTTGACATGTTTTTCCATAAATTAACTATAGATAACAATGTAAATGCAAAGCTTAATCCCTTAAGTGAACTCATGGCATCTAATATATGCCACAATGAGTGAGGCATATGGCACAGTTATATAGCAGTTGCTGACAGTGTTACAGCCGCCATTTTGTTAGATCTGTGTCAAAGCTTTTATCCACTCCCTATATACCCTTGTTTGAGCATTATCAGTACGTGTGCCTTTTATTACAACGGTTTTGTGACTGTTAGTTTGTCATTTATTCATAGAATGTGGTTTTGGTATGATCGGTTTACTACTAACCAAACTGGCCGCTATACTAGCTCTTTGAAGCCAATGTGTTGCTATATAGAAACATATTTTACTGTTATACAGTAACAGTTGAATTAATATCTCTTGTGTATTTTACTATTTGTACTTCTACTCTTGTTGATTCTGTGTATGTTTACTTGATTGATTACTATGTTGCATTTCTTATGAGCATTTAATATTGCTCATTCACTGCTGATAGGCCTACTTTGTTTTTTCCTGATATGACGTAAAATTTAACTAATTAACTAACAGCAGAGTCTTTACTTGAACCCAATTTCATTTTTACTGTACCAACTCATTTCTAATACCTTTGATTCTATTCTATTCTAATTCTTGTTTATGGAATCTTGTTGTTGTTGTTTCACTGTGTTAATGATTGAATTGTTTTCACAGTTTCAAAGGCAGTCTGCTGTCTCTAACCTGTACTGCAAGTATGTTTAACTTGCTGCATATATGTGCAGCTAGAGGCATAGTGAGGGCAGGTGAGTTAAGTTAATAAAAAACCATATATATAACAAAAACAGAGTGAAAACATGTAAATCTGCATTTCAGCCTCACCTGAAAGATGTAAGGCCCCCGATGGACAATGCTGTAACCACATGGCCATGGTTGAACCTTGCTGACCTGGTATGACAGGATCTTCAAATTAACCTGATCACAGGAGGCAGAATATATTAAAACAGTAGTATAACAATGAAGATTCTGTTGTCAATAAGAAAAGTAGTTTGCAACACTATTTCACCGTTTCAAAGACAAACACCCTCGATTTGCTTTCACCATTAGTCTCACTATGGGCCAACCTGGAGAAAAGAACACAGGAAATAATACAGCACTACAAGGCCAAGAAGTTCAATCTCTGGACATCTCTGGAACATGTTTTCACCCTCACAGTCTCTACCCTTCCTTTTACCTCCTCTTCCAAAAGCGAGGCAGTAAGCTGTGAGATGGATGGGCTGAGCGTTGCAAGGTTTCCAAAAGCGAACAGAGTCTGACTGCTGCTCTACCTGAGGAGCAAAAACAAAAGAGCCATCTCTACCTGTAGGACTGTGGGAGTCGAGGCTTTGATCTGGACCAGAAAGAGAGAGTAGTTTGATGAAATATTGATGCTTTTTTTTAACTGTGTCCTGTGGGAGCTCAGTCTGCTCTCAGGATGTGTGCGCTGATCCACAATACTGCTCCGTGCCTCGCAAGATGAGAATGGACTTGACTGTGAGGCTCAAGGAGTCATATTGGTCCTAATGGGCCTAATGATGACCCCCCAGTCTGGGCCTGAACCAGCCAGGGACTGATCAAAAGAATTGGTATTTTTAATCAGTCCACACCTATTGCAAAATACACTCACGTGATATGTGTCTGACAACATCTTTACAGAATCTTGACAGCAAAGCCTGCACATGACTTAAATCTTTATTTGGCGTTGGATGGCTTCTTTTGGTTGGGTAGTTCGCCCTTGAAACAGAGGTGCAACGGCTTCAAGTGTAAATGTTGTATACTTTGCATTCACTGGAGAATGCCATCCGTGTTCACTTAGCTTGGACAAGTTAAATATGAAAAAAGCCCTCAATTGTAAGTGGACAGACTTTTAAATAAAAACATATCATCGTGGAATAACAAATAAATAAACACTGGAACATTTCAAGCATTTTTTTAAAGTGACTCTCTCACAGTTATACTATTTGGTCCAGTATTCAAACATTAAGGCCTTGTTAAGCCCAGTATCAGACCATGTAATATGATTTCAACTGGGTGCTCAGAAATTTTGATTTGAGTTTGCATGAGTGACCCACATTCTTCAAGCAACAATGATCTCCGTGCAAGGAAAAAAAAACTGAATATTGATAATTGCCTAGAGTGCTTTTGTCTGAAAATTAAGAGGCCAACACACTCCAATCAGACCGGAAAAGAGGGTGAAAGACTTGGATTTATCACTCTCCCATGCTCACGTTCATACACATAGATAGACAGCGGGCATAATGACTTCTGTGCAAAAAAAAGCAGAACGATTATTTAAACTTAAAGGAAGAGGAGAAAGAGGCAGAGAAATGGGCCTTGGGGGNNGGGGGGGGGGGGGGGGTCTTAGGAGGAGCCAGGGGCAGGAGATAGTCTGGGAAAGGTCTCGCGTTAAAGTGGAATTAACATGCCTTTCCATTGGAGTCCATTAGATAATCATATTCATACCACACAAGGCTCCAAACCCTCTCTGTTTCATTATTCCCTTTTAATCCAGCCTGATAAGGGGGTGCAGGCGTCGTGGTTTTATTATGTCGTCATTTGGATTCCACATGAAATCCCCACGGGATGTTATCACGGGGAAATTGCTTAAATAGCCCAAGTGGATATAGTTTGGCGTTTATTATTTCTGACGGATTCAAAATAACTGCAAATATCCCGTTCTGATTATTGGGGGCTGAGAGTCTTATCAGTCATTCAGACTAATGGCCCACTCAAGCACCGTACTCGGCAGGGGGGGGGGGGGAGTGCTGTGTTTAGTGTCCTGAATGTACAAGTGTGTACAGGTGCAGTACATGTGAGAAAAAGGAAAGAGAGGGGGGAAGGCCAACATGAACAGAGAAGGGGAAGACACAGAAGGAGACATTTTGAGCTCTGTGTACAGCCCAGAGAGGCGCCTTTAAATAGTAAAATGTATTATCTATTACATTATTAAAGATGGCCGAACCGCTCATGATAGACTCTTTGCTGGTATGATTTTGTTTGGTCCCAGCGAGACTTCATCTGCTCCGAACCAAACAGGCCCAGTGTCAGGTGGCTGTAGTCTTTTTTGGTTGGCACACTTACCACTTTTGCCCTTCTAAGAATAAGCACCTAGATAAGATCCTTTGGTCGCGAGCCTTTATGTATGAGACGACAGGAGATGCAGCTACCTGTGCAGTGTTTAATTGTTGCGTCTCTCCAAAATTTTGTGAGTTTGTATTGTTATCAGACTTATTGAAGGATTGCGTTTCGCCCTTTTATGAGTTTTATAATTCCTCCAATCTCCTAAGTAAAGGAACCACAAACCTATTGACGATATGGTATGCGACCTGACCTACCAGAGTATTGAAAACTGAGTTGTTTTTCTTAGCTTATGAACCAAAGTTCACCCATTATGATCCAGGGATCAACTCACATGGTTTTTCAAAAAACACAAAAAAAATGCACCCAGAATTCCAACGATCAAAAAGTTTACAAATTTAATTAACGATTCATTTCTTATTGCCCCCACACTTGATCAATCGAAACGTATCAAGTTGTTACTTACCACTCACAACTGACTGTCGGAAAACTATTTGCATTAAATTAACAACAGCTTTAAAGGGGTAGTCTCCACCCAAAACTACAAGCATAAACACACCCTTAGAGTTTCTAGATCTATGCATAAAAGATTTTCAGTTTTATTCACCTTGGGTTTTGAGATCACCGGGAACTGGTCCGCCAGAATTGGGTACCAGATATTTCTCTGCCTCCATAAACAACTTAACCAATGAGTAGTAATAGATTTGTTTGTTGTTGTGGAAATATAATCACATTTTTTTCTCGCCTCTTTATATCAAGATTCATTGCTTTCTTAAAAAAAATGAACATACCTGATAGGAGTATAAAGCACCGAAAACTTCAACATTACGCGTATCCAAGCTGGTCGCCCAAAGTGGGGAACCATTGCACGTTAAATAGCGAACCAGATTACATTATCACCTTTTACTCACAGCAGCATTAATCACCACTATAAAAATACATATTCTACACGAAGAAAATCCATAAGACAAACTGCTCAACACATTTCCATAGGAACCGGAGACAGTAGATTTCAAGAAAAGAAAATAGAGTATCAGGTTCCATTGTATTTAATCACCTAGACTGAACTCGTTAGCCATCAGTTGGACTGTAACATTTATAACACTTCTAACACTTCAGCTTACACGCTATAAACGGCGACCAGGTTTACCGATCTTCGCAGCGCTACTGTTCACTTTCATACATCATAAACCTATCATCAAATCACTGTGCACTACCTCGAACTAATCACAGTCGAGAGGTACGCTACCCCAACGTCATCAGTAATCGTAACCCACGTTCAAAAACTGATCTTCCACCCACCAATTTTCGCACGTGCCATTGAAACCTGCGCCTGCTGTATAACATGACGTACACGACTCAACAAGTATACTATAATCCACTGTCTAACTATTACAACATAAACAATATTCATACGGACCTAAACATACACTCTCACTATCCACCAACACCAGATCCGGCACACTTCCTCATACATGTTATATCATAAACATTCTTTTTTGATACCTATGATACTCACATCTACCCTCAACCACACTCCACACTTAAGACAACATACCTCAATCACCACACACTTTCTGTGACTAACCATCATCTCCCCATACTGCAAAGAGTGAGTTTTGCCCACTTTTAATTCCAAGTAAAAGCCAAATATCTCAACTACTTAAAGAAACAACGCATCAAAATACACTGCTGTACCCCTATCTTAAAATACTTAACGCCGTTTCTCGGCCCCTCTCACCAGTGTGTATTAATAAAGATAGACAGCTAATAAACTAAACAAACACAGGGAAATAAGGGCTCTGCACCACTAATCGACCCCCTTCTTCCTCACAAACGAGAAGACGTGTCAGTATCTCCTGTTGCTCACCCATTAAGGAAGCCAGTGCAATCTTTCTATTCTCAGACATTCACATTCTATCGTAACTGTGGACTCTACTAAATCCTCAAGCTTAGCTGGGACTGCCGATAAATCTGCATGTTTTTAGCACGGTGAGCACTTCTGGTCAGGCCTAGGAGAGAAGCAATTCGAACCGACGCCGCACAAACACAGTCGAGGAGGATTTCACTTTAAACACACATTCCTCTCGTGCACGTTATTATCCCCATAGACAATTTAACTAACTGTTACCTTGTGCAACGTCATCAACTTAAACCCATTAGAGAGGAATACACTAGAGCACCCTCCATTGGTTCCCGCAATCTCCCCATAATCCTATTCTCAGTATGAGATCCCATGGCTGAAACCGGCAACACGCTCTTGTCAGTCTGGTCAATTTTATCTTTTTGAAAAAATAAGCGACAAACTTCAAACGCAACTGAGGATCCTTTCAGTGCACAGTGTACTTCTTTTTAAAGTTCTCTTTCATCCAGAGTGATTAGTGCCTGGATAGAGGCAATAAGTGACAAAACTACTGCTGCGATGTGTGAATCGTGTGAAGAGCTAATACTTGGGTGTTATAATTTGGACGTTATTCGTGTGGCTCGGAGTGTTTGGATGGTGTGTGTGGTTGAAAGTGACGAGAGAGCACGCAGTGTACAACCGTAGGAAATCGCAGTATCACCTCATATAATGATCCCTGTTCTATTGTAGTGTCTTCATCCAAGGGCTTTTAGGAATAGAAGAACAATGTAAAAGACTTTGAGTAATCCTCAATATCTTAATACTGGGTGGAGATCTGGGGCGCTCTAAAGGGGCGCCAAGAAGGGACCCGAACCGCCTTTTTTCTCCTCCAAATCGCCTTTGGCTACAGACGGTGCTTTTTGATTGTTGACGGTTTGGCTCGCAAGCCCTACTCTGGAAATAATCGTTCTCTGGGAGACCATTGGTCACTTTTGCCCAAGGCAGAATTCAATCCCCAGGATCCTGGCCCTCTTGATGAAAATACTTTCGGAAGCCGCTGATAACCCTACTAGAACTGCCCACATTGTGCCACCCCATCCCTCCTCCCTTTACCCTCTTGTTCTCCCCACCCTTCACCGCCAACACACCCTGGCACTGCTCCTACCGTTCCTCGGATCCTCTTGAGAAAATTATCATAACAACGGACTTTATCTCTGTGTAATATCCAGCGCAGATGAGCACCGCCTGCACAAACTGTACAGAGACTAAGAAGGCTCAGTCGTGTATTTACCAGACACCATTTGACTAGTCTCCTCTCTCCAGACCGCCCGACTGTCCTGTCGAACCACGGACAACGAGCACTATTTTCATTTTCTATATAGAAGCAAAATCTACGATCTTAATATCACAGTCCTTCATAGTCTAATCATCGTGCCATTCTGTACGTTCTTGTATTTTTTTTTTTGGTAAACCTTGCACAACCTCATCTCTTTTTTTTAAAATTTGATTGCTGTCTGGACTTAAAGTAATTAAATCAAATAAAATAACCAAACCATCTTGAAAACTGATCTTATGAAATCCATCAAGATCGGAATAAAATGCGCTAGCAAACTATAGATTACCGTGACGTTTGGAGTTAAGAGAACAGAACCACCTGGATCCTCAATCTTGGAAAATCCAGTTCTCCTTGCGTCAAAGGACCTCAATTCACCAGTCGCCGCAGGGCCGAAAAAAAAGAATACTTTTACATTCAGAAAATACATCTCACCACCTCTAGGACTAACAGTCAAATTCCAACCTCATTTTGGTAGGATTTAATTTTGATCTGACCACCACAGACGTACACTTGCACTAGCTGTGGTTTAACCAGCGCACATGCCTACCTTAACGGCTTCGTTGTATGCAACTCCAAACGCGCCAGTCAATTAAGTCCAACATGCAGACTTCTATTCCGGCATAAATACCTCCGCACCACCAGAAACACTGCATTCCTACTACACAAAACAACACTCACATCTTTCCTAGAGCCAGAGCTCTCTTCAATAAACGCTTCCATCTCTTCTATAAATCTTACACAGAACTTCGTATTATAATTGTTTTTCTTCCAAAGTAGTCGCCGTGAGTCATAGGGATGGGCTGTATTACCTTTTCACTATCGTTCTGGAAGTACTATAAAACCCTACATCTTGACTGCCTTAAGCATTGGATCTCCTGTTATCTTTCTTGCACTCGCTCCATCCACTTACACCACATTTCAATCCCTGGTATTACAACACATAACGGTGATTTTTCCTCTCCAAAACTCCCACCTTCACTTCATTTGATTTTATCTTATTGTCACTCTCTAATGAAGACCCTCTATTACTACATTAATTTCCCTGATATGATTGATTATTGTACTGATTTTGAATTATAATCACCCATCAAACCTATCTAGGTTAATTTCCGCTTCTCCCTCCTTGGCCTTTACTGCAGCATTTAGGTTATTTTCTTACTTCTTGAAGGCTGAGCCAGGAGACTATTTTCTTCAATGAATAGCGTAAATCGGACAGTTTCCCCAATTGTGACCAGAATTCTGCTCCAATATGTACAATGGTTTCCTTAAGGAGATAATCGAGGGAAAAGGGCCTGGTGAATACCTTTGGATCAGCTAATAACCATTCACTATTGGCTTGCTGTTTTCATGTTAATTACCGTATTTTCTCTCGAGCTGGCCAGGGGCCACTTGGTCCAAGTTTTGATACATAACTCGGTCACC
>NW_023339650.1:15549015-15553439 GCF_004916995.1 Morone saxatilis
CTTTTCTTATCTGTTTCTTGTTTCTTACTGTTATTATTTTTTGTGTTGTACGGTGTCCTCGAGTGCCCAGAGAGGCGCCTTTAAATAAAATGTATTATTATTATTATTAAAGATGGCTAACGCTCTGATAGACTCCTTTGTGGTATGTTTGTTTGGTCCCAGTTCTCTGCTCCCTGACAAACAGGCCCAGTGTCAGGTGGCTGTAGTCATTTGTTGGTTGGCACACTTACACTTTTAGCCCTTAAGATTAAGACCTAGTAAATCCTTTGGTGCCTTTATTATAGAGAGACAGGGTGCAGCTATGTGGTGGTTTATTGTTGCTCTCTCCAAATTTTGTGAGTTTGTATTTTTCAGACTTATTGAAGGATTGTTGCTTTATGAGTTTTATAATTCTCCATCTTCCTAAGCTAAAGGAACCAAAACCTATTGAATATTATGAATGCTACAGAGATGAAAACTGAGTTGTTTTTCTTAGCTTATGAAAAGTTCACATTATGGGGATACATGGTTTTCAAATGACCAGAATCAAGATCAAAAAGTAAATTTATTACAGAATTTTCTTATTGCCACATTGTAATTGTAAAGTATGAAGTGTTATTCAGTTAACACAATGAATGTGGAAATATTTTGATTAATTAACAACAGCTTAAAGGGTTAGTTCACCCAAAATACAAAAACACCCTTAGAGGTATCAGGCTATGCATAAAGATTTTAGTTTTATTCACTTGGGTTTTGAGATACCGGGACTGTCTCCCAGATATTTCTGCCTCCATAACAATACAGCTGAGTAGAATTTTGTTTGTGTTTGTTAAATACACATTTTTTTCTCTCTTTTCAAGATTCAATTGGCTTTCTTAAAAATGAAATAGTGAGTATAAGACAGACATACATTGCGTATCCCAAGCTGGTGCCAAAGTGGGAACATTGCAGTTAAATAGTAACCAGATACATTATACTTTTTACTCCACAGCAGATAATCACCACTATAAATACATATTTAAGAAAGAAAATCCATAAGACACTGTCAACAATTTCCATAGGGAAGGACAGTAGTTTCAAGAAAGAAAATAGTATGTTCTATTGTAATTTATATAGACTGAACTGTTAGAATAGTTGGACTGTACTTTAGTAGAACACTTCTAACACTCAGTTACAGCTATAGGGACGGGTTAGTTTGCAGGTCAGCTGTTTCATACATATAAAACCTATATCATCAACTGTGATACCCAACCCAATAAGCTACCCAACAGTATGTAAACGTCAAAATGATCTCCACCATGACGGCATGAAACTGCTGCTTATACATAGTAATCCAACAATATATATATATATATATATATATATGATAAACATAACTCTCACAGGGACATTCTCATAATGTGTACTATTCTTTTTGATACTTGATACTATATACTTAAGAAAATATTTGAATGCAACACTTGTGATAAAATATTTTCATACTGTGGTGTTGCCACTTTTATTCAAGTAAAAGCCAATATTAACTAAAAGACACTTCAAATATTCCTTTATCTTAAAATATTGCCTTTCTGCTGTAAACAACACAGAAGCCTCTGTCAGTCCCTGTGTTCATGGAGCCAGTGCATTTCCAGCAGTCACATCTGTGTGGATATAATATGCTTATTCTGCCGTATCCATTTCACAGTGACATCTGTCCAGCGGCGAAGAATTAAAGGCAAAAATCCAAATGCCTACACAACATTCTGCCAAGTATTGATTTACTGTTACTCGTGTAACATACGTGGATTCACTGAGCACTACATATTATTTCAGTGAGATCATGGCTGAAACTGGAAACACGCTCTGTCAGTTGGTCATTTTTTGAAAAATAAGCACAAGACGCAGATGTTGATCTTCAGTGCACAGTGTTTCTTTTAGATTCTTGATTGTGCTGTGAGGAAAAGTGACAATATGTGAGTGTGTGTGTGTGTGCATGGTTGTGATTGGTTATCGTGTGTGTGTGTGTGTGTGTGTGTGAGTGAGAGAGAGCACGAGTGTCTACCTTAGTGAGTACACCTCCCTGTCTGTAGATCTCAGGGTTTGGAACAAACAGTAGTTCCTTCTTAATTGGGGTGAGATCTGGGGCTTAAAGGGGGCCAAGAAGGGACCCGAACCCCTTTTTTTCTCCTCCAGAATCGCTTTGGCTACAGAGGTGCTTTTGATGTGTGCTTTGGCTCTGCAAGCCCTACTCTGGAATATGTTCTTGGGAGACCATTGGTTACTTGCCTCCAGGCAGAATCTCAATCCCCAGGATCCTGGCCCTCTTTGATGAAATACTTTCGGGAGCCGCTAACCCTACTGATGCCCATGTGCACCCCCTCCCTCCTCCTTTACCCTCTTGTTCTCCCCCACCTCACCCCCACCTCCACGTTCCTCGGATTCTCTTTGAGAGATTCATAACAAGGACTTTATCTCTGTGTAGTCCAGGCCAGATGAGCACCGCCTGACAAACTGACAGGAGAATTAGTCGTGTCTTACAGAGCACCTTTGACTGTCTCCTCTCTCGGCCCGACTTCCTGTCGTCACGGACACGAGCATTTTCATTTTATTGACACTGATTTATATCACAGCTCATAGTCTATCATCGTGCCATTGTAGCAGTTCTGTTTTTTTTTTGTTAAACTCACAACCTTTTTTTTAATTATGTCTGGACTGTAATTTAAAATCATAAAATACAAACCCATTTGAAAATGGTATGAATCATAAGTGGAATAAAATGTAGAAACTATGTATTTATGAGTTAAAGACAAACCACTGGAATATTTGAAATAGTTTGCTCAAAGGCTCATCACAGTCGCCCAACTTTTACATTCAAAATCCATCTTCATATTCTGACTAAATCAAAATTCCAACATTTGGAGGTTTATTGATGACAAAGACGTTGACAGCTGTGACAGGAGAGCTTAGGCTCTGATTGATTAAGGCAGTAATTAGTCAATGCAGACTTTATTGGCATAATAAGCACCAGAAAACTGATTATAAAACACATTTTTTCAAGCAGAAAATTCCTTTAAATTACAGACTTCTTTATTTTCCAAAGTAGCTGATTGGATGTGTATTACAGTCTGGATAAATACACTAACTGTGTCTTGATGGACTTGACCTCTCGCCCACACACACATTCAAATCCTGGTTAAACGATTAACTGGTGATTTTCCTCTCCAAACTCCCACCTCTTCATTGATTGAAACAGCACCCTAAAGACCTCTCTTACCACATAATTTCCCTGTATATTGATTATGTATATTGATTATAACCTAACCCTACAGGAAGGCTTCCCTCTGCTTTACTGCAGCATTAGGTATCACTCTGAAGGCTGAGCCCAGGAGACTATTTTAGCTCTCATAAATCGACAGTTTCCAATATGTGAGTCAGATTGCTCCATAATGTAAATTGGGCTTTCTTAAGGAGGATAATCGAGGAAAAGGGCCTGTGTGAAATACCTGGATCAAAGCAATAAAAACATTCACTTATTGCTTGCTGTTTCATTTAATTACCCAGAAAATGAATCTCATTTTCTCATAGGTATTTTCCTGCTACCATGATTCTCACAGGCAGTTTTTTACTAAACGGTTGTCATGTGATGTAGGATTTATGTTTTAGCAGTGCAATTTTAAATTGAATATACATATTCCATTTGGTGTGACTTTTTGGGGTTTTTGGTGGTAATAATTTTAATGTAATGGTGATTGACATTATGCTGAATATAATATTACACATGTCCAGTAAGTTTAATTATAGGTATATAAGTATTTTATATTTCGATAGTCCGTCTACAGATTTATAGATACAGTTTATTTGCTTTGTCTGTAGATGTTTAATAGATTATCTGTATGTAACAACTCATACCCTAACCAGGATGGTTTTTGTGCCTAAACCAAACCAAACATTTATTCGTGAAACAGTTGAATCTCAACTAATAAGCTGTTTTAACGTTACAATTACTCTAAAATTAAGAGGCGGACCATCTAAAAAAAGTGAAACCAGGAGTTATGTAAATGTGCAGTGAAATATATTCTTTAAACCTTTTAGAAAAGTGATGGGCAGTTTGAACTGGTGCATTTTTAGCAGGTCAAAACCTCACGTCCTTTATAAAGCAGAGTCCAGCAGAGTCCTCGATGTGGTCCATTGCCTACCCAGGTTCATCCAAACACTCATAACTGAGTTACATGAACAGACAAGGAGAAAACAAACAAAACCAAAGATGATCAAAACCCAACTTTCTTGCCAGTGAAAACCTTCCATTTCTTCCTTTTTTTCTTACTTAGGTTAGTTCCTATAGTGCTACAAATGCCTGTGAGCAATAGGAAGGTGGTTAAACTGAGTTTAATGTTGGCTTATGCTTAATAAATTGTAATACATGGACTAACTAGGATTAAAGTAAAAATAAAAAAAAGAAAAGAAAA
>NW_023339650.1:15553539-15588932 GCF_004916995.1 Morone saxatilis
GGGCATGCATATTTATGTGCAGGCTATGTGTGATCATATTTCAGTGTCTGGTATTGATTGGGGTTTTATCCTATTAGAGTTCTGCAAAAACTGTTACATGGACACACTCAGACACACACATTTATTTTTTTTAAATCCATCCAAGCTTGTGACTGATCCTTGCCTTGACCTTTAACATGTAGACTTATTTAATTAAACAACCCTTATACAGAATATTTCTACACAACATTGTTTTTTTAAATAACATTTAAGTCAATTTGAGGCCTTTTTAAAAAAATAAAAATAAATTAACCTGCAAAAAATGCCCATATTAACATTTAGTGTCAGATTTTACATTGAACTGATATTTTTAAAAAGTTAAAATTCCACTATGCCACTGAGGTGAAATAATTCTCTGTGTTTTCATTTATTTTCTGAGGAAGCAAGTGTCAAAGCACTGAGATTTAGGATCAGGGGATCTTTATATTTGGCAATTTGATTTGAATTGTAAAGTTGTGAAATTATTATGTACTTAACTTTAGAAAAAAAGAAAAGAAAAATGTTTGAGGATACATCACAGGCATGTGCTCAGAGAAATTTAAGCCCATTACAGTGAGGTCTATGTCTCTGCAGGGGTCCATGTGGGGAGTTTTATGGGCCCCTCAAGCAAAATTTGAAATAGTGTTAAGTCACTGTAATTTAGCTTATTAGATTTCCCTGGATTTATCACAATTAAAAAAGGATAAGAAGGACTAATACAATCCCAGGTTTGGATGGTCAGTTTAAAAACAAAATCAACACTAAAAAAAAAACAAAACTCTCACATAGTCTTGTGCAGGGTGAAAAAAAAACAAGAAGTCTGTGTGTTCGTTTTGGGGGTCCGGGACATGAAAACGTTTGAGAGCCCCCGAGCCTCCACATGTGCGGATATTTGTTTGAAACTTTCCCTCCTGTCCTCGCCAGCTGTTCCACATTTTATCTGCTTGTCTGCTCTCGGGTTTCATACAGACGACGAGGGTCCGAGGTGCTCAGCCATGCGGTGCAGCTCAAATCCTCCTTTTTTTTGACACTTGGCAAATTATTAACGGAGGTCTGGCTGCCTTGAGACGGAGCAGTGAGTGAACACACCAAATAAGATGTTTAACAGCACAAGTTCACACAGATAAAAATCTCCTTTTAGCTGTTTTTATGAGGCTGTGCCATCATTTATCTTGGCTGTTGATTTGGCTTTGAGCAGAGTTTTTGCAGGTCTTGGTTACAGTTCCTCTCATAAAATTAAAAAGGTACTGTCACATAAAGTGTCATATAATATGTCCCCTATTTTATTTATAATAACAAAATAACGTTTCTCAGGACCTACAAGCAGGAAATTAATCACTGTCATGTCAATGACTCAGTTCAGTTAACATGAAAAATAACGAATAGACGGATCAGGCCTTAAACCCCTCAGATTTCTGTCCTAATATTTTATATTTTAAATTCATCATGAGAATTATAATTTTATTTATTGAGATTAAAACAAATAGAGCTGTACATTTTGGCCCTGTATCTTTGGCTTTTTGTGGCTTGTAACTTGTTAATCATTTTAAAATATAGCTGATGTTTAAAAATACTATATCATTGCTTCAATATAATTATTATTTTAAAGATTATGATGGCATCTGATTTTAATTTTAGTGTGTAAGCAAAATATTAGATGTGATATGTTTTCCACAAGCCTTAAATTAAATGTGATTAATTAAAACGTCAGTGACTGGTGACATTTGTGGATTTAATATTCTATACAACATCAAGTTTAATTTCTTTCATTTCTATTTTTACACAACATGTGGTCAGTATTAATAAAAAAGTAAAAAATATGTGATATACTGTAATAACATGAGGCAGCTTCATATCATGAACAAAATCACTATCCAATAATAAATATGTATTAATATTATATGAAAACACTTGTAATAGCTTTTGGTACTTCTACATTTTACCTAAAGGAAACAACTGAGGGGGATACTGATGTCAAACAGGTGCACCTTTACTCCAAAAAAAAGGACTTTGTCTCATTATGATGCAGCAGCAGTGATGAATGCAGCAGTGTTTAAGATGCTAATCTGCTGGAATGAGATGCACAACTCGAAGCCATTCGCTTACTGTAGCCAGCAAAGATGCATCATTGCCGCTCTCAGCTTCCTCAGCTGCATGCGTGAGGAACGGGCGGATAACGTTTCCCTCTGCAGGAGTCAGTCCGTCAGATAGCAGCAGCGTACTGTTATTTATCTTAAGTTTAAGCACTCCTTAGTAGAATTATGCATTGCGACACTGGCCCAGTACACCTGTGACCCAGCGACCTGGCAGAATAGGGGCTGTCATGTTAATGCGGGGAGATGACATGCTATTAGCTTTTGAGGTATGGCCCTCTCCTCTTTTTAAGGGCCTTGCATTCACAGCTAAAGGCAGCTTCTGTCCTCAGGCCTTTTACGCCCTGCAGGAATAATACCTGTTATCAGGTTTGTATGCAAGAGGCCCTAATGAGCTGTGTTGTTGTGCTAATGCTGCGACCTGAAGCCCTCAAAGAGGTGGCAAATGTTTTGTTAAAACGAGGGTAATGTGAGGAAGTTGATTTTCCTTAAGATAATGGGGACAGTCTTTTTTTTTAAAGAACTGACGTGATGTTTTGCAGGTTGGTGGTGGGTTGAGTGTGTTTTTCTAATTTTATGTTTTTTCTAAATTTTCCTGTTTTTTGAGAGTTTAAAGAAATCACACAGAGGTGTAATTAGTACCAATTATTAAGTTTTGAAATACACAGTAACCACATGACCAGTAAAAGTTTGCAGTAATTCCCTGTATAATTTGATTAGCTGTTGCTTCCCTTGCATATAACTGGCGTAGTTGAGTAGATGGCCCCCAAAAGAAATCTCTCACTTTGATGATTTGCTACTTTGATATGTTGACATCAAATGAAGCAGACACAGTGGGGAAAGAAAGAGGACAAGTCAGACAGAGGTAGTGATTGAGGAAAAAAAAAAGGCTGTGCATGAGAGCGGGTGGAAATGTGTGTGTGTGTGTGTGTGTGTGTGTGTGTGCTGGTGTGGTTTGCGAGGCACGGAGGAGTGCTATGAAAAGTTGGGCTGAGATGGCAAACCTGAGAAGCGTCAAAACGTCTGGATGCATTTGCGTGCGAGCAGAGACAAGAAGGGGTCTTCGGGTGTGCAAGGGCTTCTCCTTGGCCTCCTAATCCCCAGGCCCAGCCATCCCTTCAGGGCATGCCTCAGATCTGGCTCTATGGCTCTCCGCGCGGACGACCCAGCTCCGCCAGCAGATTTAATATGCTATGTGTTCCTGCTCCCCCGGCTCCCCTCCACCTCAACCATCATTGTCCCAGAGCGGGACCCCCACTCCCCGCTTCAAGGAGCCTGCTAAAGGCACCTTTCAAGCCGGGTGATGTCTTTGGATAAGGCGTGCGTATGGTGGGGGGAAAGTGGCGATGAAAATGGTGTGAGACTTAAGATATCGTAATTTCAGATATGTATTTTACACACATTCAGGAATCTTAGTACACTCGGGGGTTTTACAAACAGCATACTGACACAACAGTCAAACACATCACCACACGCGAAATACATGCATGTACATGCTCATTCACACTGCTCTTTCTCTTTCCCTTTTTCTCTCTCTTTGTGGAAGCAACTTTTTTCATTTGTCTGAAGAAATAAGAAATGGGAGGAAAAAAAGTGGAAGCTCAAGTTGCCTAAGCAGGGGCTGAGAGAGGGCTGGTTTGTTTTCCATGGCTTTGGCCTGTTGGAAACTCTAACTGGACCTGACAATTAGCCTGGTCAACTGCTCTCCCAGAGTGAGGCACTGAGGACGGCAATTAAAAAAGGAAAAAGAGTGAAAACAGTGAAGTACATTTGAGTCAAGTGATTTGAATTTACGATCGATTAGGTTGTGTTTGACAGCTTAACATAAGCCCCGTTGTAGGTCATGGTAAATTTTATTGCAAATATGCATGTTTTGTGCGCGAGAATGCAGAGTGTGCCAGCTAGCGGCTGCGTTTTCTTTTCTCACATACTTGAGGAGAAACAGGACAGGTCACGCCTGCATGTGGGTGCCGCTCATCCCCTCCTCTGTTTGCTGTAGCCGCCATAAAAATGTCTTTAAGTCTGCGGTGTGAAGTATAGCAGCAAGAGGTGAAGTGCTTCAGTTTGGGGCCCATTTGCTTGTAGGCTGTGTGTAAAGTTGAGCGCCTAAAGACACAGTTTCCCGGGGCAGAGGCTGTTATTGCAGATGTGGCATTGTGTCAGCTTTGATGGGAGCTGGTTGTGGCATCCGTGAGGGGGTCTGTGTGCTTTCTCGTCCGGGGTGGTGATTGGGGGACAGATGAACTGGCTGCTTGCTGTGAACAATGATCTGTCACTTACCCCTGCTTCTTGATGTGTGAAGCCATGACTCAGGCTCTGTCTATTCTAAGACACCAGTACACACACACCCTCTTTTTCTCTACTAAAATAGATTGAACTTAGCAAGAAAAAACTATGTTGTTAACTGTATTTTATAAAAACTAAACTCCTGCACCATTAATTAAGTTATGCATTGTCATGCAATAATGCTCACAATGTGAACCCCATGTGTTTGCAATCCCATGCTGCTTGTAGTTGTCTTTCAGTTGGGGTGATCCCTAAGTCTTGCTACATCCTGGAGTGGAGGTCAAGGAGGGGTCTATTGTTTGAATGTCAAATGTAAATCCCAAGGTTAATACCTGAAAGAAGCACAGGCCCAGACATTCTCTCTCCTCTCCAAACATGTTTAGATGAGTACCTCTTCCCCCACTTTGCTCCTTCATTTCCGTCTGCTGCGGACTTGGGGCAAGTTGAAAAAGGAGGGGGGCGGGCATCCCGTATAAACCCCTCTAGTGTGTTCTTCTCAGCAATGAATGCTAACAGACCCTGGCTCTAATAATGCCTCATCTTAGAAAAACAAAAGGGGAACTCTACTATCTGAGCAAATTTCTGCCCCAACCTGAAAGAGCCCTCCTTTGACAGCGCAGCATTTGAAGACTAATCGTTTTTTCTCATGCAAAGCACGCTGTTTTAAGAGCCCGGGCCACGGAAAGAGAGGGGGCTGTGTTTTAACAATACTCCGCAGGGAGTGAGGAACAGGGTTCGGGGAGGGGAGGCAGGGTTGAGTGGAGGTGGGGGGGATTCCTCTCTCCTTTGCTCCTCAGACAAAGCCCAGTTCCTTTCAGGGTTGCATGGGGGGTAGGGTGTGTGGGGAAGAGGAGGGAGCATCCAAGAGTTTGAGTTCCTTGAAAGAGAGGGACTCCAGCCGTTTTTAATGACAGTTTGTCATCATGGCTCCTCCACCTTCCAGGGAAAATGTAGGGCCGGCCTTGCAGTGACAGGCCTGGAAAGAAGTGGGCCCGAGAAAATTTATAGAGAAACAGAAATATTAACGTGTACACGGGGCCTAAAACGGCTTTGGCTATTCCTGCCAGACTGGTGTTTTTATTAAGAGGGGTCGACATGCTTTGGAAATATATCTTATTCATGAAGAAAGCCAGGTTAGACTTCCCAAAGAATTCATTATATTCCCCCAGATGCGGCTTTGCGGGTTGCAGCCGTCCCTTGGAGGACGTGGAGCGTGGAGCGCGACATTGTAAAGCCTCCCTCAGTGGGCACGGGAGTGCGAAGGGTTCCATTTGTCAAAGGTGCTGGAGTCTTTTTCCCTCCTCAACACTTTCCCGGCTCAGTCTCAAACTCATTGTCTGAGCAAAGGCAGGACATTAGTCACCGCAACACCACGGGAGCCTGCAGGGCTAAGGACCAGTGCTCTGGAGCCCGGGCTGGGACAGAGGGGAGGAGAGAGGGAAGAGGGAAGAATGGAGGGAGGGAGGGAGCAACGGCAAAGGTGAGAGAGGGGCAAGAAAGGAGGAGTAAATGTGGGGTAGACGGAAAAGTGAGGAAGAGGGAAGACGAGAGCGCAGAGTATGTGTGTGGGAGAGGGAGAAAGACCATGGGGGGGGTTAGAGGGAGTGGAGTCTGTAGCTCTACCTCAGGGCTCAGTATGTAAGCCCCTGTCTACCCCCCAAAGCTGCTTTCACAAAGAGATTTACAAGACAGGTCTCCGGTGTGCTTTGCTGCCCTGCATTATGAGTGAGTGAGTGTGTGAGTGTGTAAATGTGTGTGTGTGTGTGTTGCTGAAATTGACTTTTTTGTTTTTTTTTAGGACTTGTTTTCTTTTCTTATCATCTATGCAAGAAAGATATTCACCCAAATTTACCAGTCCAGGCAGGTCAAACTCATAACAGCCCCAGTGGAGCAGTGTGAATAACCTATTCCCCCTGGTGGTGGGGTGTGTGTGTGTCTGCGGGTGTGTGTGCATTCATGTGTGAATGTATTTCACAGATTCACACATACAAGGGGTGCTGTTAGCTTTTGGAATTATTTATAAAGCCTGGCTTTTGTGTGGCGCTCTAAGTCCCTGTCTCCTCCCATTACTGCCTATGACTCTACCTGGGCTTCCTTCAGCCTCCAAATGCTCCCTCAGCCACTCTCCCAGCACAAGGAACTGAGTTTGGTTTTATATCTAAACCCTTTACAGCTTCTAGTTTCCAGAGAGAATCACCTTATTTCTCTTTATATATATATACTGGCTAAAGATTTGCTCCTCTGGAAAAATAGTTTTCTCATTTAGAAAGTCACAATCTGTGGAGACAAACACACTTCAGAGAGACACACAAAGTTATACAGACCCATCCCATATGGCCCTAATTATCCTGTAATCCAGGAAAGTTTTTTTTCCCCTTTTTCTTGCACGGACCGAGCGGGGGTGAAGGTTTTAGTGTGTTTGAGATGGTTTATGTTAATGTTGCTTTTATTGAAACAAGCTGGGATGTGATTATAGTCCTGCTCGGTACATATGAGCAGCGAACTGCTCTAGTTTCCCCATCTCCCTCTGGCATAGAGATCAATGCAAACCAGCTAACGCAGGGTAATAAGCCATTAGTACACACATTGTTGGAGAGATTTACATACATCGACCGGCAAACTGATAAACTAGGTTTCCGTGTCCTAGAGTTAAGAATTATTGTGTGTGTGAGTGATTGGCTGAATGAACTCTAGGTTACAGTGTGTGTGTGTGAACCATCGGCGGGTGATCTCTTCCCTGTGACTGCCAGTCCTGTGTGATAGGTGCCAGATTGCATAGCTGGGAGCCAGGTTGTCTCTACTTGTCAGGGGAGCAGGGTGGAGGAGGGGAGATGTGAGGATGATTACACTGTACACTGTTCCTCTGATCTGATTCATCACTAACTGTCTCTCCTGCAAAGGGTGAACTTATTATCCCTGTCTCAACTTCCACCGTGGAGCCAGCTGCTCTCCATGCTTCCCAATTAACCCCAGGCACCCGTCAAACGCTCCAATTAAGGCCTCCTCCTCCTCCTCACAAATTTATTTTCCTGCGTTAGCTGGCCTGGCTCCGTTTGGGATGCTCGAGCGTGCAGTGAAGAGTGAGTGAGTGAGCCGGCAAGCGTTCAGCATGTTTGTTTAGGAGCTGTCCTAAGCAATGGCGTTACGGCTCCCAGATTTATTCGAGGCGGGGTTGCAAACAGCTGAAACTAGTAAATACACCCAGATGTTTGGCTTCCTCACGATCAAGTCGGCGGGCCTGAGGGGGCTGCCTGTCTAATGACAGTCTTGTTCCTCGCGCTTAATGCCGGGGATTTTGAGGGGGCCATTTTGTGACTGTGCTCTTTGGAGTTTATGGGAAGTTTTTTGTTGAACACTCTGCAGTGCTGTGAGGTTTATAGCATCTCATTCCAGTGTTGTGTGGTGTAATATCGTCTTGGTATTTGAGTTGCGTGAGTCTTGGGGTTGAGAGTTTCTTCCGAACTCAACCTTTCAAAATCTGAAATATTCAGCTGTGTGTTTTTGATGCACTGGTTTCTGATGAGCAACAGCATGTGTGAGTGTATCTGTGTGTAGGAGTGTTGCTGTAGGTGGGGTACAGGTTTGGCAGCACTGCCAAATCCTCTGAGACTGCCTGTGTGTGTGTATGTGTGTGTGGAGCCTACGAGCTGGCGCAGAGGGATGGGGGGCTTTGTGGCTGATATGAAAGTGAAGGGAGAGAGTTGTCTCCCGACGCTGCCGCTGGGAGAGCCGTCAGGGAGCTAGAAGTCTCCGGGACTCCCTCTGAGCTTCAGCTGTCTTTGATCTCACACCTCTGCTGCCGTATACTCCATATTACTCTATAGAACACACTCTCACCCGCCTCCAATCCTACAACACAGACCCACAGTTCACTTACAGACCTGTACACAGGCCAGTGAACCCATTCATGTTGTTGTAGTTTCATATGAACGTACCACTTATACACCTTAAGAGGAGAGAAAACTTTTAAAACAGCAACTGCAAGGGGACATAATGAACATATTGGGGTGCAGCCACTGACTATTTACATTACCAGTTAATCTATTGGTTATTTTTTTCCATTAATCAATACATTATTTAGTAAATAAAACATCAGAAATTTATGAAAAGTGCCCATTAGAAGTTTCCAGTCTTGTTTTGTCTGACGTAAATTCCAAAAACCCAAAGATGTTCAGTTTACAATGATATAAAACAGAGGAAAGTGGGCAGTTTTCACTTTTGAATTCTTGGCATTTTTATCTTGATAAATGAATAATTGATTCAGCTAATCAACCAAATATTTCAGCACTACACAGCTCTAAATACTGGGTAACTTGACCAAGCTGATGAAAATGGACCTATTTCAGCAAGTGTGATTCATTGTGCTGTTTTCTTTTAAGACCGGCGCAGCCACCTCATTAAAAACATGTACTGTGTGTTTGCTCGTACTCCCTCTCCCTTTTTACTCCTGTCCATCACTGACATGTCAGTGCTGAAAGAGTGACCTTATTTTAAGGTATTTTTCAACCCGTCTGATGAAAGATGAGGAGAATGTGAAGATACAACAGAATCATCGTTTTTGCATTTGTGGAATGTGTGACCCACTGTTAGCCTTTTGGATGTGTTCCCATCCACACAGGAAGTCTAGCATTAAAGCAATGCCATTTCTTCCTTTTCTCTTCGTTTTCCCCCCTCTCTCCCTGCATTCCTTTGACTTTCAGGACAGCTTCATTCAGCATTCCTTTACATCCCCATTGGTTTGCCCTCCCCTCTTATTTTTTTCAAGTCTCCCTCTGTTTAGGTCCGGCTTTATCATGCGGGAGCCAAACACCAAGACAACTTCATCTCATCCAATTTTCAGCCCTTTAATTCGGTTTAAATGGCATGGCCGCGAGGGCCAGAACGGGAATTAATAAGAGCCAATAAAGCTCGCCACTGGGGCATCGAGGCCAGTCTTTAAGTAAACATTATGACTTCTTGAGGGGGGATTCAGGGGCAGCACTTGATGAATTGTGGCGGAGCTTGGGAAGGGCTAATTTCTCACTTAGCCGTCCTGATGGGGCTAGCTAATAGGCCTTGCTTTGCCTGGCTGATTGTCTGCTGGCTTTATTATTGTGCATTATCGCGCTGCCCCCTGGCTGTTGTTAGCATTCGGCCCCGGAGACGCCAGGGCTCATGATTAATCACATAGCAGCACTGACTCACTCTGCTCCAACACTTATCCCAATGACACAAAGCAATGAAGGAAAGGAAGGAGAGATAAAAAAGGAGGAGGGAAAGAACGAGAGTAGGAGAGGGAGTATGCATGAAAAAAGTAAGGAAGAAAACTGAACAGAAGAGAAGGGGAAGTCCGAGTGGGCAGGACAGCTTCCCGATGACTCCGTAACTTGTAGCTGTGCAGCCTGAAATAGCACTAATCTTTGTTATACCTTGCTTTTTAAGTGTAAGTGTGGAGACCTGTCAAAGCCATACCTGCTGCCACTACACTCACACAGGACCATCTATCTGCTTGATCTTTCTCTGAGTGCACGTGTGAGGAGGAGGCAGAGAGAGAGAGAGAGATGTGTGTGAGGTTTTCATCAGTACAGGAATTTCTCTTCCTACACTCATCCTCTCCCTGGGGTCCCCCTCTCTTATTTATGTTCTGCACACAGTGATCGCACTTGCATACTGAGAGGCGCATAGAGCACCTGGTGCATCTAACTCCTATACACACCGTCATGCAGCGACGCGCACACACTCTCAAACACAGCCAAAACAATCCCTCTTTCTCCCCGTACCATGTTCACACGTGCACACGTGCATTACATAGGAACTGTGCTCTCGAGCGACGCAGCACACGGCGTAACATGCACTCTTGCGCTGTGAAAGCTCAGTGAAGGATGTTGTTGTCGCGCTGTGGTTGTGGCATCGCGCAGAGTGCTTTCTAAAGCCTTGTATAAAGAAGACTGTTTTCACTGGAGATGAGAGGCCCACTGACAAGATACAGACCTCACTCTTTTTTGCTTTATAGTGCGCGCCATGTGCAGGGGCCATTGGAGAAACCTTAGGTGTAAGGTGCTGCTACAGACAGTGATTTTGATAATAAACTGAATTTCAACTGGCTGTGTGGATACAAGCAAAGTTCTAAAGTTGGGAAAAGTATTTGTAATCATGCTAATCTTTATCTTTGCAAGTTCAGGGGGAAAAAGTTTTGCATATAGAAAAATGGTCTTCTTCCCAAGGATCTTCATGGTGTTTTGCTGAAGTAATAGATTGCATTGTTTGCTTTGGCCGGCAGTAAATGGCTGAACAAGCATCTTTCCCTTCTTCTCAAGAATCAGGCAAAGTGTCTGATCAAACAAAGGCTCTAAATTTTAGCATGGGAAGAAGATGAATAAAGCAGAGTGCAGGGGAAACCAATACCGCATAACTGGGCCACCACGGCAACAAAGCTGCCTGCATTATCCATTGTTTCGGTCTTCACAGCCCCACTTGCCCTGACACAAGTGGCTCATGAACAAATACAAAGTCAAAATAAATAAACAATCTAATAAGCAGGGGGCTATGGGGAAAACGTGCAAGATTTCCATTGTGGGGCATGCTTTATTTGCCCCTTATCTACTGGGTAGCGAGCGCAAAAGAAGCATCGTGTAAGCATTACGATTACATCGTGTGGGTTTGTTACCCAGGAATGTAAGATGCACTCAGCTCATTTTGCAGCGCAACACACAGGGTCCCTCACCAGCCCTACAAAGCATCTTAAGTGGAGAGGTCTGAGGGACCAAGACGCACGCGAGGATAATCTTATTAGCTCTGCTGAAAGCTACCGATGGGCTGTGTTGTTGCACTGTTTGTCCTTGACAAAAAAACATAACCACCCCTAATTTGCACAGGCTTTCATTTTTCAAATGTTGTGCAGTGCACTTGTGATAGCAGGCCAGTTTGTTTGATGCTGTACCGCCACTATAAAGATAGATTTAAAGACAGGCAGGTATTTAGTAAATCTTAATGCATAAAAAGGCATAAAATATGCATAATCATTATTATATGCAGTATTCACAAGATGATTTACTGATTCAAATGATGAACCAATAAATCATCTTAATAAACGTATCAACATTAAGTTTTACAATGGAGCAGTAAAAAGTGGGACATCATGGTTGGATGATATAGAAACATGTAAATGAGCAACAATCTGAATAGCTCAACCATGTCACTGTATACAAAAGGGTGAGAAGGCCGAGCTCTAAACCAGTTTGCGTGTGCATATTTGGGATTTGATATGTGTGTGTGTGTGGCAGGGTGTGACTAATTCCTGCTAAATGGCCCTTACTTAAGGGGCTGGTCTCCATCAGCTGTAGGCCAGACTTAGTGCCATCTGGGCACAATGTTAAGTTTCACTGGTGAATGGGAGCCATAACCACCAAATCCCCAATCCCCCTTCTCCCTCCCTCTTTGCCTTCCAGGGCCAAGGGCAAGCCATAAGTGTAGTGTTGAACACAGCATGGAAACCTAAGTATGTGGTTTCCTCAGAGAGCCATTGAGTTTGGGAACACCTCCTCAGTAGGGATTTTGAACCCACGACAGGTCCTCTAACCACCAGCAAGCACTTCCACTGTCTCCTTAAGGGGCCTCATCCCCTCACTGACCTTATCCAATGCAAACACATGCAGCCTGAGCCAGCGCATTCGGTTTTATTGCTAGATTCAGCTAATCTTGCTGAAGGGCTTAGACTCCTCCTCCCTCTTTGCCCCGCAATGTTTTAGTTATTCCAGCTGTGCAGGAGCCCTTAATGTTGTTGGCATAGCTGCGAAATGTGCAAAAAACACACATTGTACACACAGGAAAACATGTGCAGGCATGCAGGGGCACAGTGAGGTGCACACATGCATGCACACACACGAGCACACACACACACACACACACACACACACACATTCTCATGCTCCTCCCTTTCTCCATTCATTTTCTCCCCCTCTTATCCCACTTTTGCTCACAATCTCCCTCAATCGTCTCCATCTCCCATCTCTCCCCTCCCCTCTAACTCGCTGCGCTGCGGTGCGTTTGTGCGGTGTTGATAAGCCTAAGATAGCAGATCTCGGTGGTCGCTGATGTAATGATGATGAATGCTGCGGCGCTGCCAGTCTCCCCCCTCAGGGGGCCCTCGACACTGAACAGTCGCCCTAATGAAATGAACACAAATACAGTACCTCGTCTGTGAGGGGGGGTTGCCAAATGTAAGAAGACACTTCAAGAGTTTATATCTAAAATGTCCCCCAGTTTGTGTGTGTGTGTGTGTGCGCCATGCATTTGCAAATGTGTTCCTAATGACAGGATGCAGTTTCATAGAATTAAGCTTGTATAGATGTAGCCTTTAAATAACAAAAGGCAGTGATTTTTTGATAGCGTTTGCAGTCGTTTAAGCTCGCACGAAGAAAAAAAAGAAAAACAGTTTTTTTCTTTCAAAGGCAAAAGTTTATTTTTGTGTTTCACTTTGATGTGTACAATTTGCAGATGACTTTCAACTCAGTGCCTTTGTCACCAAGGCGTATAATTTATGTTAAATTGATTTGCTTAATGTGCTTATAAAATAAGAATGTTTTTTTTTTCTGAGGGAACCATCTGAATTGTGGTATTTTAAACCTGTTTAATCGCCTCCCTTTCTGTGTGGAAGGATTACAGTCGAGCACAAATAAAGATACACCCTCTTTCTCTCTTCTCTAATTGGGTGTAGGACAGACATTTCATGGGAAAGACATTAATATGAAATTAACATTTATTTTAGGTAACAACAGTAACCAATGCCTAGTTGTAATTCCTTCTTTTGTGCCAGGCCTCTGTGACACACCACTGATGCTTATATTTTTGTGCTGTCTCATGTAAATGTATATGAAAATCCGTTTTGTTTGTTTTCATCTTTTAAATGAAAATATCATGACACTCAACTAATTTTGTAGGGAACTAGGATAGATTAACATCTTATGCAAAGGGATAAACACAGAAGAACTTTCTCACATTAAGAGGCATTCTCTCCGCATGATAATGTCTTCATGTAAACACAGATGCAAGTGTCTTTGCATTGAGTGTTTTTTGGAGTGTTGGAAGAGGCGAAAATTAGCAACACGAAAGGCGAAAGCAGAGACAGGAACATCTGCAGGATTGGGTGTGGGCGTCTAGGTCAGAGGGATTATGGGTGAAAAGGTCCTGCTTTTAATTGCTGCTTTGGAACTGTGGCCTGCCTTGTGGAACACAAAAGACCGGTCAGACACGCTTCAGTGGCTTGGACTTGTGAATATTTGCCCAACCAGTGGAATGCCCCGCTTTCTCCTCACCTCCCCTACAAACCCCAATCCCTACCCAGCATATTCACTGCACTTTCAACTCTTTTAGCTCTGGTCTGACTGACTCACCTGGGGGCAACCGGAAGACACACACATATATATACATATATACATGCTCACTCTACACGCAAAGCATGTTGGGAGCTACTTAGTAGCATCTGTAAAATAGTTTCTCTCCCTGTTCTTTTCCCCTTCACTACTTTTGCTCAAGTTCAGTCATCACAGTGATGTAATGACAGTCTCAAAGACTAAAGAGACTAAAAGAAATGTCTCTGATCGTGCACTGTGCTGTATCTGCCGATGAAAGTGAATGAGTGGCACCTATGATCAGTTATCACAGTAGGAACTCAATAATATGCATTTGCAGACATACATGCGCTGCACATATTCTAACAATTAACTCACTCATACTGCAAAGACCCCCAAAAATGAAAGCATTCACTCTATCAAACACATGCAGCAGTGATTTGAGATATCTGTGCAAGTAGGACAAAATGTCTTTGGTTGGAGATGACGGCTACACATGTATTCATGTGGGAGTGATTAGAGGACGAGCTCTTGTTTAATTCTGTTTTGATTGGTAAGGGAGTAATTGCATTGTGTTTTTTTTTTCCTTCGGTTTTTTTGGTAAGCCAGCAATTGCTTACAGATGTTGTTGTTGGGTCAGAATGGAAGACAGACTCTGGTTTTTCAGGGGGTTGGGAAAAAAAACAAACAAAGCGCACAGTGTTTGTCTGAAGTTTACCCCTCACCACTTCCCTCTCGCCTTCCCTCCTTGGGGAGTTTGTAAAAATCAGCCCCCCCCCCTCCTCTTGTAGTTTCAGCAGCACTCCTCTGTTTGCATTATAGCTGACTTTACCGCTGGCCTTTGTGTCCGCACATGTTTATAGGGTGGAGGACAATTAAAATGTACAGTTGGGTAATTAGCTGTCTTTATTGGAAAGAAAATGTTAGTCAGACTAAATATTTCCAGTAATCATCCATGAATTATGGAGTCTAAGTAAAGGCTTTGTATTGGACCAAATGAAGCTGTCCTGTACTTTGTGTAAATGAGTGGTTGTGGTGTATCACTGTTTTGTCTCCATAATCAGAGACCTCCATGACCTAGATAGAGTTGAGTTTGTAGACGGCCTCTGAGGTGCTGAACTGAGCAGCATGTCTGCTAGACTGTTGGCTGAACCCCTTCTAAACCCACAGACAGTATTAACTTGAACCACCTTTATTCTTTGAAAGAAAAATTGCCCGGCACCATGATATTCCCAAAAGGGCCTTCAAACAACCCTTGTTTTTTTAGGACTGTGAACGTTTCTCTCTCTGTGGTATCCCCTTAAGGTTTCTCCTTTCTCTGTGGAAAGACTGCTAGAGCAGGATTATCAGTATATCCACAAGCTGCCTTTACTTCTATTCTGAGATATAAAACCTAGGCAGGATGTCCTGCCTTGCTATGTTTATAGAGTTGTTGTTTTTTTTGACAAGAAGTCACAAGTTTAGTGTGACATAGTTGAAAATAAGGTAAGCTAAATTTTGTTTTTGGTTATTTAACCACAGTTCAGTGCAGAGGCAGATCAGCCCCCCAACAAGCACATCAGAGCCCAGCAGGTTTTAGTTAAAATAAATCAGGGTGAGCTGGTGGATTGACCCGTGGTCTGCTCTGGGCATCATGAAAAGGGAGGATTGGTTCTGAAGTTTTTGCTCACAAGGTTCTCAGTGTTGAAATCTTTTCTTGAGGCAGTCTATTGTTGCAATGTTTAACTTAGATCAAACAAGAAACTGTTATCTTTAAACTCAACGCACAAATCAAACCAATAATTTTCTTCGGTAGGACACTTTAAAAACAAAAAAATGCATAAAACTTATCTCACGAGGTGATTCGTCTCATCTTATGTGTTTCATGTCTTTGCATTCACCCGTCCTCTCTACCTTGTCCTCCACCAGTTATCCCGTCTCGATGAGGTGTTGAGGAATGAGAAATCGCCATGGAAACCCAGTCCCATGCCAGTTCAGCAGCTGAGAAGAAGAAGAGGGTGGAGACCATTGTGGCGACCAAGGGCTCATCAGCACGCAATGACATCAGTGAGAAGGCGGTGGCCTCTAGCACCACCTCAAACGGTAAGCGTTACCTCTAAATGAACACTCAGCTGCTGTTAATGTAAATATAATTATGGTCTTTTGGAATCCACCCCATTTTGAAGATATGGGTCCATTAGTCAGCCAGTTGAGTAATGTGAGCATGGAGAACCAAAACCATGGGGGAATGCGATCTCGATAGGAGATTGGCAGAGATAAAAATAGCTACATAGATGATATTCAGGTGTTTTTTCACCTGAGACAGTTAAAATATAAAGATAAATAATAATACATTTTCATAACATATGTATCCACATGTCTTAAAACAAATTTCCAGCCACAACTTGCCAAATGTCTTTTTGGTTTCTGGTGACCTGCTGATCTTGCGTAGTCCTCCATCTCAGGATCATTTATGCGTTGAGAAATACAACGTTCTTTGTGCAGGCTCAGGTCGGACACATCTGTTCATCAGACTTCATCGCTAACCCGTGGATAAACAGGACATTATATCACAAGTTTCGTCTTTTTTCTAAATTTAGCTAAACTCACAAAGACTAAGTACTGATGTATTCCAGACCTCTGTGAGACGGTGGTTTGGTTACCATACGTCACCTGTTATTACTCAACATACTTGAGCATCGGGGCCACTGACCTATTGTGGACCAAGGAATGTTTTTTGAGCTTATGTTCTCATTACTTTAAGATGAAATTAACCCACTCCCAAAAAACATGATTTAACGATTTAGACTCGCACAGATCCTTGCTTACATTACTTATGTTTACTTTTCCCCCTATTCTTGCGGTTCACAGTGAGTCACATACAACCCTCACTGGTAGCAAAACTTTGGCATGTTTACATAGCAATGTCTTCAACACATGCCATTAAAAGTTGCGTGGAGCTTACAGTTCACTAAGCCTGTCGCCATTCAGCCTTTCATTCTCAATTCAGATGCTGGAATGAGGAATATTAGATGCCATTTTCTTTTTTGGCTGGAGAACCCTGGAGCATCAAGCTAAAGTCATAACAAAACCAAAGTTGAGATCACCACGGCCTAAAGCTGCAGCTGTGCTCATTAGCAGTGAGAGGATCTGGAAGTTTTTTGGGTGTGGATTGTTGGCTCTAGTAGTTGGTGGCCTGAGTTTTCTGTCGCCCCCCCTCGACTCTGCTGATCAACCTGATCAGCTGTGAACAGGAGACAAACAAAAGGGTAAATACATTGCTTACTCCCCATATGGGAGTTATCACAGGAAGTGGGTAAGGTAATGCATCCTAAAGCATCTTGGGAACACTCTCACTCTTACTTATTCCCAGATGGCCAGCACTGTTTTATTAATTAAAGGGACAGCAAGGAAGAAAAAAAAAAAGGTTTGTTGTGGAAAAAGCATGGATGTAATTTAGCTGCGTGATTGTGGATTTTTCTTCGTAATGTGCTGGTAATTACAGCTCTGAACAGCATAAGGTTTGTCTTGAAAACCTTGCTGAGGATTCTCCTACACTGACTCAGCCACGTCAGAAGATACACTACAGCTTTAAGCAATGTTGCACTCCCTAAAATACAGTAGTCTCATAATTCACTCGACGAAGGGAGGGATGATATGTATCTGCAGAGAAAGGTCCCTTTTAGATCCCAATCTCTCGCTTGGAATCAGAAGATGGCTTACACATTCTTTGTGTTGTTATAATTACAGCACATTCCCAAGTTGCCCCCAGAACTCATAACCTCTTATCAGGTGTAACCCTACACTCGCCTCAACTTTAACCCCCGTAGCCCCTGCCCGACCGCCTCCATCCAAACAAAAGGTAATTGTGAGCAGCTGTGGAACCCCAGTGACTGGTTCTTCTTAGGAAGGCCCGGCAGAAATATTTCCCCCCTTCAAGCAGAGTAGCGGCCCCTGATCTGAGCGCAGCGGAAACCCCGTGGTGCGCCCTGCAACAGCGTGCTACGATAAGTTGTGAAAAGTGGAAAGTAAGTAGGGGGTAGCAGGTGGAGTGGACATAGCGGATGTTTGACTTGGTTCTTCCAAAGCAGTTTATGCTACTGAGGAGTACAGCCTTTTTCTGCGATTGGGAACAGCTTGCAAACAGGTATTGATCGGATCTTGTAGCTGTTGCATTAGGCACTTTTGTCTGGACACCGATTTAGCACTAAAATCTTCACTTTACATACACTACAGGGATAATTCAACTTAACCTCCTCCTCCTCCACTCTGTCATACCCTCTTGTCCCTAGTGTGTAAGTTTTGTCCAAGTTGAGCAGGCCCAGTGTAATTATTGAGTCCTGGTAGAGCGTTCCCACATGGTTGGCTAAATGGTGGCTTCATCCTGTGTGCCATTCATCTCCGTGCCCCCTCCTCTTGCACTGACAGCTCAAAAGAGCCGACTGTGCCACAACAATGCTGTGATTGGTGCTCTTTAGGAGGGAATCGGGGGGGTGCTCTCCCCTCCCACCCTCATCATTCGGCAGGTGGACCACAAAGTCCCCTGATTCTTTTGTTGGGTCCCGAGCTAAAAAAAAAAAAAAAAGATGTTCATGCTCCTTGCCTGAATAAATCCTGTCGTCATGGGATAATTTGCTTTGGGAAAAAACAGGGTGTGTGTGCTAAAGGATTGGTTATTTGCAAAGGAGAAAAAGAAGGTGGAAAAAGTTTCTGGTTGGCTGGACTTTTATGATATGGGTGCTGCTGGTGTTAGTGTAAGTGAGGATGAGAATTGAGAAATGGGGAGGAGAACAACTGGACACAGTTCAGAAAAGTGTCTAGTAATGGTGTTTTAACATGACAGAGCCTCTGTAAAGCAGGTTATGAAGTGCGTGAGTTGGGACCTTTTAATGGTCATGCTTTAAAAGGCCAAGAGCAAGGGTCTCAGAGGCAAACAAGTTAAGCCTTAAAGGGCAACAAATGTTAGGCTTTCGTGTAGGTTAGCAGAGAAATCCCTAAGCAAATGGAGAGCGTGGCTAAAGTGTTTAAAGGAGAAAAAGAACACTTGACTGCTTTGAAAAAAAATCTCCTGATGGGAAGTGAAGGAAGGGGATACGGAGAGCGGGGAACGATAGAGGAAAGTGAGGGCCCCCTTCTTTTAGGCAGCCATTAAATGATCAACAGTAAATAGGAGTTGAATGTCACTGACAGAAATAAAGTTCCCGTTAACAGCGGGGATGGAAAGTAATTTACAGATACGCTGTCCCCGCCATCTTTGTGCCTCCCAGATAAGGTTTCATTTCAGAAACGGATAGGAGACATTTTCACTTACGGGCCCCCATTCTGGGACACCTGTGATAACAGCTTGTGGACCCCTAATTGAAAATGGGTTTCAAAATGGATTTTCACTTTTCTTCCTCCCTCCTCTCCCCCTCCATTCCCTCCCTCCCTCATGACTAACCTACCCCCCTCCTCCTCCACCCCCGTCAACACCCAGCTCCATCCCTTTTTTCCTTGGCGTTGCCTTGTCGTTGGCAGAGGGAGGCAATATTGGAAGGACAGGGGAGGGAGAAAAGAGGAAGGGAGGGAGGCTAGGGGGGAAATGGAGCGTTGGGAGCGGATCATCCCTCAGCCCGTGTCACAGCTATGACAGCCGCGTGATCCGTCTTATTAATGAAATCATTGATCACTTGATGGGACTCATAATCAACTGTTTCTCCACTGTGTCCTGCCCCATCTCCTCCTCCTCCTCCTCCTCCCTCCTCATGCTACCACCTCTGCTTTCCACTTTTTTATCCCTGTTTTTTTCACCCCCCTAAAAGATTAACCACTTTGGCAATGTGATGTTTTTTTTTGTGTGACTGAAGAAAAAAAAAAGATTAATAAATACATAAAATTAACAAGAACACCCAGACACTGCCTGACAAAAAAATGCTGATGAATGATTCAGCATCCGGCAAACTGATGGGGATTTTAAAATGAAGAATTGTAATAAATGTATCAGCTTACTTTCTTAAATTGGCCTTTTCTTTAAGAGGAAAAATTGAATTATTTTAAGAAATGCTTAGTTGTTTGTGCATCACTACTACTAAAATGTGATCTCGGCCGTCTGTATTTGTGCTATATGTATTTCATGGGGACCAGAGGAGGAAGCAGGGGCCCCTCTGTGTTACCCTACTCTGGGCTCTGCCTGTGGGGGCTAATGAGAGAGGACTGATGGAGGGATAAGGGACCTCATGGGAGCTCTGGCTGGCCCACGGGTCAAACAGCACAATGGAGGAGGCGTTATAGAGCCTGACACACAACCCCACACAGGAAAACTGGCTTTTAGTGTCAAAAGACCTCTGTATGGTACATCAATTATACATAGAATACATAAAAACATTATATAAACAGGAATACATTGAAGAAAATAAGTAGACAATATGGCTGTTTTCATGACAGTATTTTAGGTTTTATAAATATATACGTATTAAATATAAAATCTACCTGTAGATCAGGGTTTGTAAAGTCACACTGGCCCCATGTGCACACACAGTTGATGTGCTTTGCCTTCACTGGTGAGCCATAGCCATTTCATGGAACTCTGCACTGAAGGCAATTTCCTGCAGCAGCAGGGGGACAGGCTTTGGCAGAGCCACCTCACAGGGGCCTGAGGCTCAGGATTAGCTTAGCCTCGCTGCTACTCAGGGCGGAGGGGAACCTCAGCTGCCCAGCCCAGTCCAGCCCAGCCTGGCCTCTCTCGTCTGGCACACTTCCGCATGCCCAGATCTGCCTGCATGCTGTGGAGATGCCGCCAGAATTTAGCTGTAGTGGAATTGCATCTTTGTTTTTTTTTTAGTCAGTGATCATGCAACTTGTTTGCCCTGGTGGGTGTGTAGCAAGAACCTCAAACCTCAAAATCAGCTTGCAAAGGAAATTACAATTTTTACAACTTTTTTTGTAGTTTTTCCATTGTTTTTATCATTTATGATAACATTGGACAACTGCTGTGATCTGGGAACGTATTACTAAAATAAAGCCAGATTATTTAAACCACTTTATTTGGATGCATACAATTCGAAGGGAAAACTGGAAAGATGCACAGCAATGGCATATAGCAGGTCGCAGTTGAATAAATGTTTTGCCGGCCTTGGAGTTTTCTTCCCGTTTGTTCACCCGGGAGTTTCTTAAAAACCTGTATGATTGTGTTCCTTGATTGGATTTTCTTTTCAATTAACTTGGTAAGAAAAGTGGTATTTTTCCAATAGAGATGATGCCCAAAACTACAAAAATGATGTGCAAGTTGTATGTTGCAGTTGAATTTCTCTTTAATTTGCACCGTTAATAGACAGCAATCTCAATTCGACATGTCAGTCATAGATTTTTTAATTCTAACAGGTTGTGATAACTCACGCTGGTCACCACAATGGCTCCTCAGAAGAACCTGAGATCATTTTCACTGACACGCTGAGAGCCAGAATGGCCGGGGAGTCAAAGGTCACCCGGGTCAGAGACAAGTCTCCTGACTCACAAAGACAAATCAGTCGGCCCTGTGTGAGAAGATCGGCAGTACATCGACCAGCCTGGCTCTGCTGCATCCCAGCAGCACTGCGGCCCTGCCGGATCTCACTCCTCTCAGAGAGTGAGGCCCAGGGGCGACCAAGGGCCCCATAAACTCATAAACCCATAAAGTGGGGAAACAGTAGTTGATTATTCTACCACTCTGTCCATTTGTCGGTAGGCATCAGTGGCCTCCCTCCTGCCAGGAGGAACAAAGCAGGAGTGTCCTGACCCTGCCAGGAGGATTTATTGTGGTGTGTTCTTGTCCGCGTCCTGTCTGTTTTGTTCGCTTGCTCATGCCTCCTTACCACAGTCGGGTTCTCGTTGAATGGGATGAAGTAGCAACTAGTGACCTTGCCACCGGGGTTGGAGTTTAAGAAAGAATGAATGTATGTAGAAGGACAAGTCCTACTAGTGAGCTGATCTTTTGTATTCTGTATTGTGATTTTATTTACTCATGTTATATGCATGTTAAGACATTTTCTGCTTTTTCATTTTTTAACTTTAACTTGTTTGACACATAAGTGGTACGGGCTTGTGTATAATTAGTTCTCTGTGAAAAGCTAAGAAAGGCAGACAAATAAATCATCATTGGTTATGAATCAAGAAAACTATTTAAGAAAAAGCAAAATGCATAAAAATACTCCTTGTGGTGCATGCACAATGATACTTTAGCTTTTTGTTAATTGGTCAGCCAAATGATAGCATTTTATGAAACCTGTTTTAATATTTATGTCTTTTATGTCACTTCCCCATCAAGTGCATTTTTATTTCTCACATGTTGGCATAGTGGCAACTGTTAAAGTGGTAAATCAATGAAGCTTTTTTAAAGTAGTCATTCAGGGGAATAAGAATTATATTACTAGTTTTAAAGAGACGGCGTGTCGATTTTTTGTTCGGATCATGAAACATACTTATTGTCTGAAAGCGTCCCGTATGTTTCAGACCACTTTCCTCTCTGCTCAAAACTCACTGGATTAAATCAAGACATGCTTTGAGAGAGCGAAAGGCCCTATACCCCCTAATCTCTCTCCCCTGACCTCCACACCCTCTGGGCCTTGACTCTCACCCTTCTCCCTGCTCCCCCTCCCCTTTCCCCGCCCAACTCTCTCCCTTGCAGTGCGAAAGAGGAGCTAGGATCAAAGGCCATAAACCATGGCAGGCAGCAGCTCTCTCCTTTCCATTCTTCCCACCCTCCGGTGCTGCGTACGCATTCTCCCAGGGCTCTCGTAAATAGCTCAGGCTTCAAGTGTGAAAAGAGTTGCCACGATTGGCAGACAGAGCCCAGAAACACATCCGTGCCGGGGCAGCTTGGCCAGTTTTTCTGCCTCTTCCTCCTGGATGGCAGGGGGGTGTCAGTTGATAAGAACCATTTGTTGTCTTGCTTGGATCTGGGGAGGGACAGTGTAATCCCCTCGCCCTGGTCTGTTCGCAGAGCTGGAGGAAAAGAGCAGAGGAGAGGAGGAGGAATTGATTTTCAGAGAGAGGGCATGCGGAGAATTGAACTCAGATGTGTAGAAGAGACAGGGTTTGAAAGAAACATTCTACTTGCGGGGAAACAAATGTCTGTAGCTTACAGCAGAGGGGCCGTGCAATTTGAACTTGAGCAAGTCCTTCTAATGTTAATCAATTGCATAGCTGTCTTTCACCATTCTCTCCCTGCCTCCTCCTCCTCCCCCTGTCCCGAGCCCAACTCAGCCTGGAGGCCTCTTGACAAGCAAGTGGTCCTGTAAAGGCATTTTAATAGGCCATGCCCATTCAGAGGCACCGAGATTAATGCTTGAGCCACATGCACATGCTTTTGCACGGAGACACAAATACACATGCACCTCTCTCAGTCTTTCCTACCCTGCCTGATCTCACCTGGAGCTGTGAGTCTAATGATGTTCGGAGTGTGGGCCTCGCAGCGACAGCTCCAGTCCCGCGGAGATGTGTCTCATGTCAGACTTTGCGCCAGACAGACTCCAATAAGGAAAGGGGGCGGTGGTGGGGTGGGTTGGGTGCAGCTGGAGCAAAGCCAAAACTAAAAGTGCAATTCTCTGAAGGTCTTGTTTTTCCTCTGTGGTATTTACAAAGTGATTGAGCGCATTTTTGAGTGTCATAGAGTATCTCATTACGCTCTTAAAAGCTTTTTATCCATCCACATACGCTAAAATATGTACACATGCATTGCATACTGTAGATACTCAGTTATTCATGCATGCAGACACATAATCTCTCATTTTCTCTCACTTTCCTTGATGGCACCCAACTGTACACAATACTTGTGTGCAGCTGGAGGATGGGCCGTCGTTATTAACTGTTTGGCGACCTCATGACTTCATCTTCGGTGCTGTCAGAGGCGGCCCACATTATGTCTCTGCTCGGCTCAATGGGCTCTTTGTTCTGGCTTGGCTCTGGAGCAGCTCAGCATGGGGCTGCGTGAGTCCAACAGTCCCACTGCGGCTCTGGAGGGAGGGAGAGGGATGGATGGAGAGAGGTAGTGGAGATTTGGAAAAGACATGGGAACTGAGAGAAGACCTGCGAGAATGAAGGATGAGATCAGAAAGTCAGGAGTAGAAAGAGATTAGCGGGAATACGCATGAGATACAGAAGGTGGGATATAGAGAGGTGAAATAGGGGGAATGAAGGATGGAGAGGGAAGAGAACTCTACATGCTACAGGTGAGCCTATAACAGCTGAGTCTTTTACTATGATAATTTTAAACACTGCTCTCCTTCCATCCGACTGATTCATTCCAAAATGAACACCAGATTATGGCAACTTGTCATCTGAGCTGCACCGGCATATCCTTGCGGGGACTGTGGGATTAATGGCAAAGTAATGCAGAGATTAGCGAAGGAGGCGAAAGAGGAGCGAGAGAGTAGGATACGACTGCCGGGTGTGACAGGAGAGGTCATACATAAGGGGAGCTCATTACAGAGAGAGAGGACAGCAACAGTCTGCAGGAGGCAGAGAGACAGGGAGAGACACAAGGGGTAAGGGAATAAGTAAGTGAGGAAAATGGACAGAGCGTCGAAGTAGAAAATATGAGAAAAAGAAAAAGATAGAGCAACGTATCCCATGTATGCAACTGTCACTTTTATAGACTTTTGCATGGTTTTATAGTCAAACCAACACTTGCCGCTCCATTGCCAATTTAATGTCATACTGCTATTTTCTGGCTGTGTCCATTTAAATATTCATAGATGTGGCCAGAGAGTATGTTCCGGACATATTTTCCCCATTGTAAATTGGCTTTAAAAGCTTTTTAAAGAAATACTGTTTCCAGTGTTCCTCAACATAGAAACTTGAGATTCTCCCTGAATGGTTGTTTGATCGGTTATAAACATTACAACGTTGTTTCCATGTTTTTTTCTGTCAGTTTGGTATGACAAATGGCCCTGAAAGTGACCTGTTGGATGTAATAACATGATTCTACAGAGTGTAACTTCTAGCTTCAGCCCCTTGATTAGCAATGCAGGAATTTTAAGCCTCCACGATTGGATGTTTCATGCCCCAGTGCTTTGAAGGCATTGACTTTTTAATCAAAGAATCTATTTTTTTTTACAAGGTAGTTGCTCATCTTTTTCATCTCATACCTGTCCAAAGCCCTCTACTGCCACTTACTTATTTATGGAAAAAAAATACTTCTTTTTGTACTTTTTGAGCCTTCTTCTCTTTCTATTACTTATTGTAAACTTAGTGAGCGTGTAGGGACTCTGGGACACTTGACACGTACTGGCTGATCTAACCTGTGACATACAGTATTATACAAGTCTATCATATCATCCAAAACTACGACTTTCACCCTGTGTTGTCCTTTTTATTGCTCTGCAGAGCCACTTATCTAATCATATAAATAGTCTGGTGCCTTTTCCTTTTCACTACTCACCTCCAACCTCCAGCCCCTTCCCAGCAGACTGTGGTTAAGTCTGTTTGGCCAACATAGCAGATCCTCTAATCTGCAGAGCTTTCTCTGCCTGCAGCAGACACTGTAATGAAGGGGTCCAGGTCTCACCTGTATTTGAAGGGGGATAGGGGTGAATTACACCCTGTTTATTAAGCAGGCACGCCCATTCATATCACACACTAGGGGCGGGTGACTGTCATGTCTGGGATTTTGTTGCAAACATGGCCCAGCCGTCAGCCGTAATGATGATAGGATGTTAGAAGGCAAATGATGATTGATAGGTTTATAAAGGGTTCTTTGTGAGGTTATTTGGCACCTTTTTAGGTCTTGATGGAGAAAAAAAATGTGGAAAATGAACTAATGTTATTTTAGATAATTAATGTGTCAAGCTGTAAAGGCAAAAGTTGATTGAATTAGCATTGGAGTTGTTTTTTTTTAACACCAGGTGACTTAATGTGTGTGCCGAACAGCCCCTCATTGTGGGAGCAGAGTGAAGGAGTCAGTTGAGTTGTGTTATTTTTATGGCATTTGGCTTGTAGTTTGGAATTCTGATTGTCATGCTCTCTGGTAAAAAGGCCTTATGTCCAAATGTGACGGGTTAGAAACTGTAAGCATTACCAGCTGCACCATCAAAGGCCCCGGCGTGCTGTTCATTTAACCCAGATCCGTCACACTTATGTGTAGCCCCTGATTCAACCTGTAATGTAGACATTCAGCAGAAGGCATTAGACTGAGACTAATATAGAGTTATGGATGCAAATTAACTTCCAGCACCTCTCTACCTGTTAAAAGCCAAAGGTTAGTGACTATATTTGAATATGTTTGGCTGGTGTGCTGTTGGAAATTAATATAGATTTACAAAGAAAGACATCATTAGCCACAAATATGACCTACAATTCTGTGCCAACACACAGAGCGTCCATTTCCAGTAAGATGGCTAAATCTTAAATATTTTTCTCTCGCTTTTGGTTCACACTATGCTGGCGTGTGTGACACCTGTTAATGATGATTTTCAAAAATGGTGTGCATAGTGGATAAGATATGAAAACTACATTTGGTTCAATGTCAGTAATTAAAATGATTACATAAGCCTGGTTGGGGAGTGCGTCGTAGTAAAGTTAAGAAGACAGCTTTGCAGTGCAGCATTGTTACTCACCAGCTGGTAACAGGTAGCTTTAATGACATGCATCACATTACTATTTTACCTTACTTCAGTTGTTTGAAGTAAAAGAAGCAGAAAATTATGTAAATAAAAACTACTAAATTGTGCATTCAGCAGGTGATCACAGACAGCAGGAGGGAGCAGAACAAAAGTTGAACGTGAGACCTTGACTAAAGAGTGGACGTAGTCTAAGTGTTGGCTAACATGGCTCCTGAAACAGTTTCACCTCTGTTTACTGAGATCAATAGCAGGTGCGAGAATAGATCAGCAGCAACAGAGCAGGCAGTGAATTAGACAGGCAGATCAGAACATCCACAGGCTAATCACCACAGAAGAGAGGGAAAGAGAGAGAGAGAGAGTCCACTCTGGACTTAGACGTTCACCAGTCATTGATAAAGTGCTTAGCAGCAGGGAAATTAATGAATCCGGCCTGACTGGGAGAGGGGGTTTTGGGGTTGAAGGGGAGGGAGAGCAAGAGGAGGAGGAGGGCTGTTGGGGGTGTGCGGGGGGGTAATCCTGTTCCAGCTAAATGGCTGATCCCTCTCATTCCTCAGATATCAAATGTCAAGAGTTAAATTAGCCTGCTAGCCTCAGATAGGAGTTAACATGCTTTTAAATGGGGCGGGGCATGATGATTCCTGCCCCCTCTGGGATGGTGGGCAGGTGCCTTTGAAGTGTCTAATTATCCAGCTCCTAGTAAGTCCTGGCTAACTATCTTAATGGGGGCCTCTATGCCTCTGTGCAGTGCACACTTATGCACTTAAACACCAGAATGTGTGAATGTGCATTTTAGAAAAAACACATACTTTGTTTGCAGAAGAGTATTTAGGGAAAACAATTCAGCATGGTCATAAAGTTTAAACAATTAAAAGTTAAAGTAAAATAACTTTATGATATCATTCTTCAGTGTAAGGTGGGAAACATCCACAGTGGCATTTTGGATCGTATTTGATGTGCTTGAAATTACTGTATTATTTTTTCTATTTTATCCTAACTGTTGGCTCTGTGTTTCTTTGCTTTGGCTGGATATCCATTTCTCTTGGCGAGCCGTTCCTAATCTGAGTGCCACAGACTTGGTCCGGATCGCTCTGGTGTCAGAAGTGGGATTCCAATGCTGAGGCCCAGTGGAAAGCTGGCCCACTCCGGTCTGGTGGGCAGTGTGCCCAGATTCACCCTAAAAGACCCACTATCCCTAACGGACATAATTCTGCCCTAGTCTGCCCTAGCACACAATCATTTTATATTGTTACAGAGGACAGTATAAATGACTAACAGGTTATGGCTGATCAAAGCTGGCTTGTGACTATCTGAAGCAATGCTAATAAAGTCTATAAGCCAATCAGAACACTAAATGGATTTTTTTTTGTTGCTTTAAAGCTTTGATCAAATGCATCTCTTGGTGTTTGATTCCTCAAAGAATGCGGGCCAAGGTGCCCTTTGAGTGAAAAACCTTAAAAGCCATAACTATCCATGGTCAGAAACGCATCAGTGTGCATTTTAGAGTCAGGGCTTTCAGCCCCTCTCACTGCAATACTCATTCCTCCCTCACAATGTGGCCCTGATGAAACGGTAGTGGGGTTTCGGCTGCTCTATGGTGGGCCTGTGCCCCTAATGGGTGAATAAGGGGTAGCTAGGGGCAGGCGGAGGCTTGGCACGACACAACCCTGCTGTGAGGCTGATTTGAGGTGAGCGCTGGGAAGATGGAAGGCGCCAAGCAGGCTTTGATTTGCCCCTCCCCAGCCCCGGGGCCTGAAGGCTGGGACTGAGAGATGCCGAGCTCTAGGTGCGTCCCAGCAGACCCCTGGCGGCACAGAGAACAGGCTTGGACTGGGGGCTGTCGAGCAGGGGGTTGGGCCGTGAGCTGCCGAGAGCCAAATTGAGATGTGGGAGTCGTTGAATTTGCCTAGATGAATATTGGAGAGGGCATTTGCGGCCGCTGTGTGGGAAATCAGCAGCTGACAATAGACTGCTAACCAGAAGAGGGAACATCCTGACCCGCCCATGTCTCTCTCTGCAATTCGTCCAAACATCAGTCACATGCGGATGGTTAAATAATGTACGCCACAGTTTCACTCTGCAGAGACAGAATCAAACATGACCGCAAAGTTAAAAGGAGTTAACTTTATGTGTGCTGAAGTTCTCCAGGGCTCTGACAAATATTTCGACTGGGGATTGCTAACTATCCTGCCCCCAGATATGAGGCTAATAACCTGATTCTGCCTTCTGACATTTAGAAGATTTGTTTGTCAAGGAGTTTCGCGAATGTCACCCTTTTTAGGCAGATACAGGCATCTCCATTAGGACTCGGTAACCTTCACATAATGCAGAACTGAACTCTGTTGTGGGGAAGGCACCCAGCTCCTTGTGGCACAGAGCCCGTCAGCCAAGAAGTTGATCAGAAAAATACCTCACACAATTGCAGTAATCCCCTGTGCTCTTGTTGTGTTGGGTTTGGTGGAGTTTGAGCGGTCTCTCTCTCCCTCGTCTTTCAGCCTGCGCTAATCGTGAATGATTCCCTCTGTCTATAGCGCCAATGCCAGGGCCGGTGAATCAGGTACATAAGCCTAAGCCGCTTGGAGAGGTGCTCTTATTAAACTCTAGCCAGCTGCTGGAATTTTTCTTCCCCCTCTCATTGTTAATTGGGGAGTCTTGAGTCTTTCCCGGGAGTTGATTTGCAAGAGAAAGAAAAAAAGGAGCAAGAGATTATTGCACAGGAGGAGAGGAGCTTTGAAGAAATGTTTTGTGATTTCACTGTATATCCTCCACTCCTCTCCTCCTTGTTCACTCTCCATGTGCTCCCCAGCCAAAACCTGTTTGTGCCACTGACAACAGTGCTTTGAGAAGTTCGAAGGTGGAACACAGCGTATGTCTGGCTTTGGCTCAGAGGTACAACAACACCTCCTCTGATGTTTAGGCTTTTAGGAAAGGCAGTAACGGGGGCAGGGAAAGAGCTACAATGTGCAATGGCCCTTTGTGCACCCCTGAAACATACATGTCCTAGCTTTAGAGACTCCTGACTGTCTGAGTTCAGGCTGGAGGGCAAATCAGATGCTTGAGAGTCGTGGACAGATTGGCATGTGGAGGAACAGCAATCCTTGTTCTTAACCTCTGCCTCTAGAAAATACCTTCAAAAACAACAAGCCAAGGGTTTTGTTTCACTTTTCATTTCTTTGAATTGGCTGGGAACCCTTAACTTAAGCCCCCCCTTGTCCCAGAGCCCAACTCTCAGAGGAATTGGCCCCACTCCATATCTCATTATCTCTTTTAAAATTTCATTTTGTCATTGCATCCACGCTCTCTTTTATGCCGCCATATTAAAGGCCATGCATAGGGTTTTCTCTGAAGGTATTCGTACCAGTTTTACAATAGAGACTCCAGACAAGGGGAAAAAAGGGAGAAACCTGGGCTTTAGGATTTAATGAGTGGCTTGCTGGGGGTGAAAGAAGGATAGAAAGCAAGTGAGGGAGAGCAAGAGAGAGTGCATTTGTAGAGGGTTAGAGAGAGAGAGAGAGGGGGGGGAGTAGTAAGGGAGGAAGAATGCAGGAATGGAGGACCAGGTACCATAATAGTGGCAGAGAAAGCTCCTGAAATACTAGAGCTGGGGCGTGTGCTCTGATCAGGACGGCAGTGAGCACAATTACCTTCTTTTCAAATCCTTCAGTGACACTGCGGGAGGAAGGAGGACTTTGAAACTTGAAAGGCAGGAGCTCGCTTTCAACCTCAAACGCGAGCAGGAAAGGGCTCTGAAATTTGTTCAGTGCTCCCCATCCACCATTAGCTTGTTTCTTCCTCTCGCCTCCAGGCATTTAAGCGCTTTTTGAAAAGATGTTAAGAAATTCAATCACCATAGAGAGAGAGTGGGATAGTTCTTTTTTCTGTTTTTTTGAGAGGCATGCTTTCCTCTGGTCCACAGAGGACGGGCCTGCTGCTTTTGTATTGGGCTGAATAGACCTGCAAACTGGTAGAGGACTGGATGTGGCAACCATGGGAAAAGAGAGGGAAATAAAAGAGGAATGGAAAATGAGGGAGGGAAAAAGGGAAAGGGTCTGGATGGATGGTCAGAGTTAGAGAAGTGTTGCAGGGTTGAACTTTTCAAAGTTGCATGTGTTTACCTGTGTCTGCTCTGTCTTCATTAGCCCATTTTTTGACAGATACTTGACATGTTATAAGGATACAAAAGGTTTCCACCAGCAGTTACAAGCAGCACAGAAGAGAAACCTTACTTGAGACTTCTGGTTATTTTCCACCAGTACGAGGAGTCAATTGACCCTTGTGCTGCTGAGTGTTTGTTTAACCATTTAAGGTGCTATAAACTGAAGTAATGAAGCCCCTTAAGGTGGTATATAGTAGAATGATGAACCCCCCTGTGGGCTTTCCATGGTGACTGGAGGGGGATGGTGGGGCTGTGACACTGCTGTGATTGAACTATTAGACGCTTGACCTCCCTTGGAGGAGAGAGACATATCTGAATAGAAGGGGGGGTCACTGGAGAAAGAGAAAAAAAAGAAAGAAAGAACAAGAAAGATGGAGGAAGAAAGTGAAACAGACAAATTAAAATAGTGAAAAAAATTCTAAAGTAAGCAGTTGAGTCTCCTTAGTAGTTTTTCATATGCTTGGCAGAAGATGTTTTAGGCCAGTTTTCAGTGCCCAGTGGCCTCCTAACTGCTACACCATCTAAGGCCCTAGTGATGAATCTATTTATACAACATCAAATATCTGTATGAAAGTAAGAAAAAGAGCTCATAAATATGGAGACAGTTTTTACTTTCCCAGATGTAATGCTAGACTTTGTGGATGTGAAAGAGCTGAGAGTACACAGTGGAAGCCTGTGCTACACACAGCTACATGCTCTAGTAGTAGCAGTGCTTGCTCCCAGCATAGTTTACAGTCTCGACTTATTTCAATCCATGTCAGGAGATGAACCCAATTCTGAAATCCCTTTATGTTAATATTGCGCTTTGCAAGAGCAGACCTATTAATCCAGCTTTAACCGTATAAGTGCCATTATTCCCTTAATAAGATCACTGGCTGTGCAGTATAGGATTAAATACTTATATCATAACTGACACTGTCATTTCCTGCGGATGAGAGTGGCTTGCCTCTCTGGCTGTCAGTTCCGCGTTAAGAATCCTTGAATCTGTTGCCAGTGCTGCGTCGATGCACGGCTAGCCCGAACACTGGTAATGGATGTGGGAGAGTAAGGGGAATAAAAGCGGGACCCGTGGGTTGCTACCCTGCTCTCTCTTCGCCTCTCTCAATCTCATTCTCTTTTTCAGTTTTTCTCTCTTAACCTCCCCCTTTCTGATCACTTCTCTTCTTCTGTGAAGTGGTACAGCATTATGGCGGTCCTCTTCAGTGCTTAAGGTAGTGCTCTTTAATCTGGCCCACTCTTCTGTTCTTAATTGGCAGTGGGACGCTGTTGGGTTGTAGTGCATAGTGGGGGAGCCTTGCACCGCCATGCTGCTAATACTACAGAACCTCTGGTGCTGGCAAAGACAAATTTTGGCAGGTTCTCAGTGAGCGACATTAACGCAAGAAAGAGCACTGGTCTGTACTGATGACCAACACCTTCAATGGTGAAATAATAACCATAATAATAATAAAATAATAATTATTATTTAATCATAAATAATTGCACATAACCAGGGTTGAACATGAAGCATATTCACAGCAGCAGCTGATCAAAGAGTCAGGGCCTTAATGAAGACTAGACCAGACTGTATGGATTGGACTGAACAAAACTCTGGGTAAAAAGTAAAGGGTCTCAGAAATCTTAGTAAAGAGCACAAAGTACAAAACATTTTTAGGCATCTAGCCTAGACGCTATCTATGCTATGCCAGTTACTGAGTTAGTCTTTATAGTATCGTACTACAGAAAAGACTAATACCAGGTCAGGAGGCTAGCTGCCCCTTATACATGTCAGTTCAGAGGTCAGGCCAAAGGTCAATGGTCTTGTCTTTCTGGTGTAGCTCAGCCCATGAACTCAACTCTACATATATCCTCTTTAACCAGCATGACAAGAGGCTTTCTCCACTGCTCCTAATTTTGCCCTCAGTGTAAGAAAGATTTAGTTTGAGAACAGAGAGGAAGAGTGGGGAGAAGGAGCAAACAAGAGAATGAGGGAGGGTGGGGTTGATACAACCCATGACGCTGGTTAATGGGCAGCTTGGAATGTAGGCGGAAAGCCTGCGTTGCCTCCTCCATGGGAATCCATTTCTTTATAAAAAGAACAGACAGAGCTGAATTTAAGAACAGACTATTGGGAAACACTGCCTGAACTGTGTGAAATGAAGAGGTTGGGATTTTTTCATCCATGGTGTCCATTTGCTAATACAAGTCTGCCTCTGAACTCCCACATCTGGCACCGTGGAAGGCAAACCCTGGCAGATTTACACCTATAATGCCCCAGTAGGTTTCATGTGTACAAAGCTGATCTCCTGCTCCTCCCTCTAACCGCGTCGTCTACGTGAACTGACTTCCTCACAATGTGTATGGGTGTTCAGAATGTGTTCAGCTGTGTGTGTGAGGGTGGATGTGTATGAGACATAACCAGGGAGGGAGAGAGATTCTCACATCTGCTCCCAACTTTTAGTCTTATATCTCCTTATTGTAAATGTGCAGTTTATTGTTTTCCCCCTCCAGTCTTTTAACAGAAGATTTTTTCTTTTCTCTTTCTGTCTGTCTACCCTTGCAGAGGACGAAAGTTCAGGGACGCCTTACCACCGTGAGAGGCGCAATGCTATCAGCTCCCAGGCCCCGACGCCCGGCGCCCGTGACAGAAACATAAGCGAGGAGCCCTCCACCTCCACAGAAGAACGTCCCTCCCTTCTCAAGAAGGAGCTTCATGGTTCCCTGCCCCACCTGGCTGACCATGCCCTGCCGTACCGAGGCACTCTGTTCACTATGGACCCTCGCAATGGCTACCTAGAGTCACACTATCGTAAGTCCACTAGCCACAAAATAGTTGGTATTATTTATTTTTAAGGTTGAAAACTTAGTAAAGAAACTACGCAGCTCAAGGACATGTTTGTAGCTCTCCAAACACTGAGGCCAAGTTTGTCTCTTTACTGTAGGTGAGAGGCAGGACTGCCAGATGCTTGATTAAGTCTGACAGATTAGCCTCTCTCTTGTGCTCGCTCTTGCCTCTGCACACACACACACACACTGACGTACACGCTCACGCTCACACACACACACACATATTTGTGAACACATGCACGCACACTTGTCTTGTTTTGTGCCTGGGAAGTTAGTATGGGGAACGGCCAGCGTAGCTTCTTAATTCCCTCATTAGGGGCCTGTCTGAACACAGTACTGCGCTTTCTCTCATCAACACACACTTCAAAGCCCCAAAGCAGTGCCGAGTCAAACCTCACCACCCCCTACTCTGCCTCTCTCTCTCTCTCTTTCTCTCTCTCTCACCGCCTTCTCTCATACAGTCCCACAGAGAGAGAGAGAGAAAAAGGGAGAGAGACTAATGGAGATGAAGCCTGAGAGATTGAGGTGAAGGGAGAGCTCTGGCTTGAGTGAGATACTGAAGATAATTTGAAAAAAAGGTGAGATAGACAGTAGTAGTTAGATGAAAGCGAAGTTGTGTGTGTATGTGGAAAGAGAGAACAGGAGATAGATGATTGGGGAGTAAGAGGCTGATTAGGAGGTTAATTCAGCGGCCACTGTAGCCAGGACTAAGCCTGCAGACAAGGATTTGATGTGATAGCTTGTTTAGTTTGGTTAAATTGGCTCTGAATTGGGGCAGACAGAGTGGGACAGAGGGATTTTAATCCAGTGGCAGTAATGAAAAGTCCAGTGGACCCCAACCTTATACTGTAACTCTATTTATTCAGCCACTTTATTAGTTACTGCTCCTTCGTACTTGGGTGCCAGAGAGTCACCAAGGTGCCTCTTTAAGGGAAAGGTTACTTAAAACCAGGTAATGGTGCTGTGGACAGGACCCTCGAGGGCAGAACATTACTGCCCATTACATCCTGACCTAACTCAGCAACACTGCCACTTCTCATTTTATGTATGTGTGTGGGTATGTGTGAAGGAGCTCTGGAGGTTCCAGACCACTGAAGCCTTGGGGTAGAAGTGTGGGGAGAGAGGGGGTGGGGGTGGGTCACTCTGAGGCTTGGGGTCATGTGGAAAAGTCACAGTCTGAAATGGAGAGTTCAAAAGCAGCAGGAAAAGTCAAAAGGGCCGTAGAGCTTCAAGAGGCTTTCTTTGTACATTGGGACTCAAGAGGCTGGAAGACTGCAATCATATGAGGCAGAGTAGACTACAGAACAGTAATGCTTGCTGGGAAGCTGTAGGCATGATGCACATAGATTTTATTCTCCTTCTGCGCTACTTCTTCCACAGTTTGATATAGAAGTCCATATAAAAGTGACGGCATGTAAATCAACATGAAGCTACTCAGCAGCATTTTTGTAATTATTTATTAATTAAGCCACAATGTAAAAAAATGTGCCAGTTGCAGCTTCTTAAATATGAGGAGTTGCAGCTTTTCTCCTTTTGATATCATTATGAATTGAACATCAATTTGGAGATGTCACCTTGGATGTGGACCATTTTTCTTCATTTTGTAGACAAAATGTTAGAATAATCTTTAATGAAAATGTCAGTGTCGGTACAAGAATTACACAAATAAAATTGAGAAAAAAGGGAAAAACACCAATAAGGATGAAAAATAACACAAATTTTGACCTAAAACCCAGCCTGAATGGCTTGTAGTGTTTTTCATTGATGTTTCTCTGTCAATTCTCTGATCCCGACTCTGCTCAGGAAGACTTATGATCTGAGATGAGAGCATAGCTGTGTAAAACACCTCCTCCTGGCCCCAGGTGTCGAGGACATGGGGTGTCCCTAAAGGCAGCAGTCCCATTCTGTCTGATTGAACCCAGTACCAGAGCTCAATCCCCATGAGCTCCAGCGGTCTGAGGGTCAGCAGAACGAAAAGGGTTCCCCTAAAACCTCCGCTTCCCCTCCCTTTCTCAGGCTGCTTTGAACCAGAAGCCTGTAGAGTCTGTCGCCACTCCTGTGCCACAAGGTGTAAAAAACCACGGGCTCCTGTTCTGGTTTCTGGTTCCATACACATGTGAGCACACACACACAC
>NW_023339650.1:15589032-15602241 GCF_004916995.1 Morone saxatilis
ACACACACACACACACAGCTTTTACTCCACCACTGGTAGTCCCTCTCTATGAGGGCTTTGTCACCTCCTAAATTCATCCCAGGTGTGTGCATGTGTGTGTGTTTGTGATGGAGAGGGGGCCCTAAGCCTTTGTGCTGTGCTTGCATAGCGTTCCACGCCATGCAGCAGACAGCCAGGTAAATCCGATTACTCTTAGCGCTGGTGTGTGTCAGTGCTTAATGTGCCTAAATGCGACGGCACCTGCAGCCTCCCCACACCTGGCCACTGGGTCATTAACGTGGTGGTGAAGCTCTGGGAGGCGTGGGAGTTGAACAACGAGAAAAGAGCAAGGGGGGTTTATCTTCAGGGGTCTGTGATCTGGGCAAATCTCTGCTATTCACCCAGACTTGTGATCTCCCACTCCTCTTACGTCCAAGGCCTAAGACTGTGTTTACTCTGGTTTTTACACCCACTTCAGTGCAGAAAAGAGGAGGCACTAAGGAAACATTACCCCTATTGTTAGCATTAGCTAATCGTGGTGATGCCTGAGTCTTAGCTCCTTTTCTTGGGCAAACACTGGATAAGAGTCCATATCCTTCTTACCACAACACTAATACACGGGGCTTTGCTGTGGGATAAGAAGAAAGGATTGAGATGAGGATTAATGAGGGAGAAGTCTTTTTAAGATCTTAATTGTGTGCAGTGTGAATGGGATGCGCAGTGCCGACATCTGTTTACATTGTGCACTGATTATGCCGGTCAGTGGTCATGTAGCAACAGTGAGCCCACTTGCTGGCGAAGCATCTTCGCTTCCTCCGAGGGGATCTTCTTCTTTAAAGTGTCTCTTTCTTAAAGACTTGCCCTTCTTTGCCAGACTAAACACATCCGTGGAGGGACTTAAAGCACATCATTTTCAATGGCTTTCTTGCAAATATTAAAACCGCACTGAAACACCAGAGAATGTTTAGTGAAAAGAAGGCAACTAGAGTAAAGTAAATTTGCCAAGCTGTAGAGACAATGCTTAAGTATTTTGGCTCTGAAGTGACATAAGTTTTGTCTAGCTGTCCTGTATCTTTGATACAGTAGGTCATTGGTAGGAGTAGACCAGTGTCTCCAGGTTTTGATGGCTGCCTATCAGTCCAATAGTCTTTGGGTTTGCTCCTTTAAAAATCTAGCCCAGATCTGGCTGCAAGGGCCTAATCCACACACCAAAGCTTTGCTGTCCTTGACTGATCTCACCAACCAAGCCTGCTAAGCTAGAAGCAGTGGATCTCCTTCACATGTATCACTGTGCTCAGAGAGCAGTTGAGCCTGGACAAAGGTGACACCTGGATCATACTGGCCCTGTGTTCTGGGAAAGCTAGTGGGAACACTAAGCCATGGCCTAAAAACTGTCCTGGGGTTTTATGATGATGGTGGTGGGGGTGGTGGGTGTCCATTCTCAGGGGTTAAACTCTAAACTGCTGTGCTGAGCTGATCTCAGGTCTACTGGGCCGTAGCACGCCAGCCCCGGCGTCAGTCTGTCTGCCTCAATATCAAAATGCAGCTGACCACTGAACTGAATGAGCTAGCTGTCACCAAACAGAACGTGATCCGCACATCAATGGCCCCAGACTCTCTATAGTTAATTACATCGCTTGGTCATTCAGTTCATATGGACTGCACAGGACCTTCCCATATGTGCTGAAAGAGTAAGAGTGGTAAAGGGAGCAAGGAAGCAATTATAAAGTATGTGTCTATAGGTGAAAAAGGATTAACAAAGCACTACTCTGAACTTGCACACAAAGAACAAACTTTCTGGCCTCCGGTTGGTTTAAACGTGACAAGTAACTGGCTAGGATACAGGTTCAAACATCCTCCCCCAAAAGAACTGGGGAGTACAGAGGAGAGCCTGGGGTGAGAAGACACGTGCCTGTTTCAAGGGTAAGTGTTTGTCTTTGTGATTGTTTCAATATTGGCTTTTTGAGCGTGGTGGCACGGTGTAGTCCCCCAGTGGTGTGCCGGCACAGAGAAGCCTGGGGCACACTGCAGGCAATGGAGAGGGATCCCTTCCATCCACCTCCTTTCATCAAGAAAGAACAACATGGGCCTGTGCTCTGCTGTGGCCCCTTGGTCCAGCGCACCAGGGATAATCAGATGATCCCCTTTTATACAGCTTATTAGAGGCATCTCATGCTGTAAGATAGGCCATATTCTCACATGCATGTGCCCCTTTGTAGCGCTTGATGATTTAAGGGGGTTAAGCAGAGTTTGAAGTGCTTCGAGAATGCACTTTCATACCATCTTAAGGTCATTTGGTGCTCTTACCACAAAGCTGATGCGTGTGAACAGAATCTCTCAGAATAATGGCAGTTTTTATTAACAATGACAAGATTAAATGTGAAGGGGCTAAGAAGAATTAAGAAGAATTTACAGAGAACTTAAGATGTTCAAAGAAGAAAACTCAGCATTTCTTGGTATCATCGTCACAACATCTGTCAGTGTTTTTTACTCATTTTCAAATGCGACTGGTTAATCAGTCAAGCCACAGAGGCAAGTAAAAACAATAGCACTTTGTTGATGTTGTGAAGGCTTAAAATGAAGATTTTCTACATCTAGTACATCCAAAAATTGAATGAACTGAGGCACCACTTGCAACAGTAATATTAAGTGCTATACTATAGGAACAACAAGACTAAATGCTCATGGGGGCTTCTCCTCAGCCAGCTGGTAGAGCTTTTTCTCTCCTCCTTAAGTTACCCTGTAGTCTCCAGTAGGATAATCACCTCTGTGTGCTATGGGAGAATCAGTTATTTCATGCCTTTCCACATGTTTGTTTCCCATGTATCCAATTCTGATCACTCCTTTTTGTATTTGCATTCCTCTCACATAGTGGCAAAGATAAGCACCCTTATCCCTTCAGCCAACATCCCGTATCTTGCTCTCTTCACTCGAGGGTCGCAAGTATATATTGTTCTACACGAAGAGGAGGCTGATGAACACAGTATAATTAAAATGTTTCTAGCATCCTGGTGAAATGTAAGATATCACTGTAGAAAAGAGAAAGAGGAAGGGAGTCAGGGGCTGAGTCGGAGGGTGTAAGTGAGACAGAGGGGTAAGAAAAAGGGAGAAGAGCCAGAGTGAGCGGAGAAGAAGGAGGAGGGGGGTGTAACAAAGCAGAAAATGAAGAGAGACATAAAAGAATGGGAGCTCAAGGAGGTCAGGCCCATCACAGGCTTTAGTGTTGCCTTTAAAGATGCCTGGGACAGGTGGCAGCTCCAGACAATCTCGCACCACAGAGCAGCATCCTCTCAGGAGGAGATAAGGGATTCCTCCATCCAGGCACCCTCCTCTCCCTCCTCCTCCCACCTCTCCTTCACTCAAACTATCCACCTCCCTTATGCCCACCCCCCTCTCCTTCCTCCCGTCTTGGGGTTCTCCCAGACAGGCTGCTTTGATGTGGCTCAGTGTGAGCGGGCAGCTGTAGGCCACGGGGCTGCAGCAGCGCTGCTGGGCCACTGGGCCGGCGGACCATTGGGAGCTGGCTCGAGCACGGCTCAATCAGTGGGGCTCTCCGGTGCCCGGCACTTTCAGGTCTCATTAAAGCACTCCGGCAGGGTTAATCCTCTTTAAGGTTTACATGGGCCCCAGTTTGTCTCTCTGCCCAGGCTGAGGGAACCCCTGGGCGCCACCTGCGTGACAAAGACTCAAATCACTGTGACACAAGTTCCCTCCGTCTGTTGCCTTACTCCTCCACTCCCCTTGTATGTTCTCTTCCCTCTTTCTCTATGGCTCTCACTTGCCTTTCCCTGTGCCTTCTGCTTCTTCTTTACTCCCCCGTCCCTTGATAGTACCTAGGCCCGGTTGTAAGTCTTTTAGGATTATTTGGGTGGAATCTGTTGACAGGGGTGCAGTAAATGGATTACAACTTTGTCCTTGTTTTGGGATGCTGTGAGGAGGGAAAAGGGAGAGATCAGGAGGATGCGCTTTGAATAATGAGAGAGGCAATGAAAAAGAGATAGACAGAGAGCAGGATTAGCTGAAAGAATTAGGAAGACGATGCAAGAGTGAAAAAGAGGGTGAAAGAGAGGTTAAGGTGACAGCAAAGCAAAGAGCACAGAGAGTGGAAAAGAGAGAAAATCAGAGAGTTCCAGATGTTGTTGCACTCATAAGACCTAATTGGCCCAGAAGTGTCGACCTGTCTGGCACTGCAGCGCCCAGCAGCTATTTGTCTGATTGCTGTGACACTGGGCTTTGTCTTTGCTCTGTGACACACAGTTTCCTCCATTAGCCCAAATAATGGCCACGTACCTCCAGAGGCCTCCACAGAGGTTTGTGTAATGTCTGTATGGATTTGGTGGAAAATAGAGGAGTAGACTTAGAGTACAGGGGGAAATACCATTTCATTGCAAAATATATCAAAGTACCGCACTGGTGGTATTGAATGTTAAGCTTATGAACTTAAAGTCATATATGCACGACCATACACATGTGATTTAGACTGATTTCTCACCTTCTAGGCAGCCACTGGTTTCTAATAATTTATTTAATATGAACACATATGAATATCAGCCTGCAGAAGCTTACAGCTTGCTTGAGGTAGATCACCCAGAGCAATTTGTTGCCAATTATAAACTCAACTATGAATTCAAAGATTTTTCAAGATTGGGATTCCAGAGTTGTTTCTGTTATAATGCAAGAGGCAACGTGGGTTTGCAACATCTATGTCTCATTGAATTCTGGGATTTTCTGCAACATAGTTAATGAATGCATTGCTTTTTGGCAGTTTTCCATGAAATCTTGGGTATCAGAGTGCCCTTGAACGCACCACTGAGGACAATCTTTAAACTGGCCCCTTCTTTTTAACCACATTACCATGCGATAATACATAATTTTGACATAAAAACAAAGGTGACAAAATACTCACTGTGATGGATTACCACTCTTTTTTTTTAAGATTAAAGTCTCTGCAAGTTGATATTCATAGCACATGAACAATAGCTTCCTGGAAATGTAACTTTGTGAACAAAATTACATTAAAATGATCGTCTTTGGTCAGTGACCTCTCAGCATGATTCAGAATTGAAAAAGCTTTCCAGTTTCCCCAAGCAGTGTCTCAAGCCCATGTGTTATTATAATGCAAGTGTATTAGCCTCACAGTCACTATCACACAGTTCATATGCAGTTCTAGTATCACCTGTACAAGGGCCAAGGGAGGAGCTTTGACGGGTGAGGGTCTGTCTGACACAGCTGTGGCAATCAAGAACACTGTCACTGATATGACCTTGGCTCATGTATAGATGTCAGAGTAAATAAGTTGTAATACTTTTTCTATGATACATTTAAAGAAGTCTTTTCTTCACATTTCTTCAGTGACCCCAATTCCTAAATCATGATCTCAAAAAAGATCAAACCCTAAAGCGGCCTTGTATTTGAGTTGAATAAATCACAATGGGGGAGTTGAAGCAAAATAAATGTAGCAAAGTCCTGGTGAGTTAACCTGAGGTTTAAATCAACTCCCGTCTCTCCGAGAGGTATCATCGTTGGGAGAGAAGGAGATAGACAGATGTGAGAGATAAAGAGAGAAAAGGGGAAAGAGGTGTAGCGCAGTGTTTCAGCTACTAAACTGCTGTGTAAATCTCTCCCCAACTGGGTGGGGGAGAGGAGACTGGAGGGTGGGGTAGGGGTGGAAAGGGTGCTGGAGCGAGGGGGGAGGGCCAACGCATAGCGCTTTGTTCTGCTCCCCAGCTTATCCCAATCTGGAGAAATTCACCAAATGCAGGAGATAGATTGGCGCTCCACAGAGGCCTCGTGAAATAACCTTCACTCCCTTATCCACACTGGGATACAGGGAGTAAGGAAGGCGGGGAAGGGAAGAAAACGATGGGGTTGGGTGGTGCTGGGGGCCCCTGGAAGAGCAGTGTGCGTGCTTAGCTCCACTCTGTAGCAAGGCAAGGGTCCTAGTGCTAGTGTGCAATTTGTTAAGATTGACTCTGCTTGGTAAATGTCTTGCAGATGCTGGAGTTCCATTAAGATATGTGTGTGACTTATGGAGAAGGGAGCGGGTAGAAGAGGTGTAACTACAAGTTACTCGGAGCACAGCCTATGAATCTTTATCGTCCTGGTTGCTTAAATCAGGGTTACTTACTGTACATTAATTCAGATAAATGTTCTGCAAATGGATACATATTTTACAGGGGATACTCATCTGTAAAAATTTGAACTTTCAGATAAAGTTTGGCAGGGAATTATTGCATGTCATGTGGATGATCTACAAGCATAGAGAACCCTTGGTTGAATGAAAAATTATCCTGTACTTAACTTTGTAAATATTGGCACAAAGAGATAACCTGCTCAAACATTAAGTCTCTGAGCAAATATGCATAGACTTGTAGAACCATGAAAAGAAAGGATGGGCATTGACCGACCTGTTCAGTCTAGACAAACAAATTACTTCTGACAGCGAGTAGCGATGGAATGTATACTTGAACAGAGAGCGTGTTATCGCGCATAGTTGACGTTTCTCTTTTTACCGCTCACTTTCTCTTCTCTGTTAGTTTTTTTTCTTTTCCACCATGTTAATTGCATTTACCCACAGAAAGACTGTTTGTGTTTAAGGGTGTGAGAGCAATTGAGCAAGAGAGACAGGGAAAGCGAAAACAGAGGAGAACACAGTGGAAGAGAGAAAAAAAAATCTATTGATTTACAGAGGAAGGGCAGAGTGTGATCTGCCAGCCTTGCGTATATGATGAATGGCAGAGAGATTGGCAAGGCAACACTTAACATTCTTCTGTTATTTAACCTCTCTGCTTGCTTTGTTCTCCCTCTTTCTTACTATTGCTCTTTGCTGAATAAAGGCTTTCTCTGTTCTAGTGCCAAAGCATCGCATACAGTATAGAAAGCTCTGCACAGCAAGAACATTAGGCTAATTTATACAGCGGTAATTAGGCCATTAGACCTGAAACAATCTGGGACCCATAATTAAGCAAAGCGCTCCAAAAGTCAACAGCAACTCCCATTGAGCTTAGCTAAACAGTCTCCGAAAGTGTTATTTACATGTCCAAACAGCTTGAGGTCTCAGTGTAAGCAAACATGATGAGAGACGGGGTGTAGAGGGGATTGATCAGAGGGAGAATTCGCCTTCACAAGAGAGCCAGCTTCCAAACTACTTCTACTGATAGTCTGCATGGGGCTACAGCATCTCCTTCTCATGCCAGCCAGATAATTGTATGGGGGCTCAGTATCAGTAGCAGATTTTGGAGGAAAACTGTTAAGCACACCAAGTCATAGAGTACAAGCACATACTAAATACTCAAAGTCATGCCTGTTAGCAGATTTTTGTGTTTACTAGAAGAAAAATTCCCTCAGTTACCCTAAAGTTGTCACTTTTAATAAAATGTAGCTCATTTTATTTTGTTTTATAAGGATTAATTGGTTGATTTATATGATTGTGTTAATTTGGTACAAAATACTGCTTCCAGTAGAAAACTATTGCACTTTGATTCTCCAGTAATCCTGATGTTAACAGTTGATGTTTTACGAGGTAAAAAATCCGTAATTTAACTGTAGCTATGCTGTGTATCAGTGGTCGCAAGATGATAAACAAAAAATAAGAAATTAATATTTCAGTATATCAAATATTTGTCTTTCTGTGAAATATTATTTCCATGGAACAATACAAGAAGGGAAAATGACTTTTTTTTTTTTTTACCTCAAAAGGTGGGTAAAAACACCAGTAACAGAATACACCCAGAACTGCGTCTTCTTTTTTTTTTTGCACGTTGACGCTATGTACCTGTGCCTCTATTCACTCGCAGAAAGGAGCGACACAGGTTGCACTTGCAAACACGCAAACAGACAAAGTCTGGAGCAGCTTTCACACATTTTGCAAAGTGTTGCAGAGTTATGGTGTAACTGCGGGCCTCGCTGAAGACGAGCGTGCCTGAGTAGTGAGATCATGAGCGGGGAGAGAGGTGGCATAATGAAATCTGGCAGTCACAGCCCCGGCACAGGCTTCATATGTTCCACATTAGCAATTCACAAACCTCTGGAGCAGGCCCCAGCAGCCCTTTTCTCACTCCGCCATAGTCGCTTATGACAATCTGTCAGTGGCTCTTTGTGCTCTCGCTGCAGAGCGTCGATGAGAAGTGCAGTGTTTATGGAAGAGTGTTTCGTCCTCGGCTGCGGGTGACACTCTGTTAGAAGAGAGTCAGTGAACCCTTACCAGAGGAGAGGAGGAGCCCAGGTTTAGCAGTCAAGACAATAAACTCACAATGCTGAGTTGACAACAAAAGAGAAAGAATAGAAATTGTTTGCGTATTATCAAAATCCGAATCAGAATTGTGAGTGACAGCCCAAATTCTCCTAAAGTATCACATCACATACGTTGCAAAGCACAGCGGAGATCCTTTGTGGCAAAACTTCCATTATGAAAGGAGATTAACCAATAAGGATATTGCAAATGATGTGCTTTAGGCTTTATCCTTCCCTTGTCCTCCCCCTTCTTTTGAAATTATTCAAGTGTCCAATAAAGGACAAGGCAATTACCATCCTCTCTTTAATGAAGGGGAAGCTGGCTTTTGGTCCTGAGCACGGTGTGTTTGTGTTGAATTAGAATTAATGAGCCTGGTCAAAGTTTGCCTCTAATTGCCCTTTCATTAAGACCCATTTGTAATCATGTCTTAATGACTTCCATCCTCTCTGCTAAAAGAATAAAAAAGGAAAATTTTAAACCAAAAATGAATACTGCTGCTCTGAAATGTTGCACTGGGGTCATTAGAAATGTTTGAGGAGAGTTCTGAAGAGCTGATGAATTGGTAGAATAATATTACCCTTTCTACAGTTCAAAAGATGCATCTTTTAAAAGTTTGCAAACTATGATATCCAGAGTTCTTGGATACCTGACTTTCAGCATTTGATTGGTTGAGATGACTTCTTTAGTCCATCTCACTTTGCCAGTGGTGGTTTACCATATGCATCCGGGACAAAACCGTCATGATTACACTTTCCTTAGGAATGCTGGAGTTGCTGTGGTGTGTGGCCACAGTGGGAAGGTAAAAACTGTGACGCGTGTGCTGGCTTCCTATGTGTCTTCCAGCTGTATTCTGTATTAGAGGACGAGAATACCCCTGAATATCCAGAAGAGCAAGGGCAATTTAGTCCCGGAGTAAACAGTAAGGAGTCCCTACAGGAAACACTGGAGATGGATTGCAGGATGGAGTCTCTCCCCCCCTCTCTCATTCTCCCTCTGTTCTTTGCGACTGTATACATTCCCTCCAGTGACACAGGGCTGTTTGCCTTGCTAATGGAGAGCTGCGCTGGCGTAAAAGAGGTGGCAGGCTCTATTTAGATAGGACCATGGTAAAGTAAACTTCTGAGTTGGATTTAAATAAACCTCGGCGGAACGGTTTGCCATGCTGCAAAGTCATGGGCCACAGCAAGAGGGGGGAGGCGGGGAAGGAAAGAGTGATGAAGGAGCAACACTAAAGGGTCCAGTCTAGGCTCAGGGCTGTGCTGAGTGAGGAGCTCCAGAGACATAAACATAGGGGGGATCTGGGTAATTCAATGAGGAGTGGCGGATGTGGGAATGTAGGTGTGTGTTGCGGGGGTGAAGGGGTGGGGTCTTTAAAATGATTTCACAGTTTGTAATCTCTACAGTCATCCCCCATTGCCCAACAGGACAGAGGTTAGGATAAAGTTGCTGCAATATGGGCAGGGATCAGTAAGATTAGAGAACATAAAGCCTTTACTCCCATCGAGCGAGAGCACAGTACACAGACCCCAGTAAACCTGAAGGTTCATTTCCGACTCTGACAGCCAAGGGCCGACAGCCTTGGAGTGGAGCTGTGGAGAGTAAACAAAGCAGATTCTGCCCTTGTCTAGCCCATCCCTCTATCCCAGCATCCCCTCATCCCTCCCTCCCTCAGCAGCTCTGGAATCAGCCGAGGTGAGCCAAGCCAAAACTGAGTCATCAGGAGGAAACTATCAAACAGACAGAGACGGAGTGGTCAGATACTTGCCAGAGCTGTATGGAGGAGGCTTTTACCACTTATCTCTACTCTTGTGAAAAGAGGTTGAAAAAAGTTTGCCTAAGTTTTCTTTATACTCATTGAGCACATTAAGCCAACTCTAATTTGCTTTAATATTGCTCTGAGTATTTCAGGATGTATTTGGGAACGTTAATGATCAACAAGAAGTAATTAAAAATTAGAGACCTTAACTACTTATTGGTACTTAATGTAATACACCAAGTTGAGTCCCAATTTACTCTTACTTTTGAATTTTTTTGTGCAGCATTTCACTTGATTTTCACCTGAAGAGTCAATCAATCCCCACAGACTTTTTCTACCTTAACAATGAGTTTGCCCTCATTCATTGTGACAGCTACAAGTGACTGTGCTTTCACCGGATGAGAAAAGTCCACATTCAGTAGTAAATTATGCCAAGCAAGGGATAAAATCTGAAAAAACCTTTCTTTTAGGGCCTACAAAATGTCGATGATTTAAGCCATCAATTGAGAGCAGATTTTTTCCATTGTACACAGTGCAATGCAGGAGCAACAGCACGGCAGGCTGAGTGTCAAAATGACCACAAACCACAAAACTAACTGTGAGGGAAGCAGAGAAGGGTGATAGAAACGGAAGGCAGCGTGCCATCAGACAGCGTGAGCGAGGGCAGCGTGGCTCTAATATGTTGGCTCCTCCGACGCTCTTCTGTTGGGATGATAACTGTCAGTGAAGTCGGCTGAAAGACTTTTGAATCAGACGGTGGATCATCCTCGTCAGCTGTCCTCAGTCGCTCTGGAGAAAGCTTTCATAAGTCTAAAAATTACTCAAATTGTATCACCTGGGTATTTCAATTTGAACTTGGAATGTTCTTGGAAGTGCAGTACTAAATCCCTGGAGCGCCTTTTTAAGACTTTAATTCTAATGCTGTGGGATTACAAATAACAGCAAACTGATCCCCTCTTTAATTTTTTGCTAAAGCTGGCAGTGATCATCCCAATGAATGAATGAGTAATGAGGTAAGCAGACCTGAGATGTGCTGGGGGATCAACACCTGCTGCGTTGCCCAACGTTTGGCACGGACAAACACTTGTAGAGCTGTCGGGCACCCCACCGTTTGGCCATCTGCCCCTATTGGCACACGCTTCCAAATGTTTACAAGCAAAAAAAACACATAGCTAGCAGCCTCAGAGACTTGCTGTGTGAAGGTATGCAGATGTTGACGCATGCTTTGCCTCAGGGTGGTGATACGCAACTTGGCAATGGTCTCAGTTACAGGCAATAAAGTCACATGTGTTCTGGAAATGAGATGTGTTCCTACAGCATGTGAATGTACAAGTGATTAATTTGTTGCCTTATGTGTGTTGGTCATAGCTGTTCCTGTCTTTTTGTACAAGTTTTAACCCATTTCAGTTTCACAATGAGACCCGCTCACGGTTTGCTTGTTGCAACTTGTCCAACAATTGGATGCACAGTTGCAACATAAAATTCCAGCTTTAGTTTTAAAGATTATGGTGTGGAGTGCAGTTAAGGTTAGAAGATAAGTGCATTCATATGTGAATCCAGTCTGGTGGCAGCACAGCAGTTTCAATTTCAGGGGTAAAAATAGAGAAAGGCTTGGAAGCGCATATTATGCAAATGTTTTAATGTTTTATCTGGAGGGGAAAAAAAGAAGCCTCTCGATTCTCTCTGGCAGTTGTGACAAAACACTGAAACGGAAAAGGATGTTTTTGTTCTCATTTTGTACATTTCATTGGTTGTACTTAAACATTATCCTTTGTACAAAACCATATTATGCTTGGTGCGGTGAGAAACGTGCCATTTGGCTGCTTTTCTTACAGTTATTTATCGCTGTTTATTTTGAGTTGTATCAGCCTTGAGACATTTACAAAGACTTCCTCAGCGAACAATTTTGGAGCAGAGCCGCTCTTAGTTCAGTGAATTTAATGAGGTCTAATTTGGGTGGGTCTGTTGAAAGATAGCCATCAACCACTGCCTTTCATTATAGCTGCTATTTAGATTAGCTGAGGAGGGAATGAATTCACATGACAATAGGTTTTAGAGAAACCAGGAGTCTTATGAAGTGTAAAGAAAAAAAATCCTGTCTTACATTTTCTCTTTCTCCTTCTGTTACAGCTGCACCACAGTTCTTCCCTACCTTCCATCCTCCTGTGCCAATCGACGACAGACATACCCAGGGACGTTACATCTACGAGCCTTCCCCCGTGCCCCCTCTTCACGTGTAAGTCTCTCAAACTGGTCACACACTCGCACACACAGCAAAATACTGCTGATCATACCTGAGAGCACATTGGATTTCGGCTGCATCGCGCACGCATCATTGGCGAGCTCCCTGCTCCTAATGGCGATACAAATCAAGCTCCTAAACTTCCTTCCGCCTGTGGGCGTGGAGCATCCTCCTCATGGGTGCTGGGCGCCTCTCTTTGCCTTTCAGGATCAAAGGCCACGGCCCTGTATGTGCGCAACATGATCCGCATGTCAGAGACACGCAAATGAACATGTGTCAGAGACATGGAAATGAGAGTAGGGCGAGGGGAGCCTGGGAGCGTGCGATTCTCATAAGAGCAGTGATCAAGCCTTGTCAAGAGAAGGAAGCAATTCCTCTGCTGACATCTACCCATCTCTGACAGACACAGATGGGCTCCTGACACAAGAACCGTATACAACTAACCGCCCCGCTTCATCCAATCACGTGCATGTACAGGCTATCAAATATGAAGTAAGGTAAAAACATGGTGTCATGCCTCGTAAGAGAGAGTGGTAAGTATTTATAAGCTGAGGAACTCTTATTACAGTAGTCTCGTATTTCCCTGGAGTGCTTCTGATGGTGTTGGCCAGGTCAGCTGAGAACTTCAAAGCATTCCCTCAGCTCACTCACTTACATACACTCATGCACTCACTTTTTTCCTCCTCCCCCCTATTTCACTCTTTCTGTCTCTTTTACTCTCTCCATCATTTGTATTCTTTGCGTCCAAACAGTGTGTACCATAAAGAGATGCTTCATCGTCCTTGCGGTGCTTGTTTCCTACCCGCAGACACGAAGGAAGCGATCACAGCGCGACGAGGACAAATTGGATGGGGCAGCTACTTGGGCCGCATTATGTTTGATATTCTTCATCATTATCAACTCCCCCCTTCTCCTCCTCAGGAGTCATATCTCTCCCTTGCTGATGTGCCACTAAGCGTAATGAATTTTTTATGTCCCCCCCCCCTCCGCCTCCCCACC
>NW_023339650.1:15602341-15604845 GCF_004916995.1 Morone saxatilis
CTCCCCACCTCCGGCCCACCCTACCTCTCAGCCCCTCATCTCCTGTTCAGGGGCTGCAGCAGAGGAAAAAAAAAGGGGGAGAGAGGCGAGGAAATAAAAAAGGGAGGTGATTGATGCCCCGTGTCACTGCAAACAAAATGGCAAATATAATTTAGCATTTAGCTTATGCGGAGATAATGGGGCGAACACGCGCCGGCAACATAGGCTCGAACAAACAGCCTGGCTTGTTATCCGTCAGGAGTGCTTTGGTACGATCTGGAGCACAGGTTAGGGAGGGGGAGGAAAGAAATGAGGAGGGAGTGGGGGGACAACACAGAGCCGGGGAATTGAATTAAGGGAGAGTTACGCTGGTGTCTTCAGTCACTCTGTCCGGACAGGAGTTATCTGCGCGCTTGGTTTGCTGTCACTGAAGACACGGCCGTGCTCTGCCATGCTACTTATGGCCTATTTATCCAAGCCATTAAGCATAGAGCTGTTTAATATGACACGCTATGCTGGGGGAAACTATTTGTCATTATTATAAGACAGCTGTTTAGTGGCCAGCCTTATTTAAATCAAATCTGTGAACTCACTGTCATATGCGTTGTCTGTGAACTTACGTGGGTTTCATGCAGAAATGATCTCAGCTACTTTTGAGTCTTTGCACAGGGAAGCAACAATATTGCCTGCTTGATTAAAAAAGCAGCACCGAATTCCTCAGTGAGAAGAACCACTCATCAGTTGTGGTATTACAGCTGGGTCCAACCACCTGATGGCAAATTAAAGTTAATTACACTTCCAGGTTTAGCTTTGTGCAAGTTTTAGCCATGGCCAAACTTTACGACCGTAGAGCTACAGCCAAAAAGTAAACCTCTCTGAGGATTTTAAAGGGATGCATTTGGCTCGGTAATGTTGCTTGTAGCCAGCCCGAGCAAATAGAGGCAGTCAACGTATAGCTGTCGCTTCAGGGAAATGGAAGGAGGCGGCTTATGGAGAAATATTGAATTGTTTTAAGACAAGTTCTCCTCGGTGAGCAGAATTAATCGTTATTAGCCCTCTCAAAGATATGCCTAAGTACACAGGGACTATTATTGCAGTACTTCCCCATGCAGCCTCTCATTACGGCCTGTAATTACAGTTGGGTTGGCCCTGCGGCAGTTCCATCAATCCAGCCAGCTTCCCCCGCCACGCACACAAGCCAGTCACCACTGGGCATCCATGGCCGGAGAAAAACACCGCAAAACGCCCAGCAGCTTGTTTCCTCTCTGCCACAATGACACATCCACCATCCATACGTGGCAAATGAACAGAATCATATCCTATTACTGTGAAGGGCCTAATTGAAACATGTTTATTTATGGCCCCCGTTTTCAGACGAGGAGCGGGTGTTAGCTGCGCCGCTAACGGGCTCCAGCGATATGAGGCGGTAGAATTAAATTAAAAGCTCATAAAATGAAATATGCTCTGTATTAGCTGTTTGACACTTAATTTGCCTTCAAATGAGCAGAGGAAATCACAAATTAACTGTCTTTGTTTTTTTCCCTCTTTACCTCACCTCCCCTATTAGGCAAGGGAGAGCGCAATTACAGACAGAGGCTAATCGTTTAGTTTATGAATTCTTGTGGGGAAGGTACCAATGTGCCATTCAATATTAAAGCCTCAGGGTCAGGAGGAGGGGTGGGGCTCCCTTCTTGTGGGTGCATGCTTTAGAGAGGAACTCGTATATTCACATGAAAGAACGGAAAGAGTTTCAGCAACCCCAGTTTGAAATGAAACCAATGCCAACTAGGAGTAAGCCTCTTCAGAGTTTCCATAACCTCCCAGCTTAAGCCAAGCCTTAATGTGCTGTACTGACCCAGGACCAGCGTAAGTCTTTCCTGTCCCGAAACTAGTGCTTTTTCCTTTGAGTATCTCTGGTCTGGAAACAGCTGACCTCCAGCCTCACCAAAAAGAGAGAGAAGCCTTCCTGCTCCAGAGAAGATGCTTCCTGCTTAAATAAACACATTGATCGGTGAAGAGCAGGCTCTCCATGGGAGCTCTGGTCCCCTCTGCCACCACCATTGTGTCGGGACTGGCTTAATGGGAGTTAGGGGGGAGGCCGGGGCCAAGAGAAGAGACCGCTCCTTTCATTCCAGCTTTATTGCCTGACCACGGTACACAGCAAAACAAAACAGCCCTCTCATGCGGCTCAGCGCCTGCTCTCGGTCACCCGGAGACCGCTAAGAACAAACAGAGGTATTCGTCACAAGTCAATTATCAGCATCAGAGTTTACTCTGGAGTCCCAGGCCCTCGTGCTGTGAATGGGGCCACTAAAACAACAAAACATTCTTATGGGATAAGCAATTGACTCACAACCTTTTGCAGAGCTACCCTGTGTGGATTTAGGACAGAATTAGTCAATATGAGGAGTCAATTTAGAGTTTATAAAGTTGTAAAGCAAAAAGAATGCCCTGAAGTTTGACTTTTTTTGGTTATTTTGATTTGAGTATTCTAATTATGTTTATATATATATATATATATATAT
>NW_023339650.1:15604945-15626272 GCF_004916995.1 Morone saxatilis
AGGGCTGTGTGTGCTGTTGCTTCAGAAGTGTCTGATTGCAGTGTGGTATCAAAAAAACAAAAAACGAGTGAATCACCTTGTTAACCTCCAAATTCCAATTTTATTTTCTGTAGGCACATGAGATTCTCCCAAATTTCACACTGTTTCGTGCACCGATTCTCACACGCTTCCTCCTCGCTGTCCTCTGCCTTTGGCAGGTTTTTTTAAAAAAAAAAGATGTGTGCCGTGTTGTTTTGTTATTTACATAAACTGTTGTCAGAGCGCCCAATCTGGGCATGGAGGAGCGGCGTGTTGCTTAGCATAAAGACCACGGTCTTATCTCAACACCTCCTTCCAGATGGGACGAGGCAGAGCTATGCAATACACACACATACACACACACACACACACAAGCACAGAAACACACACATAATGCAAAACAATAGAAAGACAAAAGGGTCTAGTGTAGCTTTTATAGAAGCTAGAGGAAAAAGGTTTTGTAAGTGTGCAGCTTCATCTATTCATGGTGTGATCTGACTTTGCTGTGTCAAGGCCTCATTTAGTAGATATTTCCGTTTCAGGTCATACTTCAACACAATTTTTCTACATGACCCAGTAGCTGGAATTTGTAACTACATATTTTTCGTAACAAACAACATTATATCAGATTCTCTGCAGTAAAAAAAAAAGAATAAAAATCACAGCCTGCTTGACAATATTGTAAGAATATTCACATTTGAATATTGTCTAGACTTAAACAGAATGTGAAGTGGAGCCATAAATTACATTAGGACTTAATGATTATTTCATAATCTCATCTGATAATTTCTGTCCAGATATGGCTGCTGTCACCGAAAAGCAGGGGAGAGAGGCGAAGGGCACTTTTTCATCCTCCTCTCTAACTGTCCAAAACCCATTCTGTGTGACTTCATAGGTCACCCCTTCTCTGGTGCAGTCACTGGTTTCCCTCCATCTTCCCCTCCCTCCCCCATCTCTTCCCCCCTGTTTAATACTTTCTCTATGGAGTAAGTCAGGGGGACAGGCGGTCATGCAGTAGCTGGCTTCATGATTAATGGTGTTTATTCTTGACAGAAGGCTCCTTTATTTATCTGCATTGCAGTTTCACTGATACTATCAGTCACCTGAATGAAAAATATTCAGTCATACCAATTTTGCAGTATAATTGAGTAGAGTCACTTCCTTTCAGTTTTTTTCCCCCCTCGCCTCTCCTCTCCCACTCTATCTGGCAGCCTTATCATCGCCACAGTAATTTTCGCGCTGCGTTGTTTGATATGGAGAGGCTGGCTTTAGCCGTATTTGACATAAAGCCTCTTCAATTTTCACTGGAGAAAAAAAAAGGGAAGAAAGAAAGTTGTGCACCACTCTGTGAAAATGTGCTAAGAGGGTAAAGTATCTCTCCCCTTTTTTTTTCTGAGGCAATTTCAGGATTTAGAGAGAAAGGAGATAAATGCCTAAGCAGAAATGTGGGCAGATTGAAGTTACAGTATATCTATTTTTTTGTAATACACCAGTTTCAGAACCCTAAATGGGCAGTGTAGTCTTTTTTCTATTCAGCCTGTGCACAGGACCATGATATTTTGAAGGCACCTGTGTATTCTGAGAATGATGGATCCAGCAGGTTGGGGGGAAAAAAAGAGGGGGAAAAAAAGAGTTTGGCACAGCAGATATTTGACAAGGCCTGTAAAGGTTTTAGGGTAGAGTCATTACCCGTGGAGATCTGTTAAGACATGTTCCAAAACTCTACTAACCAGGCTAGGATTACCTACACTGAGGCTGCTCCCGCTGCTGTGTGTGTATTTGTCCATAGTTATTAAATATCACATGCATTTTTAATGTTTTCTTTTTTTTGCTCTTAGCTAAACGGTCTATGACTGATTTAGTATGTCTTAACGGCAAATAGTTTAGTCAACTAAAGAAAAGAATTCAAATATTAAATAATAAAGTATTTTTAATCTACAAATAATTCCTTACAAAACGCTTTTATTCACGCAAATCAAATCTGATTATTCGTTCAACAAATATTTCCTGTTCATTGTAATTTCTTCTGTGTTGGGCCTCGGTTGAATTTAATTTTAGCCTCCATTATAAATATCTTTTGAAAAAGGTACATTTTTCGATAAAAGAGGAATACATTAATCTCTAATACGCGGCCTGTGAATTTGCACATGTTACACATTAGTGGATTTGATTTTCTATACACAAGTCATTTGCCCCCCTCTTCATGTTTGAGATCTCAATTTGTAGCTCTCCCATGGAGCACAATGGAAAACCAGGTCTGAGGGGAAGAGATAACAGGCAGGTGCCAACAGCTCTGCGCTAATATGTGTGTGTGTATGTGTGCTCATGCATTCATGCTCACACACACACACACACACACACACACACACATATGAAAAACTACTGTTTGAGTGTTAGTTTATTTATTTCACTGCCATTTTTAATTTTTGTTTTGCAATTCCTAACTTATTTTCCTCTTAGCAGAATGAAACAAACACAATTACATTTAAATCCATATTAATTTTCCTTTTTTACCCTCTTACAGTCCATATACATTTTTCATCTCAGACATTTAATAATGTATCGTTTGCAATTTTCATCCTGAAAAATTTAAATAATTATAATATGCATTATAAATACGGCTGCAACTAATGATTATTTTCATTATCACTTAATCCGCCTATTATTTTCTTGATTTATTGTTTTGTCTTTAAAATGTTATATAGTGTTCTGTTCTGTTACAATTTCAGCCCAAGGTGACATATTCATGTTTTAAAAATATATACATATATTTATTACGACCACTATCACGTCACTTTACACTAGATATCTGACAAAGAAAAGAATTACATTCTCACACTGGAGAAGGTGGAACCAGACAATATTAGTATTTCAACAATTAACTGATTATAAAAATAGTTGCTGATTAAATTTATGCCATTTGACTATTTAATTCATTTTTCAGCAGCACTAAACAAATCTTAAGTAAGATTTAATTTGTATGATGTATTACATTCATAAAGAGCACATAAGTAAAAGCTTACAGTCTTTACTGGCTTTGGTGGTAACTTACTTGATGGGTGTGGCAGACTGTCACTTTTATGAGCCGTGCCGGTTCTTAATTGGTTTTGTAAAAAGACCCTCCTCTCATTGGAGGGGAGCTATTAGAGAACAGCAGTGACTGTCAAGATATTACCCAGAGCTGGCAGCACACCGCCTCACATCGTCTCCACAACCTCAGGCAGCCGCTGTCCTGACGTCTGCTTCTCTTCACAAATAGTAGTTTTAAAAACGAGCCTCCTGCTAACAGAAGCTGTCATTTTTGCCTTTCTGCAATCGGAGGAAATGCTGATTTTACAAAGGAAATATTTTGCTCCTTACCTAATGCACAATAATCAATTTTAGCTGTAGACCCAGTCAGTTTTCAACTTTTCTTTTTCAGCCTGTGCCCTACAGACGTCATCCTGTAGCAGTGTAGAAATGTGGAATTTCCATTACTCTGATCTCAGGGCTGTGGGCTCCAGACCCTGCGATCCCACTCTGGGGGCCAGTTACAGCAAGTAACGAGACCAGGGGAACAGGGTCATAAATCCTCTCCAACTCTCCTCATTTTCCATCCTCCCTCTGTCCCTCCCTTCCTTTTCTCCCTCACTCTCCTTCGCTTCCATCTTTCCTAGTCAAGCCTTCAATATGTGATTTACGAAACCTAAATGCAACAAATGAAACATTACCACATGTTTAAAATGCCTTCAGTCCAGTTTGTGGACCATTTGCAGTTTTAATGTAAGAGGAAATGAGTTCATTGCCTCCCTTACAGCTTCTGCACCTCTTCTCCTCCCTTTTTTCGATGTTTATCTTCCAAATTACAGAAAATTTCACTTCTCTTACAATCTCCCCACCAATGAAAATTAATTCATATCACATAAAGTGATTCTATTCTCTCAGCCCTTCGTTATCTCCCTTATCAGATGTGGTGTCCATTACATCTGATAGTGTGATAAAGAATAGTTTCATCTAATAATGTCTTTTGGAGTTTGGAATGAGACAGAAATAATCCCTTTGCTACTTCTGTCTCCCATGATACTTCACTTGTTTGGGGTTTCTTTTTGTGGGAGGGGGTCAGATAGTTTTTTTATTTTTTCCCTCCTCACAAGTGTCCGGTGGGAGCTTCAGAAATATGCGCAGTCATTCACACAGCTGCAGGGTGATCGCACTTGTAAGAATACAGCAAGCTTTTTATTGCATCCATCATTTTTTGACATCTCAGTGTTAGTGATTTTACTACATTAGGAATGAAAGTTTATTTAAAGGGATCAAATAAGGCTGGGAAACTTGTTCCTAGAGCCAAAGTCAGAAAAAGTCAATCCTTCCCATAGCAGGCTTATTAGGAATTCCCTCCCATTCATATCAGTTTTGTGTCACTTATGTAGCAGTTTTGTGAAACATCCTCCTTTGGGTATATCCAAAATTTGCACAGGTCTGTGTTTAAGCCCCCCAAAGCTTCAGCAAGCCTAAGCTTGGCACCACTACGCACTCAGCCCCTTCATGATTAAATATCAAGGAACTCTACTTGACATTTTATTAGTCCAACAAGATGGATGAAATGGCTAGAATAAAGTAGGCTGTGTCTGTTCACTTTCCCACCAGCACTTGCCTTTCTTCTGTCCAGATTTTCTTTTCTTCCCCTCCCCTACAAGAAGTATGTATTAGGAAAACGTGATGGATTTCAGTCTGAAAAGGAGATTTTCAGTGCTGAGAAGGAAACATATATTTTTGTGTCTTGTACCTGATGCTCCTGTTTTCCCCCCTCTGTGTCTCAGCTCTCCCTCCCATCCTCCTCTTCCTCCCAACCCCCGTTTTTCTGTTCTACTTCAGATCTCTGTCTGAAGGATTAACTATCTCCAGCAGTGTGTCTCTGCTGTCTTGTAGCGCTGCGTATTGTTTGTGATTTGCTCAGGCCCATCCGTGCGGCTGCTCATTTCAGCAGCCCAGCGTGACGCGGTGAATTGAGGGGGATCCACGCCGCTCCTCGCAGCCCTGGGCCACACTCATTCTCCTCACCTGAGATGGGCTGTACACGCAAAGACGCACACGCTCATTACCTGACTTGTTGGGGTAGCAGAGGCGTTGGGGTGTGGAACTTGAACCCTGTTTAGCTGCAGGCGTCAGCTGAGTTTTTGTGTAAAAGGCATCAGGGCCATCGAGACATTACTTGAGAGGAAAAGGAAAGATAGATGTGCTTCCTCCCTGTTTTCAGAAGTTTAACACTTCAACACCCAGGAGTCCCCTCCTGTCTTCTCTCTAGCCCGCGGCATGCCAGAGGAAGTCAAAACACTCACTGAGAGCAGCACTAATTCCACCTGTGCTTGTTTTGGGAAAAAAAAAAAGCAGCCATCAAGTAATTTGCAGCGAGTGGAGATGAAGGAGGAATGCTCCATGCAAAACGATTGTTCTGTTTGTAAAAGGGCAAAATCAAGCATGGGAAAGGACCAAAAGGGAACAAGAAAACCTTTTTTTTTTATTATTATTATTTTGGTTTCATGTTTGTTCCCTGATTCCAGCCCTTTTTAAATTACAGGAAAAAAGCCAGGCTCATTTTGTGTAATTTCACTTTCATGTTTTCATTTTCTTGCTATATACCCTGTTGATTTGTTTTGGCAGACATTCTTATCTCTATGGCTGAAATTACATTTAATTGCAGTGTGGAAAAATGGTTTTCGAAAGAGCCTGTGGACCCCCCCCAAAAAAAAAAAAAAAAAAACTGCAAGCCAAAATATAACTTTCTCCAAAACGAATGATTGTTGTTTGGTCATAATTTGGAACCAGTGCAAGTGGTGATAAGATGTAAGTCTGTTGTTTTTCATAAAGCATAACCCTTATTTCTCGGTTAAAGTGTAAGGATTATTTTTCATGTGTGACGCACCTTCAGCAGGGTCATGACTCCTCTGGAGTTCACACAGCCAACAGATATAACCAGATCTTATGACACCTGGACCCGTTTGTTATGACTTGAGCTTGTCACACTCGCTGGCTCCTGTAGATAAACATATGTTATCAGTCCAGTGGCGTGAAAGTGATACGTGCCTACAGGGTTGTACTGTACATGCTTCTGGCAGGACTTTGTGTGCATATGTACTGCTTATATGTAGACAATGCGAGGGTGACTGAAACACGGGGGGGGGGAGAAATGAGAAACTGAAGGAGAGTGTTGGGTATTCAACTGGACAGCATGTGTGTGTGTGAAGTGACTGCGCAGTGTATGGGAATGTCTGGCACGCCTCCAGAGGTATCCCACAGAGAGGGAATCCTGCTTGATGTGACCATGAATAGAAAGCCATCCCCACCCCCTGAACCCACCCAGGCCTTTGATGTCAGGGGGTCACGCAGAGCCCTCGCAGCTCCGGGGGTACATAGTTACCCTGAACGCCTGGCAACCTCACCATGCCACGCCAGGCCAACGGTCTGCTCTGCCCAACCAGAAGAAAAACAAAAAAGCTGGAGGAAGGAGGAGGAAATTCAGATTACATGGGCAACTAGCTGTAACTGTTAATGCTCATAGAAGGTACACATTCCTGGCCTTCATTTATCACTGAATTGTACCAGCTGAGTACTGAGAATTATAAAAAAAAAGTTGATTTCAGATATGAGGGCTGCAGCCAGAGAATGACAGATTAGATCTCTGCAACATCTGATCTGTTATAGTACCTTGAGCAAGGCTCTGACCCCCTGCTTACTTGTTTTGGTTTGGTCTGACAGGAAGGTATAATAACTGCATCCCCTGTTTGTTGCTGTGAGTTCAAAAAGCCATTTTGGGTTTCTTTCTGTCAGTGCTAGCATTTTTCTGATTTTCTTTCTAAATATTTGCTGCCTACAAGCCAAGGCAATTTAAAAAAAGGCAAAAGTAGAATCTCCTCCTTTGACTTACTGGCATTTAAGCAAAATAGTCCATTAATAAAACTGCATTTATAGTCTTGGGTTACATTCAACCTGGAATGGCCTCTTGATTTATTGATATATTTGGCTACTTGTTTTTTCCCAGTAGTCTCCACTGGAAAGTCTTCACGACGGTGAATGAAACAACAAACTGTAAATGTGCAACTGCACAGAATAGTCCCATATTCAGTAATGAAACAAGATAGACCATTGCTCAAGAGACTGTAAACACATTTATGTGGGGAATATAATTAAAGCACGATAAGCTAGATCATCTACTAAATAACCATCTAGTGTTGCAGTAGTGCTATCAACGGTTGAAATCCATAACTGAAATATAAATCAAAATGGTGCTACTCCTGTTAAACCGCTTGCGTCGACCATAAATCCAACTGGTCGAGCTCTGCTTTTAAGAGCACAGGTCCTCCATCTGCTGATGAATCTGGGGGATACACTTGAAAACCTCAAGAACAAGTGAACAAGGCAACCTTTGTGAATTGTAGTTTTCAGGGTGGCTTACCAAATTATTTGACAGTGGAAACAGGAAAAATATATGTGGAATCTATGGCCCTATCTAAACATGGCGGTTCAATATGGCGGCCTCAGTGGAAGGTGACCCGCTGCTTCTGTAGATGAAAGTGTCTCATTCTAAGGTAACAAAAACATAGTTATTCCTATTTTTAGGTGATTATTCACTAAAGAAAACATACCTATGAATATTATATTGCATTTCTGCCAATAGATCCTTCTACATGTACTACAAGGTAGTTGGCTTCTTAACATTGCTGGAAAGCTGACGTGTGTCAGTCATGTTCCTGAAAGATTTATGACATGACAATCATATGTCAGCATTTCTGAAAGTCTTTATTTGCCATCTGCATCACACCATGTATCCATTTGTTGTTTGAGTATGTTTCAAAAGGCTCAGTTTTAGGGGTGGAAATTGTTAGCTTTGGATGGAAAAAGATTTATTTTTTAAATGTATCCACCTTTTGTGGGAACATGTTAATTATTTTTCTTGCCACAGCAGCCCCATCCAGAGGGCAGTGGTTTAACTGGAGGCAAGCTGGAGCTGAAAGTAACATTCAGTTATAACTACTGCTGTAATTGTCATTAGCAATGTGGAAAATGAAGTAATTGGAATGTGCTTCAGTGGCCAAACTTAATGAAGACTTTCCCATAAAATCATTATGAGTCCAGAATATATCTACCTTCCTCTGTTTGTGTCTGTCTCTTAGTCTCTGTCTGTCTGTCTTCTCTCTTTCCCCTTGTCTCAGCTCCCTTTCCTCTCTTCTTGGGTCTCAGCTGGCTCTGTTCCTGTGGCCCTTTGATCTCTGTGAAAGGGTTTGGAGCTTTAAAGTGCTTCTGTTTCCGCTGTCAGGAGCTGCTCTCTTCCTCCCCTCTGGTTTAGGCTTTCAGAGCGGTGGCAGCCTTGTGCTGTGGCTGGGTGGGTCAGGGGGTTGTGGTGGAGAGGCGGAGGGGGGCACAGGTTTCTATGAGGTGGTGAGATTGAGGTGAGGTTGGAGGGGGAATTGCTGTGTGATGCTGTCAGCCGCGGTCAGGAGCAAACCTGACTGATCCCAGTACCCTCCAAAACCCCACTTCCCACCTCACTCAGCCCCTTGTGGCCACAGGTGTAACATGTCAAGAAAGACGGGCGTACATGGGTTTAACCTGCACCCTCGGACTACCTCTTCTTCCTGGATATTTAACACATATGAGGACACCATTTTAAAAGTGTTGTCCTTCCATTACAAGATCATCACCTTGAAATATAGAGCAACATCGCTGCAGTAGTTTAAGTTTGTCAACCAAGGACTTCATTTACCTACTTAATTAAGTTGGCATTTCAATAATTGCCATTCATTTTAGTGCAGTAGGGGCCAATGCAGAGGGCTTGTGTTAAAAAATGCAAAGTCGGCTGACAAAAAAGATGAAACTGGCTCAACTTTTGCTATGACTGTCACCCGACAAGGCACAGCATTGGCCTATCAAATACATGCAAACGTTCAATCCTGCTAGATTACTTTGTAACATGAATGCTGTATTGCTACTGTTCACCTTACAATCGTCACAATGAAAGATGAAATAACTGCTGCTGTGATAACTTTCCAGAACAGTTGTGTTGGTGTCTGAAAAACCATTGAATGGATTAATTTGTTTCTCAAACTGGACTTCATATTTAATCGCCTCACCACTATCTAAAGCAACACACACCCCGACCAACGCAGCCATTTTTGTCTACATTCTGTGTTTTTAATCTTAACTTGCTAGTCATGCAGGTCCATCTACCTCTTGGTGAGTCACTGAATGGATGCCACATAGGGCGATATGGCTAATGTTAGCTAAAGCTAGGCTATCATCATCATCATTTTGGCTCTGTGCTCATAATTTTCACTATAGGCCAATGTAGAAAAAAGTAAGACATCACCTGTAAATAAATCAATGTAACTTGAATATTTAATTCACCAAAATAAAACCAGGGGTTACAGCGTTTAATAGAATCTATAGCAACAATTAAGTGAGATTAAGTTCGGTCCCCCAGTGAAGTTACTGGCTGTAAACATGGAATTAGGGTGCTTATACTAATACATATCTATACTAGTATTTTATATACATACATATACCTTGTTATTGTTAAAGAATGTCAGATTAAGTCAAAGTAATTAATAACCTTAAAGAATTAATACCACATTTCCAGTTTCTACTGCTTCCTTATCACTTTACTGTAGACGATAAAGATGGATGTATTTCTATTGGTTTTTACTATTGTAGTATTGTTTATTGTATTGCTGTCTGGGTGATTCTTAATGGCGATTTCTTACGTGTCAATGTTAATGAAGTACGGTTAGGGTTTAATTTAACCTCTGCTGGTTGTTATCGTGACTCTCAGCTTCTTTGTTTTTTCTCTTTCAAATCTCCTTTCTTGAACCACTTCAGCAGCAATGGATGAAAAAAGTATGGCCCATGAACATTCACAGTTGCTGGATTATTGGATTTGGACCCACCAATTTCCTGTACCCTTCTGCGGAGCACACATCAAGAAATGTTCATTTTATTTCGTGCGCAACCATTTCATGCTTGAGCAAAAGTATTTTGCAAAGCATGGTTCCTGTTTTAGCAAACCGCTGTGTCAATACCACCAGGTCTAACTGCCGCACCACAATGATACCTTCTGTCCTAAGTGAAGTCATCAACCTTCACCGCAACTGTGTGTTTCTACTGCAGCTTTCACCCAAACAAATTATTAGTGTTGATATAACCTTGTTCCAAACAAAGATTCAAGGCCTGTTTACATGAACACACACCCCTCCATGAAACCTCAAAATCTTTTGGGGGCATATTTACACTTGGCAAGTGTATATTCATCCGGTGAAATAAGACGACAGTTTAAAATCCACAGACCGCCCCGTGTAAACATGCAATGTCTTAAAGAGGCGCTGGCTGGTTTAAGCGAGGCCACGTGAAAGGAAATGGCTTCCATATGTCAGGAGCTCAGTCTTTCCTCGTGCCCTGTTTGCTGGATGTCTTCTTTGAGGGTTAACAGGAATTATAAACCTATGAAGGGAAGTAAAGGAGTGAAGGAAAAGTTTTTTTCTCTGTTAAGGCAGAGAAGCCTGCAAACCCTGCGGTACAGCTTTGATGTAAATCTTAAATCAGGTGTAACTAAGACGCTGCTTCTCTGGCACACACCTACTCACACATCAGCACACACACAGAGCGAACATTCCTGCACACACATTGCACGTTGTCAGATTACTTCCTTTCGTCATGTTGATTAATGTATACTGGCAGATGCTAAGACGATCACGACCCTGCAGAGAGCAGCTGAACAACGGAGGATTGGACACTCTTGCTTTTTCTCTCACTAGTACAGAGACACACAACACTCCTCCAGACCATTCATCTCTCTCTTGTCCTCCTCAAATCCCCTCACACCTGGCTCTGCACCCCTTGAGACCTCTTTTTCTCTCCCACCCTTCTCCAGCTCCCCCTTTTCTCCTAACTCTTCTCTGTCCACCCTTCCCTCCCAATTCATAGTCCATATCTTCACACGCTCCCTCCTTCTCCTCCTCCCAACTACTGTTCATGCTCCAACTGTCTTGCCTCCCTCACACACCTATCTCTCTCTCTTCCCGTTCTTCTCTTCAAACCTCTCTTTCCCCTTTTCACCTTTGAACAGGCTAAATAACAACTCGCTGCGCCACTATCTTCCTACCAATCAACGTGTGTGCTCTTTTTTTTCTTTTGTTTTCTGACCACCGCTTTTTTCCAGCCTTCCAGTAGGGCTCCATTCTTATTCGCTAAGTTAATTGGAAAAACAAGGCAAGCAGAGGCATTTTGCCAGGGTCAGTGTAGGGAGATGCAGCCAACGCATGACAGGGTTAATCAGTGTCATGGCAGCCAGAGTGGGTGTCTGGCTCTCCTCAATCAGGCATGTGGAGGGCCAGACGAGGGAAAAAAAAGTCATGACATTTTTCTACTATTCCTTCTGGGGTCTTACTTCTATATCAAAAAAGGCTAAAACATCATATGCAGCCATTTCTGGGACACAGAAATATGTATCCCATATACTTAATGGGCCATTAAATGGACCCCGGTACATATGGGAATTTCAGGATTTTAAATGATAAAACATTTTCTGTTTTTATTTAAATTTTTCTCGTGTCATCAATGACAAAGCAGGTTTTCCCTCAGCTACATGCGCTCCTGGGTGCTTGAGTGTGTACGTGTGTGTGAAACGCATGGTCAGCCATGTGACATCAAAGTGAGCGTCACTTTGCAGCTGTGTTGTGATCTGTGTAAATGAGGCATGTAATGGTGGCATGAGGGCGCATGACTTGCTTATCATAAACACACTCTTTCACACACCTGTTTGGATGTGCACAGTTGCCCTCACCTCGGCTTTCTAGGTGTGGAGGAAGTGAAACAATTTCTCATGAATCTCTCAACAGGAGACGTGCAGAAACACACCAATCAAATGGAGGTGGGAAAAAAATTCCATGACCATTGTGTTGCAACATCTGATATGATCCCTTACGATCCTGTCACCTTTGCACACTTTAACAATGAGCCTTTTCCTTAGATTCCTCTCTGGACTTCCCCTCCTGAAAGTGTTTTTTCACACACACCTGCCTCAGCATCACTGAAACATGTTGTCACACGGTGAAAGCCTTTAAAATCGTCCCACAGCCCCTCCGGGCTCATTACAGAAACGATCCTGAAGACAAGTTTGTATGTGTGAATGGCTGTGTACACATATGTCTGTGTGTTTCTGTATCTGTCCTCGAGTGTGTGTGTGTTGTTTCCACTCCTCAGTGCTCATTATTTGCCCTGGCCTGAGCTCTTTCATTAACGGGGCTCTGAAGTGGAGGGACGGAGGGGCCGGTAGGGGATCAAGGGAAAGGGGCGGAGGTCGTAATTGGGCTGTTCCGCTCCCCTGGCCTTGCTCAAGGTCACTCTGAGACAAACTCTGGGCCAGGTCTCTCACCCTTTATTCCACTCTCTCCCGTCTTTTCCCACCCTTTTCCATATCTCCTCCTCACCTCCCTCTTAAACCCCCACTTTTTCTCTCCCTCCCTCCTTCGCTCATCCTCTCCTTCTCCTGGGGACTGTTGTCACAGTAGACTGGTCCACTGGGGAGCCACAGAGAAGTAGAGGGGCTAATTCAGTCTAATCTCTTAGCCTGTTAATGTCTGGCTGATATGTGGATTTCTCCACATCCTCAGGGGAAGGCCTTTGTGGTGAAGGCCATCATTATGAAGTTTCCTAGCCCTCCTAGCCAATTATAAGAAGGGAGACGAATTAGTTCATCTCAAACTTAGCTCCTAAGAAGTTTTCTCGATTGTTCTCAACTTTATTTCACATCTCATGCCAAAAAGAGTTTTTTGTAAAGGTTTTTTGATAAAAAGGAATAGCCTGATAGTGCTCATATTCTCTATTTAAAGTAAAGGATTGCGCATCTTGCTGATGGATTTTGTACAACATTGTAACCGTCATGTGCAATTCCGTACACGGTTTCAGCTCAAAGCCAAGTTTGAAGCCATCTGAGTAAAGTGGTGTAGCATTGCTTGTCTGGCGCTGGCCAGCGGTGAGCTCGGTCTAACGTTTCCCTCTGATTAAGACACAGTGGTGAAAGCTGCCTTTGATCTGAGGAAATGTCTGCGTAGGGAGCAGTTGGAATGCAGCGCTCTCCTCTCTGCCTTGCAGATGGAGAGAGAGAGATAGTGTCACAGTCCATTTGTCTGGCCTTGCCACTGTCAGTCGGCCCACAGTAGTAAAATGTAGATGGCCAGAGATGTCCCAGTTGAAACTGGATTGTTTCGTTTCCACTTAATGTTGGTGACGTAAGAGCTCAGTCGAATCAAAAGATTTTATTCTTCCACATGTGGTGACTTAAATAGTCTGATTGCAGACAGAGATTCGTGTTGTGATTCAACTTTTTTAGACCTTTTATGATTTTAATATTCTGCTTTTTGAAGCAAATTCACTGGAAACTACAAATTAGTTTTCAAGTCAAGTCAGTTTTATTTATACAGCTCAATATCACAAATAACTAATTTGCCTCAAGGGGCTTTACAATCTGTACAATATACAAAACCTTCTATTCTTAGACTCTCAGTTCAGATAAGGAAAACTCCCCCAAAAAGCCCCTTTAACTGGGAAAAATGCCCCATTAATGGTCGAGTGTTTAGGATTTAGTGGCATCTAGCGGTGTACTGGCCCCCGCAAAAAAATCAGTCCTGTAAGCATCACTGTTTACAGCAATCACATGCATGCATGCTGTAAGTTTTATTTTGAGTTTGCAGCACATTTAAAATATATATTAATGTTTTTTCTATATTTTCTTCTCTGTTTGTGTCTACAGGCCTCCTTCACTAGCGGGCAGTCCAGCTTTCTCCGACATCCCCCTCATCCGGATCTCGCCCCAGCGGAACCCCTCTGTGGGGGCGGAGTCGCCCTTTCACCCTCCGCACCCCTACATCAACCCATACATGGACTACATCCGCTCACTCCACAGCAGCCCCTCCATCTCTGTTCTGTCAGCCACCCGGGGCCTCAGCCCTGCAGATGGTGAATAAAGTGAAACATACACCGACGCACAAAGCATGATGCATATATGCACTCACAGCACAGATGCACACTCAACACGCACATGCACATCTGCACGCAACCCAACGGACGACAAAAACCTCAGCAGACCCTTAAAAATGATATTTGAAATTGATTAGTAAGGTTTGATTGCTATTAGGAGGACTTTCGATTCTCTCTATCAGTTTAATTCCTGTTTGAGATCAGAAGAGGTCAGGTGAGAGGCAACCAGATCCATCTCTATTAAGACCCAGGGGTTGGTGGGATGTTATCTGAGTGAGGGAGCGGGTGGATGGGAGTATTATGAGTGCGGCGTGATCCATGTGGGTGGGGGCGCAGGTTGGGGAGGGAGGCTAATCCTTTTGATCTGTGAGTCATGTCAGAGACCTCTGGAGGATGCATCAGTGAGCGGCAGGGTCACGTACAGTTACAACGTGCGCACAGAGGGAGGGTCGGATTCAAGTTCAGGGTTGGGGGGTCGGTTGTTATGGTGTCCTACTGGGAGCATTTGTTTCCTGAGATCTCATGATGGATTTGGACTGAGAAATCAATTAAAGTGGACACCAGAACCAGTTGAAAAAAATGATACAAAATGTCAGTATTGAAAAGGAGAACTCTCACTTTATAATAAATATATTTTTTTTGTGTTGTGAAGTGAAGGGATTGGTGGCATTTATATTATCTGAATATAATATAAATGTATTATAAGATCAAGCAAAACAAATCTGTGCCAGCCAGAACAGCTGCAAATAAAAAAAAAGCTTAATAAAGAGCTTATTTGCCAAATATCTACATTCATCATAAAGGTCTTGAAAAGGCCTCATGACCTATTACAGCCCTCATGTTGTCAGCCATCAACATTTTGGCACTTCAGCAGCAGAGACCCACTTTAGCTCCCCACCTTGTGTTGAAGTATATTTCTGAAAGGGGCAGATAGCAAGGGGCATTTCCTCGACACCAGCACACTCAACTTCATGTCATCCAGGTCTGTTAAAAGCTGTGTCTAAGTGAAGACCAAGAGTCTCTGCTCTTAGGCTCACTCAGCCCCTCTCCTTGCTCTCCTGTACTCTAACGCCGTGCTTTGTGAACAGGAAGTATATACTCAGGCTCAAACTCTCTACCCTCCAATTTTCCATTACCACAACATAATGTGTTCCAGTCTCAGCTTGCTTTAAATCAAAATAGTTTCTCCAACCTACCACATCATCCCCTTTCAGTTCATAATGCTGTGAATGGTGAATGAGGCACCTAATTACTCCTTTAATCAATCCAGTGATTAATTAACCCATCAGCTTTTGTGTTGTTAGTATATCACCATGCTTGCAGGGAGCCTCCTTCCTCAGTATGCATTTTTTTCCTACCAAAAAGTGCATTTGAATAATGATGAATTAATTAACAGAATCTAATGGAGATTTAAAGTGGGTGGGATTTAGTGCCACCCTCTCGCTGCCACACATTTGCTTTCACATCTTTTTTTTGTTTTTTTTGCTCCTCCTTTACAATATTACTCTCTTTTCTACACGAGATCGGGTTCAGAGGTAGACTTGCCCCTGATCCTATTGTAATGCTGAAGGAGCACCCAGTGGCTCACCAAGTCCTGAGGCAAGTCTCTGCCTTTTCCACGTTGGGTACCACACTCAGAGCCTACCCCTACTCCCCCTTTTTGCCCTCAGGATTGCATTTGGATGCCAGCATTTCTGATTTAGAAATTCCGCAAAGCCCTTTTTCTGTGTGTGGATACTGAATGGGCCATATTATAGCTGAATGCAAAAGCAAAGCTAAGGCGGAACAGTGGAGACAATTAAGAAACCCCCCCTCCCTTCCACTGAAGACATAATACCCAGATCGAATTAATTTAGTATTTTTTCTTTCATTCATTCAACCAATCATGGATGCATATTGCAAGCATACAGGCCAGCCTTAAGAAGAAATCTCCTCATACAGTGTTTCTTTATTTATTTTCTCTTTATTTCCTCAATTGGGGGGGAAAAAGAGCGGCAGCACTCTGTGGGTCTGAACCGATTCTATATTTGCATCCAAAACCACAGTGTTAGTCTTTTCCCTCTCTCTTTCTTAGAATATTTGCATAAGGAAGCCCACCACCAGATGTTTATTTTTAGGCTACGGTTCAAGGACTTACAACACTATAACTAAGGGAATGACTTGGAAAAGAGAAGCATTTTGAGAAAGAGAGAGAAAGTGAAGTGGAGGCAGAATCGTTTGCTATATCTTTATGCATGCCGATATATCTGGGCAGATTTAGGCCTTTTGTTTTTTTGTGCAGTTTAAGTGAGCACAGTTGAGGAGCAGGTTGCATATCTTCAGACTGCAGCCCTGATGTGTAAAACACACAAGCACCATCTCTGGCAAAAGATGTGTCAGCCCACATACTCTTACCACACACAAACACACACACTTATGCGCTCTCTCCATAGTGATCAAGGAACGGTAAGAAGAAGAGAAAAGGCTGTTTAAGAATTGTATTGTAAGACGATCAGTTATGCAGTACTCGGCGTGAATGCATCAATCAAACACTAATGCACACTCACTGTAATCTCTGAGCAAGCATCCGGTAATCCCCAGTGAGGCTCTCTACTTCAGGTGATGCTCCCTGTGCAGCTGTTTTGCTTAACTTGATGGTGTTGCTAATGTGCTCATTACTGTTCTGCTGAGCTGATTATCATCTAATGTAAATGAACACAGGTTTATAATGCATTGCAGGTGCTCTCCCTGTCGTGTTTTTCTCACTACCTAATTCTTTTTCTTATTCTGTTCCTTCTCTATTTGCTCTTCTTCAAATAATCCCTATCTACCCACCTTTTTTTTTTAATAAAATACCTAAAATGCATTTTCTTTGTCTCCTGTCAGCTTCACTTGTTGGTTTGCTTGTTTCCTTTTTGCTGACCTGATCGTTCTTCTGCTCCAGCCCCTCACACAGGTCTGACCACAGCTGAGTATTACCACCAGATGGCTCTGCTGGCGGGCCACCGTAGCCCTTACGCGACCGACCTGCTCCCCTCTGTGGCGGCTACAGCTGGAGCCACTAGTGCCAGCGCCTTGCACATGGAGTACCTGCAGGCAATGGAGAGTAAGTCAGCACTGATGGCACTGACTCACACATGACTCATGACTGATAGCACAGTTTGTGACACGCACATGAACAAACTTCAAAGCGTCTCAGGTGTGCTGATCCAGGATCCCTAGCTAGGTTTGAATATCCGAAACTGATCCAGGGTCAACAGTTCTTGTGTGTGAGATTCACAGACCATGGGAGTTTTCTGAACTCACAGTAACTTTGATGATGCAAAGTTCAGGTTTATAAATCAATTCTTCACAACACTGGCCAAGTTGGATTAGAGGCCACCTCTGCATATCGTGGCTGTGGCTGTGAATTGGATTTCCAAATTGTCAGCTTTGTCTTCAGCTTTTTTCAGATAATTTAATTGTTTTTTCAAGGTCACCAAAAATCTAGGTTACATATAACTATGTATATGTGTTTCAACAGCATTTAAAGGACCAGTTTGTAGGATTTAGTTGCAGCTAGTGGTTTAGTTGCAGAATACAACCTCCTCGCCATCCTCACATTTCAAGCACGTAGGAGAAACTATGGTGACAGGCCCTGTCTAGAGCAAGTGTTTGCTTTGTCCATTTTGAGCTACTGTAAAAACATGGCGGTTTAACATGGTGGACTCTGTAGAAGAGAACCCGCTCCCCCTGAAGATAACAAAAAAACAAGATTCATATTTTCAGGTGATCAGACACTAATGAAAACATATTTATGAATATTATATTCCACTTCTATATATCCCCCAAAATCTTATGCACTGGACCTTTAAATTACTATATTTTAATATATAGTATATTATAACTAGACATTGAAATGTAGTTGTTATATATAGTTATATATAAAGGTTTATGTAACCTAGACCCCTAAAACAAAACAAAACAATTTTCAACCACATGTAGCCCAGCCAGTGAAAAGACACCCACTGAATCCATGCCTACTGGGACTGCTGAAAGTATTATACCTGCACATTATAGCATGGGTGGCCCCAGTGGGAATTCAACCTTTAAAATGCACCTTTACATACACCTATGTTGTACTAAATATGGATCAAACTGCAGCTCAACCACGGCGAGGAGGGACCTGCAACTTTACTTTGACATGATTTAAATGAGCTATTGTCTTAATGTGTTGGGCTCAGGACTGTATGCAGAGGACTTATGCTAATGAGTTATTTTAAAGTGTAAATAGGAAATTAAACGCACACTGAATCTTAGAAAGGTCGGACAGCCTCACCCCGCTCCCTTTGATGAGAATGTATTTAGTCAGGCAGACGCCGCTTTCATGGAAATCCGGGGTGAAGTTCCTCCCATTTCTCTGAACAAACTAATTAAAACTAGCCAAACTTGTGCGGGTATCAGAAAATTAATTGCTATTAAGTGGGAATTGGAATGTCCCACCATTCATCACTGGAGAAATCCTTTCTTCTGTGTCACTTTTTAAGATTAATAGACTGAAACAAAACAATTAGGGCCAAATTTAAGTGGAGATGCGATGCTCCTCACTTAAAAAACGCCTGTGATCATTGCTGGTAATAACTCATCATGTTTCAACAATGTGTGTTCCAGCGCCTGAAAAATTAACACTTTAAAGCTTTGTTGGATTTCAGAAAAAAAAACATACAAAGAGCAGAGTCTATCAAGAGGCTTTCGCTGATAATCTGGGCTACCATGTTGCTGTGGCTATTTTAGTCTATTTCACATCAGTGTAATTACCTTCAGTGAGACTTGTGCTAATGAAACAATGGGCCTGTCCTGCCTATTTGTGCTTTAATGGGCTATTGTCTATGTTCGCACTGCCTAATTAGTGCCATAGCTCTCACAGATCACGATACTAAAGTCTGTATTTGTGGTCTTTATTAGTTCATTTAAATTTCCTTGCTGTTTTTTCTATTTGTATGGCGTTTTTCTCATTAATCAGTAAGATTTTGAACACTGAATCTTATGTTTCATACAAACCATTTAATTGTAGTTGTTGTACCACACTTCTTGAGCTGTCATTTTAGTAGATTGCCAATAATTGTATCAATTCAGAATTAATTTTTTTATTGTATTGTATACTAATTCTGAGAAATAAGATTACTGTCATTTTTGTTCACATCCAGAATCATTGTTCTCCTTAGTGTCTTTACATGTCCTAAAGTAAGATTTCTGTTGCACGGGCTTTTTTTAGTGAATCTTATATTCACACTTCAGCCCTCCCCTGTGATAGCGTCCCTGTCCGGTGGCCCCGAGGCGTGTTGGCGAGGGTTCAACCCCAGTTTTGGAGCTAGCTTTTATTTCCAATGCCGTCAGTCCGGCCTGTCTAAACCCTCCCTGGCCACAAGAATTAATGACGCGGCACGTAACCAGCCATCCAGTTCATAAATCAAGAGGAAATTAGAGGGACAGTCCTGCTATGAGCCAGGACGCTCCTCTCTCTGTCTCCCCGGTTGGCCGATTTATCATTTGGGCTGTGCATTAATAAACACCAATCCCATGAGGCTTTGCAGTGGTGGGACACTGGCCCTGCTCCTGGGCTGTGCCCCCTTCTCCTAATTCACCACAACTGAATTCTCCTAATTCACTTCTGGTGGATTTGGCTTGTTTAAGAAAAGTGTCAGGTGTGTCAAATTTTGGATATAGAAGGTTGGATTTGTCTTGATTTTTTTTTTTTAGGATTATATGTATGTGTTCCAGCTGAATGAAATAGTGATAAATCAGACATGTTGAGGAGCGCCACATGACAAACTACATTGCATTTAATAATTGTGGGCGCTCAGGGATTTGTATGTGTATATGTTTGTGCCCCCCCTCCAACACCCCCGTCACTAAGACATAAAAAAGACAGATTTTCCATACAATGACAATGTAAAGGGGGTGTTGCTCTCCATACAGCTTCATGCCATAGTCAAAACTCAGGCCTACATATGCCAGAACACCACCGCTGCCACCACAGAGGCATCCACACACACATTCACATCCACACACTCTGATTACCATGTGAATGGAGCGTTCTGTAATCGTTGGATGTGTCAAACGAGAGATGGAGCATTTACGTTTGGGAGATGGATGGATTGTGGGGGACGTAAATATGGAGGGGGGTTATCGGGGCTGCGTAAGCTGGTTTTGTTTGCCTTTATAAAATAACTCAAAATGTTTTATTTCCAAGTCTTGAGTCACAAAGTCATTGTGTCAGTTCATGCACAAAGCCCGACATCCCCTCAGCGCTTTTTACCCCTCCTTCCATCTCTCTCTCTTTTTCCCTGTCTTGTTTGTGACATCTCCATGTGAAAAGACAACAAAAGTCATGTTTTAATCTCTACCCGTGGCTCATTGTATGTGCAGAGAGAATGGTTGTGCCGTTTCCGCCTTTTACCTTTTCAAACCCCCTTTTAGTATTTCCAGTCAACACTGATTGCATTTGAATAACGAGTCAAATTGGACTTGATTAAATATTACCATACACAGTCAGAGCATTTCTCCAACATAAAAGGCATGTTTTCTCATGGATGAAATGCAAGCAGTGCATCAAGTGACAGCTGAACACTCATTCAGATGAGCCTTTTGTTTGATGATTGACAAAAATGTCATCTGTTGGGGTTAGATTAGGTTAGAGTTTGGATGAAGTCAAACAGAAAAGCATGTGTAAACCATTAAATGCTCTTTTTTTGATCTGTAACTAATTTGTAGGAATTTAGCTGATGCTCCTCTCCAAAAATGGTGGAATGAGGGAGCAGATAAGGGTTCATTTACACTTTGCACAGGGTATTTTAACCTTTCATGTTCACAAAAGCCACTTGGCAGTCATTCTATCCCCTCCTCTTTCCTCATCCTGCAGGCTCTCGTTTCTCGAGCCCACGGCTGCCATCACGGCCCAGCAGGAAGCGCCCCCTGCCCATCTCGCCCCTGTCAGAGCACAGCTTTGACCTGCAGACCATGATCCGCAACTCGCCAAACTCTCTTGTCACCATGCTCAACAACTCCCGCTCCAGCTCCTCCACCAGCGGCTCGTACGGTCACCTCTCTGCTGGAGCCATCAGGTAAATGTCCTGCATGAATTATTCTTAAACCTCCCAGGTCATTATTATCATTATTTATTAATTATTTTATTTATTTCGAATTCGGCTTAGACATAAAATCTTTAACAGAAAGCCTGCGTTACAAACTAGAAGTCGAAAAGAAGTGAGGAGGTATTTCTGGGGACTAAAAATCTGGATATTTCAGCCTTTTCTGCTTCGATTCATTTAAAAAAAAAAAAAG
>NW_023339650.1:15626329-15626596 GCF_004916995.1 Morone saxatilis
TATCCTGTCAGGATGTCTTTCAGGAGCTGGTCATAGATGGTCATTCAGGGACTAACATGTGCCAATGATGAATCAAACAGGATCTCCCTGAGGGGAATGGTGTTGTTAATGATTTTCTAATATCATTGATTGGTTGATTTTCATACACACACTTGAAGTGCACAACCCATCAGGATGGCACCATAATGTAGTTACAATGCACTCTGCTCAGAGAAAGGGGAAAAGAAAGTGTGCGGTGGAGCAAGTAAGAATGTGTGTGTGTGTGTG
>NW_023339650.1:15626646-15695856 GCF_004916995.1 Morone saxatilis
GTGTGTGTGAGTGTGTGTGTGTCGTCCATGTCAAACCCCCGTGTGGGTGACGATCTCCCAGCCAGCCAGTCAGCCTGCCTCCCCGGCGGCTTGTGTCAGTCATCCGGTACACCTCATGGAAACATCACATACATCACGCTCCTGTACCAGAGGCGAGCAAAGGGAAGAAAAAGAGAAGAAGAGAGAAGGGAAAAGGAAAGATCCATCGCCCCACCCACAGCCATTGATCAGTGATCTGTAAGAAGAGCCTGATCAATCACACTGCACGCTCAGCCACTGTCCCGGTGACAGGACCCAAATAGCCAGAGCCAACAGACTGATGAGTGATATGACAAGCGGATGGGCCCCCAAATGTGTCTCGGCCCATTGATTTCCACTCGGCTCGTAATAAGATCAGCAGACATATGGGTCGCAGCGAGAGCGAAGCGTCAGAGCTCAGGATGAATGGAGGCCGTGCTGTCGAGCCACACAGATCTGTGTTTATCTGGTGGTTCACCTGCGGTTAGACAGACCCCAGAGGAGGTTTGGTGGCTTCTGGGATTTTAAGGATAAACAATGTTAGCTCAGGTTTAGGGCTCAGGTTTAGGGTAAATAAAGAGTAGACAAGTCTGTTGCAGGGACAGGGAATTAATTTAGCTTTATTTACATGGCTATACGACACACTCCAGATTGTTTATCATCTGAATCATTTGCCCAGTGGAAGAATGACATACTGCCTTACACAGACCACATGATAATTCACTGTGTGTTAACAAGCTGAACATTCATTGGCAGGGATTTGCCGGCAGCCCCGTGGTTCCAACATTACCACACCATCTCCTGTCAGATTGTCCTCAGGGAGTAGGAGCTATCCAGAACAATCCATTTACTCACTGTCTTTCCCCTTTTTTGTCTAACTGCCTTTGCAACTGATATTTTAGTGAAGTTGTATCATAGTTTTATGATTACTTTACACAATATGACTGATCAGCCTTTTCTCTCATCTGCTCTCTCTAGCCCAGCGTTAAGCTTCGCCTACCCTTCAACCCCAGTGGCTTTGCACGTGCACCAGCAGCTGATTGGCCGCCAACCGGGAATCGTGGGCTCTGCCTTTGGCCACAGTCCACCCCTCATCCACCCGTCGCCGACCTTTGCCCAGAGGCCCGTAGCTGGCATCCCCCCCTCTGGGCTCAGCGCCAGTGAGCGCTCAACCCTCTCCAACGACTCCTCACAGGTGAGAGCGGCAGCAGGCGCCTGTGCGATTCATCATCACAGGTAATAGATAGCGGCGTCGCTTGCCAGCCACATCTCAGGGAAACGCAGCACGCTAACATGGTACAGGCAGGACCCCCCCTCCACGCGCTTCTCTCCTGGGAGTTTCCTCCTACTTGTGTTGTCTCTTGTTTTTAGACTGCCGAGTGCGGCCCAGAACGTGCCTGCAGCAAACAACAAGGGGCTTGTTAGCATAGAATCCCACTGCTGACTCCATTAATCACTAGAGAGAGAACAAGGATATAGAGAGGGAATATTGACATGGATGGATGGATCCAAAGGGGATTTTTCTCTCCTTCCTCAACCCTTACTGTATGTGCGGGCCCACATTTGAAGTAAATATTCAATGTTTATTACCCGTCCTCCCTGCTGTTTCCCATTGCTTGAATTTTGTGTTATCGCGAATGCGGCCTCATTCAAATTGGGCATACCAAAATTGCCTTTCCCTTTTCCTGAATAAACTAAATATTGCTTTGGGGCCACAGGCGACTCTCATATATTTCAGCGAAGATAGTGTTTCATGTTACATAGACTGACAGGATCACTACAGCTCTGAGAGTCCTGTGAAAAACATCAACATTAGGGGAGTTCACATTTTCAGGGAAAACCAAGGGAAACTTCTTTGATTCTTGTGAGCTTGGTATGTAACAAGAATTCCCCCAAGGGTGAATTTAAGCCAGGGCCAAAGTCAGGTCATCCATTGGTTCAGACAGTGAATGGTTCACTGAATTGGTTCATGAGTTTGTTTTAATTGCTGTGATTAGAGGCGCTAATGTGATACAGTGAATTGCGTAGTTTTTCATTTGTACAGTTCTTGCCTAGGTCTGAGCATACGGAAATCATTATGGCGCAAGCACAGTTGTTTCTTTTCTGCTTGATTAAGTCAATGAGTGATTGACTTATAAGCAGCACATGCATTTTTAATAATATTGCAGAGGATAACATAAGAAATATAAGTAACATAAAATTAAATCTTCTATATAGTCAAATCCATGTAATGGGAAGCTCGAAATGATGAAATATTTTCTGTTTCCACAGACCAAACCAACAAGTGAGTCTGCAGTGAGCAGCACTGGAGACCCAATGCACCACAAACGCTCCAAAATGAAACCAGAGGAAGAGTTGCCGAGCCCAGGTGCAGTCAGCGTACAGGTGAGGATTTTCTGCATTTTTCAGAAAATAGCTCCATAGGATGTTCGTCAGCTGGCTAGTAAATCCACATTCTGCAAACTGGTTGGCAAGTCCCAGAATTCACTGCCGGTTTTTATTTTTAGATTTTTCCACTAGAATAGAAAGCCAATGTAAAGCTGGTGGCTTGCCAAAGTGGTTGCAACAATAGACAAGCTTACCAGCCACTGTTTGTATTTATTTACTGCCATTTTTGCTGTTTTTTTGGTGTTGGTTTCCCACCCTGCTCTTATCAGTTGCTGTACCAAAGCGAAACAATTCATTGATCTTTGGGAGACTAGAAGGAAATTGTTTTTGCTTTTGCTTAATCAACATTTTAAGTGGCTGGAAAAAATGAAAGAGAAACGTGATAACAGTAAGTGTTTGCATCTGCAGGAAAAAAACCTTATTAGAGTCGAAACTCAGGCAGCAGCAAATTCAGCCTGAGGTGTGTGGTGGAAGCCGAGGCTCTCATGAATTAGCCCACACCAACTCTTTGCTCCAGTCAGCCACCTAACTGTGACAGTGAAATATGTCTGGGCTAATAGAGCAACCTACAGCAGGAAAAGGGGGTTAGATTCCTCAAATACTCGCCCCGGCCCTGTCGTATAACAACCCCCAAACACAGAGCAGGGCTTTCAGCGCTACATTTCCGCTCCCCACACTTTTTCTCCCAGGCAGCCAAACAAGGCCAGATTCACAGGGCACTGCGGCTGAGACCTGTAACCAAATCTTTTTTGGCTCTGCCTTTCATGTAAACCAACAGGGCAGTTAAAAAAATTACTTTTATGGCAGATTTGGAGGGACTGATGTTGGAGAGAGGAAGCTTTAATACTTTTATGTTATTCAGTACATTTATTTATAACATCTTTATCACATTGTTGTGCTTGTCGAACTAGAATTTTTTCCCTGCTGTTCCTCAGGACCATCCTGATGGGATGACCCTGGTGAAGGAGGAAGGGGACAAGGATGAGAGCAAACAGGAGCCAGAAGTGGTTTACGAGACAAACTGCCACTGGGAGAACTGTTGCCGCGAGTTTGACACACAGGAGCAGCTAGTACAAGTGAGTAGCACACACACACACACACACACACACACACACACAAACGTCACATTTTAATATCCAGAAATCTTAAAATGGTACAGCCAGTAAATTATGCACAAAAAGGAACAAGAAAGGCAAAACATCTCTGAACTCTTCATCGTTTCGGTGGGCAGAGAAGTGTTCACACCTGACCCCGGTTGTTCTCCAGGACCAGAGTATCTTTTAGGGAAACAGGGAGACACAGCAGGGTGTTTGTAGCTCTAAGATAGGTGAAGACTTACATAAAAAGCTTTCCCGGTACAGTTCAGAAAACACACATCAAAACTACAATGTCTTTTGGTTTGTATGCTGTGAGAGTTTTCAGTGTTTCTTACCTCAAGCTCAGTAGATCCCAGCAACATGAACCGCAGTAGTACTATTCTGCACAATGCCTCCTATCAGGCCACAACCCCTGCCTGCGAGTCTGTGCAGCAGCAAACCTACAGTAGAGTCGGAGCTGCAGGCATTGACTGATACTGCTGCTGGATTCCTGATTGGATCCAGGGACGGTGGTAATGGGGCTCAAAAGCTGGAGAGCACATCTCACAGCTGAACGGGGGTAACTGATTTGGCGGTTTAAGCCTCCCAGAGTCAGGATGTGAGCTTTGTGTACTGCACTGGACCGGCCCTCCTCCTGGCTGTTATCAGAACTCTCACACAGCCTGGGAGATGGATGGCTCTCATCGTATTGCGCCAGAGGGTTCACTGTTAAGCTAAATATTAATGAAATTATGGTTGTGTCACCCCTACTGCGACTACTTACACCGACACTATTAGCTCTGCTGCTCTCTCACGGCCTGTGAACCCCTCACCCGTCATCCAACTGCGAGAGCAGACTGAAGTTAGAGGAGTGGTGAAAATACACCAATATGATGCCGTGAACAAGGGACGCCGGAGTGTACACACACATACACACACACACACATGAAACACACATCACCACACATCTGATAGAAAGATTCTCAGCTCTCCACAGCTGTCTATTTGCCGTCTTGACATTGCAATCCTCAGCCGCGGTGGTAACCCCTATCTATAATTGATATCCTCAGTGCGGAATGGGCTGCCTCCCGTGTTTGAAGGGCTCAGCTCAAAGGTTGAGAATCTTGACAACTTCTTGCCCCTGTTTCAGAGGGCGGATGAGTTAAGGTGGTGGGAGAGGAGGGGAGGATGGCTTTTTAATAGAGGAAAAGCTTGCTCACATCCTCCCCCTACTGTAGTCACACCAGGTGGCCATCTGAACAAAACAATGTCCTCTCATTCCTCCACATATACTATCCAGCCTAACCTTGCCAAGATGCACTTATTATCAGATTGCAGTGCAGACAGACACCAACAAAATCCTTATTAGTTTTCCATTTTCCCATCTTGGAATTGTTTTTTCTTTTTTCTTTTTCTGGCATTTGACTTTCTGATATTGCATTTTATTTCTCATTTTCTATGCACATGCAGATATGCAGAGAGATGCCAATAAAAGTCTTCGCCTACAGAATCCCTGCCCTCTAATTCAGCAGAGCGGACGAGAAAATGCTCTTATCTCTCCGCACCCCCACCCCCCTCAGTAATAGGATAAGTACAGTATTTGGACCACAGTGGCTCTCCTCTCACACTGGGAGGGGTTTGGGGGTGGGGGGAATTTCCATATAACCAAACAATGGAGCGTCCCTTCCCCCTGTACTTGTCTTCTGAAATAGCTTTGGGGAAATATAACCAATTTAACCACTAGGTTGAGCTTACACATGGACTCACACTCAATGACAGCCTTTAAACATGCTACAAAATTAGACTGCTGTGTTGACAGTCTACGTCATGGAATAAATGTTTTTGTGAAGTATTAAAAGTAATGGCTGCACTGGTTCAAAGATCCTTTTTCCTATTGTGGTTGGCCTAATTTTAGAATTAAGCCTTCACACCACCCTCATCGCTTTCCACCTTGTTCAAAAGCACTCCTGCCGTGCTCCTTATGCATATTTTTACACTCTCCAACATGCTCTCACCATGACACGCCACGGCGTTCCTTTATCATCTGCGTTTAAGCGCTCTCGGTGCAGCCGATAAGATAAACATCAGATCTATGCAATTTAGCTCACTTATCTGGCCTACCCAGTCAGCAAAAGCGAGGCGGGTGTCAATTTTAGTTTGCTGTATTTATTTCATTTATTACATTTCAACTCTATACCTCTCCATCTCCCTCTCCGCTCCACATTCTTTTGCTTCCCCATTTTTGGGCATAAACCTCTCCTTCTCTCATTTTCTCTTTCATTTTCTCTCCCTCCCCTCTTTCCCCTCAGAGGGAGCACTTTTAAAGATAAGGCCTGGTGGCTTCTTTAATGTCTCTCTTGAAGTGGGCTTTTTTCACTCTGTTTTGTCGCCGAAGATGCCAGCCCCACACTCCCATAATTCCCTAATATGGCCTTGCTCAACAATCTTTTATTATTCTCTCATGGATCTATTACTGATACTTCACCATGGAGAAATCTACAAGGGAGAAATGCATTTTCAGTGCCCCTTGTATGAAAAAAATTGTATGTAAGCTATATTGTCATCTGTGTGGTAAAGCAGTTTTTTAGTTGAGAGTCATCAGATACAGAGGGACCAAGAATAAGTGTGGTGTTATGAAACTTGATTAAATTTGAATCAGCATATAAAAGTTGACAGTGACATCACACAGATTTGCGACATGAGTTATCATAGTGTGTCATTCTTTAGCTTCTTTGTAAAAATTGACTTATCTATGATTACTCTTCGACCACTTACAAGAGTGCACATAACCTTCAGCTGCTGAACTATTCCAGTATTGTGAACTTGAGAATTTACTGTCACTCTGGACCTGTTAACGACTGATTTTTGAGGATGTTTTAGACTATATATGGAGAGTGTCAGATGGGGTTTGGTGGTCTGTATGTGTGTGTTCTCACAGCATCGGGCCTTTTCCATCCTCCACAGTCTACCACTCTGTTCCAGGTCATCTACATAGGTGGCGCTGTGATGTCCTTGTTCTTAGACGTGGAGCTGGCTCTCCCTGTGTGCAGCCTTGTTGAGGCGACTGCTGTACGCCTCCCTGGTGTTAAAGGGAGATAAATGCGGGCGCAGTCTGAAGCCAGCCCCCCCCCTCCCCTCTGGCTGCTGGCGCAGGCTTTTAATTGGTAAAATGCAGATTTTTTTTGATCAGGAGAAGGATTAGGCTCCTTATCTGTCAAGAGTATCTTACTCTAAGATGAAAAGACTGTGCTGAATTACACATGCCAATTCTAGCTCCCTGCCCCCTGCTCGCTCACTCACATACTCTCATCTTCCCTCCTTCCCTAACTCACAAACATTTCCCCCCTTTTACTTCCTCCCTCCTCCTTCCCTCCCTTCTTTGCATTTTTCATGCTCTTTTTTCCCCCTCTCTTTACACAAAGCACTTCAGCAACTGACATCACAAAAGAGCATATGATTTATTAGGCGGTGTTTGATAAAGCTAAACGGTGTTGCGGGTCCCACAGCTTAGTGAAATTGCCTTGTAAACAGGCCCTCTTTTCATGCACGCTTGCATTCTAATGCATGAGGCCTATGTCCCAGAGAGAGTTTGATAAGGAGACATGGAGATGGATACTGAAGTGGGCAAATGCTGGGAAATAGCAAAAGTAATGCGTGTCGAGATGCGTGAGTATGAGCATTCACATAGGAGGACGGAAAATAATTTTAAATCTCTTATTTCTTTTTTAGACAACATAAAAGCTTAAATCCAAGTGTAAAATTGTTTGTGTGTTTTAGTGCTGTTTATGTTTATGGATGTTTTTGCAATGCACCCAGCAGCAGAGGTTTGGACCCAAAAAATAGTGCCTGCACCTGTATGTATGTATGTGTGTGTGTGTGTGTGTCTGTGTGTGTGCACTCCTCATACGTCACAGGCGGCTTCAGTGTCCCCTGTGTCCGTGTCCCTGGTGCTCCCTGTCGTGCGACTCCCTCCTAAATCCATCTTGGTGGCGTTTTTACAGTTGTTGGCCGATAAGCTGGCAGGGGGAAGATGAATAACCTGCCGCGCCGCTGCTATCAGCACCTGTTTGTCGATTTAGCCGGCCAACGGGGCCTGTCTGCTCAGCATGGAGATTATTGATTCAATAAGAATTGCCATTAGATCATGCCATTAGGTTTCTCGGCGGCCCCTCTCACCGTGCTGTCTGTCCCCCTCTCCCTGTCAGCTCAGAGGCTCATGCATCAAACCCGTCAACGACCTCCTTCATTTGTACAAACAGGGTGTGAGTGTGTATCCGTCTGTGTGTGCGAGTGCGTGCATGCACTTGTGTTGTGCCAGCCACCCGCATGATCCAACACCATGGCGCTCTCCCATCGCTCTCAGCCAGGGGATATTGAATGCTGCTCACAACAGACCGATTGCTTGCCACAGGGATTCCCTCACAGAGAGGAAGAAAAAGAGAAGACGAGTCAGGTTTTTCTGAGGCTCCGACCGAGGTGGGGAGGAGATCAATCTTGGGGAAACTTCACTAACGTCTGTGGTCATCCAGTCCCCAATCATTTTCCATGGAATTAGTCTTGTTTTGTCACTTTGAAATTAAAAAATGTCAAGTGAGAATAATGGAGGTCCTTTGCGGATATATTAGTGTCAATTTTACTCTTTGCCTTTGCTGTCGCACCCTGCTGTTGCCGCGCTGACTCATTTGTCGATAACTCCTCCTTTAGTAGTACTGGGAGGTGAGTGCAGTGTTTTTGTTGTTAGAAGACAAAATGCCTTGAAGAAAGATGAAAAATAGCCTGGTTTATGGTGGATGACATGGTCGTGGTTATGTGCGGGGTCATGATCTGGCCAGTGGGCAGGGCACTGGGAAGGTACAAAGATGCCATTGTCAGTGCAGTGTCATGCCTGGAGGGGAACTGACCCTGGATACTTTATTTGCTTTGGCCCTGCGTGTTTTATTGCTCAACAGTCTTGTGAGTAAGTGCTCAAAGAAAGCACGTTTTCCCCAGACATTTAAAAGCATTCAAAGTCAAGTCTCTATTTATCTCCCTTCCTTCTTCTCTGTTGCCATCCATCCTTCCTCATTCAGCCCCAAGGTAAAAAGACTCTTCTCCGCTGCTCAGGAATGTAATAATACCAGTTTCTTTTGGTCAGGATATTGTGTCTGTCTCCCTGGGTTTAAATTGCTCCCGGAAAGGCACTTCAGAGGCCACCACAGTGTTGTCTGTAAAGGGGAGCCAGATGTTGACTTTTTCCCCAGAGGGTCAATGTCTGCATTACTTTTTTTTTCTCCTCACCTCCTTCATTCCTCTGTAACATCCACCACTTGCTCGGTTTTACAAGACAGTTAGTGAGAAAAGAAGAAGAAAGACATAGAAAAAAACAAAGAGGGAAGGGGATGAAGCAAGAGAAAGGTGGTGCTCACAGATATAATGCTTGGCTGGAGTTGTAAAGCCTTTGCATCTCAGATGCCTCGACTGAACTTTGGATTTCTTGCCCTATCTCCTCAACCCCCTCCCACCTCCCCTTCTTCCTAAGCCTCAGATTGGAAGTTGCCACAGCAGCACAACTGTCAGCACTTGTCATGGAGGGGTGAGGGCCCAATGTGATGCGAAGTGACAGGGTTTTATTTGAAAATCCTGTTCAGATCGGACGCTCAGACTCACAAGTCTGCCTTTTTTCCCCTGTGTTTGTGCAGATTTTAACAGTGAGGCAGAGAAAGAGAGAAAGAGAGAGAGAGAGAGAGAGAGAGAGAAAGGCTAGAAAAGAAGAAAAGAAAGAGTTAAGAGAAATGAGATGGATGGAAGAAATTAAATGGAGAAAGTACTACATAAAAAGAAATGGAAAACAGGAAAGGGAATGTAACATTTGCCTCTCATGTTGCAGAACAAAGATTTCCTCAAGCTGAACAAATTAATTCAAATCAAAATAGCATTGCACTCCTTACTTCATGCTCATGCTCAGACACAGCAAGAGCTTATAGTAATGCATTGATTGCTTGGTTACGAGATTTATTTGCCACTGGATGTTGCACTAGAGCACCAGCATCTCAGACCAAAACATTGGGGGCTACTGCCGACCAGTCTCCATTGACAAAACCAGTAATTTTACAATAAATCCCCAAAATCATCTTCGTTGGTCTTTCCACTCTTCCAACAATCACAAACTCTGATTTGGTCCAAAATAATTCCTTTATTCACTAATGTAGATGAGAAAAACAGCAGTTTCAGTTGCTCTCCTCACTTGCTACTGTTTTAAATCTCATATATGTAACCTTTTAAATTCTGTCACTTTCATTCCTAGCACATCAACAATGACCACATCCATGGGGAGAAGAAGGAGTTTGTGTGTCGGTGGGAGGAATGCTCTCGAGAGCAGAAGCCTTTCAAGGCTCAATACATGCTGGTGGTCCACATGCGCAGGCACACTGGGGAAAAACCCCACAAGTGCACGGTAAGGATATTGCTTTTTTCTCAGTTTACCTTGTTTATTTGCAGATGAAAAGCTATTTTACATGTCACCTGCCAACACAAGATTCAGGCTGTATGAGTGATGTTCTCTTCCTTCTCTCTCTTCCTGCAGTTTGAGGGCTGTGCCAAGGCCTACTCCCGTCTGGAAAACCTTAAGACTCACTTACGGTCCCACACCGGAGAGAAACCTTATGTGTGTGAACATGAAGGCTGCAACAAGGCCTTTTCCAACGCCTCAGATCGGGCAAAACATCAGAATCGCACACACTCAAATGAGGTAATGACAAACAAAGAATTTCATACAGTTACACTCCTTTGATTTTGCCACTCAAATATGGTGTTTACAAGGAACATGTGTCTCACAGCTCATCTTTCTCCTTTCATTTTTAGAAACCGTATGTGTGTAAAATCCCAGGCTGCACCAAACGCTATACAGACCCCAGCTCCTTACGTAAGCATGTGAAGACGGTGCACGGGCCGGAGGCACACGTCACCAAGAAACAGCGTGGAGATTACCCGCGCCCTCCGCCCCAACCACGGGAGCCTGGGGGCAACGGCCAGGGCCGGTCACCAGGGCAACTGCCCCTGGGTGGGTATACGGACCAAAGGGAGTACAACCATGCTACCTCAAAACAGGATGAATGTCTGCAGGTCAAGTCCATCAAGACAGAGAAGCCCATGGTGAGACTTTATTTAAGGGTAGTTTCCTGATACTCACACCTTTAACAATATTTTAATTCTTTTCTAATACTTACTACTAATTCCTTTACTTTAACATAGTCATTTAAACATCTGATATTTAGGTTTCTGTATGATTTAACATTGATTTGGGGGCATGCACATTTAACACTGAAGTCTTCTAACGTACAAACGTTTTCTTCTATCCGATGCTTCGGCATTTCTCTCCTTCCCTTTCTAAGGACAGTGGGTAATCAGGTGAGATGGGTATCCCTTTATATTGCATCTATAAAATATTCTTTGCAATTCTGACTTTTTCCTTTATTTTTCTTTTGTTTTATTGTCTGTTGGACATTTTCTCATCCTATCACAACTGCTTGACTCGACTTTCACCCAAAACTCGCCAGATTTGTTCTCATTGTAGGTTTCCCTCATCCTTCACATTCATAAAGATTATTCTTCTCATTCCATTGTACAACACTTTGAAGAGTGGCAATCATTTTTACCAAAAGCAGTGCATTTTTTTCCTGAGCAATGCCCATGCCTTTGGTCAGAACTGGGCACTGAAAGTATGCCTGATACTGCCCAGGGCTCCATTGTGCAGCCACATTCATTCACACAGTAAACAGGATGAATACCCGCTAAACACTGTTGACACTTGATGCCAAAAAAGTAATTCCATTATTCCTCAGTGCAACATAGTTCCTAAAATGTGATAAACAACTTAATTAGACACAAGCCTTTCTCACAAGAGGCCTTTATCTATTTGTCTTGTCCTCTGAAAACAACCCCAAACATGATTTCTCTTTTGAAATATTTTTTTTTGTGTGGGTGTCCCGATTGCATCAGGGGAGGTATTACTCATGCCCCAATAATGTACAAAACTTTGTCTTCCAAGCAACTTTTTTCTAAAAGAATAAATGCAAAAGTCGGTTCTCTTGTTTGAAGAACCAGCTCAAACTGCAATGATTACGCAAGATAATTATATGAACACATGAATAGAATTATGTTTCATTATGATCAGTCATCTTTTATCAATAATTATTACTGTCTGATGTTATAGAGAATGCATCCATCACAATGATTACATTATCTCATTGTTTGTGACATACAACACTGTATATCTTCCCATGTGTTACCTGAAATAAAAATCTTATTTCTTTTCTTTCCCTTCTCTCAATTTTCCTTCCTGGTCTGTGTCTGTCAGACGTCTCAGCCAAGCCCTGGCGGTCAGTCTACATGCAGCAGTGACCAGTCCCCCATCAGCACCTATCCCAGCAGTGGAGTCCAGCTTGCTGTGAGCGCCGGACGCTCGCCAGGGGAGGGGCTGGAGGAGAACGAGGAGAAAGAGGAAAACGATGAGGCGGATGAGGAGTGTGAGGGTGAGCCAGCCCCCATCATGGACTCCACAGTCTCCACAGCAACGACAGCCATGCTGACCCTGCAGGCGAGGCGAAGTGTTGGCCGCCCCGTGCGCTGGATGGAGCACATCAAGATGGAGAGGCTGAAGCAGGTGAATGGAGTGCTGCCCAGGCTGGGGCCCGTGTCCCCTACACCGCCCCCAAAAGGTTCCACACTACCCAACATCCTGGGGAAGGGTAAGATTCACTTTTGTAAAGTTTAATTTTGTTTGAATTTGAGGTCCAAGTGGGTATGGGAACATTTTTCTTAATAATTAAGATGTTTTATAAAGTCTACAACCCTCACAAACAGCATGTAGTATTTTGACATGGCTTTGAGCACCTGTAAAAACAAGCACCTGTACACAGAATTTATACATCACCACAAATATGTGTACAAATCATGTTGTGAGAAATAAATTATCCTGAATTCCATCTTTCTGATTTTGGCTAAAGCATTCAGGCATAACAAATGCTTAAAATTTACTGTTCCGCTGGAAAATGGTATCAAAACCATATCAAGCCATATATCATATCAGTGAAAATAGCATGTAACAATGTTTCATGGCAAAGGGCTGCTATTGTCTATGGCAACATCTGTTTGAGGGATCTCTCCACACTTAGATTTAACTTACTTGGCTGTTCCTCTCTCATCCTCCTGTAGCTTCTCCTTTCACCGCATAATTTCCTTGTTCTCTCTATCAGTGTCCAAACTTTCTTCATTCCTTTTTGTCTGTCTGTGTTTCCCCCCAGGATCCTGCCTGGGCAAGCAGTGGGGGGTGTCTGCTCCTCAGCCACCTGCTCATCCTGAGCTGGGCAGCACAGAGCTAACAGTGCTTAATTTGCTCCGAGACCGGCGTGACAGCAGTGGTAGCACCACCAGTTCAGCCTACCTGAGCAGCAGTCGGCGCTCCTCAGGCATCTCCCCCTGCTTCTCCAGTCGACGCTCCAGCCAGGCTTCCCAGAGTGAGGGTACGATGGCAGCCGCCCACCACCGCCGCAACCACAACCTTAGCTCCACCGACTCTTACGACCCTATCTCCACTGATGCCTCCCGCCGGTCCAGCGAAGCAAGCCAGTATGGAGGTGGGACAGGAGGAGGAGGAGGTGGAGGGATACTCTCAGGTGGGGGCTGGGGAGGTGTGGGAGGAGTAGGTATAGGAGGAGGGTCCCGGGGGATGCTCAATTTAACTCCAGCGCAGCACTACCATCTGAAAGCCAAGTATGCGGCAGCAACTGGCGGCCCACCTCCCACGCCTCTACCGAACATGGAGCGCATGAGCTTGAAGACTCGCATGGCCATGATGGATGAGGGTGGTAGCAACCACTCTTTGCCACCTCTAGTCAGGCCACATCGCTGCAGCGATGGCACCAACGGGTACACCAATGGGTATATAGGGCATGCAGGTTACAGAAGGAGGGTCTTCTATCCTGGTGAGGGACCATTGAATGGAAACAGGAGGGCCAGTGACCCAGTGCGGACGCAGGCTCCTGATATTTGCAGTCTGCCCCCAGTGCAACGCTTCAACAGCCTTAACAACCTCCACCCTCTTCCACCTCTGTCTCATCATTCTACACCTGAAACTCGCAACTTTAGCCTACAGAACTACACACGCTCAGAGGGCAACCTGCAGAGAGGCCTGCAGCACTCACCGTACACCCCTAGCATTGCAGAACATGCAGCCTTAGAAGCCCTGGCCATGGAGGACGGGGAGGCTGGCCTGTTGCTTGGGGATGAGGATATGCTACCAGATGACCTGGTGCAGTATCTCCACTCCCAGGTTCAGGTGGATGGTGGCTCCTATTTGCACATTGAGGACCAAATAGCTTCTATCCAAAGGGACACCTCCCATCCATCTATGGAGGAGATAGAACAGATCCAGACTTCAGGGTTGAATATAGCCTTCCCTGGGTCCCACAGTCTCCAGAACCAGCAGATAGTAGAGCGGAAGAGTCCTAGTAAACTTCCTATCCAGTGGAATGAAGTGAGCTCCGGGAGTGCTGACAGGTCTCCTCAGAGGGAACAAAACCACCAGACACAGTGTGGAAGGTGGTCTGGCTCAGAACATGGAGCTGTATCTGCACCTTTTGGCAGGTTTGGAAACATGGTGGTTCAGCAGCAAGTGTCCCTTGATTTCCAGAACAGTTGTGCCCAGGCTAATCAGTCTCAAAGTGCTTGCTGTGCCAACCCTGGGGTGAAGCTAGAGACATCACCTAACTCCTGCATGGAGATGAGAGGTTCTGGTCACAACTCTACAAACACCTTCGGAAGGCCAGCCTTCTCACAGATCATCGATGGGCCTCTTCCACAGAGCTTCAAACAGCAGGCCTCCAATGGGCCTCAAAAACAGAGCCACTTCCAGCAGGACCACAACAGTAGCACCTCTTGCCAGGTTGGGAACAACTTAGTCCTTAGCAGGGTCTCTATGGACAACCTCTCCCAAGGAACTGCTCTTCATCACAATCGGCAGGTCCATGTCCCTCGCCCACCGATCAACAGTTACAGGAACTTGGTCAGGACCCAACAGTACCTCAATCCCGAGAACTCCGGTGAAATCCAGGCTAGTCTCAACCAGCAGCAACAACTGCAGATAAGTGGGGACCACTGTTCCCTTGCTCATCAGGTATCTGGGCTGAAACTAGAGGCCCCAGACCATGGATACTTAGAGCACGGCTTTGGTGACTGCCTTTCTTACGAACCAGAGGATCGCAAGGCCTCCTCGTTCCCTGTCCTGGAGGACCAGTGCTTACTGGACTCCATGGCTGAGTCAGTGGGACAAGGTGGTGGCAGTGGCAGCGGGAACTCAGTTGCCCTTCTCTCCCCTGGTGCAGACCAGGTTACCAGCACAGTAGATGGCAATGTGCCTGTTGTATTAGATGAGGGAGTAAGTCTGGACTTTGGTGCCATCCTGGAGGATGGCTTTGACCAGGGCAGCCTGGTTTCAGGAGTGTTGAGTCCCTCCATCTTCCAGGGTCTGTCCAGGACCTCATCACGCCTGACCACCCCTCGAGCTTCTGCAAACTTCCACAGTGTGGCCCCTGGCCTAAACAACATGGCAATTGGAGACATGAGCTCTCTCCTCACCACACTTGCTGAGGAGAGCAAGTTCCTGGCTATCATGCAGTAGCTGCTGCTCTCTCTCTCTCTCTCTCTCAGCTTTCTCCTCCCTTAGGACAAAGGAAAAAAAAGGAAGAGAAAAACTCTGGTGTATGTGAAGACTAAGACCAAAGTGGCAATTATAAGAACTTTATTATGTACTTTAAGTGTTGTGGAACAGGCAGTTGCCAAACTGATTTATTTTGTAAAAATGTCATCCCACACAGAAATGGGATGCGTCAAAATTATGTATAGATGAATAGTTATATTCCTTTTCTGGAATGTAGGCTATTTTTGGAAGCTCTTCTCTTTGTATTACTATGTGATGGTGAGCAAAAGCTTGCTTCTTTAAAACAGTATTCTGTGTATTGTCACTGTTTTTGCTGTACACACTGATGGTAAAAATGCATGTATTCAAGGTTAAACATGAACACTGTCTATATAACTACATAGACTAGCCCATGTGCCAAGTATCTACCGTTCTGATCTCACAGGTACAAAGCCGCTAAATCCATTCTTGTTACAGCAGGTCAGACATGGGTCATTAATTTAACAGGCCCTGGTGATAACTTTATATATCATAGGTTTTAATAAGTGGTGTATTTACATTGGTTGTTATTTTGTTTGTATGTTACTTTTGTGAATCTGTAAATGTTTCAGTGCTTCTACCAAGTTTTACCAAGTGGTGTTTTTTGTCAAGAGTAACTGCGGTATGGTATCGAGTCCAAAAAAATGGACACATCCAAGTCTTCAAGGCACCGTAGATAGTTGTCTACTTGATATCTAAATGGATCGATTTAGTTAGTCTGCTAAGGTACTCACAAGTGTATATAACAGTGTTTTTATATTCTGTTTGTGATCATTTGATTATTGACGTTGGATTGCACGGTTGCTTGGAGCTGATATGAACATGGACATTTTCTCCTTGATGATCAAAGGTCCCATTTGGTGCTTTATGTATGCTTACATAAATAGATATGATTACTTTATGTTTTTTTAATTTGTCTTAATGGCCGGCAGTGGTCCACAGCACATGAACTCCCCTCTCATGATGATAAATGCTGTAAAGTGATGTGATTTGTTTCGTAGGAATTCATCCTTCTCGTTTTGTCCAAAGCTCTTAAATTCAGAATGTGTACTGCCATCAAGTATTGCAGTGACTTTGTCAACAGTGTTAGTATTGCCTTCCAGTCTTGCGTGACTGAACACAGAATATTGAGTAGTTTACCTTTTATTCAGCGTCAAAACAATGAGGTACAAATTGTTTTACTGTTCTTTGGTACTTTTGTCATTTTTGTAGCTGTGCATTGATGGTGGGTTTTTTTTTTGTTTGTTTTTTTTTTAAAAAAAAGTAGAAATCATTTCCTTTGAAGGAAGGAAATTACATTGAGGTATGTGCCTTATAAGTATCTGCCTGTTGGTAAAGAGAAAGATCACTGCCAATCTTCCATTGTGAATTATGAAAAAAATTAAAGATAAACATTTAAAGTCTCTTGTGAGACCTGAAAAAAGATAAAATGACAGATCATTTATATAAGAAAAGTCTGAATATCAGAAAAGTTAAGATTTGCGAAATGCATTCTACTTTTCTTTGATTTTTTTTTTTTTTTTAAGTTTCACAACAATTATTGTGCTCTTTTATATATAATATGTAAATACAATACTCTTTCTTTAGGTTTAGCAGAGGATATGGGGAGTATCCTGGGGCCAATAAAGAATTGACTTTGAAAGCAGGGATTCCCAGGCCCTGGGTTGAGGCCAGACAGATCTGGCTCAGAGCGGAGCTTCAAGGGCCCAGCACTGCCCCTCCGCCAGAAGAGCCACTTTGCTCTTTTATAACTGACTACAAATGTTTGTATGGTTTTAATAAAAATTGAAATTATATTTTAAGTCTCTTTTCTTCTTTATGTGCTGGGTTTGATAACATATGAACTGCAGTGGTTTGAATTATGGTTTTGTTTCTATGGAGACAACAACCAAGATAGAGGATAAACAGGACAGCGACTTCTGTACTTGTGCACACACTCAGTGTTACTATAAATCAAACCACATCCAAAGAAACGTTTTGCAACTTAACTCAAAACAGTACATAAATATATAATCTGATGTTTCTTTAGATTTTTGTTTGGGAACACGCTAATCTCATTAAAAATAAAATAAACACAAAGTTCTGAGATTACTCACCAACAGTAACTTAATTCGTGGAGAAAATCTCGAGCTTCTGATGCCCTCTTCTGATCATCACAAGAAATTACAATACATTGCAAGGCGCGAGCTATGCAGTGTGATTTTCATCCACATGAATTGGATAACATGGTTATAAATCACTTGTTTGGTTACATATTTACATTAAAAGCAAGTCAAGCCCCTCATCTCTCTGTTGAGATTAAAGTCAGTAGGTGTTACTATCCCTGCTCTTTAACAGACATCTCCACCAGTGGTTATTCCCTTATAGTGCACATGTATTTACAGATCCTTTAAGGCTGACGGGCCATCAGCTCTTATCAGAAGTCCTTTTAGCACATTTAAGGCAAGCGCAGAGAGCTCTTGCATCACTCCCTAACTTTCCAGACGGAGAAAAATGGGAATCTATTCTAAGCGAGTCTCCCATTATGCTTTTTGAGAGGCTCAACACAAGTGCAATCATGTGACGGAAATGAAGGGTACAGTTACTTTCCACTGCAGAGAGGGAGCATGAGAGCTGTAAATTGTTACAACTGGATACGAGATGGGCCGTTTTTACTTCTGATGCTCACGAGGCTGCAGCAATATCCCCTTTCACTCTTTTGCCATCTTCAGACTGCACTTAATGGGGTAGTAGGATACAGCTAACATCCAGTTGTGAAATCTATACACATGTTCCATGACTGTTTCGCTTCCAATCCAACACATTTACCAATCTTATATGAATCGAGGTACTGATAAACTTCACGTACAGGACATCATGTCATTCATGATGGGGATAGAATGAAGAAAGGGGGTTTGGTATACAATAGGAAACATTTTATTACTAAAAAGTTGTCTTATACCGAAGGTGCTTTTTCAGCAGAGTTTCCACAACTATTCTTTATTGAAATCACAAGATTGTTTTTTAACCACTTAATGGAAAAAAACAAATAATCACACATGAAATGACATTAACTGTGGACTATATACAACAATGGGAGAGGAGGGTCACAGGTGTGGCTTCAACAGGCCAGCACTGTTAGGTGTTTTAACACACTAGGCTCATACAGGAGGCACTTGAATGTGAGAGCCTTAAGAGCCAGGACCTAGCCAGAGTGCTGGAGAGGGAGGAAGGTAAAAAAGATGTATAAAACAATGACTACCTGCTTTGGAAAAAAAAAAAAAAAAAACCTCTTCAAGGAGTACATAATATGCATCTATTCCTTCGGTTCAGACCACAAGGCCTGAAGACTTGGTTAGAAGTGGGGGGGGGTTTGCTGTCACATGTGGGACACTGATGCACATACAGAGCATTTACACAGGCCTGCACCACAGAAATCTAGAGCACAAAGGGTGCACATTCAAAAGCATGCATCGCCCCACAATGAGAATTGTGGTTAAAAAGAACTGATGTATTTAGACATCTGCAACTACAACAAAACTCAACTGTCTGCTGCTTGAGATTGTTAATGCAATAGACATACAGTATTTACAGGAATTATATTTTTCTTTAAAACATCTGTCACTCCAATGCCAGTTAAATTTAAAAAAAAAAAAAAAGTCCATAACTGCATTGCTGGGTATGAGGGGAAGTTTACAATGATAAATCGCAAAATCAATGTCTTCGAGAATGGCTACCATTTCAATGATCTATTTACAATAAAACACAATTATGTATCCATAAACAAAATAAAGTTGAGGAAGAACATAAATCCATGACATTCTGAATAGAAGTCTGTGGGTTGGCTGCTTCAACTGCAGAGTTCCTGTCAGAGCTGGTTTAGTGGTTGGTTCTATGTCCGCTCTGGGAGTGTGTGGTGTTCAGGGATGTCAGATTTTCTCCTGGATAAAAGGGTGCTGCAGAGCCTGGTTGATGCTGATGCGTTTGGCTGGGTCAAGCATCAGGGTGCCATCCAGCAGGTCCTTCAACTGCATCACCTTCTTCCTCTGGTCCTCAGGCAGTCGCTGGCCTCCTATCATGTCTGCCAGCAGGTCTTTGGTGGGGTTGATGGTGCTCATCACCGTCACCTTCTCCTGATGGAGCAGAATTATGGACAAATGACAGGAGGTGTTGAGTTGAATCAATAATGACATGTAATATATTACATAAATAACATTTTACACATTGTATGATGTTCATTTTCATCAGGTTAAAACCTAATGTAGAAGTCAGAAGGAACACCTTACCCTTTCTGTCACTTTGTCGACTTCAATGTACAGGAAGTTCAAATTCTGATCGAAGTGCTGGTCTTTGAACAAGCCTTTACGGATCATCTGCGGAAAGAAAACCATGATATTGCATCAGCCAGAACTTCTTGAGCACCGCATGGAAGAGCAACACGCCTCACTTCATCTAGGAAGGGGAAACAATAAGCAACAGTGAAGCAACTGAAATTGTATGATGCAAGCTTACCTTGTTGGGCATCTTGCCCTTGAGGTCCATAGCTAGTTTGATCATGTGATTGTTAGAGGATCCAGGAAACAGGATTTTGCCAGTGTAAAGCTCGTACAAAGTGCAGCCAACAGACCACATGTCAATCCCATAGTCGTACGGCTTTCCTATGACTGAGACAGAAGGAAATAGTGAGCGAGGTCCAGTTCTGAGTGCAATTTATTAATGACAAGATTAGAGGCGTGTACAAATACTGCAACTTACTGATTTCTGGAGCTCTGTAGAATCTGCTGACCAGGTATGGTGTGATGTCGTTGTCAGCAACATGGGACGCAGAACCAAAATCACACAGCTTCAAAATGGTCTTTGACTCATTCACCTTTTAAGGACAAAAACTAATTTAGTACACACGAGATTAATCATTCTTTAACCTCATTCTGAACTCGAGTGTTTCCACTGTACCAGGATATTGTCGGGCTTGATGTCGGCGTGGAGGATGTTGCATCGTTTGAGCAGCTTGAGAGCCAAGAAGAGCTGCTGACTGTAGGATCGCACAGCCTTAATGTGGAGCCCGACATCTTTACCGTATTTCTTCAATACCTCTCGCAAATTCATACTGTGGATGAGAACACAACAGGTAATTAGGAAGTGAGGCCATCATATAAATGCTAAACAACAGTAATAGATGCACACTTCTCAACCGATGAAAAGAAAGGAGTAGTGTTTCCTTTTCCAGTACCTGAGAGGCTCGAATACCAGACAAAGATGCTGCTTGTGGTAGAAGTGCCTGAACAGACGAAGGCAGTGGAACTTGTCATCAGGATCTGCATCATTCAGCTTCTTGAGGAATTCTAACTCTTTCAACCCAGTCTTTTGCCTGTTGACCAAAAAAAGTTATGTTTTATTGTTGTTCCTCCACATGATTATTGCTGTTGAGTGTAATTGTATTTGTAAGTATCTATACTTATTTGGATATACATTTGACATTCATGTAGAAATGCTTTTATTGCCTATAATAAAAGGCATGACTCACATGAGCTCATTGTTTCGTATGATCTTGACTGCCACCTCCTGGCCAGCCCTGGCGGTGTCCCTGGCTCTGATCACGTTGCTGAAAACACCCTGGCCCGTGTAGCCATAAACGTCATAACGCTTGTCCAGTGTCTCCCCGATGTTCACCCCTAAACAACCACACAAAGCACAAACTTACAGACAAGCCTAGACAGGAGACATTACTCGGACATGGTTGTAATGGTACACTGCCATAACGTTAAGCAAGCACTGATGAATGTTTCCAATGGTACTGACACACTGCCTCCAGATAACGGAGAAACACAAGGATGAGGTAGGCAGCACTTACGATAGTAACCCTCAGCATCAGTCCAGTTGTCCCTGAGGTTAGGGTTCTCCTTGAAGTCCTTCCCTACACCTGCTGCTCTCATCCTGGCACTCTGCAGAAACAACACATAAAAGGAGGTCAGTAGCTCAATAAGAGAGAGCTGAGATGTACTACAGCTTCCTGAATTGAAAATACCTACATCAAAGTCAGCAGCAAACATGTCATCTGACTCTGTAAACATGTCGGGGGCTGAAGGCTTCTTTGGGTTGGCTCCTGAAACAAACAAAAACAAGAGAACGACACAGGATGAGTTTCTCGTCATCCACCATGTTGTAAAACAGAATATCTGGAACATGTGTTTGATTCACATACTCTGCAGAGCTCAAAATATGCTGCAGGTGGCAGAGACAGCCAGGCTTTGGATTACAAGCCAGCAACTGAATGAACACATGACAGAAAGAAACAAAATTAAAATCCCTGCATCACACAACTCTGCACACAAATCAAGCCACCAAATGCCATTTTAGTTTTGCATAGACTGGTATTCTTTGGTCAGTCTATGACACAGTGTGAAACAGACCACAGAAAATGTGTGGTAGTTCCAAACTGCAGGGAAATGCAAATACGAATCCACATTAATAATATCATTCTTTTTAAAAAGGCAGGGGGGCAACCGCTACCAATCAGCTTTCATCTTTGTTAATTAGGACTTCCTCCATATCTGCTAAACTGACTGTGACTGAATTGGGGAAACTGTTTTCATAGAAAGCGAAATGCATTTTTGGGTTACTATACAGACAACTAAAAAGAGACTATTTAAAAGCGATTGGTATCCTTGATAGAGCTGTCAGCTGTTCAGATTCTCATCTCCGTGTTCACTGAAGGCTGAGCTCTTCGGTGATAAAAAGGAGCAGAAGAATCTTTTCTAAGCTACATTTCAAAAGGTTTAAGTGATGGGTGACTCCATTCTGCCACAGATAAAGTATATGGAGCTACTTGTATGCTGGGCCTGTTCCTCATCCTATTCTAACTAAGATTTCAAGCGAAGCGTGGCTGATGTCTTTTTGGTAACTAGTGTGATCATACTTCTGCACTTCAGCAGACATGGAGAAAAAAAAGCATTGATTGGTAATGGTGAGAGGATAATGAGATTCACCCCATGAGGAGGCACCACTTCTGGAAAAAAGTGTTTAGGACAATGATTGACCTGTGTGCCAATTTACACATAAATCTGAACAATTCCAGCGAATATATCGGAGAGATATTTGATTTTTGCATCCTGTCACAAGCCTTCACATATATTTTTAGAGAAATGAGTTAACTCGAGTGCACAGGTTCATTCAGTTGGCCTTGTATGCCAACAGATAGGATCATTTTGACCAGGACATTACCGTCTTTCTCCTGGGCGATGAGGTTGTGCTTGGCTTTGATGCTGGCCTCAAAGGTGTTGAGGTTCTCGCGTTCGTACTCTTTGACGTCTGCGGCTACTCGCTCCAAGATGTCATCGGGTGAGGGTGAACGGCTGCGTGTGCTGCTCTGAGGGCTGCTGGGCTCTGACACCATGTTGGTGTCGTCATTCACAACTCTGTATTTCTGTACAATGGCAGGAATTGTGTGGACATAAGAAGACATCTCAAACATTGTCAGCCACGGACATTAGTGTTTTTTGTTACGGTAGACAGGCCGCTATATAAAGAGTGTAACTTATAGCTTATTCACAAATACTGGATTAATATGGCAGGTAATACGACAGCAGGTTTGGATCACAGTAGGTGTATTCAGACCTGGACAATTGCCAGGCGCTGCTGGCGGCGCTGTTCAATGAGAGCCTCTTCATCTACCTCCTCTCCGTCAAAGTCCTCCAACCTGCAAGCACAAACAAGGCTTTAAGAAATATGGAGCATCATTTCCTGTACTATCATCTGAGGTACCCGATCAGCTCCATGTTGTCTGACTGGATCACAAAATGCCTATTTACATGTTCTCCAAATCTTTGAGCCAAAATAAAAAGTAGCCTTGATATTATATTACATATAAAAACACAATATTAAAACAACTGCCTCTTTAGGAATAGCCGATGCAGAAGGGCTAATATCTTCTTTTACTCACACTTCTTCCTCCGAGGATTCCTGGTCGACTTTCATGCCCTCTGAAAGGCTTCCTTTGAACTTGTCCTCGTCTCTAGTGCGTCTTCTCCTATCCCGATCGCGGGACATTGAGCGTCGGTACTGTCTGAGCCTGCCATATCTGTCTCTGTCCCCAGACCTGCAAGGCATTAGAAGTCAAGGAGGGATTGTTAATTAGCTTGTAAAAGTTTTAACCTGAAGAAAGGTCTCAACACTACTACTGGGAGCAAGCAAGAGTCCCACAGAGAAACACGAAAACATCTCCAACCTCCCAAAATATGACAGATGCCAAAGTTTGCCTTTGATTAAATAAAACACATCGGTGTAACAGAAATGAAAGACAAATCAAAGTTATTACTAAGTGTCATCACCTGTGTCCTAATGGAGACCGCCTGCGGGGGGAGGAGCGGGAGCGTCGTCGTGGGGATGGGGACCTCCGTCTTAGAGGTGAGCGACTCATCCTGCGGCGAGAGGATGATCGGGGACTGTTCTCTCGTGATCTGTCTCTGCCTGGCCCTGCGTCTGGTCGGGGGCGCTTCCTGTTGAAACATCAGGGGAGCGGGCAGACGGGTTGAACTCTACATTCTACATTGTCAATTGAACAAAACCGCTATGTGCAAAACAACAACTGGTGCTTTCAGACCAAAGAGTACTGGGGAGTCTGAGAGAACTGCCCACTGGGGAGCTGCCACAAGAATACAGCAGAATTACCATAAATATAAACAAACGGTCAAATATTTCATCTCTCTACATCTTTGTGTAGTGCATTATTGATGTGTGTGGCGTTTCACTCAAGCTGAAAGATGTTTTTAGGCAACTTATTTCACTGTGAGGAGTTATAAACGTCAAAACAACTTCCACCAACCTTAGTGGGGAGTCCTGCCTCTCAACATCTCTTCTCCTGAGGTCTGGGGAGCGGCTGCGGCCCCTCCTGGGCGGGGACCTTGTCCTGGGTGGAGAGTTGCTCTGTTTCGATGTCCTATCTGAGGCGCTGGCCGAAGGGTGGTGGGCATCTCTGTGGCGAGGGGAAGCGCTGCGTTTTCTCATGGGGCTGTGAGGACCTCGTCTGTGAGGAGAGCGGTTCTCTTTCCCCGATGAAGCGTCCTTGGATGGGGACTTGGCCGGCCGTTTGTCCCGGTCAGCATCGGATCGACTCGGCCGCTCTCGCCCGGGTGATCGGGACCGCCGGCTCGCTCTCTCCTGGTTTGGTCTGTCGTCGCGCGGTGGAGTCGGCCGTTTATCGGTGCGGCTGCCTTTCTGCTCTCCTCTCCAGCTCGAGGGGGAGTTGGACTTCCTGGTCCTCTCCTTGGACCTGTCAGTGCTGTCCGAACGCTTTCTGTCTTTTGACCTGCTCCTGCCGCGCCCTCTCTCTTTAACGCCTGTGTCCTTGGTGGTTTTGGTCACCTTGTCCTGCTTAGACTCCTTGGCCTGTCCTAGCTTGTCTGCAGACTTACTTCGACTACGACGTTTGGTGCTGGACTTACTTCCCTCTGTTGAGTCCCGTCTAGATTTCCCACTTTTCCCCCCTCTGGGAGATATGGGTTTACCTGAGCTGCCCCTTTGACGCTGTTCTCCATTTCTGATCCTAGCATCTCCATCCTCTTCGGATCCAGAGTTATAACCCTGAAGGATCAAACCCATGCCTGACTGAACCTTCCCCTCCATCAACTGGCTGTCCAGCTCAGCTTTGATCATGGCCCTCTGTTTCTCCAAATCCTCCAGCAAGGCCCTGTCGTCCAGACTTGGATTTCCAGAGGAGGGAGAGGATTCAACTTTTTTGTGGCTGGAGGAGCCAAAGAGGACAGCGGCGGAGGGAGACGAGCCCTCTTTGCGTTTGTGTTTCCTGTGTTTGTGACGATGTTTTCGTTTGCGGTCCTTGTCCTCATCAGAGGCATGCTTGTGTTTTTTGTGCTTACTACGATGCTTGTGTTTTTTCCTCTTGTGTTTACCGCTGCTGCTGTGATGTTTGGACCCTTCTTCTGTCTTCTCGCCATTAGTTGGTGCCTCCTCCTGGGGACGAGACAACGCATCAGCTTGACAATTTGTTTGTGTGAAAATCATCTCAAAACAGAAACTCAAAAGAAAATCTTCAATTTTATATGGTTGTATTCTTCCAGATTGTATCAAAAGAGTTATAGATGAGTATGAATATAGGGTTATTCAATTTAGATTAGGGTTAATTATATGAAACGATTATCATGGCAACATAAATATGGGTATTATCTGAATTATGTATTTATTTTCTCTGTTTGTACAGTAGTTTTTAATGTAGGGCTATCATTGTGTGTTTGTGATGTGGTCTTGGTGAGATCAAAAAAATAAAACAGTTGCACGGACCAAAAATACACCTCCTTTTAAATATAGCTTTGTGGAAAAACTGCCAAATATTACATCGTTTATATCACTATTTGCTATTGAATGTGTCCAGATTGAGGTGCAGACACGGACAACAACATGAAACTGAATTTAACGTAGAAAGTTTAGGTCAGAATCATGGCATCATACCACTGAAGATAATTAGGGCTGCTGTTGTCGACCCCTACCTCTTCCTCCTCTTCCTCCTCCTCAGACATGTCTCCGCTGTCCTCATTTCCACTTCTTTCGTGGCTTTCCAGGTCCTGCTTCCTGTTTCAAAAGAAAACAATCTCAAAATAAACACACAATATTACACATTTGCGGTAAAAAAAAACCTGCCAATTAATCTGAATTCGCTGATTTATGTGACAGAATTATCGTAATTGACCACACTGCGATACAAATTTGGAGATTTGGACAGCACAATTATTCAGTTTATAAATCAGACGAACAATAAATTAAATTAAAAAACATGGCCACAGTGCATAAACTGAGCATAATCCCTTGTTGTATCAATTAATAAATATCAAGGGAACCAGGGCTTGTACAGAAGCTTTCTTTGGCTGTCTCTCCCCCAACACTAGTAACCACTGACAACCTGGAAACCTGTGATTGAGGTGTCATTAAAATAATTCCCAACAGTCTGTCCGGGGATGAAACACTTGTTTTGTTGTTGTGTTCAGTAATAAGATCACTTTGAATAAAATACTAAACTTAGCAGGGATTTTCTGTGCATTTTATTAATGAATGAAAAGACCATATAAACCGATATGCTCCTCCAGGGTTAATTAGCGGTTATGCATTTATAAAAATACCGCCTTAGGATAAATCCATCACCCAGAAGACAACTTATAAGTACAAGTTAGATCGGTGATTAACATTAGCTTGGCAGCAAAACCTTGGTTACGTAATGTGCCGAATTTAGCGAGAAACTAACAGAAATGTTAAGGCTGGTGGTCGCAGACAGAACTGTGCTTGTGAGCCTGAAAAACGACACTCGTGTGTGTCACCATGGAAACTTCCCCCCCGGAGCACGACCGCCAAGACGATTTTCACTCATTAGCTCGGACACGCTAACGGTTCTTAAGCTACAACCCCGAGGTAGCTCCCAGCCACGCTCACTTACGCTCCCAGCATCGTTGCATGCCAACCGAATACCCGCGTTTAACTAGCCCCAAGTCGTGTAGCTACACTTTATTGAAGAAAATAGAAAACACCGCAGTTGAGCCACACTTCTATGCGCTATGCGTTTTAGCCGAAACTTAGTGCTAGGTGAGCTAAAGAACGTTAGCTCGTCGGCTAAAGAACGTTAGCCAGCCGTTGGCTAAAGAACGTTAGCTCGTCGGCTAAAGAACGTTAGCTCTTCGGCTAAAGAACGTTAGCTCGTCGGCTAAAGAACGTTAGCTCGTCGGCTAAAGAACGTTAGCCAGCCGTTGACAAGTAATTTAGCCAGCCCCGGCAACAACGTGAACCTGTTCCTCTGGCTAACCTGCGTCCTTCTAACTCACAGAGCGGTTCCCTTCCGATTACCGACGGGGGAAGACACTTGCACCTTAATACCCCGAACGTCTTATCTTTAATTAAACTACTTACACGTGTTCGTTGCCATTATTCATTCTTGTGGACGCGATGTCCATCTCAACGTCGGCCATTTTCGTCAGTTGAGGGGGGCCTTTTCTTCTTTGATTGTATTTTTTTTTTTTTTTTTTCCGCCACACAAGTACGACAGTGTCAGGACATTGATGTGCCCTCTGTTGAGCTGGCGGAGCACTGCAACCAGGATTCGTGCACTTAAACACTTCTTTTGTCCACCACCAGGGTGTATGCTTGTGCGGCTTATAGTTTTCAGGCCAGCATTCCGTTTTACAACATTAATGGCCTCAATATATGAACACAACAGGAGGTTTTAATAAATAAGATGACATGACTCGACAGAGAGATGTCAACAGGACTGACCTGAGCCAAAATAAGACAAAAGACCACCAAAAACAAACTGTTCTTGTCTGTTAATGAGTTTCTAAACTGGTCTATATTGGACTTGTACAACTACTATTATAATTTATATAATCTATACAGTGTTACACCATCGTGCAGCCTCTGAGAGACACTCAAATGGGCTACAAACAAGAGAAAAACACAGCAAAGGGTGGGTCCCAGGATGTTCCCATGATCATGTGGTTTTGGGGCCCCTCATGCACTATGGGGTGCACAGGGCATGTGGTCCTCACTGTGCCCCATTGGTATGCACAACAGAAAATGTACATGAGTACTTGGTTTAAATTTTCTTGCCTCCTCCTCCTCCCGAGCATTGTAACAGCAAGAGCACACAGTTCATGGTTTTCCCTGTATGTGTTGGTGTAGTAAATATGTCTAAAAGCATACAGACTGTGATACAGACACTGTACTCTTGAAGAACTGTATCTTGCATCCTTTTTTACCTATAATCTTTTATGTTTCATTTAATCTGACATGTTGTTGTTGTTGCTTTGACTGTATGCCTCTTAACTGTAACTTGAGTTGTCTGAGGCAATTTAAGTATTTGAATTTATCCTCAATGATAAATGAATCTCAAAAGAACAGTTTAAATGTTGGCTGGCTTTATAGTAAACATGTCGCATGTATTACAAACTGTGCATGAGACGAATTATATACTGAAATATCATATTATAAAGTTGAAATTCACAGTTTTGCACTGCAAAAACAAGCCCGACAAGCAAATAAACATTACATTTCACTATGAAAGTGTCTTGTTGTCTGTAACACCAAGGTGATGTTTCATTTACACTGTACTCTGAGATATGCAAGTTACATTTCTGGCATATAAGTGTGATTAAAGTCTTTCGTTCAGAGCTGCTACGACGTACACATGCAAGGAACGGGTCCATTACCAGAGATGTTAATCCTTCTCAGAAGTGAAACCACAAAAAATGTGATTGTTAACTGGAAAGGGTAAAAATACCAAACACCACATCTGATTTAATGTGTTGCCTCGTGTTAAATTTAAAACATAATCAGACAGATCTAAGACATCATGCCGCAACACACAAAAAAAAGTAAAAAATGTAAGAACTAAGCAGTCCTAACACAGCTCAGTGAAATCACATGACATTCGAGGATGCAAGAGCATTCAGGGGATGGTTATTATCCACACTTGACAGTTTTATATGAAGCAGTAAATCGTGTTATTGTGAGGCACCTGTGGAAGCTTATTCACAGCAGTGTGAGAGTAATGGAGGCGTGTAGATATAACAGCATTAATGTTGGCATCATGGCAGATGGGACTAGTGCTTTTGGCAGTTGACAGTCCTGCAGGTGTTATCATTATTGTCATGAATTTTAAGGCCTGGTGTAGGTTTGACTAAGAATAAAAAAAAAGAGGGTTTCTTTGCTTCTGTTTTAGATTATAAAGCAGTTCATATTAAATATATAAAAATCTAAGGGGACTGTTCTTCCCAGCACATCTGATATAAATATATGTGTATGCAAGGCTGTAACTCACCGTCTGGGCCCTCTGCAGCACTGTGTGTCTCAGATTTATATGGTAAAGTTGCAGGCTGGAGGTCTCACCACAGATTAAAGTGTCGGCCATGGAGACATTAGATATTCCATTAGTTGAGACCTCTGTCCCAGTGTGACCAGTAAATCTTGGATGTGTACAGTTTGTGGTTAATGTTGTGTGCCGCCGTGCATTCTGCAGAAGACACTACCTGACACTGTGTCATACAGTTTATGATTTATGATGTGTTTTCATGTTTTATTTGTAAGCCTCTAACTTAAGTAAACAACAACAGGCAATACATACTTTGAACATGGTAGTTTATAGTAGTTTACTATGAAAGTCATAAGCCTTAAAGGTATAGTTCTGCATTTAGGAAAATCTGCTTATTTGCTTTCACACAGAGAGTTAGATGAGAAGAGCAATACCACTCGCATGTCTGGCCCGTAAAGCAACAAAAAAATTGTCTAGCACATAAGCCCCAAATTTTCATTTTTTTCCTCTTTAGTTTTTGTACGGATTAAACAAGCGAGGTATAACGGGTTAATTAATGAGCTTTACAGGTGCTGGTTGATCAAGCCAACACTGGAACTTAATTTAAAATTCCAAGGTATAGATCCTAAAAGTTAGGGAAACATGTATACAGCAACCCTACTAATATTTCTACTGTTTACAGTGTGCAGAGTCAGAAAACTGAAGAAAAATAAGACATACATTCCGAACTTTAAGGGGCTAACTGTGTTGAAAAATAGCGCACATTGGCAGAGTCTTAACGCAGCCTACAAAACCAAAAAATCAGCATTTCACTTCAGTTTGTGCGGTAAAAACTGTGATATAACATGTACTGATGGAGCAACATTCACAGAGACAACTGCATGAATTCACTGATGCCCCAAACCCACAGATCTGATTTACGAGTTTTGTAGCTGGAACTTGGATTTCCACAGAGAGGAAATAAAGCAAGCAGACGGTAAGTCTGCCTTGACTGTTATAGGGCCTCTGCTCTCCAAGCTTCACTGAGACACAATAAGGATGGAGCCATAAAACATGAGGTCCAACAGATGCGCAGTGAAGACAACCACAGTCCATTATACAGCCTGTTAAAAACACTCAGGCAGTTCGCTAACCCACTGTCACCTCAGCCCCTGCACTCTTCATTGGGTTTTGTTTGCTGGTGCGGATGAGGACAGAGTTATGGCTCAGAATGACTTCCTCTGAGTGAAGCTCTGCCACAGCTCACAATGCTTCTCAATGAAAAGGGAACGCCTGCCTCCATCAACGCAGATGTTATTTGTTCTCTGACAGATGTATCCATCGTTATGTTTTTCTTTTTCCCCTCTTCCTTTCTGAACAGTTTTGCTTTATGAGCCCTTGTTTGATTTTCTGAAAGAAGAGGGTCTGGCAAAGGATTTACAAGTGCACAGAAGCAGGTTTAGGAGTACGACCTAAGCATATGGCCTTGTCAGATGCTGAATTTTATGTTTGCTTCGAGGGAAGGGACAAGGAAGCAGGTTTACAATGTCACGGCTTGTGAACAACTGCGGCAGAGTGACTTTGAAACTTGCCTTATATTTTGTCTGTTGTCATCACAGGTGATTTTAATGTCATTTGGAGCTTGATTGGAGACATCTGTGTTAACATCGTCACTGCAGATCTAGGATGTGGCAGAGGCAGAGTTCGGCATTGACGGTGTGACAAATTACAAAACAGGAGATGCAGAAGCTCTCATTGTCCACCTCTCAGCTGCATAATTAAACATGGGTGTAAAATTTTACTTGGGCGATAATCAAAGCCCCGAATGTTAGTCTTTAACTGTGCTGTAGGTCCACCACCCAGGTTACAAGGTAAACATCCAACAACAACAATTTTCTTTCCAAGACATCAAAACACACTGCTGAGTGAGGATATTGGGATTCATTAGTGAAATCAATACTGGCTAAAGAGGGCTCTCTTTATCAGAACTCCTTTAGATTAAGAGTCAAAAAAGTCCAAAACAGGGTAGTCTGTGATAGATAGACCTCACTGCATGTGTCACTGCAAGTTTTTAAATGTCAGTACACCATATATATTATGCCAGAATAAACAGCAGGGTACCATTACTATACTGTCTGTTAAGGAATGAATAACTCTAATCTATCCCTGTGCCAAATGTTTAATATTTATTTAAATATAATTTTTTCACATTCCAATTCTAATGTCTGAATATTATTAAGAATTAGAGGTTCATTGCTCTTTAAGAGGATGTACTTGCATTATTATTTTTTACATTATATCATTGACATGAAATAGTGTTAAAATGACCTTCTGAGTGGTAAAGTTGAAGATTGTCTGTATTTGACGATTTGAGAATGAAGGAAGAGGCTGTAAGGGTTATAGGAGAAATTACAAGGACCACGAAACTTGCAAAAAACACAAAAGGCCCTATCTACAGCCTTGAGCTATAGGTTTTGTCTATCACTCGGCTAAAACTTGTGAAAGAAACATAAGCAGAGTATAAAACAGTATGCAGCATCTTGTCAGATAAAAGTAAAAATCTCATTTTAATGTTAACAAAAACACAAAATTTACTATATTCACCCAGGTGATTTAACATCTCAAATATTTAACAACAAATACTCGAATTTCTGCCAGTAGATCCTCCTAAACACTGGACTTTTAAGGAATAGTTTAACATTTTGGGAAACATGCTTATTCACTTTCTTGCTGAGAGATAAAAGAGATGATCAATCACTGTCATATCTATCTGTTAAATATGAAGCTGGAGCCAGTCTAGCATAAACACTGGAAGCACATATGTTATTCTTTAAATCCATACAAATTTAAGATGTTGTGAAGTCTATGCTACAAAAAAACTAACTCTTATAAAATAACTCCTACCCTTATAAATGTAGTCATATAATCCTGGGATAATCCTGAATTAATCCTTATGCTTATCTAAAACTAATCCAAAGTCTTATTTTTAACTTAAAGCCAGTTGCTTATCCTAAATTGGTCCATTAAAAGTGCAGAGTAGCAAAATGCCCCCTCAATTTTGAGTGTTTTTTTTTTTATATCTTTCTATCCTGAGAGGATTTGAGCACACACAAACAAACTGTCGACTATCTCGTGACACATCAGTCTCTCCTCAAACAAACCCACTCTGAACAATTCCTCTCGCTCTCTTACTTTCCCCCCCCACAGAGTTTTGGCATTGGCTTTGTTGTAATGAGAGACAAATGTGTTTAGAATTCTGCATGAGAAAGCATTTAAGGACGAGTGGGCAAAAGTCTATTTTTCCATTTAAAGTTTAGTCTTCCAGAGGAATTACACTGGAATGAGGTATTGAGACAGAATGTGCTGACTGTGTAAATGTGGCCAAACCACAGATTGAAGCCCTGCTCAAAACAGACAGATCCTATTATTACACAGAGGGAGAAGGGGGTTTTCTGATAATACTGAAGCGGTTTCTCTGTGTAATACAATCATTCTCTAATCATTTGTGCTTAAAATGTAATGTGCAGCATATAGCATCTCCGCACGCCACACAAAAAAATCTAATTATATTGTCAATAAGAAACAAATTATTTCACAATGAAACATGCTTAATAGATTTTCTACACTTTAACGTTTTAGATGGGCTATCCACCACTTTGCTCCAGACTGAAATCAACAGCTCAACAGCTACTAGATGGATTGCTTTGACTGCAGACACTCATTATGGCTGGAGGATGAATCCTGACTTTTGTGATCCCCTGACTGTTCAACCAGCAGCACCATAAGGTTGACATTTTTATTTTTCAGTGAAATATCTCATGAACTCATTGCCATGGAATTTGGTGCATATACTCATGGTGCCCCAAGGATTAATCTTAGTATCTTTGGTGAACCCCAGACTTTTCATCTGGCACCATTATAAGATCATTTTTTAATTTGTCCAGCGTTTTGGTTATGACCAAATGCAAAACTAATGACAAATAACTCATATTTGTAAATAAACTATTAATAATTTGTGCTGTGTGCCAAAATGTTAGTGTGCCAACATGCTAAACTAAGATGTTAACCATGATAAATTTAATACCTGCTAAACAGCATGTTAATGTTATCATTGTAGGTATATTAGCATGATGATGTAAGCATTTTGCTCAAGATACGACCAATGTAATGTAATTTAACCTTTCAAATGCAAAGCTACTTTTCAGTTTAATTAAACCAAGAATAACATTTTCAGAATCTTTGTTCATTGAAGGCAAAAGGATTGATCATTTTGGGAAGTTTGGCTGACTGGCTGCTATAGATTTTTTTTACCTTTTCAGTCTCTCTCTGGAAGTCAGTCTGATGTTAGTCAGAAGATTGTGGTTGTTTGAAGCTGTCCACTGAAGTCATTACTGACCCTGGCTATCTATACTTTAATGGAGAGGCTTTTGTACCAAAGACCAGCAAATAGCCCACGTTTGGCTAGATTTCAGGATGATTTAGCTCTGCCTCTGTAAAAGGTTTGCATAAAATGGCTTATCACACCTCAGTTACATAACAAGTCAACATTCAGTGCAGGTCTGAGCTACTTTATTATTACAGTGCATCACAGTAATTTTCTTCCCACTGTATAATTGTGCTATTGCAGTGATACAGGTTAATGGTTGATACTTTGCGACTATCTCAAAGAGCTCTATGTAATATGATATGTTCTTGTTGTATGCAACCACTGAGATGAAATATCATATCATTTTGCATTCATGCAATGATCCATAGCATTCTTGCTTCACTCTCCTTCAATATAATTTTCAATATCTGATACACTTAACTGCTTACAGAGTAGAATAGAGGTCCAAGTACCACAAAATAGTTTGGATGTGAAAATGTCATTAATTTAACTACACTAAAAAGCCTGTTTGCAACTTATGTTTAGTGTTAAGCATGCATGTTACTTCAGACATGATTCTCATAAAGCAAGATTCAGTTCATTCATTATGCAATTTATCTCATCTACATTCTGAATACAAGTTATCAGTAAAAGAAAAGGGGCATTCGTACATGCTGAATGGTTTGCATTTTAAATAGGGATATTAGGAAATTATGATGATCACTAACCACAAATCTGTTTTTTATTTTTCAAGTGGTTGGATATGCCCAAGACACAGTTCCACTATAATGTATATGAAAAAAACACTTTCGGTATACACATGACATATGGTTGATAATGTGGAACTTCCAGAGAACTGAGAATCCCACACTGAGTCTTGATCTTCCTATAAATGTACTTGTGTATTCTTTTAAATGCAGACAGTTTGACATTGCTATCTGGTACGTCTCCTTACTGGCAGCAGGAACCAAACAGCTGAATATAAAACTGTCACATGTGAATGACAGTTTAAATATGGTAAATTGAAACTTTATATTTCCCCCGACTGGCTGCATTGACCTGTTTGGAGTCCTTACAGTTGCAATAGCGAGACCAAAACACTCACAGAGGTGCAATTGCGAGCTCAGAAGGGGCATGAATGCAGTCTTTTGCGTCAACCATCTGCCCTGTCTCATAAAATGTAATGAGGACATTACAGCAGGATCGCTTTCTCTGATCTCAACAGTACAATTTTCAGTTTTCTCTCCAAATTTATGTGCATTTACGTGTCTGTCCAGTAAGTTTACAGCTTCCTTTTACTTGCAATTAACATGCTATTTCCTGAACTGCATTGTTATGAATTGCTTTTACCATAACAGTTTGCAGACATTTTCCCATTAACTCCTGTATACAGTAGTTAATTACAGCTCTTTTACTGGTCTCTGCTTCTCCATTCAGTAAAACATTAGTGTGCTGCTCAATTGAGCAATTCAGAGAAAACAGCATTCTTTTTCTTTTTTTGGTCTCTCTAAAAGGAGGCAAATAATGTGGCTGCAGTGCATTTTCTTGGTGCTGTGGCTAAACATTGGCTAAAATACTGGTATTTTGTGAAGACATGACTTATGTGAGGTCAGAAATGGACAATTATTACAAATATTAATGCCCCTTAGCTGGCAGAAGAACAGCTGGATTCCAGTTGTTGGGCTTCATGAAATTGCATTTCAGCAGCTTCTTCTCAGGCTTTTTTCCTGTGGTTATCTCCAAACATCTTATTTCAAGATTAAGTGTACTGATTTTAAGGAACGATGTGGCAGAGGCACCAAATCCAGGGTTAATAAAAACTATATTTAAGTAATGAAAAAAAAGAAGAAAATAAGCAATTTCTCCTGATTATAAATAAGGAGATGGACAGTTTGCGTTTGCATTCTTTGCATAATAATACCATGTTGTCAAAGAGGGAGGAAGGAAGGAAGGAGGGAGGGAGGAAGGAGAGGGGAGGAAACTGTGCTGAAAGAAGAGCAATCCAGACAGTGAGAAGTGAAATGTTCTGGATTTAGGAAACTAACGGCAGACTGGAGGAGGGACTTCACTGTGAGAGATGTAGCAATTTTCTTTGGGGAAAAAAAAAAAACTGTTGCTGGATCGATATTGCCAAAGCTATTTTTCGGGGGCGGTATCTCTGACTCAAAAAAAAAACCCTCTGTGTCTATTTTTTTCTCAAATCATGCCACGTTTGAGATTACGCGTGTGATGGGCTGAGCGATCATCATCCTCCTCCTGTTTACGCACAGCTGCCGCTCGGAGCAGACGGACCGAAAAGTTGCCGAAGTTGTCTATCCTTGTTTGCCATTCATTTTTTATTTTTATTTCCAAATGTCTGTGGCCTCCTCGACTTCATCTGCCCGCCCCAGCATGCTGGACTGACGTCTGAGGAATGGCATCGGCTGTGTTTGAAGGCACGTCGCTGGTCAACATGTTTGTCCGGGACTGCTGGGTCAACGGGATCCGGAGGCTCATCATCAGCCAGCGGGGAGAGGAAGAGGAGTTTTTCGAGATAAGGACAGAGTGGTCTGACAGGAACATTTTATACTTGCATCGGAGTTATTCCGATATGGGGCGGCTGTTTAAAAGACTGGTAGAGTCCTTCCCTGAGGACAGAAGAGACCTCTCCAAGTGTCCACTGATAGAAGGTGGGTATGAAGGGGAAGTGATTGCACGTGACAGCTGTGGCAGGACATGATGACTTAGCTTTTAATAGTAAAACAAGAGTATCACAAATAACACAACTATTAATATACATTTTTAGGGTTACATTCTGGTCAGGGGCGTAGCCGCAAATTATGGGGCCATATGCGCAGGAGGTGGCCCCCCTCAACTTTCTCTTCCTCTGCACTACTATGTTTTCTAGGGTTGCAAGTGATGATAGAGAGAAGAAACTCTTTGGCATTTTGCATTATAAATTAATAAAATATCTAAATTATTGCAGACTAAGTTTCTGTCGATCAAATGACTTCCATCAACGTATATTTAACGTCACATTACAAATGGTTGATGGAAACTTGCAAAATATGAAGAATACTTCCTCATCAGGAGATGGAAACACTTTTTCAGAATAAGTTCTTTGGTAACAAACATATAACTCATGACTAATCAGCTGTTCTGGGTCTGACAGTCTCCTCATTGCTCACGGCTCTTTAATACATGTGCATCCATAATTGCTACACACAGATCTGATGTTTCTGACATAAAACAAACAGAAATATCACATTTCCATTGTGTTTTTCTGCATTCTTTTTCATGGTTTGAGGTTCTACTGGCTCTCTTTTGATTCTGTCATCTTGTTGCGATTGTTTTCCGACTGGAGAATTGGCTTATTGAACTTAATTTATCCACATTTTCTTTTGTCGGATTGCTCTGACTGATCACTGTTTTGGACTTGTTGGAAAGTTTAGGTTTTGCATCTTTGGCTCTACCATATCAGGAAAATGTTCTCGATAGTGGATGGGGAGGAAAACTTTGCTTGTGTCTGCACAAGAAAACCCCTGAGAAATGAGTCTTGTTAGCCTCGGATAGCACAACAACTGTTGTTTTGTGGTTTCGGGAACGTTTTTCTTTGCATTTATGTGGATTACAGTCAGATCCTGTTATCTAACCAGCTGCATAAAACATTTTCAAATGCACAAGTGAGACCCATAAAGGCATTTCTTTCCACATACCTCAGGTCCTTTAGGTAGTTACTGGCATAACTCCACTTTGGGCAGCCAAATAAAAGAAGGGAAACATAGTCAACATAATCACTGAAGGTTAGGGTTAATCTGAACAGAGCATAGACTTGCATGCCTTTGTTTGGACAGGTTAATATTTAACAGTCCACTTTTGGATGTCACATAGCCTGCAGACCACAACACCAACATGCTGACAACATGTTTCTAATCCTTGTCAATATTTGGGAACTAAAAGGCTGTATGGTCTGTAAGGTCTGCTTTCAGCTCCCTGTGGCTTGAAACTTAAATTCCCCATGGGAAAACACCAAAAAGACCAACATTGACTTGAGGAAATTTGCTCTCTTCATCTGACGCATCATAATTCTTTAAGAGAAGTGCATGTTACTGGGCCATTTGAGCAGTAATTGTGTGGTGCTCAGAACCAACCTCAGTTGTGAGGCCTAATATCTAATTCAGTATTTGCAGAGCCCCAGCATTTGGCTAAAATGTTGACATTTAACACTGTATCAGAGTTATCAGTAACATCATCTAAATCTAAAATTTGATTTTCTTAAAAAAGTTCTAGGTTAAGATGCCTGATTCCTTGACCTGCCTACATGGCTCTACTTTGAGCATATGAAATATGACATTGAAAGGTTGAAAGGTTATAATTAATCAAAAGGTCTTCTGCCAGTGCCATCTGGTAAAACTCTATAGCAAAGGTTTTGGCAGGGCTTTGTAGAGGGCAGTCTTTTGCCATCTAGCTCAAACCTTTGGCCCTCAGAGTCTGGATCTTTGACACCGTGGTGTTGTGGCACTGCCAACAGATTTTGGCAGAGCTCCCAGCTGGTTCTGTGTGTATGATCCCCCCACACAGCCTCCTTGGCACTTCCCTTTTGTCTTTACTCACTGAGCCTATATGAATGTTTTGGAAACATCCCTTTAGTGGTGACTGGAAAGCTTTGCTTCCTGTCCATGCACTGAAATAGCTGACGAGGTTGTTGACAGCTCGCTGCTTGGTCGCTGCCAGTGCAATGTGCAGTGCATTTTGGGAAGAGACATTTCGGATCTCATGACTCACTTTTCACTTCTTTTTTTACTGTCTGTCACCCTTAATAGTCTGTTTACAGCTAAAAGTCAAATGCAGCTGTGATATCAGCACTGAAGGGGACATCCGTGTTACTTTCTGGTTTGACAATTTCATTGATGGATAGTAAGCCACAGGGCTAATAACATTCCCCTAATGGCCTTTCCCTTAATTCCTACCTTTGTTCAATATTTCATTTGCATCCCTTCTAATTGCCACTCAGATTAAAAGTCCCTGTGACAAAGTGGAGCTCTGGCCTTTCTCAGTCCACTTTGCTCCAGTTCTGCTCATGTTTTCCTGTTTCTGTGCTGCGCCTAGGCAACAAGGAAGGCGTGCAGAGCTTTCAGACTGATGTCATGATGAGAGAGAGAGAGGGTGACTGGGAGAGGAGTGGGCAGACCATATTTAGTCCCTCTGGTCTGCGAAGGCCCTGTAACACTTACCTTACATGTGACCCCAGGGTGAACACATACAGGAAGTGATTACTCACGCTCCATGTGAGATTCCACAGAGGCACATCGACACAGGCTGTGTCCGAATCCCCCCTTTATTACACCTTAAGAAATACACAAGAATACTTTATGAATAATCATTTCAGTTGGTTCATCATAGCACTGTTTGACATATCTATAAAAGGAGTTTTGTTGGATCATGTTTTTTTGTACTGTACACGTTATGTATTGCCAGTATTAAAGGAATAGTTTGACATTTTGGGGAAATATGCTTATGGACTTTCTTGCTGGAAGCTGAGAAAATCTATACCACTCTCGTATCTGTCTGTTAAATATGAAGCTACAACCAGCAGCCGGTTAGCTTAGCTTAGCATTGAGACAGGAGGAAAACAGCTAGCCCGGCTCTGTCTAAAAGTAACAAAATACATTTACCAGCAGCTTTAAAGCTTTTTAATTAGATTAGTCATTCCATTTTTTGGAATGTGGTCATGGTATTGATTTTACTGTTACAAAATGGAAACTTACATAAAATGCCATTAAGTGAATATAGTAGGTAGCAAATTGATTCTGGGCACACAGCAACAGACAGTATATGTACTCGTACACACCGGGTACAAGAAATGCATGTAACATAGCCTGACCTTCTCATGGACATGGATGCATACTAAGGTTTGATGTCCGCTTCTTGTTGACTGAGGCGTCCAGAAATAACATGATTACGAAACTGCAGAGAGTTAGAGGTTAGATGTTGACAGATGGTATGGCTGCTGACATGTGCTTATCAGATCCCTGCAGAAGATAGCTGTGAAATAGCTTGTGATTACAACATCTGATGACTGTTTAGATAATGTGTTTGAAGATGACTTGAACACGGCCGACTCCCTACTGCTACTGTGTTATTGCAGCTAATGGATGAAGTGGCTTGTCAACATGACATGCTGTCACAAAACTAACAGACGGGTAACTTTAGTGTGCAATTATGAAAATTATGAGATTAGCACATGCTAAAATTCCATATGGCATCTATGTAAATACTATTATTGTTACATTTTTACCAACTTGTTGCTCTAAGCAGATAAATGAGCTGATCTTCCAAAAGAAAATACTTAAGAATAAAGGCGATTAAAAAACAACCTAAAGCACTTCCTGATGAAATGAAGCCAAATGAAGTGCTTGTAGAAAACACTTAGACTTATTAGGGGCTGAATGGATAATCTCAGAAAGAAGACAGCAAACTTTGAATAAGCGCCACTGGAGCCAGGACCTCAATGCAGGAAATAGACTCTTTCACGGGAAACTGAAAGAAATACACTCAGGGACCCTGGTAGGAAAAAACATTTTGTGTCTTTGAAGACATTTTACAGGGGACAACCCTGTAATTGTAACAAACATAGCAAATCTGAGATGAAATATACACAGATGAATATTTTTCGTAGGTTTTGGAGATTAAACTGATGATTTAGCATGTGCCACAGTGGGAGGAGAGGTGAAGTAACAGGGCTGTCACTGGCAATCCAGTGGTGCACTGCAATTTTGTCGTCAAGATTGATTATTTTGTACCATCCGCCTGCTTGGGCCGAGTCAGCAGTGCACACTGGAGGCTTGTGCCTTTTCTGACACTTTATTTTGATGGAGGAGACCCACGTTAACCTCTTCAAAATCCCCCCAAACCCATTTTATTCACTGTTTTAACTTCATTGGGCATTCTTTGGCAGAAGGCAGAGTAGAGATCAATATCTGATTCTAACCAGCATCTGTCATCCACAACATCTTGCTTATGTGAAAATTCAGCTGATTAAAATTGATATCCTTCTAATAGCAGCAGGTATGTGTTGGACCTGCTGTTTCTAATTGGAATTGCACATCATCAAATTGTGATCACACACAGAAGATTCACTGTGGTTACCACGATTAAGTCTTACGCAACCTTCAATTTCCTGTGAAAGAATATACTGTGAATAAGCACCATACTTCTCTTTTTCACATCAAACAGACGTTTATTCTACACAGCCTGCTAGTTTATGCAGTTAAAATCATGCATACGTACACAAAACATGATGTCCACTGAACTTTCAGTATGTCCAGAATGAATGAGTTTTTTTAATGTGAATTAAAAAGACACATTATCTGCTTATGGACGCTTTCCTCCGGACTTTCCTCATGACCAAACTGTCTGAATGTTATAGTGGAGAAAATAGCCTTTTAAGGTGATTAGAGAGCTTGTGATGATTGTCACCTAACACACCCTCTGATAATACATTCTTCCTCATCCCACTTTGTTTCCACATGCACGCTGGGTTGCGCTGTGTGCCTGCACCTAATAAATAAGTAATGTGCAATTGTTTGTGCTTCATTCCTTACGTTAGCAGCCTCCATGGCATAAACTTTTTTTTTTTTAACTAATCTATTTACAAGGATAACAACTAACATGACTGGGTGTGGTTTATAGTCTCTGCGGTAAAGTTATCATCCAGGCTTTGTTTCCGTTTAAGATGCTGTTAACTGACACTGACTTGAAGCTTGTCAAGGCTCTATCTCTGAATCAAACATGAGAATCAACCATTTCACAAAATGTCATGCACTGTAATAACATATATCAAACAAATGGATTCCAATATACTAAACAATTTTTGTAGATATATAGTTTTTTGTTATATAGCATACAAGGGAAGGTCTGAATTTCATTATACAACCCTGTGTTGTAAAATTATTTAAATGACCTTGTATCCTTGTGTGTTGTACAGTTGCCTCCATTTAGCAACACTTACGCACCACCATTGAAAAGGTAACGTCAAGGTGGACCACATTGCTTACTGCTTATTAAAAACCTGACTCACAGCTGTTATGTTTTGCGGTTACAAATATAACATAATCCTTAAACATGGATGATTTGGCACTGACAAAATGGTCTTGAAGGGACTTTGTAAGTTAAATAAAAGAACATGATCCAGAGGCAGTGTGAGGTTCAGACTGGGCGAGAGTCTCACTTGGTTCTTAGTGATGATTTAACAGCCCAGTCACTCTTCACCTCCCTGTGGGTATGATGTCATCACTGCTGGCCATTATAAATGGATGAGGCTGACTGTGCATAGTGTTGCTTAGAGCTCTCTTACTCAGTACTTCCATGTAACGGCAACCGCTGTGTGACTGGGTTTGGGCTGTACCACTTACATCAGACAGAGCCTCGTCAGTGTGGCTGCAGTCTTCATCATTATTCTCCCCACCACATCCCTTTGTCAGCGTGGCAGTAAATGATGCTTTGCTGACTGCTCGCTCACATGGGCGGCAGTCTTGTCTTCTTGAAAGTGCTGATTGCACACTCCCACTGGCTCTTAAATTGCATTCCTAGTTTTCTGCAGGATTAACATGTAATCACAGACATTGTGCCACTGTTATTACTTTCCTCCGTTATTACTGCTCTTGTACAAATGTTTGCAGTCACACTGACACTTTATTCTGTGCTCTGCTGTGTTCTTGTTCTAAACACAATGATAAGTAGTCTGTTTTTTTCTTCTCCTACTTGAGGTAAATATCAGCGAGCATTGTTTATAAAAAGGTTACCTTATTATAACAGACTACCTTTTCGCTTGGATTGGTGGGAACCTTTCTCCAGACGTGGGATAAATTCAGACCTGTCTGGCTTTTTGTGTCCTGACCCTGTGGACAGATAACAGTCTGATGGCAGTAAAGGTCATAGCAGCTGCCCTTTTTTTATCGCACCGGCACAGAAATTGTTATACTAAACATTTTTATTGCGGTCTAGTTTTTTGGACTCCTTGTTCAGTTTTGATTGTTTATATATTTAAAAATATTTTTCTTATTGTCTAGGCTGTAGTTGTTGTATTGCAGGTGGACTTAGGCTTCCTGAGGGACAGAGGCAAAAATATATATAAAAAGGGCACCAGCTACGTGTGGTGGGGCTCCAGCACACAGATAGTTGTGATGTATTTATGGTAAAACAGTCCCAAAACCCTTTTCTATGATGTTTTTTGGATGCATTGGGCCACCATAGAGGGCACTTTATCATGTTTTGTCCACCAGTGTTATTTTGTATTAGATAATGCAATAGGTTTGCAGGTTGAAAACAACAACACAAAACAACATTAAAAAAAGTATTGTAACGTGAAAAAACATCCACTTCTCTGACATGGTAACAACAAATTGTAAAGGTTATACACAAAAACAACCCAAAGATAGGATTAATGACAAAATCGGTGTATTGAGTTACAATAGATTGCACAATTTATAATAAACCGTGTGTATTTTGTGAAATATTTTTGATATCAATATTTGTTTTGTTTCAGGGCTTGTAAAAATCAAAGAGGCAAACGACATAGAGGAGAAATTGAACGAGGTGGAAAGACTACTGAAGAATGCGATCAATATGCCATGCAAGGTCGGTCCTTTTACTTTATTAGCATGTTCACTCTGCATTCAGATATTTTTATTATACCTCTTGCTTGGGGGTAAAAGGTAGATGTGTGGAAACTTACAGCTATGTGGGCTAAATGACTAACAACCTGACTCCACAGTATTCCAGGTCAGAGGTGATGTTGACTTTCTTCGAGCGATCACCGCTGGACCAGGTGCTGAGGAATGACAAAGTCCACCGAATCCAGCCGTGCTTTCAGAGTCCAATCAAGATATCAGGTACATATCTAGTATTCTTTGGTAACACAAAGATGGCGCCACTGTTGACACCCCTAATGTCAAATATCGCACTCTGTACCTTTTTAGAAATCATGCGGTCCAATGGATTCTGTCTGGCTAATACGGAAACCATCGTATTTGATCACAGTCTCCCCGAAGAAAAAGAGAGACCCTCATCTACCGACTCTGTGGAACATACGTGAGTATTTAGTGGTTTTTTTGCCATGAGCCAGCAGGTTGGTTGCAGTGAAATACAAATTACCTGCTTGTTTTCCACAAATATTTCAGTATTTGCTCTTGAGAGTACAGTAAGTGTGTTGAAGTCCTTGAATGTGACCCAACCCCAGGACCCCTCCACCCCCACAGGAAGTGTGTCTGTGCACCTCTTCCTTCCCTGGGTGTGCATAGGAAGTACAAGAGGAACACATTCCTCTTGGTACTTCACACAAAACAAGACTTTACATAACTCTTAAAGAGCTGAATTACCATTTACCACTGCAGTGCTCTGACCTTGTACTAGCAAATAAAGTCTATGGGTTGAATCTGACAATTAACGCAGGGCATCACACTTTTGATTCCTTCGTTACACTACACAGATTCATCCTGCCTTTGGAGTAATGTGTCTCTCATTTTATTGCCAGATATGAGGACGGAACAGAGTTTTTGCCGATGGAAGCAGATGTGTGTGACGAGGAAACAGAAGCGTATGTCACCAACCTTTCCTACTACCATCTGGTCCCATTTGAAACTGACATCCTGGAATGAGGAACTGATGCCCGCTGATGGACATATGACACTATCATTGAGAAAAATGTACTCTTAAATGGAACCTAGCTATGCAACGTTGCACATAGCTGCTCCAAGTAAATGCTGCTTATTCTAGAAACCTCCACTTTGTTTTTGCCACTTTAAGCAACGTCACCGGTGTGCCTCATTCATAGCCTTACTTCAGCGGAAAAAAAGGAAAGTCAGGAAAATAAATGACTGGCTTTCAGGATGTGTAACACAAACTGGAGGTCCTCAATCCTTCGGGTGATGGAGAGGTTGCGGCTTGACCTCTTCAAAAGAATTGAAATAGCATCAAACACATCAGTATCTATGGTTTGGACTGTGAATGTAAGCAGATGGTAGAGGGCTGCACATCAACCTACATTTGGAAACAAATTTACAGTATTGGACCGTTCACTGTTACTCCAGAATCACATCTCCGTTGTTTTATCTTTCGCATTCATTCTCCAGTGGACCTCCATGATCGGGCCTGGTTGGCTAGGAGATGATGCATCTGCAAAGCCTGTTGTTTTCTCATTTAAACTGCTGCCTGAAGTGTTACTCACAGTGTTACTAATCTAGTGTTTTATTCCTGCGGGAACACAGGAAGCTGTCATGAAGCTCGGTGTATGATGTTTGTTCATAGTGCAATTTCCACCAGCATTTAGGAACCTTTTTGTTTGTAAAATACCAGCTTGAAAGGAAGGATAATTCCTGTTTTGTTGCTGTCATATGCAGTTGGTGCTTTGGTATGAGAGTACTCCAGGCTACATTCACACTGCAGGCACGAGTGGCCCAAATGTGTCTAAGATCTGTTTTTTTCATGACAGTGGAAACAGCACAAATCACACGGAATGTGATCTTTTCATTTCTGATTAGAGCCACTTGGTCCAAATCTGCTTGCAGTGGGCTTGCAGTATGAATGTAGCCTAAGATCCAAGTGAGACTGCGTTTGATAACAGACACACAAGTTTTTCCAACACTTAAGATAAAAGAATAGAAATCATAGGGCTAATGTGTTAGCATAAGCATTAGATATATTTTTTATTGGTATATACAGTTTCACTTGGTTCTTGGACTACTGTCACATTAAAGAATATGAAATAAATATGTGTCATTATCATCTTTCCAAAGCGAAAACTTAATGCTGCCTTCATCGATGTTGGTGAGAGGTTTTTTTTTGTCTAATAATAATGTAATATGTGTTAGTAATGTAGCTTGTAATGTTGCTTATTTTATGTTCATAAACAAATAATTTGATTTATTAGAGAACAGAGAACTGAGTCTTGCCATTATGTGGATCACTGAATCATCTCACCGCTCTTGTTGCCATATCATAAGTGATAAAACGGGGCAAACAAAGCTTTTGTTTTATGGGTCAACTGAGGTCATATCTGACCCGTTCTGTAAGATGACGTGTGTGGGTTCAGTCAGACAGCTGACTGCAGTCTTACTGAATGTAGGAGTCTGCGGCTCGGCACCGCAACGGGGGGAAACAAGAACTCTATTTATCTAAAGAAGACAAACGACCTTGCTGTACTAAAACTTTCTAAAGGAAAGTTGTATGAAATAGGCACACACTTGATTAAAATTCATGCCTTTTGTATGTTTTATGGGTCCTCCCACCATTAAGAGGTCGCTTTCACTTCTCGCTTTTTAAACTGTGGAATTCAGTGAAGCCTTACATATGTTTTGAATGCAAGAAAGGCAAAACAATGTATATTTGTGTAGGGTAACTGTAAGGAAGCCTATCTTTATTCGTTGTTTTGACAGTTTTGTTAATGCAGAAGTCATTGTTGCCTTACAATGTGGGCTAATAGCTTGTGTGCAGTTTCTCTGCCCCTTCCAAGAACAAAGGCATTCAACCCTCACAAACTTGGCACACGAGGCTTCTACAGGACGGTCCCCCACATGAGTCTGTTTAGTAACACAGTCATGACCACCATTCATCCCATGAGAAAGTGCAGTTCTTTCTCAGGGTGCAAAACTATTTCTTGTTCTCTTTTCTTCAAGAATGACGTCTTGAATTGATGGATATTCTTTGGATAGGAAAGTTTATTGGAAAAAGTATTTTAGAAAACAGCATACATATAAAGATTAATAAGATTCAATAAAAAAAACATGGCAAGTTTCTCTCTTTCAAAGAATTGAGTTCAAGATCAAATATCTATTAAGACCTGCGTCTGCTTTAAGACCATTTGCAGGCTCTGGGAATGCATTATAAATATGACTTAAATGGTACTCAGCGGTGACAGGATTGAGTAACCCAATGCTTTTACTCCAGTTTCAGTGACATTTTAAAAACATATCACTATCTCATTATGCCAGCATGGGGTGTGAGGATTCAGAGGAGGACAATGTGACAGATAATATGACACAAAAGCTTTTATTTATTTTGTAAACTTTATACACACTCTGTGAAGCTAATCTTGTAATTTCATTTTTTGTAATTGTGATATCTTTTTATGTGTAAATGTGTCAAAAGTATTGAATGAAGATTACTTTTAACCTTTGAAGTGTATGTGGTAACATGACGGATAACTTTAAAGCTATTCAGACAGTATTCGATACAAATTATTATTCTCAAAGCTTCTCAAAACAAATATGTTTCCAATAAAGGATTGTGATGTCAAGTGATGTTTTTTTTGTGGAACTCATGATGGAAATACATTTAGTGGTTACACAGCATCGTTAGATAGAGAAAGGTTTACAAGGAACACATTTAACTGAAAGCTATCGTTACTAGTTACTTTACATATCAATCTTTTACATACAAAACATATTTAAAAAGTATAATGCATAAACAGTTTATAAATTGCTCCTTGATGACAACTGCATTAAATTGCTGCTTGTGTGCATCAGTAATGGTAATCAAATATTTATATAAATATTGATTATAATGATAGGACACTGGCGGTGGCTCAGGGGCCTAAACCCAGGGGCCTCAAAAGCTATGGCTTTACTGCATGTCAAAATGTAAAAAATTGATTCATTGCAGATTTGTTTGGGGCTGTTTCAGTTTATATTCTGCTCACATGCTACATATTTTCTAAATCTGGGGGCAGGAAGTCTATTTTAAGTCCACAAGTATTTGTTGCTGCCATGTGTAGTCTGTTGTGTGCACTGAGCGTGGAGGCCGCAGGACACATTCACTATGCACAGAGGGTGGTAGGTGTGGGGGGGCAGTTGGTAGGGGCCCAACAGTAAAATTTTGCCCTGGGGAATCTCTCCCCAGTTAATCTGGCCATAAAAATGAGCAGTGGTAATTTATGCAACTTTATAGTTCTGCACCACTACATCTCAGAGGCAAATTCTGTACTTTTTACTCCACTACATTTGTCTGACAACTTTAGTTGCTTTTCAGATAAAAAAAATTCTCCCCCTGATCTACAGCAGTGAAATGCAACATACACATTTATTCAGCAGTGATCAAAAACATTAGAGTAACAAACAGACAGAGACCCTTTTACTGCATAATGAGTTAATAGTTTAAGTGAATGTTGCTTTAAATTCATACATATACTTAAGTAATGTTTTTGAAATGTACATTTAGAGGAGTATTTTCACAGTGTGATATGTGAATGCAGGGCTCTACTTGTAATGTATTATTACTATAATATTATAACTTTTTGATTTTTAATGTAGCGTTACTACCTACAGTAAGTAGAAGACACAGGCAGTGAGGATTTGGCCTGTTGCTCCTGTTAATAATCCTAGAGCACCACCTTGTGGTGAGTATCCGTATGACCAGCATCTATTTATCCTACAGTTAAATATAGATTATGTTTTGATAAATAAATATGATTGAACTTTACAAACTACATGATCTGCTACCATGTTCATCACATCTTCCACAGTATTTTGTGGTGGCCTATTTAGTTTTTTTTTAAATAAAAAAAGTAAAAAAAAAAAAAAAAGTAGTGATATTATTGGAAACTTCAAAATATGGTAAATTTTTATTAATTTTTTGTATCTATTAATAAATATTTTAGCACCAGTTATGAGTTTTTAAATGTAATAAAAATGTTTTTATATTAACATTAAGCAGCTGTTTGATGCCTGACGCCTTCAGGAGTCTGCGTGACCCCGCGCATGCGCACAGCATCCCGATTTAGCCGCTGTATTTCCTGCTTGCTGTTCCCACTCGAAGCGATGGCACAAGTGAAAGCTTCCCTGTTTTATGGAGGTACGTTCACTCTTTTATTTCCTAACACTTAACACTAGACCGTACGTGTTGTCGCAGCATTTGTTAAAACGACCCTTGAGGCTCCCCGTAGTTGTAACCGTGAAGCAAAATGATGCCCAGTTAGCTGGGACGACAGCTTTAGCAGGGGATGCTTCAGTCATGAGGTTTCAGGCTGGAGGGCTGGAGGACGGAGACGGTGCAGCTCATGTTCACGTCGGGATAACGTGCTTTCTTTCTGTGTTCGTGTTACAGTTGTAGCGGCTTTCCTGAGTTCGGCGGTGCTCGCATTTGTTGAAGACCTGGATGACACGTAAGGGACGCACTCCTCAGTGCTGTGCTTCAACATTTCACCTTCCTGCCTCTGTGACATTATACCGCTGCAGTGCAACTTCCAAGTTTGCAAAACACACTCGATGTGGATGCAATTCGACGTTTAATTCCGTGCTTACTTCTTCTTTGTCACTGTTGGAGAAAGTGGTACATGTAATTGTTGTAGTTTGGATGTGTAACTTGTGCATATGTAGTTTGATGCAGTTTTACCCTGTTTTTAAGGGTGTATCACATTTTTAAAGAGCTGCATGCTTAAGATAAGCAGGTATGAGTTATTTGAGGCAGTAAAAAGCAGTGATGCCTGCAGTGAGAAGTCTGTAGAGATTCTGTCTCTTGTGTATTTGTGTTTGTGAGATCCTCTAATTTGCCTCTTTCAGCTTTTTCTGCAACCTTCTGACACATAACCTTTCTCATACCCACAGACATTGAATAATAATCCTTCTTCTGTCTCGTATAAAGTATATGATTAACTAAAATGGCTAAAATGTCATTCATTCTTTTTTTGCGACAGATTCAAAGACACAAGAGTGAACGACGTCTGGCTGGTTGATGTGAGTCTGACATTACACACACACACACACACACACACACACACACACGCAACCAGTCTGGATCCATTCATCTATGCTTTACTTTATATCCAGCACGCCACTGTCTGGATCATCCCTTGCGGAAGTGGCAGCAGTCATGATGGGATGTAGATGGGTAGGAGGGTGGGGGCCGGAGGGAGTGTGCAGACTGTCCTCTGTGAATGAGAAGTCATGCATGCTGGGCAAAGCCAGGGGGCTCGAAGGGGTTTATATCAGAGTTTGTGTCTGGGTCCGGAAAAGCAATTCTAGCACTTTGAGCACCCAAAGCTGCGTTTCACTCCCAGTTTGGATTGCAGGACTGAGGCCTCGTGCTGGGAGGTTTCAGTACTATGTTCATTGGTGATGTTATTTTCTAATGCACAGGTTATTGTTGTTTTCTGAACTGAGCTCAAATAAGAAGATATGGAAGGTGTTCTTTGTACACCTTGGTTCGCAGAGTTAAATTTAAAAGCAAATTGGGCAAAATCCACACTGATCAATATGTTTATATCAACAATGGATCAAATGTAAATGTGTATAAAGTGTATTTTCCAGTCATTAAGTTTAATTATCAGCCAACTCTGCAGCTCTTTTCAGGAGATTTAGCTTATCGTTTTTGGCTTTACAGCACTTTAACCATATTAGTTTAGTTTCACCGCTCTCGTCAGCCCTGTTATCTGAAGGCCTTAGCAGCTGTTTGCAGCAAAAACACCAAAAGCAATACGACAAATCAAACAATAAACCCAGTGTTTCGCTATCGACCCAGTGCTAAACAGCCGAGGGACAAAGTTAGCGAGTGGCCGGTGAATGTAGTGGAGTGTTTAGCAGCTTAAGAGCCAGATCTTTTTCTCTGTAAAGACCAAACGGAGCTAAAAGAGAGTGCATATTGGTCTTATATTTGTCAGGTGGCCAGAGCTATGGACCCAATCAATAATAATGTAGCTCTATGACTGCTGGATGTGCAAATAGGAAATTGTTTGCCAACACGTAAGCTACAGCAGGTTTACAAGGTGTGTGTATAAGGTATATGACCACATGGCTGCGTGTCTATTAGCTTTTCATATTGTATCTGTGCCCCCAAAAACAATTAATTCAGCTTTGAGCAAAAACTGAGATTTGTGTGCCATTTTGACATGAACTAGTAGGCTAAACACAGGTGTTACCAGTGATACTAATTAAGGTTGGATTTAGTGTAGCAGAGCCTTTCCAGTAGGCCAATATGCACAAAAGCAGGAACAGAACCTTAATTACTATCATTTGTAACACCTGTGTTAGCAGCTGTGTGTTCAGATGAACCCAGCTACGACTGCGACAACATTTCATTGTCATTTTGGGCTTAAAAACCCATTTCAGAGATTACATCAGGAAGTCCTTTAGTGGCAACAACACAGCAAAGCTCTCAAAACACTTTTAAAGCAATAAGCAAGAAAATAATTTCAATCCATTTCAGTAGATGCACGCAATATTAAACAATACCACTGCCAAACATTTCATTTCATTGATTGTTGTGCTTTTAGAAGTCCCACTGTCCAATAAAGTGGAACTAAATTTGGTTAATGTAGTATTTTACCTGATGTAAAGTGAAGTGTAAGTAAAGATAAAAAAAAAATTAACCCTGGCCTAAACACAGAATTCATCACATATGTATAACTCTAAAAGACTATAGACTTTATATAAATGTTATATTTTGTATGATTTATACATTATATTGAAATGCTGATAGTATGTTGCACCTGATCTAAACATTGCTTTCTCCTGGTTTTTTCCAGTTCTACGCACCGTGGTGCGGCTACTGTAAAAAACTAGAGCCGGTATGGCATGATGTGGGAGCTGAGCTGAAGAGTTCTGGGTCGCCGGTCCGCGTGGGAAAGATGGATGCCACTGCTTACTCTGGTGAGCACACGATAAAGTACTTTAATGTCTTCCCTTGAAGCCTCTTTGTCCCTCAGGTGATTATTTCATGTGCTGGAGACAAAGATTCAACCTAATTGACTGTGTTGTTCAACAACATGATGGTGTCCTGTATGCAAAAGGCTCACAGGTGTTATTAAAAGCACCATAGATATAATAAGTCCATGTTATGGTTATTGTGACATTATCATGACTTCTCCAGTTATTGTTATGGCAATATTGTTGCCACAATAATCATACAGTGAAAAATGTGTGTTGTGCCAGTAAAATTACAATAATCTTCTATTACAATATGCATTATAATCCACTGGGCTTTTAAAAGAATAGTTTGACATTTCAGAAAATACGCTTATTAGATTCTAGCTGAGAGTTTGATAGGACTTTAACTGAGTTAGATTGATACCATTCTCATTAAACTACTACTCCTTTTTATTAAAAATAAAGCTACAGTTAACATCCAGTTAGCATAGCTTAGCATGGCTGCTAGCCTGGCTCTGTCCAAAGGTAACAAGCAAGAGGGTAACTAGCAGCGTGAGAGTGGTATCAATCTTCTGCAAGAGTATCAACAAGAAAGTCATTATGCCTAAATCCCAAAATGATAAACTGTTCTTTTAGACATAAATATATATAATATATATTTCCTGAGCTTACACTGTTTGAAATAAAGAATGCATTTGAACTCTGTAAGAAGCTGACAACAGGAGACGTAAAACCTCCAGATTTTACAATCATTATTTTTTGTTTGAGATACTGAATGTGTTTTTTATGTTGCAGGAATGGCGTCAGAGTTCGGTGTCCGTGGTTACCCCACAATAAAACTGTGAGTGATGCTCTAAGGTTTAATTTTCTTAAATTAAAGGTGGAGTCAGTCATTTTGGAGAAAGATAGTTGAGATTATTGAGTCTCATTCCCAGGTCATCGAATACTAACGCTTTGTGGTAAATGTCAAATAAAGTGGCTCACAGCGAGCCACGCAACACAACAGGTGGCGTTCGTGCTCCCACTGCTCCCTGGGAATGAGACTCGACAATCAACTATCTTTCTCCAGAATGACTGACCCCACCATTAAATTTAGGACTAAAATCTTCAACTTGGAAGCAACAGTTCACACAAACTTTTGTTTTGTGTGATTTTATATTTGAAAGAACCATGCACAATTTTAAGTTGCTTTCTTCTTTTGCAAATTGCTGTAATTTCCTAACCACTCAGTGCAGCTTTGAAAATGCCTTGAGAAATCCATATGAGATTAAAAGGTTTATTGAATTTTGTACGGACCTACAGGGTCTGGACACAGTATGATAATTTGTCAAATACTGCAAATTACGGCACACACACATTTCTGTGAAGCCTCTAATGTTAAGCAGAGAGGCATTGATTCAACTAAATAGTCTGAGGCTGTAATTTGTGATTTTGGTGTATTATATTATATCTACTGTAGCCATTACTTTGCCCCTGCTCCCTTCACCCTCCATCCCAAATGTCTTTACTTGCGTTTGTATTGTGTTATTACCAGGATATTTTTACCCTACTGTTGTCTTCTTTCCCTTGAGGTTTGGCCTGTTGAGATGCCCTTAGATGACTTATTCAGGAGGGAACAAGGTGTTGTTGCTGCTTCCTTAAGGCATAACTAAGTGACAAACTCTGTTCACACCTTTTGAGCTTAAATTTTATTAGGTTTGGCACTCCTGAAGGCTGTTAATTATACATTGCTTGGGTGATGAAGTGTGTTTTAAAATCAGCTTTAGCAATTTAAATTTAAACTTTTAAATTTTTTTTTACCTTTCTCAGGTATGTCCTAAATCATTTATCCTGTGATCTACTAATTAACTAAATAAGTTTGATACGATTTCCACTTGTGAACTACTTCCACTGATTTTTTTTTTCTCCCCCTCATTTATCTCATTACATTTTTTTCCCAGTGACATTTTTTATACAAAATTAATGAATTTAGGTAGACGCCAGCTGCTCGATGGCAGAGCTCATGTTGACTTTAGAGAAATGATCATCTTACATAGCAGAGTTTCCTCCATATATTTGAAACAGAATCATTTATCTGCATGCTGCCATAATGGGCTCCCCATTTAGTTTCATCAAGCTCATTTGGTAAACTGCCACAGGAGCACGGCAGGGTTCATAACATTAAACTAAGAAAGTGATGAAATATCCATCGAAGAACACGAGATACCTCCCCCCGAGACAGAAGAAGCCTTGATTTAGAGTTCTGTTTCCCCCTGAGTTCATTAAGCCCTGTGGGCTGACGCAACCTTCGCAATCCTTAATGCATTCTGCTTGTTGTAGGAACTCGAGTCCAGCCGTTTCCTTGGCTGGAACTCCGTTAGAGATAGTCATTTGTTTAGTTTTTTTATTGGAGGTGGGATGATTTAGATTATGTTGACCTTTTGTGGTGAAGAAGCTTTTCTTAGTGGATTTTCTGTTTCATTGGAACATCTTGTAAGAGACAGGTTGTGGTTTCCATACTCAGATGTCAGGCACAGACTTTAGCCCATTAAAACAGCAGTTTTCTTTTTCCACAATTAAATTCAGGCTACAACTAATGATTATTTTCATTTTTAATTAATTCGTTTTTGACTGTTTATTATTTGTTAATTCTATGAAATCCCCAGTTGACATGTGCAAATATCCAAAACCTTGGTCAAGAGGTACAGTTGTTGTTCAGACTAAACATCAGAATAGGGAAGAAATGTGATCTAAGTGACTTTGACTGTCGAGTGATAGTCTGTACCAGACAGGGTAGTTTGAGTATCTCAGAAAATCTCCTGGGATTTTCATGCATAGCAGTCTCTAGAGTTTACAGAGAAATGTTCGAAAAACATCCAGACAGTGGCAGTTTTGTGGGCGAAAATGCCTTGTTTATGAGGGGAGAATTGGTTCAAGATGACGGGAAGGCGACAGTAACTCAAATAACCACATGTTAAGACAATACAGTGAAGAAAAAGCATCTCTGAACACACACAACGAACCTTGAAGTGGACAGGCTACAGCAACCACACTGGGTTCCACTCCTGTCAGCTAAGAACAGCATGCTGCGGCTACAGTGGGGATAGGCTCACCAAAACTGGACAGCTGAAGATAGGAAAAATGCCTGCTCTGACAAATCTTGACTTGCTGTAACATGCAGATAGTAGAGTCAGAACTTGGATTAAACGAGATGAATCCTTGGTATCATCCTGGCTTGTGCAACAGTTTAAGCTTGTGGTAGTGGTGGTGTAATGGTATATGAGTATTTTCTTGGCACACATTAAGCCTTTGTACTAGTCAGGCATTGTTTAAATGACACACAGTGTTATTGCTGACAACATGAACCCCTTTATGGCCACTGTCTACCAGTTTTCTAGCGGACACTCCATGTCAGAAAGCCCATGCCGTTTCCACCAATATGACAGTGGTGTCCACAATCACAAATGAGATCTCAATCTCAGTGGAGCATTTTTGGGATGTGGTGGAAGAGGAGATTAGCAGCATGAATGTGCGGCAACTGCATGATGCTCTTATGTCTCTAAGGATTGTTTCCAGCACCTTGTTGAATCCACGCCACCAAGATTTAAGGCTTTTCTGGTTGTACCTACTCTGTAGAGCTCCGACAATTAGTCCATCAATTGATTAGTCGTCAGCTTTTAACTGTTTTGTGTCATTTTCACTCACTTTTTTTAGTCTATGACAGTGAATATCTTTCAAAAACAAGATATTTGAGGACCCTGGGCTTGGGAGAAACAATGATCCACATTTTACAAAAAAAATTTCTGACAGTTTATCAAACAATTAATCAAATAATATATAAAATAATCATTAGTTGCATCCCTAATACACAGTATTAGAAAATGTGCCTCAGAAAGTGGCCAATCAGTGTATCTAAACAGAGAAAAGCAGTTAATGTTCCCATTTCCATTTTTGCTTGATTAAACAACTAAAACAATTAATCAGTTGTCAAAATAGTTGCTGATTAATTTTCTGTCGAATGACTAATCAAACTGTTTCGCTGAGCTATGCCTCTGCTGTAATATTTTTCCCCTTTTGTGTACTGAATGAGGATTTTCATACAAACCAATATCCTGAATGCAAAGTTCAATGTCACGCAGTTGATTTCCATTTCATTTTATTTTCACATGAACGTTTCAATCAGTGTCTGCGCTGCACAAATCAACGAATGGTGCTCAAAGGTCTTACAATTAAAATATCCGCATTTGACTCTTGGTTTGTTTCCGTCTCTCCTTCTCAGGTTAAAGGGTGATCTTGCCTATAATTACAAGGGGCCAAGGACAAAAGATGATATCGTAGAGTTTGCCAACAGGGTGGCAGGGTAAGTCACAGCCTTCAATCACACCAAAAAGAAATGACATGAAACTGATAAATTTCACAGGAACACATGCCGTGTTAATAAGAACTGTCCAAGCAAGCAAGCTTATCAATGCAGGCCATATTTGTTTCATAGCTCAACGGATTTTCTCCTCTGATGCTCCAGTTTAAGCCACTGTATCAACTGAGCCTGGCATTTCTCCTCCTTGAGGGAAATCAAGCTAGATCCGTGACAGAGGGGTTGATCAAAAGCTTGGCTCTGACTTGAATCCACGGCTGCAAGTTGTTAAATCTCCACTAGGTGGTGCCACGAGCACAGAAATGAAGAGCAAGAAATGTTGGGAGCTTCTAACATCAGCTTATTACATTAGTGTGCCATTTTTGTGCTGCTGAATAGGATTTTACTCATCAAAATGAACTAATCTCTGTGGGTGTACTTCTCTCCAGACCGGCCGTCCGGGCACTTCCCAGCAAGCAGATGTTTGAGCACATGATGAAACGGCATGACGTGCTCTTTGTGTATGTCGGTGGGGAGTCTCCCCTTAAAGTAAGCACCGTTTACTGTATGTCACCCAGACATGAATCAGGATTACTGTTTTTTCTCTCAGCACCCAGCTTCTTCAGAACTACCACAAAGCTAAATCTGTGTATTGACTGAATGATAGAAACACTGCTCTGCTGCAGTTATAACATATTTTAACAAAGAGTAGGTTGCGTATAATTCCCTTCTAGTGCCTCAGCCTTTACAACTGTTTAACACTGGTTTATCAAAAGCTTCTGTATAAATGCTGAAAGACCTGTCTGTCGTTGCAGGAGAAGTACAACGACGTAGCCTCTGAGCTCATTGTCTACACTTACTTCTTCTCAGCGTCGGAGGAAGTATTTCCAGAGGTAACTCTTTGAATATGCAGCCTTTTGAATTTCAGAAAAAAGCTTAAATCATGGAGAGTTTCATATTTTTTATTGTTAGTAATGTGTAGTTATTGATACTCCAGTTGATGTTTCCATTGTTGCGAGTTTTCTAGATTGAAGTTAACAATTACATTCTTTTATAAGCATAATCCTCCCATAACTGCATATACAGATATAAGGCTTACATGCTGTTTTTGCAGTGTGCAAAAAAGTATAAGTTTGCTGCAAAGCCCGCTGCCAACAGTTTTGTCCCACATTTTTGCAGGTGCACATACATTCATAGAGTAAATGATTAATGGAACTTGGTTTTAAATTGACTATGTCCTTTGTTTTTAACAGTCAGTAACTTTGCCAGAGCTTCCTGCGGTTGTAGTCTTTAAGGATGGAGGCTACTTTACCTATGATGGTGAGTGTTGTGTTGCCATGTCTTCATCCAATGTTTTTTTTTTTTGTGACTGGTCTCTTCATTTAGTCTTAAAACAGCATAAGAAACTGTTAAAGGGGCCAATAGGACGCTCCTGGTCTTTTTCCTCTTTCTTTTCCTGCGATCCTTGTTTTCTCTAGCTGTGTTTCTCTAGTTTTTCCGTCCCTGCTGCTGTTCTTTCATCTTCCTCGCCACATTGAGTTATGGTGTGCCAGGCCCATCATAAAGCACCCAGGGCTCTGCCCACTATTGTGTGTGTGTGTGTGTGGTGTGGCCAGTGATGTTGTGGCGGTTTGTCTTTGGGCGGACATGTTTAGCAGGCCAGGGTGGATGGGTGTGAGAGACCACAGTTTAGGCCAAGGAAACCAGTGCAGAGCCAGTAGTGTACATACAGTAATTTAAAGCCAAGAATTGAATCAGCTGTCAAGTCTCTGCAAAAAAGATCATATTTGACAGAAGAGGTTTAGAGGCGCTGCTTTTTTTTTCTTCCCTTTCTTTTGTGCAATTTGAAACTTCTCACCGCAACAGCATGAGTTCACCGGATTCCTCCATGATGTCTTGTATTTTGCTGCTGCTGTGGGCCTCAGCTGGGAGGCGGAAGCGGAAGGGAAGAGCGTCGAGACACAATGCCAACACAAACGGGCCCCAGTAGTGGCTGTTCGGCAGGTTTGGTGCACGGTGTAGCGCCCGGAGAACAAAATCCATCTCCGCTGCAGCCTGCAAGTTCACATCCGTCTGCTCCACCTGACCATTGCGGAAGGGAGGCTTCCTGCACCAGAATCTGAGCAGGAGAGGCTCGCCACAGTAGACGTTGATGACAAAAACTCCACACTCTGCAGAGTCCTCCAGGACCTTGATACTGAGGATGTGGTGAATGTCTTGCATTGCCATGGTGACAGCGTATTAAGCTTGTCAAGGACTAAGAAGGTGAGCAGCATGGCAAAATGACATGGTTGTGTCCTTCCTCACATGGTGGATTGCTCCTTTCCCTTTCAAGCCTCTGAAAATTGTAGCATAAAAGAAAAACTATATCAGGTATTATTAGTGAAAATTGATTAAAAAGAGCCAGAGTTTAGCTCATTAAGCACTCATTTACGATGACCTACCTACCAACAACAGTGCATTTCCTCCCCTTTTGCCTTTGTTTACCACCTGTGGTCTTCAGCATCTGGTTTGCCTCTAGCTGTGCCGTGCTGTGTTTCTCAGAGGACTGGTCTTACTGAAAATCCACTGTCTGCATGTTGAGGTAATGGATACTGGATAAATAAGGCTGTGACACTCACTTTGCATGATGCTTCGTCAGAAACTTTTTATCAAATGTTATTTGGCTGAGACACATTTGCATCAGCACCCAGTGACACTGTTTTATGGCAGAATATGACGTTTATTCAAGGGTGTGGATATATAATGCACATATTCTATTTTTTATTAGCTGCATTGTTTTTATCTACCCGCTACAGAGGCCGGCAGTTCCAAGAATATACAAGCAACTTTTATCATCTCCCTTCTGGTATTGGTTTGTGTGTGTATTTTGTGTAGATGCAGATTCAGAAAATTCTTATTAGAAATTCAGTGTACATGCAGGCCGACTTTTTAAAGAATAGATGCTACTGAGCAAAGCCACACTGTCCCAGATCGGCCTTTCGCTTTGTGTAAAATGATATTTGACGTATTGTTGTTGAGCTTTGATTGGTTTAGTGTACATCACAAACAGCAGCATCCCCTTTGAAGAGCGCTGTTAAAAGTATAGTACAGCACAGAGGCTCATACATATTTAATAACTCAAATCCTCTGTTTCATACTGCTGTAAAGGTCTGCACTGTTATTGTGCTTCAGGAGCTAAATGGTTTTGATCATTGTGTGTGTGCAGTGAAACCTACTGGTCTAAATGTTAGTGCTGTATGAAGACAGAAAAATGTAATTGGCGTGTTTGTTAGTTTACACAGTATGCTGTTTGCAAATGCTTCACTCGCAAGGGATGTGCTTTCAAACATTTTTTCCAGTGTTAATACACATTAGCTAGTGGTCAGTCAGGGGTTTGTGGTTTTCCACTCCTTGGAAAGGTGTGTAACGCAGCCAGCTGTGAGGCAGCACTATTTTGCATATGCTTATTGGGAGTGCTTGAATGACAGGCTGATTAACCGTCCATGAATGTCATGACAGGATGAGATCACACTTCAAAATGTGATAACACACTAATGACATTTTGCGATGGCACACATGGATAGTATTCACTTCATTGCTTATTTGAACTGGCAAAGACGGCAAGGTCAGTGTGGATCACATGCTGATGAAAAGTGCAATAACTGGTCAGAAGTGGTCAGAGTTTCTCCACACACGTACTATCCCCACTGTGTCATAATTCACTTAGTTTTCATTTCCGAGTTATGCCAAACATTTGGTTGGAATAACTTGGTCGGTCTACCAACTTTGGTCTAGATGAAAATATCTCAGCAGCTATTGGATACATTGCCATGAAATTTGGTACAGACATCTGTGGTTTCCAGAGGATAAACTGCTGTAACTTTAATGATCCCCTGGCTTTTCATATTGCGCCATCATCAGGTCAAACTTTGAATTTGTCTAAATTCCTGCAAAACTCATGACATTCTCATCACTCTCAGCTACAGTTGTGTTAATTGCCAATTAGTAAATGTTGGCATGCCAACGTGCTAAGCTAAGGTGGCAAACATGATAAACATTATACCGTAATACATGATGTTAGCATATAGCTCAAAGCACTGCTGTGTCCAGGCACCGCCTGGCAGAGCCACTAGCATGCCATAAACCAAAGTATTTGACAAATTGAAATGTTGACCTGATGATGGAACTAGAGGAAAAGTCAGGAGATCAGCAGAGTTATTACAATTGATCCTGAGAGGAACATGAACGTGTGTACCCAATTTCATGGCAATCCATCCAATAGTTATATTTCAGTCTGGACCAAAGTGGCGGACAGATCGGCCGACGGAACGGCCGACAATGCCCCACACAACCCACAGTTGTGAAACAAAGTGCACACGTCGCTTGACCAAGATCCAATAATTCGTTTATTCCAAAAAATATCTTTCTTGTCACCTGTTTTCTTCTGTATCAAGTAGCTGATTCCATAACTTAGCGACACACATTTTCATAAGGTTCCCATCCCTCTCTGTAGGTCTTTTTTTTTGGTTTTGCTTTTTGGCAACTAGCCAAAGCATTTCCATTGTTAATATTTTAAGGTTTTCTTTATTCAGTATAGTAAGAAAGCGAGACATGTTGGTCTTTCGTTTCACTGAGCTCTCTTTCATTGTTAAATCAGTCTTTTCATCCTCTGCCACCGTCTGTGTCTCACCCTGTTTGAATTGTCTTTGATGTTACCTAGCTCCTCACCCTCTCTCTCTCCTATGTTTCCCCCTCTGCTTTTGGTTCTACACCATTTGCATTGTCTTGGAGGTCTTCTGTGCCATTAACCTTCATCCTTGAGATGTGTCAGAGCTGCCTCCTCCCTCAGCTCAAAACTCTGACACTGGATCATCCTCACTCCACCCACTGTCTGTTTCTATTCCCCCTCCTGCCCCTCATCTTTCTCTCTTGTCTCCCGCTGTGTGAACTCTGGGCTGACAGGCTCCTGTAGGGTGGTATGGAGATTGCGAGGTTGGCGCCCAGGAAGAGAGCAACTCTAATTTGTTTCAAGGTGATGCGGGTTCAGTCGGTGTAGAGGTTCATAAGGCTGTACGATCCCAGTATGGGGCCTTCAGTTCTCTCTCACTTCTGGGAGAAGCGAGTCGGGCAGCTGCATGCTGTCTATAAAGCCAAAACATCTGTGGAAAAAACTCTCTGGAATGTCTACCAGATTGACTGACTCAGCAGCCAGAACAGCGACGCTGCTGCTCTGCCTTTGCACAGCCCTGAGAAATGGAGTGCGTTGCATTAAGGTCAATTTGATTCTAATACTAGTATAAGCTACGACCTTGGGGTCTTAAAAGCGTGTTCAGGTTTTAGGTTGTCATGTTCGGAATTCTGCTCCCAGCTCCTTTGGGGGCCTGCAGCTTAAGAACCATGTAAAAGTCATCAGTGTCTTGTAATTATTATAATGGTAGCAGAAAGGTCATGATAACTTATTAACATGTCATAATGAGGTCCCTGCTACATTTGACATCAATTATGTGCATCCTGTAGCCTCTCTCAGCCGGAGAAAAACAGTGTTGTTCAAGCAGCCTCGCTACACCCTATTTATACCCTGGAGGAACAGACTCTGGTGCCAGTTTGCATGTTGCCTCCAGATGTTAGTGTAGCAACAACATGTGGTTCACATTCAGGAAGCAATCCTTTATTTTACTTCAGTTTGTTTTTTCATTTATTTTATGCACTTTATCTTTTTTTTTTTTTTTTTGCCTAATGCATCTGTTAAATTATGCATTCACTCCAAATGTGTAAAAAATCTGCCAAAACTGTGTCCTGAAAATGAATGTACGTATGTGTGGAGAATCATTTACAAACCAAATGTGCTTTTTGGAAGACAGAAAAGCATAATAGTTGTGAAAAATGAGGTCAGGTGAGCCAGCATCTCACAAAAAAAACAGAATCCATTGTGAATGAAAATTAGTTTTTTTTTAATATTCTAGACAGTCGGCTTTTTAATGATTTAGCAAAATAATCTTTAAAAACATCCGTATTAGTAACAATCCAGACTGAACAAAATGTTTTCTTTCTTGACAATCAACCTGACACCTTTTTGATTGTTTACCTCTCGATTGATTCCCAATCTGCTCACTGAGTCACAATCCATTTTTTGGTTTCAGGCCCAAAATAGCCTCTCTGACTGCCCAGAGGCAACCCTCTGTCAAAACAATTTCTGATCATTGTTTAACTGACCTCTGTCTATGAATGCTCAGCTTGTGTCCCTCTCTTTATTCCCCAGAGAGCGTACAGGTGGTAAACACTGTGATCTTCTTACAATCCAGACATCAATACGCTGCTCTGCTTTGCTTTTAATATAGACAGGTTGTGTGCTGAATGTCAATAGGCTTTTTTGTGCTTCTGCCTTTGAAAGATTCTGTTTCCCTGTGTTGCAGAGTACGAAGATTCTAGTTTATCATCATGGGTGAACAAGGAGCGCTTCCAAGGATACCTCCAAATTGATGGCTTCACACTATATGAGCTTGGAGAAACAGGTGGCGTGTTTGTCATCCATAATATGTCATTTTCATATGTTTTACAGCATTTTTATGTGTACGGCTTTTCAAAATGTTCATTCTTACATTTGAGAATCATGAACTAGGAAACAATTATAAAAATGGTTACAATTAATTTACTATTAGCTGTTTGACTAATAGACATAATTGGTTCGGCTCCATTTTATTTTCCAACATTTTAAATGTTTTGTTGATTGTGAGCACAAGTGTTTTTTTGTGTAATATTTTTATCTTGTGTGTCATTTTTATTCTTAATGATTTAACCAAATTATGGAACCAAAGTAAACATTTCTAATTACAGAATGAGTACCAGCATATATAATGTGAAATGCATGAGCACAATATGCACATAATTCTATTTCACACACAATTTTAGAACTGCTCTTGCCAAAAGCTCCTTGTAGAAATATCAGTGTTAATTGTATATTGTGGCTATGATTGATTTAGACCGTGCTACTCTACTTGCTCCAATGTACATACACTTTGTCTCCAACAGGGAACTTAAGCTCAAGAATGAAACCCAAACTGTCTCTTAAAGACAATAAATTGATGCTCTGTGCAGAGAAAGCCTTGCTTTCTAATATTAGACATGGTATTTTACCTCTATGTGCAGTTTACTGAGATCAGTGATGCTCAACGGTTGGATTTTGCTTACATTTGTTGCTGCGTACAGTCTGTCTTTAACCTATCTATACCACATTTACTCTTTAGTGTTGGTAGTCCTGAACACAAAGGGGTCTGTAAAGCATCTTAATTGGATAAACCCTGTGTGACTGATTAAAGACGGCATGTTCTGTGGCTTCAGACTGTTACAGTAACTTAGATCGAAGAGTTTAACTTGAAGTTAATTTGAGGAAACGGTATAAACAGCCTTGTCTCTAAATTCTCTCTTTCATGCACTTGGGCTCATTGTGAGGTGGTTGAGTGGCATTTTAATGCTCTAAAAGCCCCATCACACACAAAACTCGGTACCCTTGTCTAAATACAGCTTTAACCAAAATCCGCTATTTGACAGATTCACAGTACACCAGATTTGTTTTCTTTGCGGTGAACGGGAACATTGAAAGGCTGTTCTTCAAGGGAAGAGAGTGAATAGTATGTCTGATAACCACAACACAAACAACCCACACAAAGGAGAGACTATACTGCATACTTTTAACATCTTAAACCAAAGTGAACAAACACACAGTGAAAAAAAACTCTCAATCAGATCAAAAACAAGTGAGAAGTGCAGCTTTTTCCTTTTCATGATCCCCAACTGTCCATTGTCTTTACATAACCTCACCTTTGACACATAACCGCCATTAGTGACCACCAGGGGGCAGGCTGGTACTCTCATCCAAGCAACAAGGGGTTTCTAGCCTCAAACCATACAAGTCTGAATAACAGGCCTTTTAAGTTGTGTAACAGTTTTTTTTAAGTAGACCTATTTGTCATGTAGTGGGTTTGGGTTTTGAATGGCACCAAAATAGCTCCTCTACCAGAAAGTGACCACTTGTTTCCTGTTAAACCAAGTAGAAAGCCTAAGCTAGCTCAATGTTGAGTGATAAATGAATAAAACGCTCTCAGTGCCTCTCTCTTTCTTTTCCCCTGTTGAGAGGTGATTCGTCTCCAGAGCCTCTTATCAGCCCTGCTATTGTCTTCTCACCCTCTTTTTTTGTGTGTGTGATTGTGATTTGTAATCCCTGTCTGCCACCTCAGGCAAATTGGTGGCGATTGCAGTCATCGATGAGAAGGACCCCACAGAGGAGAGTGGCAGGTACAAAGAACACTGAAATTAAAAAGCAGGGCTCTATATAAATGACTCCCATACGCTACCACGATTACCACAATAGTTGTTTCTAAGTGCACAGCTTTCAAATAGAGATAAGACTCGCTGTTATTGTTTGGATCTTCCCACAAATTGCAGGCATCGGCTAAAAAAAGGTTAGACTCCGACTTATGTGGTATTTCACTCTCTTCTCATTTGCTTTTAGATTAAAGACCTTGATTCAGAGGGTGGCGAAGGAATACAGAGAACATTTTAACAGGTAAGGCACGGATACACGATGAGGTGAAAGATGAACATCCAATTTATACATTTATTCTAGGAAGGTGCACTCACTGGGGAACGCTGCCTGTCTCTTCACAAGCAAGTGTATGCCTTTGTCAGGGCACGTCTGTTTTGGTTGAGGTTCAGTAGAAAGGTAATTATGCAAAATGTCAGCTTCCAAATATAGGTGTTCTTTTCAGCTGTCAGTCAAAAACTATTGTATTAATGGTTAATGTTCTGTTTTCTCCAGCTCAAATTGTTCAATAACAACTGGAGATGGGATGTTTATGTTACGCACTACCTTGTTCGACCTGTACTTCGACTGGAGAGGACCCAATTAAAACAAGGGACTGAATCCAAAAAAGGGGGAAAGCAACTGTATACTTGTTGTTTTTGTTGTTGGTGCACAGCAAAGGTGTGGAAAACGGAGATGATGCAAGAGCACAGCTACCCATATGTTTAACACACACGTGCGAAACACACATGTGTATGTGTGTGACAGGATGATTTAGTGACTACAGTAGGTAGGTCACTCTTCAGCTGGAGTACCCAGGTTAAAACAAACTCTGCTGAAGTGGCTTGAATTCAGTTCATCAAGGTGTTTTGTAGCTGACCCTTATCTCTGATCACTCCCAGTAGGGTGGTTGGCAACAAGAGGATTTCCTCAAAACGAGTAATAGAAAAAAAAATAGAAAAATCTAAATTTTATCATTATGTCATGCTTAAGTTCTTTACTGTGCTCCATCATTGACCATGTTGCCTCATCACATAGATGCCTGCTTTTGAATGAAGAGGTGTATCTCAAACCGCCCTGATCAAAGTGTTTTTCTCTCACCAGGCATTCCCATTAGGACTGATTGAATTACACAGATCCCTATCATCAATTAGACTGCTATCCGCTACACTACCCAGCGCTGCTTTTTTTTTGAAGACTTTTGAGTTTGAGATTACCACTGAGATCAGAGCTGCCTACAGTTTTCTGACACACCTAAACGGGTACTTGTAATTACAAGTCGCAGGGCTTGAGTAACGCCCCCGGTGGTGGGCGGAGGCAGCGCACGGTGTCAAAAGGATCATAGGTGATGACTGACATGTGAATGAGCCGACTCCGTTCGATGCAGTAATAAATGTCGTGGTATTCACCCACCGTTTGTAGCATTTTGACAGAACAATGAATGCAAATCTCGAATCTGAGGGGGAGCTAGTCTGCTGGGAAAAAAGGCACATGCCTACATGCACGCAAAGTGCACTTGTGGGAAAGTCAGATTTTGTCAGTTAGTGGGTGTGTGTATTGGGTTGAAATTCTGCACCAGTCATTATTGTCTTGGCTTTTATGTGCCAGCTGCAGCACAGAAGGTTGGTGCAACAAGACTAGACAAGAAGCCTTCATGACAAGTCACAAATTCACAGACTGAAAGATGGTATTTACTTGTTGAAAGGCAGTACTTTTAACATTTAACACTTTCAGAACATCTTAAAGCTGCACTAATGAGTCATTTTATGGTTACAGTGGATTAAATATGTAATTTGATACAACAAATAAATTATCAATTGATTCTGCAGTTACTGGGCCCTTATATAGGTAAATAGTGGCTTATTCTGTTGTCAGGAGTACATGGAATATAAAAAAAGTATCGTCTGTATATACTTAAAGATTTGAAGTGTAGGAAATACAACAACAAGAAATGGCATATGCCAACAACTTTAACATTGCTTCCTTTTCAAAACAAAATATCTTTTGAAATAGTTGTATATACACTATAAACTGACATTATGTACTTTAACAGCACTACTGTACGCTTCCTCCCCAACACCAAACAGCAAACATAGCTAGCAACTAGCTGAACATGTTTCCTACCATGTTTGCCATGTCACCTTTATTGCTTGTTGTGCTGCACAAAGTGGCCTAAATAAATAACTGAATACAGATGTGAAAATGTTTTGATGCCATTATATTGACAATTATTATTGAAAATTGGAAACATTGGCACCCACAGTGGTACCATTTAAAGAAAATAAAAAAATAAATAAAAAAAGACACAAAGCAATGCAAGCCAATACTCTATTCCAGGACAAAAATGTATGCCATCTGAATAAGATGCTTTATTTACTGAGAAATATTACTGAGGGCTGCTTTAGGTATGAATACTTTAATATTGCATGTCCTAATCTGTGATTTAAATCCTGTCCAGAGTGCATATGTGGGTGATTTTTCTCCCCAAACCCTTGTATTTATCATACATACAAAAACAGAATCAATGGTTGTTCAATATTTTATTCCTTTCTGCAAAGACACATTGTATTTTAAAGCGTATCTCTTAGAGCTTAAAGCCTGATGGTGATGATGGTGACATATTGTAGAAAACCGTCTAAAATTTGGCAGTGGCTATAATGCCATTCACCCCCACACTGACTTTCCCTGGAATATAAATTCTGTTGAAATCTGGCTTCAGAACACACTCTTCTCTTCATGGGAACCATATGACGGGACCAACATCAACAAATATCTTACTTTCAGTTCTAAAAATTTAAGGGAGTTAAATGAATAACTACACATACACATACAGAGGGAATGTTTAAGTAAACAGCCATAATCCCCAACTCTCATGGAAAATCTGAAAGTATTTACCAGAAAAATGTGTTGCGCAGTCTTGCCTTCGGTTCACTCCATGCCTCCTCTCACACATGCAAGTTTCTCAGTTAGTTACTCGGCCCTCTTGGCCGCTCTGCGGGGCGGTTTGGCCAAGAAGTGTCAGTAGGAGTGGGAAGATGCGCGCACATGGGAAACAGACCTGTAAATATTTAGGTTATTGAGTAGACAAAATATTAACAATAAGGTTTAACAAAACGGGAATTTTGAATCACATTTTGTTTCCCCATCAAACGTGCACACGTACACACGCACACGCTATATCTGATCCATAACTCACAGGGCTGCAGCTATCAGTGCAGAAGTTACAAACTGACTTTTTGATGAGCTTTATTCCCAGTCTGGCTCACTATTGTCAGCAAGATTATCACTAACACAGACTGATTTTATATTGCATCCTCTGGATTTATTATATGGTTCAGTCTCTTCAGTATCATGTCGCTGATATAAGCTCAGGCAGTATTGTGTGTAGCACCCAGGGGACGAACGTGCTAGATGTAGCTATGATTCAGTATGAATATAATATATATGTAGAGGCCCCCGTAATCAGTCATTCAGTGGAAGTCACTGGTTTCCCTGGACACGTGCAACACCCCTCCCTTAGTCTACCCACAATACACTCTTGCTCAGACATAGTGGAGCACAATGAGATACAAATTGAATTCCTCCTCCTGCCTTATCGTTTAGAGAAATCACCTGAGTCTTTATTGTGGTGGGAAAGACGAGGAGAAACCTGAGAAGAGCTTTGGGGATATATTATTTTCCTGCAGTGACAAAAATGATGCCAGTTTTCCATAGCGAGAACATGCCATTCCATTCAACGTGGTTTCATATTTGTGTGTTGTCGTGCAGGAAAGTTGGCGTCCCAGTTTGCTGTAGTCCACTGAGACAAGAAAAAGGGCTCATTTTACTTTATAGTATGTTGTTTTTGATGCACTGTTTCACTTTCTCATGCTGCTGATTTGTCTTTCACCCCCAGGGACTTCCAGTTTGGCCACATGGATGGGAACGACTACATTAACAGCCTCATTATGGGGTGAGTGTCTCACACCTACCTCTTTCTTCCCATGTCATCCTCTTCTTTCTCTACCTCATATTACCTCCTGTCAGCTACTTAAGCAGGTTTGGACTGACTTGTAATGCCAGCCTCTGCCATTAAAGATGCTCTCTTGTGGAGAAGTCAATTATACAGACGGACTGTCATTTCTTTTTTTTCTCTCTCTCGCTCTTTTTTTTTTTTTTAATGCTCTGGGCAATTTTAACCCCCCTACTATTACACATGCTCGTGCAAATCTGCTTCTGCAAGTGCAGGATAGGAAGAGGAGCATATGAGGAATTTACGGATAAGGCTATGCATGGATTATATCTATTGCGGTCATGTGTTGTAATAGCTTGTCAAAGAGCAGTGCTAATGATGCAGAGAGCCCTGCTGCAGTAGCATTCGTGCCCAGGCTGAGGCCGACTGTTGGTGTGTCTCGCATCTGAGAGGCCCTGCAACTGACATCCCACACTTTTAATTAGACAGGACCCCAGTAGTGTTACAGGCCAGCAGGGCTGTAGCAGTCGGCAAGTCTGTTTTGTGTCTACTAACGTACAGTATCTAATTATGCGTCTTTGTATAATGCCGTGTGTGTGTTTGTATGAGAATCTGCGAGCGCAATAGACCGCAACAGGATGTTATTTTAATTTGAGCATGTCATTGTTTGTATGAGGGAGATTATAGCAGACATCGCCTTCTAAGTCGTGTGTAATTAAAAGTGTGTCAGTGAGTACAGTAGAAGTCGGTTTGGAAATATGACTACATTCAACCAACGGGCTCCCGGTGCATGGATAAAATTAGACAGGCGGTGTTTATATTTAAGGATAAAAGAGGTGATTAGCCTTCCTAATTTTGTATGAGTACATACAATATGTATTTCTCTGGATTTAACAGGACTGCATTTGGCCGCTGCAGCACAGGATTAATTGCCCTCCTTTGAGGAATGAAATCCTGGCCTGTCAATGTCCACTAATTCTCTCCCTTAGGAGAGCCATGGAAATAAATCTGATGGCTTTTTATCCCTCTTTCTGTCATCACAGCGATTACTGTGTTCTGGCAGCGGTCTGTCTGGCGTAAAGGCTGCCCCTGCTTTCACCAGAGGCACATGCACACACTCATGAATACACACATACAACATGAGCACCACTCTAAGCCCGAGGCTGTCTCTGCCTCTGTTTAAACGTTGGATTATCGCTAACCCCTTATACAGCATGCATCGTGGGCTGTGGAAAACTTAAAAGGGATGTGAGGAAACTGAAAAGTCTGTGTGAAGGGAAGACGTGTAACCATAACAGGTGACAAGACAGATCACACAAACCAGTGGTCATTTGATTTGTAGGCTAAATTACCTTTGTGGAACCTCAGACAAATGTATGTAGAAATGGTATTCAGTATAGCATGAACACTATTTCCATCTACAAAGACAAGTCTCAACTTACACACAAAAGTTTTAAACTGTATGTTTGCTTCAATGATTCTGTTTATTTTAGTGTTTTTTACCGACGAATACCATGTTTTTATTTTTTTGAAAGGAGCAGATCGGTTTGAATATCCAGGTTTTATGTCCCCATGTATCCAAGATGTATGGTTCCTGGACACTGTGATTATCATTATCACAGTTCACAGTTTTTTAATTAAGTCCTCTTGCGATAATTAAAGCTCAAAAAATGCCTCTAGTAACAGAGAGTGAAAAGAAAACTCTTGGG
>NW_023339650.1:15695956-15700714 GCF_004916995.1 Morone saxatilis
TTGGATAAGAAGGTTGATACCACTAGCATGTCTTTACATCAAGTATGGAGCTAAATCAACGCAATTAGCTTACAGCAGCTTAACATAGCATGTCCACCAAGACGTTGTTTCACCACGTAACTAAGTTATGTATTTCAAATCTCTTATCATTCCATTAGATACAATATTTCTGTTTTCTATTTTAAGCAATGTTTGTCAGTTTAGTTTAACAACATTTAACATCAGTGTGTTGGTGTGTGTGTGTGTGTGTGTGTGTGTGTGTGTGATGCTGTGACTAGCAAATAGAAATATGGGGATGTCAAATAAGATTTCAGTATGTTATATATTATTCTAAATACATTTTATATGAATACACATAATAGTAATAGTTTCTCTATTTTATTTATATTTTATTATTATTATAATATTGTTTTTGCATTTACCCTCATCTTCCATCAAAGTATTTCCCCAGTCCCCACTTTGACACTGCCATAGTCAACGCACAGACACAAGAGCGGTATCAACCTTCTCATCTAACTCTTGTCAAGTAGGCAAATAAGCATATTTCCTAAAATGTTGAACTATTCCTTAAAAATAAATAAATAAATAAATAAATCCATATGATAATAACATTTTAGACTAACATGGATAAAATTCCTGTGTGTTTTTTAAAAATAGAAAACAGAAATTAGCTCTAGTTATATGGCAGCTGTTTTTGGCAGCAGGAAGGAAATTACTTTAAATGTGTGCTTTCTGCCAGCTCTAATTCTATAGAGTACAGTATATGACCCTTCATTATGGGTGGCAACCCCCCAGTAGTCTCCACTCACAGAGGTGAATAGGCTAATCCATATTTATTTTAAATGGGTGCCATCTGTTGGAGTCGGCAGGATGTCAGATGGAATAAGCATTGGTAATGTGTGTGTGTGTGTGTGTGTGTGATTGCGGATCTCAGCTGGACAGAGTCGTGAGGCGTTGATGACTCTACTGCACAGGCGTGTGTGTGTTTGCACTCCTGATCTCAGCTGGGTGGTGGATTGGGACAGTGATGGATACGTGTGCGTGTGTGTGAAATTTGTTGCCGGGTTGAGTAACACCGCGGGGATGTGAGATGGCAGCGGCGTGATGGACCGTTCGTGTGCCTGTTCGTGTGTATGTGTATCTAAGTGCTAGGATACCTTATCTAAGCCAGGGTTTGGTGTTGTGCGAGACGTGTGAAAGAGGGATTGCTTGTTTATATGACCTTGTTCGTTATCTCACTGGGCTTTGTAATTCCTCTGCTGATTTGTCGAAAATAAGTGGGCTCCAGAGCGTACAGTGTGTGTGTGAGTGTGAGTGTGTGTCTCCGTTTCTCTGTTTTCTGCAGAAATGAGGCCCGACTACTGGGCTTCTCTGTGTACTGTATGTTATGAGCCTCAACATGGATGCAGAGTTGCTTTCGTTTGGACTCCCTGCGATTCACTTGTCAGCTGTAATTTGTAAAGGTCTCTTTTACTGTGACCGGCAAAGACCCATAAAGCCCCTGAGTTGCACACTGTTTGCATAAAAGATAGAAGAAATGCCACTTTGAGGAAAAAGGCGATGCTGTCTGGCCTATTTCAGATGAAAAATCCTCTCTTTGAAAGATTGCCCATGGGAAAAGTTAGGTTGCTCTGAGTACAAAGGGTTTGTTTGTCTCGCTATTGTATTGTCCCAATTTGTTCTTACAATTTGTTCTTCACAAAACCACAATTTGCTCCTATCTAATGATGCGCTTTGATAATGGCAGTCCAAGGTGCTGAGGTTAAGACGATTAAAAGCTGTTTCTTGTTTTTCTCAGCGAGGTGTCAGTGCCCTCCGTTATCATCCTCAACACATCCAACGAGCAGTACTTCCTGCCCAGTGAGCCGATTGAGACCATGGAGCAGCTGGTCCAATTCATCAACGGTGTTTTGAACGGCTCTGCACAGGTCCAAATCTTCTCCTCTTTCCCTCCCTCCTCTCCCTCTCCTCCTGCTTTCTGTTTATGCATTCAGCTCAGTATAGCTCTCCCTCCCCCTCCTTTTCCCCTTGTGTTGTACCACTGTAATCACACCAGTAGTTCATTAATCAAGCATGTTGCATTGCATTTTAAGTCGTCCCTGGAAAATATTTTCACCAGATGAGGTATTTTTGCAATCTCCGTTTGCATGTTCAGATTTCATATTCCTTTCCTTTCTCAATAGATTATCTACCATAATTCTGTCTCCTAAGTCAAACACGGAAATTACTACATGACTCTGTATTGTAGTGTGTACACTAATCTGGAAAAGAAATGTCATCGCTTTCTCTGTACTACACTGAAGCCACCAGATGTATGAAACCATAAGCCAAACAGCCAGAGGTCTTGTCCTTTTTTCCAAGAAAGGTCTGGTCTATTTTTTGCTAGGTAAAACAAACCAACTCCCACCAAATAAACAGCAACAGAAACCTCCATGTTTCTGCTGTCCAGTTCTGCCAAGGCCTGGACAGTTTCAGCCTCTTTACATCATGCTGGTAATGCCTGCCGTGAGGTGTCTCAAGGCTGATTTGTGCTGCATGTAGAAACACACAGAATAATATGAGTTAAATGCAATTGAATCTAAAATAAAGTTTTTGGTTCAAAAAGTAAAAAAAAGTAACTGTTATTTTTGTTAACTTTTTCTTGAGGAAAAAATAGTTTAATTTTTTTATTGTTTTTAATAAGAAGCATGAAAAGAATGAATGAATTAATTATTTTATTAATTATTTTATTAATTAATTAAGGTACACAGACGGCGTGTTAATCCTTGCATGAAGCATAAACCAGCCAGAGGAGGAGACAGTTGGCAAGCTGTGGCGTCTCTCTAGCAGGTTTATAGTGAATAGATAAATTTTTTTAAAGTTTAATCCTCACTCACTGCTCTTGTGGTACATAGGCTGGCTTCAATTTTTAAGTCCTTTGCAATTAAGAAAGAAGAACTCCAACGATGTGCTGTAAAAAATGTTTGTAAAAACTTCTCAAACTACTTGTGCAGTCCGTGCAACAGCTCCTTCCACAGAAATCATCTCATGCCCACTTTCAGCTCATTCACAGAAGGCCTGCTTAGTCAGTGCTCACTAATTGGCCATCCTGACGAATTAGCGTCGGGACAGATCACTCATTGGCTGCCCGGGTGCTTTTGCCAATAAATGAGCTCAGGCAGAGTCGAACCACTGGACACTGAACAAACGAGAGTCGGACACATCAGATAATTTTGTGCAGCGGAGCGGTTAATTAAACAATATTCAAAATGCCTGCGATGTACTGACCATATGACTGGGTGCCTGAGACTTAAAAGATAATTCTGTGTGCATACTGCGTGAGTAGTTTAGAAGTTTTTATTGACATGTTGATAATTGTTTTGTTATTTAGGTATTATTCCCAAGTAATTGCATCAAATTGTACATGCCAAGCTGGTGAATATGAAATAATTGGGATGGAGTTGACACAGTAGCTCCCCTGTGCCCATTAAATGATCTGTCTCCCTGCAGGCGTATGGAGGCGATGGCGTCATTCAGAGGATCAAACGCGTGGCCTTTGATGCCAGATCCACCATTATGGTAAGTTGGGGAGATTTTATTCTAGGCTGCTACATGTAGACGGCCCGAAAATATATAAGTTTTTGAAGTTTAACATGCTGAAAAAGTTTTGTGTCATATTAATATCATTTGTAGTTTAATTAAATTCAGTTAGGTGATGAGGTAAATATCTGGCTTTTCAGCTGCTAAATGCTCTGCTATGTTTACCAGCTCACTTTGTCTGCCATTTGGTGCTGGAAAGGTAGCGTACAGTGAGTTTAGCTTGGAAACAGTGTTGATGAGTGGAGTGAGAGTGAACAAAAACAGTATAATTGCAGCCCATAAACCAAAACAATGAGTTAGTTCTCCCTAGAACTAATGAGAACTGCAGACTTGCATGATAAATCTCTTTATCGCCCTTTAACATTACACACCCATCTGACCCATTGTTCATATGAAAAGATTTTGATTAGTGCAGCTTTAAGGTCTATTTTACATTCATTTCAAGCTAGTATTTTGCCCTAATTTTGATTGTTTATAGTGACCTGCTACCCAACTGACGTACCTCGGTCTTTCTTTAGCCTCTACAGTTAAACCACTAATTATTATACTGCTGAACATCTTGTACTTGTTGATATGCTTCACACCATGCCTCACCTTGACTGTGTTTACCAATTTAGGGTAAATACTGTATGTATGCAAGCTGCGCCAAGTTCAGCAACACTGTAAAACAATTGCCTGGGTGCCCCGCTCTTTCCCTCTGGGAGAAAAATAACATTCAGAGGACAAGACAGGGAGTACAACTGAGAATATGCAATGCAGGCTGTAAACACAGTGTGGGGAAAGAGAAACAGGCAACAGAGCAGGAGGAGGTGGAGTGATTAGGGAGGAGAGGAGGTCATGAGACTGAACTTCTGAGGCTGAGCTTCTCCTCCCACTTCTACTCTAAGTAGTTGGATCTTTTGGGAAAACTGTTTTATTTCTATATTTATTTATTTTTTACCAAGGTTGTGATAGGAATGTAAATGCAGCTGTTTTGTAATTCTACTCAGTTGGCACATTTCCACTGTTAAGCCTAACAACGTCGTTGAAGGCATGTACTACTGAAAAATAATTATGAATTTCATTCAAGAAAATGTCCAAATAGAAGGTATAGTGAATTAACCTTGAGGTACGAAGAAAGGCTTTCAGAAATACCTATATTCAAGGTTTTTTAGTTTTCAGGCCAGGTTTGACAGTTGG
>NW_023339650.1:15700814-15701400 GCF_004916995.1 Morone saxatilis
CAATATTATAGACCATAGTGTGCATTTTTTTCTTACAAAAGTAAGTAATCCGTGGGTGATGGGCTCGGCTTACACCTGTAAGAGAAATGAAATTCTGTTCTCCTCTTGCTTTCCTCAATTTAGTAAGGACCAAGCATCACCACGGCTAGTCTTGCTCACAGTGAACTGATATGATGCAAAGCAGATAGGCAGCAGCCATCACCTTGCCCCCGGAGAGCATATCTAAATGCACGTCTGACAGGAGCATGAGGGAGCAGCCACATTAGGCCCAATGACTCATAGCCAGATGTGTTAGCATAGCATACCCATCTCTACCTCATCTAGCATCACACGGCGCCGGCAATTACCATCCCTCTTGCAGTGGCAATGACTGGAGGGAATGTGGAGATTTCTCTTCTTCCCAGCTCAGTGGCTGACAGAAGTTGTGACCGAATACTCCCTTCTAGGTACATTGTCTCTGATGCATCCTGCTATATTAAGGCCAAGTGACTCATTTATCACCAAGATCATTTAAAGAAGAACTTGCAAAGTTGTCCTTCAGTGACCCGGGTATTGTTGTGCCTGCAGGAGATGAGGGATCATGGTT
>NW_023339650.1:15701465-15704587 GCF_004916995.1 Morone saxatilis
ATGAGGGATCATGGTTTGCAGGAGTGGAGAAGTACATGCTTAATTTCACATGCAAGTTCAGTAACATGGATGTGACCAGGGAGCAGATACTCCCAAACAAATAGCATTATGCATTATGCACAGATCATGTTGAACTGGAGCAAAAATGTAGTTATAATTCACTGTCAAGAAACATCCCAGTATGTGTGCACACAACCTTTGTACACATGCAGATACAGTGTGTTTGAGTTTGTGGTCATGGGGGGGAGGGGGAGGGGGTGAGCCTATTATAGGTGAGGAAGACAAAAAAAGTGTGTGTGTGTGTGTGTGTGCGTGCGTGCAGAAAATATCTTCAGACAGACTAGTGTATAACTGTGGACCTTTTGCTTGTGTTTGAAGTTGGAGGTTTCTTTATTTATTCCAGTTCAAACTGTACAATTTAAAAGCACGAGAAACCCAAAGGATTATAGATAAAAGGGTACAACTCTCCAATATGGTTATGGGTGTAAAACAAAAACAAGTTCAGACAAGATAGAATAAAAACAATATAACATAATACAGACATCTTTAAAATTACATGACTTAAATTTAATTAACACTAAAATATTAAAGCCTGCCCAAGTTTCTGCAAATGATTTGTGACCTGCCTTCTAAACACGCTTGCGAAGCTTAATGGCGTAATGCAAATCGATGAATAAATGAATTAATAAAAATGCGGAATCGTCGCTAAAAACATAAAAGCCTGTCTGCGATTTTTCTCACAAATAATTCCCTCTGAATAGGATTTTGATTTCCCTCTACCTAATAGCTGGGGGGCTCTTTACTATTGTAAACACTGGCTGTTGAAAGAGATGAAACACTTTTATTAAACAGCCAGATACTCACTCCACATCTGCGCTGTGCACTGAGAGAGATGGAAAAAAGAGATAAGTGTTAGTGTGTTTGTTGTTTTGAGTGTGAACCTGAGAAAAAAAGGTCAGGGCTGGATTAATCCATTTGGGGGCCTAGGGCAAAAATGAGCTCCTTACCCCTTTTTTGAACCCTGGTTCTCGCTACTGTCTTTTAGTACCACATCAGGAACTGTGCTGTTCCTGCCATTACGCAGAATGAATTTGCAACTTGTTGTCATCATTCCCATGTTTGGTTTTGATGTATTCATCCTGCCCGCATCATTTCTAGTTGACACAAGCTCCGGTAGCGTTTACTATGACCAGTTTGTCAGGATGATCAAAGTAATATTCAGATTCAAGAGTTACCTATACTGCTCTAAATTGACTGACAACATCTTGTACAGGGATCTCCTCTATGCTTGTCACAATATTTCTGATATTTTTCATTGATGTAGCTAAGCAGCTAGTTAGCTACGTAGGATGACGTTCCATTCTTAATCCTACCAAGCACTGATTGGTCAGTTGTTTCTCAAACCATGTGAAACAGCTGCCAGTGAGCATCACGCCAGACTTATTGGAATTGCTCAAAAAGATAAAGATATAGATTGTGATTTAGAGGTTTGTAACCAGATTAGGCTCGTGGAAATTAAATAAATACAAACGTATGCAGGTATATGCAACATATAACAGCAAGCATGGTAAATACTAAAAGCATAGCACTAGATTTTGACATAGGGAGGCCCTGTAAGACGGGGCTTCAGGGTTCTAGAGCAACTTAATACCTGCCAAAAGATGCAGTGATTTCGAATCGTACCCTAGGGTCTGTCAGTACACTGTGACATCACTGTTGGGTGTAGTTATACGTGCAACAGATCACAACTTCAGCCACGTTAAGTCACTCTAAGTATTATTGTTGTTGTGTGTGTATATACTTTAGTGGCGCTTACTCCCAAGCCATCAATGCTGCTAATGTTCATAGATGTTTTTTTATATATACATATATACATCTACAGTGAAGTGGCTTTCAGAAAAGTAAAGATTCTTATAGTTGTTAGGGGAAACACGCTTAAATGCCTTCTAATTGTGCAAAAAGTTAATATATTGTTCTCTCTTCTGTCCTTTCTTGCCGTCTTCATTTATTCCATTATTTCTATATTTCTCTCAACCCACCGCATCTCTTTCAAACTTTACTTTTGTACTCCATATCCTCCCTCCCCACTCACCTCCCTCTTTTCTGTCTCCCTTTCATCTTTTGTTGTCTCCTTTCCTACATCAGTCAGTGTTTCGCAGCTCTCCACTGCTGGGCTGCTTCCTGTTCGGCCTACCGCTGGGTGTAATTAGCCTGATGTGCTATGGCATCTGCACGGCTGAGTCGGATGACGGTTCGGATGACATCGACGCGCTCAAGAGGGAGGGCCTGACTGACGAGGAGGAAGAAGAGGAGGAGGACGGCAATGGCGCCGCTGGAGCTGGAGGGCCCCGAAGAGGGCGAGAACGAGGAAGATGATGCTGGAGAGAAGGATCCCGAGGAGAAGAAAACTGATTAACACAGGGGCTCCCGTCGGATAGAGGATGATAGGCCTAGTCAAATGCAGTGACATGAAACTCAAAGACATATAAATGTATTACTGTTCTGCTTCTTTGTCTTTCATATCACCCCCCCCAAAAGCCCCACCAGCACAGACTGTTCTCCCATCTTTGAGTTCTGTGTCAGTTTATAACGTCAGCTGTGAAGCCATCGAATCATGTTTAAAACTAACAGCCTTTTTAATGATGGAGTGTAAACACATAAAGTTCAAGAGAAGGCTTGGCTGTGAACCAAACATACCACTTATTTATTATGATTCGACCAGTCAGTGGTTTATTCCATGTAATGTGTGACCTTTTCTCATTGTTAGGTTGTTGTTTTGTAACCACTTAAATCTTAAATGCCTCTTAAATCTTCTTTTTTGTCATATCCCAACCGCTTCTAATTTTTTGTTTTTCTAGTTTACTATGATATCCTAGAAATGGTAGATTATAATAGATAGTAGATGAATCCAGCCTTCAAACTGAATACAGACATTTTGTTCCCCTCTTCCCCAGACCCAAAATGTAGATTTATCATGTATAGTGATTGACAAGTGTAGAAAGCAAAGGAAGTGCCCAGGAAGGAAAATCTGCCATAAATGAATTGTGCTTTTTCTATTGTATGTTCTACTCTTCTTCTTCTAGGGATGCAAAGTGCCGAGCATTACAACTTATTTCTCACAC
>NW_023339650.1:15704687-15710477 GCF_004916995.1 Morone saxatilis
AAAAAAAAAAAAAACTAATTTCAGCCCAACACGACCAACCAGCTAAACATTCACAGTGTATATGGCTTGTACCTGTACAGCAGACACCCATAACATGCATCAGTAGTTCCTGCGGCTTTTAACAACTTATATTCCTCAGATAGACTGGCTCTGTCTGTTTCCATATTTCAATCTGTCCTCCATCACTGGTTGCTATATTGAATTCAGTAGGCAGGTTGAAGTTTACATCCCAATGCACTGAGAAGTACACCGAGCGTACAACATATTAGGACTGTCTTGCTACCCCCCCCCCTTTTTTCTTTTTTTCTTTTGTTAAAACCCACTATTGCCAGTTTTCTCCAGGCATAGAAATCCATCTCTATCCTATTTTCAAACCCTTGTGACTAAAGTGTATATAATAGCTGAAATCAAGTAGGGGTTACGGCTTCCTCGTGGATTCAAGTGGCCAGCCTGTTTCATGAAAAGAGCAAGTGCTCCCTAAAAAATCTGCTGCTCCCACTATAATACCATTTTCATGAAAAATACGCAGTAGAGTGTGCACCCTGTTGGATTTTGGGCCCAGTGTTGCCTCTCTGACAGCATGTCAAAGCACCTGAAAACATGTTTCATTATCTTTTTAGTAAATGTTTATCACTAACAAAGAAAAACAAAAATATAAACAAAATGAATAAAAACATGTATTTAACACTCAGGGTGTAATTTTGAAAGTGGATTTAAAGTGGTGTTTCCATGGAAACTGAAGCAAATTTCCCAGTGTCTGTCATTAAGATGCTTCCTTTTGATTGGTGCATGGAAATACCCGACATCGTCTTTCTTACAACGCATCCCTGCCCACTCCAAACTAGTGAGAAGAGCACAGATAAAACCAATATACTGTATGAAAATCCCTCATGTTAAATAATCAGGTTGGACCACATCACTCATCAAGTAAGACGCTGATGATTGAAAGTAATAGTCTGACATTTTAGAAAGTAAATTTATTCACTTTCTTGCCAAGAGTTGGATGAGAAACCTCTCTTATGTCTGAAGGGAAACCATGTAGCTAGTGCCAGCAGCTGGTTAGCTTAGCTTGGCATAAAGACAGCCATCCCTAGTTCTGTCAAAAGAAAATAAAGTCTGCCTACCAGCCCCTCTAAAGCTCACTAATTAAAACGTTATATTGCAGACCACACAAACACTTAAGGGACTTCCTGGGAGTCTTCACTGGTTGCCTGAAAACCTCACAGTGCTGACAAGACTCCAGGAAGTCACTGGGCCTGGCCAAGATGTAGTTCTGCACACAAACCTGCTTCAAATCACACAATGTTGTCTTTACACCTTTGTGCAGATTAAAAAAACAAGATGTAACGTGTTAGTGAGCATTAGAGGTGCTCGTTGGCAGTTTCTGTCCCCGTTTCCCCCTGCTTCCAGTCTTTATGCTAAGCTAAGCTAATTCAGCTGCTGGCACATTTCGTAATAACGGTACATCTACTCATCTACCTTGGCAATAAAACGAAGGAATATTTCCCAATATATCAAACTATTCCTTTTAGAGGGGTACACAAGATAATCATTTGCTCTGCATTTGTTTTACATTATTTATCTGGAACATTCATGCATTGTATTTAACTCACAGAGCTACAAAGCAATTATAAGTTGGAAATGAGTAATGAATGCTTCTATAACAGGCTTTCTCTCAAGGGGACTTCAGCACTGAAATGAATAAGAATTAAGTTCATTCTTGACCTTGGGAACAGTAGATAAAGTAATCTTGACTCTAGGTCCAGGTTTCTAAAGGCATCTGACGTAGTGACAGCTGAGCAAACTATTAAGATACTGAGCAGACCTTGAATTAAGATATTTCCAAATGGTAATGAATGTTTTCAGCTGTTAATGCTATTATTGTGTATCTTTATCCCCGTTCACTAACCCTTTTTAAAAATTGTAGCCAAGTAATAAAATGTGAGGTTTTTGGTTATTCATCATTACTCATTTCATCATGCTTTTGTAGCTCAGTAAATCTTGTAACCTTGATGGACTTAGGCACCTCAACCTAAGCACACCTGTTGCTTTTAATTTTTACAGAGGTTATCTGTATTATTACTGTGAAACTGCACTAAAGGAAACCATGCCCTCGCCTTGCCTTCTGGTCTTTGTAGTTGCCTACCATTCTCTTTGGGTTTGAATTGAGATTGTCACACTTTATAACAGGTTTGAAAGATTGAAATAAAGATTGTCCTCTTTTTTTCATGTTGACTGGTATCTTTTTCTCAATCTCACGCACTACATATTATTCTCTTTTAAATTATCTTCCATTTAGACGTCTATTTCTATCTCCAATTATCACACATATAAATGTGTTTTTTGCCCCAACAATATAATCCTAGGTAGAGGTGTCTACTCAATTATAGCAGATATAATCAAATTTTTGGAGATCCCGGTTTAACCGCGTCTGATTGCATTAGTTGATGTGAAACTCATTTATTTCTTCTCTTTAGGGAATGACAGCGCTCAAAAGTCAAGCCCAGAGACGTGACTTAACATAATGAAAAAGCATAATGCAGTGTACTTTCTGAAGCCTGACCCACAGTTTGGAGAGATAGAAAAAAAAAATTATGTATGTAAAAATAATGTTACTTTTGGTAAGTTTGATAGCTTGTTTTTCAGATCTGATAAAGGAGGTTCATTTTTTTTCTCCATTGGATGTCATTTTGGGGATAAATTGCCACAAAGGGGGGGATAATATATTACTACATCAGAATCAGTGTCATTGAGTGGTGCTGATGCAAAAGTAATTCATCGCTCAATTACCTCCCTATATATTCTGAGAATGAGGTTCATCGTGTGGCAAATGAAGGACGCCTGCTGTCTCTTTCTTATGGAGAACCAACAATCGAGCGCACTAGACAAGGGCAATTACACTTGGCGGCTCATTCTGATGTCTGTCTTATGTTGAAATGGCAAATTAAGGCGAGATAGCAATCATCTCATTTCTGACTCACATGGGAGGTGTTTAATGGTTTTGGGTCGCATGAAAGGTCAAGGTAAAGCGATAGATGGATATTTGAGTTAATGCTTCGAGCCTGTATTTCAAGGGTGTTCCGAGCTTGGTTGGTGTCACTCAAAAAGAAGATGAGAAATGACTGATTAGCTTTGCTCACTATGGAAACCAACCTACAATTGTTCTCTGTTACCCTGTTAGAGATGCAGTATTTTTTTGTGTTATGGCTGATAGATGGTTGCAGCTCCAAAGTCCATCTGTTTGCTGCCACTTTAAAAAAATACCTCAATGCCTAATTACACAAACAATGCGTGCAAATTTGCCCTTTTGAGATATCACCTCCCTTCAGTAAACAGCTGTTTTGAGTATGTTTTATTTTTTTTTGTTTCCATCATCGGCATAGATAATATCTTGCAGCGCTGTCCGATTATTCTTGGTGCTGCGACTTCACGTCAACGGTTCAACTGGGTTTAATAGCTGCTTGTCAGCTTGTCAGTCAATAGATGGTGCTTGTTGCTGTTGCTTTCTTCTGAATGGGCTGACATCTTTGAAAACTTTTCTTCAGGGCTCTGAAAATGTGTGCGAAGATGTCTGCTGTCCATCAAAGCTGTTAGAACTTCTGCATCAAAAATCATCAAACAGACACACTCACACTCTCTCACACTCCTGTAGAGGATAATATCTGCCAGTTGAAAAGAACATAAGAACATCACATTAGAGTCAAAAATACAACTCTTTTCTCAAAGACAGATACTACAATGGTTGTGTAAACTAAATACTGAAAATTGATTATTTCAACTTGAAGAAAATGAACGAAAGACCATAGTGTTATGGAGACATTAAATCGATTTTAATCATAATTTCTGTTTTGATGCAGTGTAAACTTGAACTCTACAATAAGCTATGATTGGACAGTCGCTGTTTGGGGGAAGGACTTAGTAAACGGTCAATTAGAAATCACAGATTTCAGTATGCTTGCAGCTCAGTGCATCATCCAGACTCCATATCTTGGTTTGTGACAAAGCTTTATTTATAGCTGAAGCGTACAAATGATGTGCAGCTCTGCAGAGAATAACAAGTGCATGGCCCATATTATCTTTGTCACCTCTAAGTGCACTGTAAGCATTTCCCAGAAGAGTGTTTCTGCTTATCACTCTGCCAAGGAGCTGCTGCCACATAGCAGTCGGCTAATGATGTTGCCCAGGTCGTGATCATTTACTGAAGGGACCTGTCCCCTCAGGGGGGTCAGGGTGACTTACAGTACCTTAGACGTAACTGTATCTGGAGGAGGTGACGAGCCTGAGCGCAGCTACCGATGCCGTCACTCCCACCATTGCCACAGGCTATTACCATCCTCCAACCTGATTATCCAAGGAGCTTAAAAAGTCAGCTTTCACAGTCAAGAGACAACAGGTTCATCAACACATGGATGAGTGCTTGCCGTGTGTATGTGTCACTGCCTGTGTTTAATCTGATCCTTAGTACCTTCACACATATGCTGAGGGAAGTTATGTGACTTGCGTGCTGGGCTCAGAGCTTACTGCCAAGCCCCCTAATAGTAACTGTAGCTGAGTTTTTTTAAATGATGGTACATTCACACCACTTATGTGTTACATTTATGTGTTATACACGTATACAGACTTGAACATGCACTAATGTACGTACATATCACATATCATGTTGATGTGAGTACCTTTTGCTGCTCAGAAAACAAACTGTAGAAATGGGAGAGCTTGTGGGAACAGTCTCTAAATCCCTTTAACTCCTAAAAACTGGATATCCCAGGAAATACTACTGGGACACGAGGAGCTGAGTGCTATATTCTGGGAAGAAAGTGGGATTTATTTAAGTTAAGAGCTTTTGCACAATAATCCTTTCAGGGGCATGTCTACAACATTTTCAATGGGTGGGGTCACAAGCTCGGAGAGGGGTGTCTGGTTTTAAAGACTTTACTGTAGATTATACTGTATACTGTTATTAACCTGTGTTTATGAAGCCCTGAGCAAGATTCAAGACTGGCTTGTTGGGGAGGCTCTCCGTTTTCAACCCTGAGCTCAGCAAGCAAAGCACGATCGGATCAATGTATGTCCTTACAGTGGTCTTAAAATATTAATTTAGTTCTCTAATTAATAGCCTATACCTGTAGCTAAGATGGTATGTGACTTATGTCTTTGGTTTAATTACGGTTTGGACCCTTACTGGTATATTTAAATATATTTATTGCCTGTTTGATGTCTGATATTATCCTTTTATCCTATTTATCTTTTATATCAACAGCAGTGTTTTACATTTCAGCATCGGTTTTCTTATCTTGTTAGTACATGATTTGATCTGGTTTGGTGGTAAACATACACATAATTTGAACAAATATTCACAAAACAAGGAAAAAGAGAAGAAGAAATTGAAACAAAAAACACAAGATTCAATTCAGAGTAGGACATAGACATACTTATTAACATATAACGTAATAGTTTGATATTCTGGGACTTTATTGCAGACGGATAGATGCAAAGATCAGTACAAGTCTCATGTCTGCACGCTAAATATGAAGTTACAGTCAGGAGACAGTTAGCTTAGCTTAGCATTAAGACTGGAAATAGGGTGAAAGAGTTTGCCTGGCAGTTTGTGGTTTTACTGGGTCGTATGTGCTGGACTATTCCTTAGCCCCAGAGCAGTGACTACACGAAGTAACCTCCCATAAAACCATAACTTGCTGTCTTTATACTTAAGTCTGCTTGGTTTAAAGAAATAATGTAGGTGCTGGTAGGAAGATTTTTCTACCTTTAGTCACCCCACAAGAGCTGCAGTTT
>NW_023339650.1:15710496-15711856 GCF_004916995.1 Morone saxatilis
TCTAGCCATCACAATCTGGCCCTTGTCAAAGTATTCCCATTTTTCCTGCTTCTAACACATTGACTTAAGGACAGAATATTCACTTGCTGCCTTATATATCCCACCCACTGACAGGTTCCATTTTAATGAGATAATCAGTGTTATTCACTTCACCAGTCGGTGACCATAATGTTGTGGCTGATCGGTGTATGTTTGTGGTTAGGTGTGCTTGACTGCGCAAAATATTAAAATGATAAACAACATAACAATCATTTCAACTTGATAAAAAGCAGGAGAACTTTAGAATGACAAGATCAGTGAAGACTTTATTTTGAGGGCATTAATTGTGAAGGGATCGAAAAGATTCCAGGGAAGGACAATCTCACCCATGCCCTTCTGCACACCCCTGTATCCCTACGCTGGAAAAAAATATCGCATTTAAAAATAACCAGATGCCTTTGAGAGTTCATGTGAACAATGACAAGTCGAGTAGAGACAAGCGCTCCTGATGTGCTATTCGTTGGAACAGCAGTGCGGAGTGCTGTTAGTGGTCATTACTGAGCCCACTTTAGCATCCAACGCCACGGAGGAATAACAACACAGCGTCTGCAGAGAGTAATAACATCTTAGTGCTCCTGTGGCCACATTTGGCTCAGGCCAGTGGTTAACTTTGCAATCTAATAGGAAATGTTTTCTTTTCAGCTCCCTCTGATAGCTTTTTAATTGGTTTTAGTGACACTGTCACCTCTCTCCCTCAATAGCCTGGAGACCATGTTGTGTTTTTGCTACGACAAGGGAGCTCTGTAATGTAATCATGAAATAATCATAATTAGGAAAACATAATTGTGAGCAGTTATTTGGTTTAATATGACCCAGAGGTGCAAAGTAATCTTTTAAAATGCATTTATGTTGATAGAAGATGGCATAGGAACACATTTAAAAACAAGCAATAATGAGGCTCAAGGCCCATTATTGTTTGTAGGGACCACAACAACCAGCTCTATCAGATTCCTCTGGGCTTTCTGTTAATACTTCTGATAGAAACCTTCTGGGTTGTAATAATACTCAAGGTTTTTCTGATTGTTGCACTGAATTATTGTTATATTTATATATTTAAGTCCACTCTGGGCAAAACATTAGAAGGACAAGTGGAATAACACAAAGATGTCTAAAATGATCATTTGCAAGTACATGAAGATAATTCTGACATTTGCAACAGAGGTGGCAATAAAGCTTGTACATGAATATGTTGGTGACACAGCTTCACTCAGGTCTAAGATTCTGAAAAGAATGAAAAAAAGATTAGTACAATTCTAATGAAAAGGTACACAGGTAAATGTAATTTTTTTTATTTTAAACAGGACTCTCTTGTAAAAGAGAT
>NW_023339650.1:15711874-15714425 GCF_004916995.1 Morone saxatilis
ATAAAGGTTAAATAAAAAAAAAAACATCTGCTGCCTCTACAGAAAAGGCACCGGTTCGGTCAAATTTGACCAATTCACAAATAATCTTGTTTATCCACAAAAAAAGTTGTAAAAAGTGAATTAGTTAAGGTATCCTCTTTGACAAACACACAAAAAAATAAAAAATAAAACACAAAAAGAATCATCCAAAAGGAAAATCCTGAAATCTGGGAAATCCAAAATGGCCACCATCTTCCCTAGTGTGGGGGATGAGCAATTGGATTTTATGTCCCAGAAGTTAAGGCCGTTAATGGCAGCCAGTATGTCTTGCTGGAGAGCTTGTTCAACGCATCCCATGGTTGCATGGATCTGCATATAAAGAGATATGCCACCAGTATATGGAGTTTGTAAGGAACAAGTATGGCAAGGTTGTAGTCGTATTTGATGGGTATGACAGTAACAACACAAAGAACAATGCACCACAGATGGTCAGAAGGGAAGATTGGTGCCAGTGTGACATTTACAGCCGACGTGATTGTCACAGTGCAGAAGGAACAGTTCCTGGCTAACAGGCAGAACAAGCAGCAATTTGTATCCATGCTGAGTGAAGATCTGTAGAAGGCACACTGTGAGATACCATTCCTTAGGAGATGCCGACCTGCTGATTGTGCACAAAGTTGTGCAGTGTGCTATCATCAACAATACTGTGCTAGTGGGAGATGACATGCTAGCCTGGACCTGTGATTTTATTCTGAGTCTAAGAAGAACACAAAGAAGCCTTGCATTTCGAACATAAAGGCTACAAAACAACCACTTGACCCGGATATATGCAAGGACATCTGCAATACTACATCATACACCCTCAAGAAATACACATTAAGCTTCTACATGTCTTACAGAAAGCGATAGCGAGTCTCTACAATGGGAAATCATCTGACACTCTGGATAATAAAATATTACTCCACTGACAAGCCAACCTCAAGGTATAGCAGACCGCCACCACAACCACAGGTGACGTTACTGGAAAGACAGGAAAGCGTCCCAGAGCAGCTAGGCTGAAGAGACTCAACACAGTCATCTCAAACCCAGTGCTACTCAATATTCCTCATTTAGGATTACCAAGGATTACAGGAAAAAAAGTCATGTAGCCTTGGCTTCACTCGCTCAGGAAAAACTCCTGACTGGAAACACCAGTCTCGCAGTCGGAAACGATTGGTCCACTATATATCTCAATTTTCCACCACTGTGGTCTTCATATTCCATGACTTGCCAGTGTTTCGATTTGACAAGTGACCCTGTTAACTGGTGACTTTCAGTCGAATATGTTGACTAACTGGTGACTGTATTTGGCTGAAAGTCACAGAAGGTCACAGACCCAAGAGTAAGGAGGAGCGAGAATTCCTTCACCACGACAGCCCTACTGGACTCCAACTTACATTAAGCCACAGGTCTGACCACAAACATCAGGACCAAAAAAGTATGAAGGCGTGTGACAAGGTGTTTGTGTCAATTCATACAACCCTACCCCTTGCTCCTCAAAAGCTTCAGCGCGTCATCAAGTGCAATTGCCAGGCTGACCGCAGCACCCGGAGATGCACATGCAAAAGGAACAATACTGAGTGCACAACTACACAGGATCAAGCTGCACTAACTCAATACAGCCCACCAGCGACAAGAATGAAAATGACATTATGTAGTGTTGTGTTGTGTGTACATATTTAATTGGTTTAATTGGTACAGTTACTTCTCTTAGGCCACAGCTTATGATGACCTGAAATTTCTAATGACTGAGATGTATTATTTTTTTACTTCTTCACCATGGTATAATCTAGCATGCACAACAATGTAGGCTTTCACAATCATCGACATATTGCTAAAAAGTAGAGATGCACAATTGGTAAAATTCTGAGATGATACGATACTGATTTTTTGGCGTATTTGCCTTTTTGTGCGAAGGAAACAAAGAAATTCTCCAAAGATAAGCATCTCCGCCTGTTTGCAGCTCAGTCTATTTCTCTTCTCATCCAAGATGTGAGAGGCAGAGCCAAGCAGCCGCTCATTGTCCGTGCTGCTGCATGGAGCACATCAGTGTTTGCGTGCAATTTGTGTCAGTGCTGGAAAATGGAGGTGATTATTTCTCCAATATCCAAGTTGAAAATAACCAACACAACGTTTAACCAGCGCAAAATTGATGTGACACAACACTACTGACATCTGTGAATAACATCTTATTAACATATCAGTGTCAGTCAGCAAGGTGAATATTGACTGATACTGCAGTTCAGCCGGATCGTATTTAGGCAATTTACAAAATCTTCCTTTCATACGACTTCGATACAGACTTTTTTTCTGTCATTCGGAACATTTCTAGGACACAACATCTGTTGAATTTTTCTTTTTTTTTGCTAAAGGCAGCATGTATTAGAGTGAGATAGCCTCTTTTACTATTTATATGCGCATATACACTGATCAACCATAACAGTATAAGGGAATAACACTGATTATCTGGTTATCATGGCACCTGTCAGTGGGTGGGCTATATTAGGCAGCAAGTGAACATTTTGTCCTCAAG
>NW_023339650.1:15714525-15724893 GCF_004916995.1 Morone saxatilis
CTGCGACCTGTCCTGCCGGGCGGCAAGTTCACCGGCTTTTCCTTCCTTGTTGATCAGCACTGACCCCACCTGCAGACCGAGAACAACCCCCATCAAGAGCATGCAGTTTGGAGATGTCTTGACCGCCAGGTCATCCTAGCTGTTTAACAATTTGGCCTTCTCAAAGTTGCTCAAAATCCTCACGCTGCCCAATTTCCCTGCTTCTAAAGACATCAACTTGACCCGGGGTCATGGGCGGCCAAGGCTCATGGTGCACATGGGGAGCGAAGGCTGGCCTGTGTGGTTAGATCCAAAAGACGAGCTACTGTAGCTCAAATTGCTATAAAGGTTAATGCTGGTTTTAATAGAAAGGTGTCACAACACAGAGTGCATCACAGTTTGTTGGTATGGTGCTGCATGCCCAGGTGGTCATAATGTTATGGCTGATCGGTGTATATACACAGCATGTATGATATGGATATCATGTCATTCTGATTTGTTAGGTCAGTAGTAGGTAATATAAGTTGTATTGCCATCATATACAGTAATTGTGAGTTGTAGATATGTGATATCGATTTGTATTGTCATGATGTAATGCTAAAGGGGATCCAAATAAACAAAGACTACAAAGTTTCAATAAGAAAATATGTAACTTGGCAAACAAATGTAAAAACTCAAACTATACTTCCTTAAAACTTCCTCAAAACTGCTCCAAAATAAAGTGAATACCAGATAAAAACAACCCCACAATGTCATTGTCAAGCAGCATTGCTTTTAAAGCAGTGACATATGCTCTCTATGGGGACACAAGCAGCCTAGATGAGTGGTGCAGAAGTTGTCAAGCATCCAGATAAATCTTCTCAGAGCTCCACGCTGCTTAGACCACCCAGGAGGATGTGGCCCGGAGGTTCGTCAAGGACAGCCAGAGGCAGATTCAGAACTGGCCCTCAGCCCTGTTTTTCCCAAAGTGGGTTGTCTTCTGTGACTTCAGTTTCTATGTGTCTCTCTCTGTATGATGTGCGTGCCTGTGTGGTGTAGCTGCAAGTAGGGCAGAGATTGTCTGTCATGCGTTTTCCGCCTATCTGGTCTTGGTTTAAACAGAGCGGAAAGTGAAAGTGCTGCTCACTATGGGCTGTGCGGCTCTGGCCAACAATGACAGAGGGAGAAAAGATGGGATGGCGCACCTGGAGTTAATGACAAAAATTTAACGCTCCTACGGAACATGAAGGGTCCTGCAGGATCACAGCCTGCCACAGCCACTTAGAGGCTACATTTGTCATGAGCAAAGAAAGGGGAGCAGGCAGGCAGCATTTCCTGTTGGAGAGTCCTTTGCTGCACCGGTTTGTATCAATCAGTTTGTCCTGACAACAGCATGAGACAGAAAGAGAAACAGATGCCAACTGTCCTCGCCTTAAAAAAAAAGTGCACATGTGATATGAGCAGTTATCAAAGACAGGGGCAGTTTGCACTCTCTTATCAAGGATTTCTTTCCAAAATCTTGGTAGTCTGGGAATTATTTTGACACCCAAAATATCCCAGAATCAGATAAAGACACAATCATTTGTTATTTTAAATCAATGTCTTACATGACTCAATAACTCCATAGTAACAACATTCCCCTTAATAGCAGCAATCATATTGTCAGAGTAGGTACTGTAACAGTTTTTTCAAATGGCAGATGTGCTATTTTAACCCACTTTGAGATGAAAATGTTACAGAGCGAGAAAGCATTACTTTTACATATGTAGCAACTTCCATGTTCTTGGAATCTGCACTTTATACTGATATTTTATTCATCTCTCAGAGAAAGACACAAAACAAAATACAGAACCCTGGCACTGCTGAGCTGCACATCTCTGTGTTATGTGGAAGGAAGCATAATAAAATTAAGAAGGCAGTCTTGCCAAATGATGAATGCTGATGCTCTTGCTTCATTGCTTTATCCATTTATATTTATTTAAATTACATATTCTTTGCTTTGATATTCACCAGGGCTCACCCAGCTCCATCAAATGCAACAAGAGGACACAGGGGCTATTTATTCTGTTTAGTTTTTTTTTTCTACATTGTATCTTGGTTGAGCTTTGTTGATGGAAATCAGCTGGCCAGATTCAGCTAGCAACTAAGCTGACCTTTGTTTTCAAAGCTCTACATTTTGGGAGGAAGTTTAACACAGTTTAGGGCACAGAACTTCTCAAATAATTGATCGTTCACGAAGCCCCACTGCCCTTAGTTACTGTTGCTACGCCTGTCAAGTGTTTCATTGGAGCACAACACAGAATGCGGTTTACCATGGCAACCGTGGCAGATTTACCACTCGAAATTTGCTGTAATTTTTTAAACACTTGGTCTTTGATTTCACACACAAGTGAACAAAAGCTTTCCGTCGGATTGGAAATGAGAAGCTGCTTTTGTTGTGAAGCCGTCATTGTTGGCTGAAATGACAAACGTCGCTAGCACATTTTGTCAGCTGTTGCTAGCCTAGTGTAATGCCAAAACTCAAAATGTATGCAGCGAGAAAAAAATAAAATAAATAATAACAATTTGTATTTGTATTTGTATTTGTATTTGTATCCATTTAATAATTTGTTCAGATTACTTAATAATATCCCAACATGGCGGTTCACACAGAACACTAAAAACCTTTCTCCAAACCTTTCTGATTGAAAATGATGAAAATTTATAAATCCAACACAGACTCTTTCAACCAAAATGAAAAAGTCCACATTCATGAAATATATAATGATTTTGGAGAGCACTTCTGCCAACAAACAGCCTTTTCACTTTCTCTAATGTTATGGACCGCTCTCATAGCTTGAATAACCTTTACAGATACTATATATTTATTTAACTAATATTTACTGGATCTCTATACCTTCTGAGAGCCTGTGTAAGATTCTGCACTGGACATTTTGTTCACATGCATCACCTTTTACTCCTTTGAGCTACTTTTTCAGTCTCTGCGGCATTATGAAGAGGACATATTGGGCTTTCCATTGATATGTTGTGTGATAGGCTGGGATGGTGGGAACTTCCTCTTCCTTTCCACCCTAAATAGACAGCATGCATATTTGCGACACTGTTTTGTGACCAGCTGTTCTTTGCCTCTCCAGATTCAGTCGCCACAACATCTGGAGGATACGTCCATTCCTCACCCAGAAGGCGGCACAGGTTCCGGTCCAGCCGCTTATCATCTCGTACCTACACTGCTGCAACTCACATGCAGTAGCCCAGCTGGTCTTCTACCCAAGTTGTTCCAAGCTCTCTCTGCACCCTGCACTGGCTACCATTGGCTGCCTCCCTTCAGATTCAAGAAACTGGTACTTGCTACTACTGTGCTGCAAATGGCTTCGGCCCATCCTACATGTAAGACATGTTCAAATCACCCCAGACTGTCCACTACACTCTGCTACTGCCAAACAGCTTACTACTCCCTCACTGCGTGGGGGGCCCAGCCACCACTCAACACAATCTCGACTGTTTGCTGTCCTGGCTTCACAATGGTGGAACAAACTCCCCCCCCCGCCACAAGGACGGCAGACACTCTACACATCTTCTGTCAGACTGAAAACTCATGTGTTCAGACTGCACCTCAGCCCATAGAATGAAAAACAAAACAAAAACTCATTGTTTCTAAATGTAGCACTCGAAGCAGTTCAGCTTATTCGATGAAGTTTATGTACTTGCTAATTCATGCAATATTTGTGTTGTATCCACATGGTTGAATGAACTTATTGTAAGTCGCTTTGGATGAAAGCGTTAGCTAATGCAAGGACCAAAAGGAGAAAATGCTTCCAGGATTATCACTGCTAAAAATAAAACATGCAAAAGAAGAAATGGAGAATGGAGAGCAAAATTAGATTGATTTAGGTCTTACAAATAACTAAATCACAATACACAATTATTCTGTTTTACTTCAGTTCTGGTGTTCTCTTGTTCTACTCTTTTCAAATAAAAACACACTAAAAGGACTCAGGGGTACCTATTCAACAATATAGGCATAATGACAATGCTTTCTGTTTGAATAGAAGATATATTCTTGCAACCAACAAGCAAGTGAAACAATCCAGAATGACAAATAATTTAGTTTTTTAATCAAGTTGAATGTATTCTTGGTTTAATATGACTCTTCAGCCATAATCTGTCTATTTTTTCTTTCTTTTCACACTAAAATGGTGTGGACATGCAGTAAAAAAAAAGTTTTAACCTCAAATAAGAAATTGCAAAAATAAATAAACAAAACATATGTTTAAAAAAATGTAACACAGTTTTTTCCCAGGTTCCCAGGACAGCTGACTCACTCAAGAATCCGGTAAAAGGTTCTTATGCACATCATGCCTACATACACATATATAATGGTGAAAGACTGAGGTTAAAGCTGCATGTACCAGGCAACATCAAATCAACAACATCAACCTGTCGAAGAGATTAATACTGTAGATAGTAAGCTATTTAGCACAAAATGCTCATTTTTGCAGCTAACATTTGAGCAGACAGACACAGTTTAATCTATAAATTACACTTTTGCTCTTGTGTTAAGGCTAAAAATACACTCTTTAAATGTCTGGTATCGCTCTGACCCATGCACATCACCTCGACATGTGGAGAAATCTAAAGCATGACAGCTATGATTGGACAACCAATGTTCGGTAGCAGCGAACTAGCAATTCCCGAATTACATTTTCTAGATTTTGCTGTTCTTAAAAATATTAATGTACATGCTTATATATATATATATATACATATATATATACATATATATATATATACAGTATATTGCTATGTTTTATGGTTTGACTAGTAGGTGAGGTTGCCATTGTGGATGGAAAATGGAAGGGTGCAGAGAAACCTATAACTATAAATATGATTTATGAATTCCTAAAATGAGTGTGGCACAAACAAAATTGTCCATTTTCATGGTCTGTGCAGGTATCAGAAAGCACCTTAACTTCTTTATTCACATGGGTACAACCAACCTGAGCAACTTCTTTTTGGTTTATGGTAGACGACATGTCCACTTTATACTGCTGTTGAAAACACCCATTTTTTTTAACACTTACTGTCCCCAGTGACTGACACACATGCGCACACACACAGTTTCCTGCTACCCATGCTGAAACAACCTTGTCTTCTTTAACCTCAGAAATACTTATCAGAAATTGTATTTAAATCACCTGAAACCAAATGTGCAGATAGACACACACACACACACACACACACAAACCGACTCTTTATAATTCATGCCCCCCTCGTTTGATTCTGTCAACAGTGTCTGGTATCAGAATGAATCTGAAAAATTGTCATTTTCTTGCCTATTAGCATGCAGGAGAGAGGCCATATTTTTGCATGTGAATAAACAGTTATTAAAATTACAGTCAGTGAATCTCAAGAGGATCAAAGATTAAACGGTTACACTGACTGACCCTTTCTAATTTTAAAATAGAGGAACATACATTTGAATAACCCAGTGTTTATTTTAATCTTGTGACAGTAGGCACTTTAGGCAGCAGGGTGAAAGACTGAATAGTTATAACCTTCAACTACTCATGTTGTCAGTCCTGCTGCTCAAGTACTGCATGTTACTGCAAAACTCTAGCTTCAACATTGTTGTACAAAATCACCCTTTCCATTCTTTGTCAGCAATAAAGTACTTGTACGGCCAGTTCTTTTCTGAAGAGCATAAAAAGCTAACCTTATTATGTCTTTATAATGAGGAGTATAGAATATTTAAACATGTTTTACTAATTAATTAATTTGGATTTATTTCTGGTTTATGAATCAGTAATAATCTGTGCATAGTAAGGTTGCAACATTACAAGTTACTACTTCTACTTTGTTTTTTTCCTATAGTTTGACAATAAATATTCCTCTGACCTGATGCTCTGTCTTCTTCTAAGATAAGCAGTCAAATTCAGATGGATTCATCCTAATTAGCTAAAAAGGCAACCAACCAGAGATTCTTCACTTAATCATGGCATGTTTCATAAAAACTTAGTGAATTGTAAAGCCTTTATAAATAGTTAATCAACATTTATAAATAACTTAATGCAAACTAGAATATTTTCTGAAAAAGTGTAGTGTGATTGCTGGGGAATAATCGTTTTTTTTTGGGTTGGAAAATAAACTAAGGCAGAATGAGCTGTGGGAATGGTGTTAATTCAGGTGATAGGAATGAAGACTAAATAAAAATAAGAGAAATAATAATAATGTTATTGTGTGAGCACTGAAGGAAGTGGAAGTAGTGTGTAGCATACTGTATCATACTCATAAATAGATTTTTTATTAGTGTATAAAATCCTGAAATAGAATGAGCTGTTTTTATCTGCAGCGGGGGACTAAACCAAAATGGTAAACAAAACAATGAGCTTAAATGCATGCATCCAGCATGTATGGGAGATGATCCATGATCCAACTTCAACAATGTGCTTTTCATGAGAATTGTTGACTTGTACATATTCTGAATTGAAGTGTAAGCTGCTGAGTTTCGGAGTAACAGTGGTGTATAAAATTTTAAATTTTCTTTGCACAGCTCAACGAGCTGAGAAACTGCTACTTATAACTCGGCTGACAGACATACAGCTAGTGAAGATTTTGTCAGGTTCTGGACGGCGTCTTGTCAAAAACTGAGGAAATGTTGATGATGGAAAGACTTGAAGCAGCAAAACTGGTAAACTGCCCAGCTTTTAGTCAAGTGGAGACATCTCCCCTCCAATATGTCTGCTCCTCTGAATTGAGAAATTCAGACATCAGTATGCCTGTGAGAGACAAACACAATGATGACTGCTTCCCCAGTGTCAAATACTTGAGTGTCTGGGCTGTGGTCTCAGCCAGTGATAATGAAGTGTTGTTGTCTTGGCTAACAAGCGCTCTCTAACCGCCGCCGTACACCCTGCTCTCTCACTGAAAGCATAACAGCACATGATCAGAAGGCCTCCATGTTAGCTTGTTATGTGAGTAATGACTCATTGGCAACAGTCGTGCCATGACACTTCTGTGATCATAGCAGGATACTACCCTGTCCCTCCCTCTTGGTTTGAGTCACACAAGCACACACAGATTGCTATAGTGTGACTTCTGTATCCACTTTGTCTGCCTCACTAATGTTAGATAGTGTGCCTCAGCAGGAATTTTATTGGCACTACTGCACATACCGTGACATTATTCACTGGACCAAATGAATCTATGAGCTGTGAAATCATTCGAGGGGTGTAATGATAAGCTATCACATATCTGTTCGAGCTTTTGTAGCAATAAAACACACAAGATAGAGTTAAGACTGTGAATATGCTGACACCTTAGAGTGTGAAAAGCTGCAATAACAGAGTTAGGAGGCAATGTTACTTCCTCTTTTTCCTCATTCATCTTAAAGCATATATTTCTTCAGAGCCAGTGGACACTTTTATTAAACCCCAAAAGCACCCAAAGGATGTCCATGCTCAGTCTGTAATGAATAACGTACATATTTAATTTCACATTCATATGTGGCCTGACAGCTTTGTTTTGCACAATAGTGTTGTATGAACATGCACAGAGAGAGAGAGAGAGATTTCACAAAGGAATTATGTATTTTAAATAATTTTCATTCATAGATTATTACCAGCAAGTTGCAGCTAGTCATTACAAAATGAGCAGCATGTTTTGGAAGCTTTTGGAGTTGAGTGATATTGCAGATAGTTGACGATTGCAAGGTGGCTGAAATGTAACAAAATGACTTCACCAAGGAATTGAATGCTATTTATAGATACTCTTTCCTTTGCAGATTAAGACTATTAAAACTATGAATTTGGGCTTTTTGGTTTTTAACCAGGACAATAATATTTCCCAAACCTCAACCAAGCAGTTTTGTCTGTCTCCATTTGCAGATATTGTAGAAATAATTCAGTAATGAATATTGCCATTCAGCGATACAAATGTCACTTTCTGGGCTTTTGCAGAATTGGCCATTATCAGGTGCTGGAAAGGCAATAATGAGTGATACAAAAAGGAATGTCTGCACACTACAATCTGCATACTCTAGTTAATTACACACACAAGCTTTGAGTCTTTCATCAGGCATACAAACATAATACAGGAGCACTCCAGTAATTAGCCCCAATGTAAAACTGTGTATCCCTCACACAAGCACACACTCGAGAGTGTAGTCCAATGGCATGCGTGGACTACAAAGATAGAAGACAATGAATATAATGTATGAGACAAAGACAATGAAAACGCAAGACTGATATGATAAAAAACCAAGTACCATCAATACCAAACAAAATAATACATGAAAGTAAAGCAAAACAGTGTGTGTGTGTGTGTGTGTGTGTGTGTGTACCTGTTATTTGGCCATTATAGAACTAGAAATATGTGTAATTTTTGTTTGAAAATACAAATATGGTGGAAAATTCAGTTTGTTGCATATTCTTATATACTGTATATATGTATATATATTTATATACACAGTAATAATTACCACAGTCACCACATAACAATTAACTGCCACCAACCAAGTAAAATCTATTTACTTTAAAATATTTACCACAAAAACACTTTTAAAAACTCAGGTTTGACAGTGTGACTATTCTTATCTTTATCTTCATTGGACAACATTAGTATTTTTCTGATATCGCCACCTTTCAGTATGATTTCCCTGTGAATGCTCAGGAGTTCGGGTACATATGCCTTTAAGTAAAAGATCTAAAGAGCTTTCCATCTCTGATTTTTAAGCGGTATGACAGAAGTAGCTTTACAGAAACATTTGGCAACATCGGGTCAGCCGTGATTAGTATGAAAAGAAGGTTAAAAGGGGTCAAAACTGGAAATGGCACCAGTTTGAAGTTGTTAGGTCATGATACGCCTCTCCTTTGGAAAGGTCTCACATCCGTAGCTTCTGTGTGAGACTTATGTGACTGATACCCCGGGATGAATCATAATCCTGTTGCCTAGCATTGAATTGCCCACCCATCATTCCTTTCACATGTCCCTCCCTCTCCTCCTCCTCCTTCACCTCTCCCCTGCTTTATAGGTGGCTCATTGCTGTCACTGCATACTGTCCGTGGGGGATAGTGACTGCCACACACGTTTCTGGTATCTCAGTACCCATCTGTCATCACTGGTCAGCCCGATTCCACACTGTGTCCGGAGAACATCAGGCATGGGCTGGCCGCCCGGCGGGGTGTCTTGATGACTTCAGTGTACGCTCACAGTTACAGAACTGCCCAGAGATTGGATTCGTGTCAAGTCAAGCAGCAGGTTTGAGCAGATATCAGCTGTAATCTTTGTGTATCCATGTGGAGCCACTGCTGATGGTTTTCACAGCCTCAGCAGTTATCATGTACTGCATGACAGGACGTGACTCAAGATGTCCAGTCACGTGACATTACTAAATATGATGGCTGCAGGACAGGATGACTACTGTACAGTATATTGATAGTAAAATTTGAAATTATTACATTACTTAAATAAAGTACATATGAGAAAGGTAATCCGGCCAATTATAATGACTGTACCTTAAAGTGCATTTGTACTACATTGACATTTACTTTGGCTACTTTATACCTATTTATATTTTACTGATGTTCAGAGATATTTACCCACTACATTTATTTTCAGTGGTTAGCACTGTTGCCTCACAGCAAGAAGGATCTGGGCTTGAACCTGCTGGTCTCCTCAGGGTTTTCTGTATGGACTTTGCATGCTCTCCCTATGCCTGCAAGCATTTTCTGCCTCCCACAGTCCAAAGACATGAAGCTTAGGGTAATTGGCGACTATAAATTGCCCGTAGGTGTGAATATGAGTGTGAATAGTGGTCTGTCTACTACTGTGTGTGCCAGCCCTGTGCAGGACTCCAACCTCCCGTGACCCTGCACATAATAATAGGAATTACAAACCTGCGGGTGATACACCAGTCCTTCACATTAACTTCTGTCAAATGATGTAGTCACAAAATCCATGCATGGAAGAGATTGGGATGGGTGGATTGGTCAAAACTACACCAAACCTTCACCCAGGAGACCACATTTAGTGCCAATGTTGATATATTTTAACTTACATATGTAAGATAACTTATGTAACATATTTAGCTTATGCTTAGCAATCTTTTCCTAAAGGTAACCAAATAGCTTTTGTGCCTAAAAAAAACAAGTAGTAGTAGTAGTAGTAGTCGTAGCAGGAGTGTTTCTGGTGTGAGGTCACCAGACTTCTTCTTTTTCTGCACGTTCACAGAAGTGGAGCTACACCCTTCAGTCCTGCACACTCATTCCCCTTCAGTAAATTTAAAAAATGCATCAAAGACCTCTGAAGGACAGTGGCTTTAGGGGGCGTGGCCTCGACACCGACTGGCATGATTGACAGACTGACCACAGCAGTGTAGCAGACACAGCGGCTGTTAGTCAGAGCTAATGCGCA
>NW_023339650.1:15724993-15750213 GCF_004916995.1 Morone saxatilis
GGATGGATGGATGGATGGATAGTTACTAGTTGCTGAATACATTAACTTATGATCAGCTTATAAAATATGAGGCATTATAATAGATTAAGCTAACCAAAAGTATACAAAGTGAATTACAAATTAAAGTGAGCTATGTTCTACCATCAAAATACTGCTTACATGTAAATGCATCAATGCAGGACAATCCAGATACCCATATAAACTGCTTAAAGAGTACTCCCACTTTTGATACGTAAATACTTTTTAAAGCCAATTCTTTTTACTTATTGCCAATTTTACTCAAGTAAAGGATCTGAATACTTTTATCATTGATAGTAAAGGTGTGTACAGTTTCTTTAACCCTAATGTTTTTGGGGTCCTGGAGATCTCAACAGCTCAAAAGCATACTTAACTTTGTTTTATCACCTTGATACTTCTTTTTGTGACAATTGCTTATAAACATGATTTTGAAAAAAGTCCATATTAATTAAAAACTATGAAATATTTTCTTATCTGTTTTTGACAATGCTTTATGATCACTTTGTTTTGTCACCTTATAAGATAAGTGGGCTGAGTTTGTGGCAAAGACAAACACCTTTGCATGTATTTATAAATAAAGTCAGCAGAAAAGAGGAAAAGTATTATTACTTTTACACATACAGTGGTGAGGACACAAGCATACGGGTTAATGAGGATATAGGTTTTCAGCAACAAAGTATCATGCTGCCGTTGTTAGTAAATTAACCAAAAAGAGAATTTTTAGGTCCAATTTCACTTAGACTCCTCAGTATGTGTATCCCAGTTTCCCAACAGTAAGTGCTGAACATGTGATTCTATCAAAGGCCCATTTCCAGTGGTTTCAGCATTTTTAAATCACTCCCTAACCCAGATTTGGTCTCCGCTGAATCCCAACCCAGATCTGGTGTCTTGGCTAGCCACTCCACAGAACGCTGAATGGGTGATTTATCAATTCTTGGAGTGGTGGGAAACTAAATGATTTATGGCTCAGCTCTTTTTTTTACCCAAATCTTATTTATGTCACTGCTTCTGTTACCGTCACTGCTGTCGTCTACGTTCCTGACTCTTTCTCTCTTCTTGTCTCTTTTGCTTTCTGTCTCTTCCTCTTTCTTTAGAGGTCATGCCTGTGAGGTGTAACTCAAAGCTTGATGGTTAATCCTAATGCATGCTAAAGCTCTGGGAAGCCCCATGTGATCCCAATGAGCACTTATGACTGATGAGAAGCTGGACGTATGTGACATTTACACATCTCACAGTACTGACATATGTCAATCCCAGCATGTATTCATTCTGATATTGACTTGAACATGCACTCAAGTACAATCACTCAAACACACAGATGCACATGGTTGTGTCAAGCTGAATTAATGCACAGTCCGAAGCACTGAAAGTTATTGCTTATTCTCTCTTCCATAGAGAATGTGCCAGATGAATAAAACATTTGTGAATAAACACATATATTGATTTAAATATAACTCTATGAATACGCTATAGATTGCTCATGAGATTTTGTCCCCTTCCTTTGCCTTTACCCATTATTCCATAATCACTGACTTTAGCATATTTCTTCAGCTCTATTTTTCCATTTCACCCCTTTGCTATCTGCAAAAAAATGAATTGGACTATTACCATCATGCATTCAGCACCCAGCCTGAGGATATAAATTGGTCAAATGCAAACAAGTGGGATCCGCTGATCCTAAATGTGAGTCACTAAGTCGAGAATTTGGGGCCTTGAAAAGTCTGACAGCTTAAATCACCGTCACTCTGGGCAATGACGCAGAGAGAAACAGGAACAGGAAGGAAGGAAGATAGAAAAAGTGGAAGAAATAATGAGTTTTTCTGTAGCAGTCTATCTGTAGGGCCACAAAGGCCACAGTAAATATGAACAGCATTCAAATGTAAGCTTGTCATCTGTGGCTCTATGCCAGCTGACCACAGTTTGGCTTTATGCCTTTTTCATAAGCCATAATCCTGATCTGCATTCTCTGATCAAAAGCCCCCCTGAAATGTGCAAACAGATTGTCACCTCGTCTGAAACAGAGATGTTTCACAATGAAGGGTGCGGGTAAAACCACTGCAGGACACAGACCCTCTTTCGGTATGAAAATGATACTTGAAAGGCGAGATAAAATATTCACCAGAGAGGAATATGGGGAGATAGCACATAGCCTTAAGCAAGCAGGGCTCTTGCTGTGAGATGCAGAGAGAGAGACAGAGAAAGAGGTGGAGAATGAAAGAGAGGAAGCTGGGTAGAAACCGGGAAAAAATGGAAAGTGAGAAGGAATGTAATAAGAGATTTATTGAAGAGAACATAAAGAAAGAATAGGTGAAAAAATGACCAGGCAATTAACACCTAAAAACTATAAATCTGACACAGGGCCTATTAAAATTTTACTCTGCCTGGAAAGGTCACATCTGTTTGCAAATTTGTTATGAAGTTCAGAAAAGGAGGCTAACACATCCCTTAAGCGTTACACATTTATATTTGGGTTCCACTGCAAAAAAACAAGCAATTTATAGAGCAATACTCCAAGTAAAAATGACACCAATTTTCCACCTGACATTTTGTCTGTGCACTCCTCAAGAGTGTCAGAGACAGACACATCCAAGAGATCATTAGATCATGGGAGAAAAGCATGATGTATCGATTCAGGACATAAAATTCCAGGTCATCATTGATTAGCAGACACTGGCTTTTTGCTTTCCTCTCTGTCATTGCAGGACCCTGGCTTTATTTTTAGGCAAGGACTGATCGATAGGAGGCCGCTTTGTGCAAGTCTCGGTGGCATTGTGCCTCCCTGTGGAGTCTGTGTAGGTCAGACCAAAGCACTCCGAAAGGTTGAACCAATGATGGGAATCAATGGATGAGAAATGTCAACTAACATGGCTGTTTACCACACTGGGGGACACTTTCTGGATACATATTGTTTCATGTGAACTGATGTCAACTGACCCCATTTTTATTTTTCATCCCTTTAAGCTTCTGCTAGATATAAAACTATGCCAGCTGGCTAAAGGGAAACAATAATTGTGACATTTTCAACCTATGTAGTTAGAATTGTCTTGTTGGTCAACTGGTACAACATTTGGTTGCTTTATCCTGATTTGAAGCAAAAACAGTATTTAGTATTTGTAATTGTTCTGTTCCCCCCTCCCCCCAACTATGTGCTAATTCTTTTTTAACCTTGATTACTCTGAGCATCACAATTATTTAGGAAATTCATGGAAAAATGAAACTGTATTATGATGGGGATGCGATTATGCACATAAATATGCCCCATCATGTATGGAAGACCAATAGTACCAAAAATAAATAAATAATTACATTGCATTTATTTATATGCCATTAAAGTCACCAAAAATAATATTTTAATAAATATAGGCATTCATTTACAATAACGTATTTATTTACGTTTTTATTAATTCCCATATTTATTTACTTGTAATGTTTAATTTTTTAAATTAATTTACTCTTTTGTAGATGTAATCATTTCTGTATTACTTTACCCTTAGATTTCCCCCCCTCTTTATGTCTTAAAGTGTATTTTTACATTCTTTTTATGCAAAATAACGGGCATCTGATTCACAAAATGTGACTGAATAATTAATCATTTGCATACTGGTTGATCGTCATTAGAGATCAAACCATGCTCCAACACTGGTGGCCACTGAAGCATTCTCAGGCCCTCAGCAGTTGTACTGAGATGATTTACAGCAGCTCCGACAAGCCGACTCTCTTTTCTAGTTTTCCCTCTGATTTCCTCTGGCTGCTCTGCCTCAACTCTTGCTGATTTATGGAGTTTTCTGACGAACAAAAAGCATTACCTGTTGCAAACGTAGCCACTAACTACTGCTGACTGTAGCTAAAAGGACGGCTATATATATAAGAAAAATGTGTGTGTTATTTTTATTACCTTTTTCTTTTTCTTTTCAACTTATGTGGAGTGTCTTTGAGTTCCTAGAAAAGGGCTCTATAAATAAAATGTATTATTATTATTATTATTATTATTATTATTATAATATCTGCACAGCTAACTGAGCTAACTGGCTAACAGCAGCTACAGGCTACATAGCTGTACTTGTTGCTAAAATAACCGCCAGCTCCTGCTGACTATAACTAATAGGATGGCTAGCTGCATGGCTAACTGAGCTACCTGAGCTGCCTGAGCTAACTGGCTAACATTAGTTAGTTACAGTAGCTACATATGGTAACAATCATTAAGCTAACAAACATTTAACTATTTAAATGTATGGCAGATAGAATAGAAATCTAGCTTGGGAAAAAGTTAGTTAAAAGACATGAAAATATAAAAAACTATTCCAGTTTTTGATAATGTGTACACATATTTAGGTGAGCAGTTCATTACACGTTACAATGTAACAATAAATAAATTGTTTTGTGTATCAAAGCTAATAATAATACTATTTCTGATGTAACGTCTAGAAAACAACTCTTTTGGCACTTTCCAGTTGAACAGATTCAGTGTATTCAGATCGGTCATCTGCTCTTGTAATTCCCCTAATGGTCTACGTGCTGTGATGGGTAACGTATCTGACCAACGCAGTCATAAAATGTTAAAGTGTAACATCACACAATTAAACAAATGTTGTGAACAAAGGTGACCTGACAGCCCAATTATAACTTCACACTGTTCCAAGCTTCACTCTCTTGCTCCCTCATTTCCATGTGAGAGTCCACTCATGGAGCGTACATCCACCCACTTATGTGAGCCGCTTGAACTGCTCGATGACTCAGCAGCGTTACACAGTGAAATCACAATCTATTTTTGAGAGGCACTTAAAGATCCTTAATCCATTCTGAAATTGGCCCTGATGCGAGTGGCTGTTTTTACATTGTGGTGTGACAAATTGTTAGTATTCAACGTCGGTTGTTTGTTTTATGGAAAATACAAACAGACGGCGGATGATGCACCTATGAGGAAAAGTCTATCAACTGTATTTATTCCAAGGTCACGTTGTTTCCACATATTTTTCTTTCATTTGAAGACTAATCGTTAGGAATGCAGAATGTAAGGGAGGTCCACATAATAACTCAATTATACATAATAAAACATAAATCAGTTGAAAACATTTCAGTTGCAAAAAGAAACCCAAACATTTCTTTTCAGGGCATGAACAAAAATCAAATTAAACAGTGTATGTAAATGTGAAAATCACATGGCTTTTTAAATAGTTACAAGCTAAAAAGGTTGGGGACCTCTGCAGTAACCACCAGGAACCTCAGTGACAGTTCCTAACAACTACTCGTTTTACTCTGAGCAGCTCAAGTTGTATCCGTTCTGGTACAGAACAAGCTCGAACACACAAAGGCACGACACAAAGATATTCAGCATAAGATGAAAAGTCTCATTTACGTCAAACCCAAAGCAGACATGGGCCAAATGGTAATCTGTCAATAAAGGCAAACTTAGTCAGGCAGGGGACAGACAAAGAATCATCAAACCGAGTAATAAAGAGAAGGTCAGGCAGGCAGAAAAACAAAGACTGGAGAGCTAGGGAGGATGCAAACTTGACAGTCTGGCAGGGAATGAATGGAGATGGAACGGTAAATATACTAGGCTGATTGGGGAAATGGGAAGCAGGTGAGTAAGTGGGTGGGACAGGTCAGGTGATGGAAATAGCAGGAAAGGGGTTACTGCAGGGCAGGATGTAGAGTACTGGACCTGGGATGACAGCAGAGTAAAACAGAGCAGGTGACAAAATGAAATATATCTAGCTGGAGTTGTGACAGTGTTGTTACTTTTTTCTCCAATTACTGTGTGTTCTGATGAAAATGTTTAATTATCAAAATTTCAGTCACCAACTCTCACAGAATGGATTATTATGTGAATGTAAAAATGTGCACGACTTTGACTGCTGGACCGTTGGGTTTATTCCCCCAAACAGACAATGTACAAACTGTACAGACGTTAATTGTAAGCTCGCTAACGATGGATTTAGCGCTGGACGTTGTGTGTGTGTGTACTGTGTGTGTTTGTGCTCAGCTCAGCCGCAGACTGAACTCAGAACCAGCAGAATGTAACTAAGTAGGTACATGATTATTTTCACTATTGATTAATCTGCTGATTATTGTCTTGATTAGTCAATTAAGTGTGTGGTTAGTAAAAAATTCTGAAAATAATGAGAAATGCTGTCACAATTACCCAGAGCCCACCCTTACAGTGCTTGTTTTGTCCAACCGATGGTATACAACCCGCAATTATTAAAAACAGAGCATTAAATCCTCACTGTGAAGCGGGAATCATGAAGTGTTTATTATTAGGCTAATAAAATAATCATTCAATTAGCTAATTGATTAATTAACTATGTGTTTCAGCTGCATATTGAAGTAACTAGTAACTAAAGTTAGCAAATAATTAGTGCAGTAAAAAAGTATAAGTAGAAAGTGGCATCACAAGAACAGACACAAGTAAAGTACCTCAAATTTGTACATTTAGTCAAGTACAGTACTTGACTAAATGTATTTAGTTACATTCCACCGCTTAGTCTGGCTCACTCTCCACGAGAAAACACCAAGGCCAATGGTGACGATAACAACTCCCATCCTAGGGGATGGCAGACCCAGAGCCTATAGGTGGTGTGGACATAATCCTTTTGAAAAGATTTATGAACAACAGCAGTGGCAGCAAGCGAGAGTGTGGCTTTCAGGTTTGCAGTGTGACCGCAGACATGGCAGCAAATGAGTGAGAAGAGCACTGAGGGCTTAAAGTGCAACTAAATCCCTTAATTCTGCCAGCCCCCTTCCTCCCATTAAATTTAAAAAATGCAGCAGAGGACGGCGCAGGATCATATAGGGTCCATGGCCTTGTGGCTATGGAGGGAATAAAGCAGGAAGGTAACACCGACCAGAGTGACAAACTGACTGCCGCTCAGTTCTGCAGGAATACAGCTGCCAGTAGTCAGAAGTGACTGAGCTAACCAGCTGCTGTCAGTTTCTCCGTGCCAGCGCTGGAAGCACAGAGAGTCTGCTGGTCACTAGAAGCAGATTCAGGGCATTTTAAAAACGTTTCTGTGTGGTACCTGTGTTGTGAAGTTTGCTAAACTAGCTGCTTAGACAGGCTAATTCTGTGTGTGTCAGGCAATGGCTATGTAACAGGCCACAGTCTGCAGTCGTTTTATAGGAGTGGGTGGGAAGGGGAGGTCAGTTGGTGAAGAAAGTGGCCACCACAAACATCACCTTCCTCCAGATTAGCAAATATGTAGAATTCAAATAGTTTGCATAAAAGATTTAGACCTGAATTGATCAACAACACTATACTAAATACCCATATACGTAGGTTTTAAGCTGAAAAAATTGGGTTAGGGTTAGTACTCTTTAAAGGACCAGTGTGTAGGATTTAGTGGCATCTAGCATTGAAGTTGCAGCTTGTAACTAACAGAACACCACTCGCGTATGTATTTGACAAACTGGGAATGACAACAGGCTGTGAAATGGGCAGGAGATACTTGTCTGTTCTGGGCTACATGGCGGTTCAACATGGCAGACTCCATGAAAGGCGACCAGCGCCTGTAGATAAAAATGGTGATTATACACTAATGAAAACGTACAGTGAATATTATATTCAATTTTTAACAGTAGATCCTCCTAAATGTTACAAACTAAACCTTTAAGTGTACTGCCATAAAAAGGGTGCGTTGGTTATATGTTGCAGTGAGAAGAGGATGCCAGGTAAGTCTACCAGCATGGGCCTGAACTAACTTGCACACTTTGCGTCATTTAAAATTTTACTTTAACTTTATATGTCAGTTATTTTATCGTCATCAAGTACATCTGTAGCAAACTAGCAGTGTATGAGATCTGTTGTAGTACTTGTACAGTGGTTCACATTATCAGTGGCTCAGGTGTGTGAGAGAGATAACAGGTGATTATAGGAACATCTACACCCGTAGGCCCAGAGTCACCCAGCAAGTCTCAGCAGTGCTGGTGTCAGCAGGGCTATGGCGCTTGCAGGGCAGCAGCCGGTCAGGCTGGGGCATCTGGTTTTTCGACACACAGCTCAGAACATTGATCCCTGCTACCAAGCCTCCTCATGCTCATTAGTAGCATTACTTGGAGCACTGTAGGGCCCAGGGAGTCTGCTCCAATTGGATGGCAGAGCTAGTCAGCGGTCTGAGGAGAAATGATAACATACCCAGTTTTCAGGCCAAGGAGCACACACAAGGGCGAGGCGGATTAGAGTGAAACACAGTCTTGTTTGGCCAAAAAAGTGAGTTTAACAATCTCGTGGCCAGCTGGTCAACTGTATTGTATATTAGAGGCTGAATCGTGGTTTCATTGCCTGAGGACATGATGACGACAGCATTCAGGCAGCCATGGAAATAATAACAAGTTTAGAGTGTGCTGGAAAAGGAAAAAAAAACAATAGCTGTTTACAGATATTTCTTTCTGTGCTTGAAACATATTTACCTTCCCAGGTTTATTGCAGTTTGTCACATTCACACCAAACACAGCACTTGAAATGTCAGCGATTTCCAGGCTTGCATACTGCGAGAGGCAGATTTGAAATCCTCTTTTTCCCCCAAGTGTTCATCTGCTGATAGACTTGCAGCATGGAGGCAGAATTTGATATACATACCTTAGGCAGATGAAATGTGAGATCTCTGGTTGTGTTTTTTTCTATAAATGCACACATTTACATATTTTCCAGAAGGAAAAAACGTTATCTGCAGAAAGTGCAGTTGACAGTTTGCATAAGGTTATGCATAAGAGAGAGTTTTCTGAAGACTCCCACGCTTTGCTTGCTGTCCCAGTGCTGGAGGTTCACTGGTAATTTAAACATCTATCTTGTTCTTTGATCTCAGATGATCAGTGATTGGTGAGAAGACCACAGTAACAGAGATTATTAATAAAATATAACTTGTATAATCAAGTATAATTAATAATTATTATTATCATTCTTATTTTCAGCCTCCAACTGACAGCATGTACACAAGTGTATCTGTATTAAACCTTACATCATGTTTACAGTTGACATAACCACTAATTACCTTTGAAGCCAAATAAAAGAATCTTAATAATATAGTGACAAGTTTATATGTGAAATGTCAGCTCAAGATTACAGCTTTTCTAAAGACAAATAGGAACACTGTTGTGGCAGACTTTTACATTATGAATTAATTCCAGACAACCAACCCAACTCAAACTTTGTGTTTTGTTAAGGGATAAACACTTGAAATGACTCCTTGTGTAGAAAATACACTTGAGGAGAAAAGTTGGCAAGAACGTCAAGGTTTCTCATGTCTTTTGCATTTCAGGTGTCACTAATACGCCATTCATGACGCACGTTCAAAAGGGCCTCATTTGATCCCAACAGCACCACGGTGCTCCCCCAGTACCGGCACAAAAATAGTGCAGCGAAAAGCAGCAAAAGAGCACTGATGTTCCGCTACTTTTCTCATAAACAATCGTCTGACATCTTGCCGTCTTGCACATTGAACATTGCACCTTGTACTTCTATCAAAGAGTACCTTTGACTTTCACAAGTAATTCTTGTTTGAGGGCACCTGAAGGGATGATGTGAGGAAGAAGGCTTCCAAAAATAGGCTGCTTATTTATATCATACGTTTAAAGCTTCAGATATCACTCGCTTTATCTAAATATATATATATATATATATTTCTTCTGAGTGGTTTGCTTGAAATTAGATGTGGCGTTGTCTCAAATAATAACGGGCAATTGTAAGAATATCTGAATGTCAGTCTGACACATGTAGCATCATGACAAGAGGAATCGTAAATGTCCTGATAGGTAAAACTGTACTATACTTAAAACATTAAAAATAGCTGAGTCAGTTCAGCTGAATATTCTTTGTCAGATCAACTCAAGTCACACACTTCCAGGCAGAGCAGAGATAAGGGTCAACTACAGAACAGTAGCCCTAAATCTGGTAGGAAATCAAATGTCTTGCTGAAGAGAACTTGAACAGGGTGTACCCGTCATTTTTTTTAACACATGAATCTAAAGAATATTAACCTACATACAGTTAATGAATGATTTGACTTTAAGATGCAAAATGTCTCCAATGATCACAGAAAAGCTTGTTTTATACAATAACTGCTGTAGTGAACAAGCCTTTAAAAGCATACTAAAGATAGGATGGACATTGATTTTACACACGAAGATCAATGTACCCATCATGACTGTGAAAGCAGTTGTAATGTAATGTCTTGTGTAACCCAGGAAGATACTACTACTAATACTACTAGGATAATACTTTTTGAAAGTTTGACGCAAATATCCCCCTTTGATGTCATCAGGGTTATCTTGACTTGGGATGCTCAAATCATTAACAGAAAGCCTGTGCTTTAAACTGGAGACACAGAGTTTGAAAGATGTGGGCATGAAAGAAAAAGTCACACTTTTGATGGATTATTTAACAGCTGGATAGAGTCATGGAGGCTTGAAGAGGCGCCCAACCCCCCAAAAAATACTATTCAGCACCCGCATAAAAGACAATTTATTGTTTTTACAGTTTAGTTTTTGCCGCCTATATATTATTATACAAGTGCTTTAGCGATGCTGTTAGGACATTTATTTCCCTTTGGACAGGACCAGGCTAGTCGTTTCCCGCTGCTTCTTCTTCTGCTTCTTTGTGCTAAGCTAAGCCAAGTTACGTCCGGTAACTTCATATTGAGTATATCAATTCTCTCATCTAAATCTTGGAGATGCAAATATTTCACAAATGTAGAACGTATCCTTTAACAACTCCAGTTCCACCAAGAGTTGAAAATTCCTTGTATGTGCACACATACTTGGCCAATAAATCTGACTCTGATTCTGAACACACACTATTAAGTTGCATTGTTAAAATATCTAGAATTTTGCCCAGTTGGAGCCAAAACTGGGACTAAAAGTCAGGATATTTTGGCCTCTAGATCAATTTGACACATTCTTCCTTTAGTCAGTCCCACCTAATTATGGAAATGTGATACTAAGTTGCTCAAGTACCCTTTTAATAACATTCATTACTAGTGTTACTCCTTAGACCTGTCAACAATTTAGGAGTCATAGCAGGTACCAATCTTGAATTTTGGTGGCGGGGCTGATTGTGTCTTTAATCACTAGGTCATCCTGCCACCGTGCTTGACACAGGCCCATTACATTTCCAGACGCCCTCACCACTCTACACATCCTCTGAGAGCATACATTATCATGTGGGTGTGAGTGAAGAACACGTCATCTGAGCCCTTTAAGATTTAAGGCTCCTATTTGGTCATTTCTCCTCCTTGACGACAATCTGTCACAATTTCACCCAGCTGTTTCTCAACCAGAGCGACTTGTAGTGGTCTGTCTGCTTAGTGTGCCGGAAATAGCAACCAACAGCGCTTCCTTCAATCGGCCTGAATTAGAGACGAGACATGGAGCCTGCAGGAGGAAGAGAGGCAGGATGCACCTCAATCTTGACAAAATGGAATGATTTAAGCTCTTGGGAAACCACGTTTCATCCCCTAGTTTCAGCCAATTTGTGACAGCTCTCATTACTGTCGCAGCGATGGCGTGTTGTCCCAGACGTGCCACGCACTGCCCAATTTAGCCGTCCTACATCATATTGCCTGTTTATACATTCAAACTACACAGATTGGGCCGTAAAAGTATATCATGTCAGAGGAGAGATACACCATAAACACGTGACAGTGCTAGTCTTTGCATCTGCACCTCCTGGCTCTGAGAGCGTCTCTGAGCAGTTTCCTAGATATTTCATGTCAGCTCTGAAACTCCTTTTATCCCCTGCAAGCAACAATCCGCTCTCTGCCCATTGTGTGTTTTCAGAGGAAAAATATGAAGTTGGCAGGTACTGAGCAAGCCTGATTGGTGCCTTGCATCATTAAGAATGGACCGCGGCACTGGTGTCTGCTTGTCTGACATTTCAGAGCGACATGAAGCCAGGCCTGTCACACTGATAACGTCCCTTGGGGTGAGGTTGCGAGCGAAACACCAACTTTATTTATTTATTTCTCATTAATCCCACGCACTCAAGGTGGCAGCTGCATATGGAGATTGTCATGTTTGCGGTATCTTTGTTCGCTTCTCTTTGCTATCACAATGTTACACCTTGTATCAAAAGTACAGCAGTTTCCAGTGAAGCATTAGTATTCTCATGCTAACACCCAACTTTTGAAGTAAGAATGTCGTGGTAATGTATGCAAGTGGAGTATTGTAAAGCTTCATGGAGTGAAATGCTCTATGCTGTTTCCCAACTGGGAGCCAGGGTTGAACATAATTGAGGAGAAACATGACTGCTGGCCAGTTGGCGGTGGACCCTAGAGTAATAGCTCAAGCTATGTCTCCACTGCCACCTCTAAAAGTAGCATACTCCTTGTTTATGGTTGTGGAGCTTACAGTTTTAAAATTCCAATGAGGCTCCATCTAGTGCTGTCTTTATCAGGCTGGATGATTTAAGTGCACCCAGGGAGCAGGAGACTGCTGTCACGGCCTCCTTCACAGAGCCGGTACAGTATGCAGTAGGGGGCCAGTATCAAGTGCGCTTTAAGTCCCTTCACTGGCCTTTGTAAGAGCACAGTCTCCAAAGACCGAGGTCATAGCGAAATCATTCGTTCATAGCTTCTGATCCATAATTTATTTATGGATTATTATCATGATAGGCTTTTTCAAGGACTCGTACAATTGGAATTTACTTCTCAGAATTTGTTGCAGCTTTCCTTAATGATGACATGAAGTCCATTATTTCTTGATTTATGATAATTCAATTTGAGGATAAAAGTGCCAATCTGGCCGCTAGCCACAATGTGTGTGTGTGTGTGTGTGTGTGTTCAGCTAAAAGATTTAGATTTAACAGCTAAATGTCGGAATATTGACTGTAAGATTTGCAAGTTTACAAGTTTTGGAAATGGGAGTGGAGATTAATGGGCATTATCATTGGCAGGAGCTGTGCAGAGACAGTTAGTAGCTTATAAAGGGTGATTTTATTAATTAAGAATATGAAATGTGAAGACTTTTATTGCGGGTCATTTTTTTCTCTCATTATTTTGACATTTCTTTTTTGTTTTATACTGTATGTTTAAATATGCATTAAATGGCTGTGATCCCCATAAAATCAATGAAAATATCATGTTACGTTTTATTCATGTACTAAAGTTACGTCTGGTATGTCTCGTGATTTAAAACCTTTTCCTAAGCCTAACTCAATAGATTTATGCCTAATCCTGACCAAACTGCATTGACAACTTTTACTTTTGATACTTTAAGTACATTTTGTTAATAATATTTACATACTTTTACAACACTTGCAATGTGGGACTTTTACTTGTGATGGAATATTTTATTTTACAGTGTGGTATTGCTACTTCCAGTGAAGAATATAACTTCCTTTACTACTGATCCTGACTTGACTCTTAGTAAGTCGAGGAATATGTTGACCTTTCTTGGCCATGTCCATCAACCATACAGTGGTCACAGAGCTACACTTTCCTCACTGTGCATATATGATGTACAGTATGAAAGACACTGTTGTGGAGCTCCTGTGCTGCTGGGTTTATTTTAAATTGAATTTTAGAGTTTACAGATTCAACATTTCAGCTTTCCATGTTTTCCAGGCATATGGTGCTCCACTGGGGCTCTTCATCCCATATGGTGTGGTGCTGAGGAGAACATGCAGTTTAGGCTTGTAGGTGATGAAATACCACTCCATCAATCACAAACATGAATGAGCATAGAGAGAAACGGAAGTAAGAGCATGTTTAACTTTTGTAATGTGATGTATTTCTGCGTGATAGGAAATATGTGATCGGGTTTAGTTACAAGACGGATTTCAATAAGGTGGGATTGGTTCGCCACATACACCTTGGCAGAGGTGGAACTCCTGTCCAGTGAAAACCATGTATTTCCAGATGGTGTTTTTGAATGATAAACTGAAAGGTTAAGTGTTCCTTTGTGGGTTGAGGAAAATTCTACTACTTCCTAAGATAAATATTGAAAAACTGATTAGCTGGAAAATGCATGATCACAAAGCTGAAAACAGGGCTGTTTTTCCTCATGCCAAGTTGATCGTATAAAAGATGATGCATTGCTGTAGATTAAACTACTCAACAGTACAGTAGTAGACATTAGCAGAAACCTAAAAATCTACAACAGTAAAATGCAACATACACATTAATGCAGCAGTAATATAAATACAAAAACATCACACTGCCAGGGATTTGAAATGTTTTGCTGATAATACTTTCACTTTGGTAAAGTTTGAATACTGGACTTGAAATGGTTTGTTCTTTATGTTTCTATACATATCAAAATGGTGGCCACAAGTGAGATTTGATTTATGTTGTAACAATAGATCATATTACCCCATTGGGTATGAATTGATTTGGGTTTTGTCTGCATACTTAATTTAATATTCTTAAAGGGTATTTTTATTAGTAATTATTTTTTTAAAAACAGAACATTATCATGCAACAATAAACCATGAAACAACATGATTACAATATAAGGAAATTCAACATGATTCAACAATTAAATACAATATTAGAAACAGTGTATGATGATCTTTATAACATGTTTGAGATGGAGCATATATATAATTGGGCTATTTGTGTGCATATGTATACTCATGTTATAAGGTTTGATTAAAAAACAGGACTCCCCAGATCATGAATGTATGGTCAATTACATTAACCCTATCAGTTGCAGTGATTTTTATTTTCATGGTCTGTGCTCAATGTATGTATGTATGTATGTATGTATGTATATAGTAAAACATAAGCACATACACAATATAGAAAGTAATTTCAGCATTTTTACACAATTTCTGATACTCAATTCATTTCAAGCAACAGCTACTGTAAATGTTTGAGGTATGATTTTTGTGCTTGCAATGAATGTGGCATGAGTGTAGATAATAAGAAGATATGAAGGTGATTTATGGAGTAAATGTGTTATTTCTAAGCCCTTACACTTCCTCACTCCCTCTGCATCTTTCAATCATGCTGAATGTAGTGAGTGAACACATTTATCATTAGAATTTAATTCCCTGTTTCATTGTGGTCTCTGCAGCTTAGCTGTATCACTGACGGGGTCTATCTCTCACGCTAAAATAACCGAATTACCAATATGGCAAAGAGGAGACTATGGATTCTACCATTATCGCCATGGCAACATGAGCTGGGAGTGCGAGCTGCCGGTTTGATATTGCACTCTGAGTTTCAGCTCACTCTTGTTAAGAGGATGAGGGTTCAGACCATTGTGTTCTCTGGAAAATAGAGGGGGTAAAAGCATTGGCTCTTTTTGTGTGGAAGCCTGCAGGAGATATAATCTGCACTATGAGAGGTGGCAAGGTTTTCCAAATAAGCTGATTCCAACATCGAAATAAGATTTTCAGAGGTGTTCTAAAGGGATGTACTGCACTGAGGAAAGTGCAGATGACACAAAAATGACACAAAAATAGAGATTTGTTTTTGATACTGACACATAATGAAACTGAAAGTCAAAAGGATAAGGAAAGATAATATAAAGCACTGGAATGTGATTGTGCCAAAAAAGAGGACCGAGTTACAGTTTCCAGTTTTTGAATGTTCTGCTTTTAAAGGATAAGTGTGTACGATTTAGTGGCATCTAGCGGTATAGTTGAATATTGCAACTCCCTTGCTTTACCCTCCCCTTGCAAGAACAACGTGTCCATGAAACATACAAAAATGCCACTGACCCTATGTAGAGCCAGTGTTTGGTTTGTTTATTATAGTAGCCCATAAGCTATTATTATGGGCTACTGTAGAAACATGCGATTTAACATGGTGGCCTCCATGAAAGGCGACTTGTGGAGTATAAAAACGGCCCCAAGTGTCATTAATTATATGCAACAATTTTAGTTCTTAGAAATCGACGTCTCATTGTACTTCATTTTAGGTCTTTACATAGCTGCAGGCAACTGGTGTTTGCACTGTTGAACATACAGAAGGTATTTCTGGGGTTAACTTTTCAACAGTAATTATGTGCAATGTTTGCTATTATCAAGGAAAAATATTGAGTGTTGAAAAACTAATTCAGAAAAAATTTTCAAAGTAGAAATAGCTACAGTAATAGTATAGTTTACAGTCGATGTTATGTACAAGACTTTGCACAGTGCTGTGCATTAACACAATTTCCTTAAAGGCTTTTTATTAAATAATTTTAATCATATTCTTGCCAAGAGTTAAATGAATAGATTGATACCACTTTCATATCTGCCCATTAAATGTGAAGCTATACTGCCAGCAGGTGGTTAACTTAACTTAGCATAAAGACTGGAAACCGCTCCAGGCTAAGAAATAATGCACTTCGGTTTCTACTTGGATTAAATAAACAGGATATAACAAGTTAATTTGTTACTTTTGAGATGCTGTTATGTGGATTTTATTAACTTTAGGATGAAGCTTTGCCAACGGTTTCCCCCTGATTTCATTCTTTGTACTAAGCTAACCAGTTGCTGGCTCCAGCTTCACATTTTAGTGACAGTTATGGGAGTGATGTCAATCTTCTCATCCAATTGCTCGACAAGAAAATGATTAAGAGTATATTAAAAAAATAATAACCAAAAATTTGAATAAATAATGGTTGAATAAATGAATAGTGGCTACACTTAGCATATACATTTCTCAAACTATTGCTTTAATTCTGAGTTGTCACCAATTAAAATGTGGATCACATAACTGAGAGCAAATGAGAATCCACTTGTTCATTGTCTCAAATACGAGACTGTACAAAGTATTCTTACCATCACTGGAAACTAATTTTGGTTATCTCAGTCTAAATTGTCCCAGTAGGTCTAAATGCAATTTCTTCTGTGACTAAAGGAGCTAGAGACAATGATTTAATTTACATAGTACAATGTGGCTCTTCTGGTTGTCTTCCATTGATGTTGTTGAAACTCTCCAGCAGTAGTGGGGAAGGGAGGGGTGAGAGATATTCATCTAACAGCCACTGGAAGCTGTGTCACTACATCGATTGTGCGGCACAGGGGGATTCATTGTACATACAAATGATGCATGAATTGCAACACAAAGTGGGAGATACTTAAAGTGAGAGCTGAACAATTTGATTTGATTGAACTGAGTCACAGACAACCCTAAACAGCTCTTTAAAAAGGTATTGCGTTTGCTGAAATCGCATTAGTTCAGGCCTTTGCCGAAACAAGAGACACCTTTCAGCACAAGAAATACACTGACATTAAGACTGATGCCTTCACTGACATAAATACTGCAAAAATCTTTTCCAGCAACAGCCCATTTCTTGTATAATGAATTAAAATCCAATTACAAGTGCTCATTACCGTAAACAAACAACACATTAGCATCAAATATGCAAATGAGCGAGTATCATATTACTCAGTGTGATGAATCACTGTGCATTAGATGAGAAGGACCCAGCAATGTGTCTGTAACAGCCTCTCTTTAGTTCCGTCTGAATATGTGGAAACCTCCCAGCACAGTTATTTGCAGCAAATAGTGTGTCTGAGTACAGTTATTCGTAGCAAATATAATTTCCATTAAAGATTCATTAGTAAACCAATGTACCAGACATATTCTTTTCATCCTATTTGGTACACCGGAAATACTAGCTCGCACATAAAAATGATTCAGAAATGTGCTGTGGTTTCCTTCGGGTCCTTGCAATTAGGTCTGAACTGGTATGTGCTGTAAACCAGGGAGATTTTAAAAAAGTGCCACTTCAAAGGAGAATTGTCAAACAGGAGCTGACAGAACTGTAGGAGAGGCTATAATTCAGAGTTATAGTGAACGCCTCGTATGTTCTAGGTATCACTTTGGTTTTGTTTCCCACTGTTCGTTTGTGATATATTCACACGTTGCTATTTTATGCCAAGGGGAGTGGAATGGGGAACAACTAAAATATTTAAGAATTGGCACAAACAGAGCATTTACCGTTGAAAGATTTTAAATGTTTTATGAATATTGTTAATTGAATTATGGGGTATACTAAACCGTTTAAAAACCCAATATGGGTTTTATAAGTACCAGGGCTGTCCCCTGATAGTCGACTGAACCGTTGGTCGAAAAAAAGAGTCAATTTTCATTAGTCTCACAAAAACAAAAACAAGGTTAAACTTTATCCGGGAGCTGCACCTTGTCACCGGGATGAAAGTATCAAGGGACTGTTGCAACACGGACCTTTTCTCTTGTAACATCAGTGCACTGCTGCATGCGCTAACTGTAATAGCAGAAGATCTTTGGACTGCTGGAAAAAGGAAGGTTTCAGGCCTGGGAAGACGATTAGCTTGTTGACTCGGAAAAACTTAAGTCGAAGACAGCCCTAATATGTGCAAACAGCCATGCTAGAAGCTTTGTTTGGCATCAACATGCTTACAACTGTTGACATGCTGATGTTTAGCAGGTTTAATGTTCACCATGTTCATCTTAGTTTACCATGTTTACCTTAGTTTTGTGTGTCAAATTAGCACCAAACACAATGTACAGCTGAGACTGACGGACCAAACCAAAATGCATTGTGCTAGTAGAAAAATCTCCAAAATTCTGACAACAAATGCTGAGGGGGACATGTCGGCACCAAATTTGTATTAAATCCATCCAATAGTAGTAGAGACATTTCAGTCAAAACCACAAAAGTCAATCACATTGTGGTGAACAGTATCCCTGAAGTTATTTGGATTTATCTTGGATTTATCTTCAACATTTTCTAACTATGCCACTGTGTATATGATTGTCATTCAACAGACACAAATGCCTACATGTCATGGTGGATAGAATAAATCTTTGCAGTAGTTGTGGCAATCTATATGTCCAACAAACCAATATTGTACAATTACTACCTTATACTAGTGGCCCACATTTTTAATATATCCCTGCCAACATTACTGCATATCTTTTCTATGCTGTAAAACACATTCCAACCTCCACATTATTCATAAAGTCATACTATTTTGGCATATATATTCATGCAGTATAACAAACATCAGGTCTGTGTTTGCTATATAGTCCACATAATAAGTTAATAATATGCTTCTTTCAGTATCTGCTGGTTTGTCTGTCATGTTTGCACACATTGGTTCTTTGAACAAAGCCAAAAACAAGTATTATTAACTATCACATGTTGCAATAAACTAGTGGGTCACATTTATTGTTTTCCCAGTGAAGATGGAGTGAACGCAGTATTGTTTAATTTTACAACATGTTATGTTAACATTATATCCATGTTGCATTAAAAAGCTATTTAATAGCTTAGATGATTTACATTTTTTTTGTAGTTAATACAGAAGGTGTATGTAGGTGGTTTGCTACAGCTGCTGCAAGCAGGAGAAGACAGGCTAGTATTGTAAGGACAGACAGCCAGAGTTTTAATAAAGCACATTGGGATGGCAGAAGAAATTAGGTGCTTTGAAAAGTCATTATTTTAAATTTACTACACAGAAAGATATGAATATCACAGTGAAAATGTTACATGTTGTCCAGGTCAGAGTCACTCTGTTCACTTGGTGTTGATACAGTTGCCTAAGCTAAAAAAAACAGTCCATTATAATTTGGACAAAGAGACTGATAACTGCTAGAAGCTGCTAAAAAATCTCTGTATTGTGTTTTTGCCTTGTGTGTAGTTTTTATGGTTTTATACTGTTCTTTCATGTTTTATACTTTGAATGTATATAGTTTTTACTGTTTTGTATTGTTTTTCTAATGTTTGCACTGTACAGCACATTATAACTCTGGTTTTAAAATGCGCTCTATAAATAAAGTTTATTATTGTTATATCTTGGCAGATCTAAAAAATGAAAAAATGAAAAATGAATGAACGAATGAAAGACCTTTTGTTTTTGTGTATGGTTTCTTGGTCAGGAGATGTTGATTGAAAGGTTGGTTGCTAGTTGTTTTGGGTAGCCAAATATAACTAGCTACCACCAAGTAAATCTGCCCTTAGTGGGTCATTTCAGATGCTGTATATTTACCAGTAGAGATTGTACACACACATTAAAAGATGGGATTTGATCGGTTAACACTTAATCAAATATCTCCCTGTAATGTCAGAGAGTTACTACTACTACTGATCCCACTGTGGATTAACAGCATTATGAAACTTTAAAGCTGTCCTTCAGTTCATTGTTTGGTTTGTGCTACATACTAGGATGATTTAGGGAATAAATGGCTGGAGAAGAGAGTCGATCATGGAGCAAACAAAGAAAACCAAGCAAACCAGAGCTATTAGTGCTTGCCACAAACACAACTCTGCTGAGATGCTTACAGTGTTGTAAGTCAATAACATTTCAAAAGCTGAGTGTGTAAAGTCTCCAGTAGTGAGAGTTTAGTTTGTGTTTCTGCCTATTTAAAGATTGCAGAATAAAGTTTTAAATTCAGGCCCACCTACAACTTATAAAAAACACTGGTTGCCAAGTGCTGCTTATTTCTGGCCTTTGCCACAATTGAGTTGTTCCACCATAATCATGTTCAAACCACACTTATGTTTTACTTATCTAAACTGAGGGTCTAAGGGTATCTGATGCTGTACAAATTATAAAGCCCTTCAAACACACACTGAGTGACTTTATATCCCCCAACTACCATCTGGGTCTCTACAACTCTGCTGACATCATAAATGACTGTAGCACTTCATCTCGATAATTTAAATGAAGGGAAATATCTGGAGCTTTTCGACATTGTTTACTGTATACACTGTGTATGTCATTAGCATTCACTGCTGAAAGGTTTAGCCATCCAAAGTTATAATCCACCACTGCAAATAGATGAATTCTGTAAGCAAAAGCATTCATTTTTCAGGGGATGAATTTGATATCAGTGACAGTAAGTTCTTTGAAACATTTTAATGAATGCAAACGCTGGGCTTTTGTTGCAGCTGATAACAATTTGATAGGTTTTATTCCATCCAGATTGTTTATATTAGGGATGTGCTGAGCTTGGTCTTTTAGATTATGTTTACACATGGTGTCATTAAGTGTTGTCCTTTCAGTTGAAGGGACTGCCTAAATCCATCCATTAGCTTGTGGGAAAAAAGGCACTGGCATTTCCATTTGAAAGGACCTGAGTGTCTTTTGTTACATATAGCCGGATGGCATTCCCTCCTCCATGCTGGGAAATGATTGGAAAATGTTGAATAACTTAATCTTTAATAGTCTACATATTTGGGTTATTTTTAGCCTGGATCCCTACCTTTTAGCTGAAGTACAGCCATGTGGAAACACATTTAACCTTCAGTTACTTCCCATTTACCTCCTATGGAGATGATGCCTTAGTAATTATAACCCTCAGCAGGGTTTCAAAACCTAAACAATTTTAAGGCTTAATATCCAACAAAATCCTTGTCAGGACTGAGCTTCAGGCTAGCATTAGTAGAAGGTCTAGCAGAGCAGTCAGGTGTGCTGTTGATAAATAGGACTATATTGTCCTTTAAAATTACTGCCCCCTTTTTTTTTTACTGTACAAAATAAATTATCCACAGTGTTAGCGCCTCCTTTCTAAATTTACAAACACATACTCAGAAAAGCCTGAGGAAATTTTTACCCCAGTTGTTGGCCACCTGAGAGTTTAGAAAATTGATTGGGACAGAAAAACGCCACTGGCACTGCAGCATCTGCTGGAAAACTGGGTGTTCCAGGAAGCCCCAGGTGAAGGTGGTTCTTCTTGTTGGAACTTTTACTTCCATTATAAAAGACTGAGGTTTCATGATAGCTCTCTGCAAGCCAGGACAGTGGCCTTAGCAACAGGTGTCTCTTACTGTGGCTGCACCATTGCAATTTGGATATGGAGTAGGTGCTTACAGTGATGGATGTATTGTTTCTATTGTGTTCTATTACACTGTCCTGGAGACCTAATTTGCCTCAGGCAGTATGCCTCAGAGGGAGAGCAGTAATTCCAGCTGCTGGCAGCCAGACTGATAACAAAAACCTAAAAGACACTTTCAGCTTTATAACAGCAGGCAATTTTATGCTTCTTTTTTTTTTGGTTCATTTTTGTGTCCATGTATTTTTTTCAAATGTTGACCTAAGTAATATAAATTAACCAAACCTTGAATCGGGTGCCAGTTTATTGTTTCTGTGATATACAGTATGGCCTCTAACTGGAGACTGTGGCATACCAAGAATAGTATATATAAATACTGTATATAATTTCTGCTCATAAAAGCTATACTTTACTAACCACAGCACTGTCGCCTATTTTGTTATGAGGGTTTTGTCGTACTTGCTTGTAGACCATTGCTTTACTGTTGGACACCATGCTCCCAAGAAGAACGACAGCATGAGTCGTTTCAGAAAATGCCCCAAAACAACATGTTTACAATGAAGAGATGAACCCCTCTAGTGGCAGTAGTAATGGCGGTACCAAAGGAGGTCCCCTAATCTTACCAAAGTAGCCATTCTAACTCAAATGAGGATGTTTCCGTAACCTTAATGCAAACCATGATCTTTCCCTAAACCTAACAAAGTTATTTTGCGGCCTAAATCTTACCAAACATTAACTATAGTGTTATCACATCCTAAAACAGATTAAATTTGGCAAAAATTTGTCACGGTTTTGGAAGGCAAAGACAAAAAATGTCATCCTGATTGGGGCATTGGGGTGTCAGATTACGTGTATACATCATTTTAGAAGACATGGACAATTTTGAAATTGACACGGACTCCGTGATCCACGCATTTTGAATCTCATCTCATATTTTGTGTACTTCCAAGACGAACCTCTTGTCAACCATGGTGTCAAATCTCCTCTGACCTGCCTCTGACTGATTGACTTCTGGCCTGGTGCCACATTGTTGATGTAGTATGAAATTCGATCCAGTGTCTGCATCAAAAAACAGACCAGACCAGATGCTTCTGGGACATGCTGCGGACCTTCTTGTAGAATCACAAGCAACATGCTCGGTGGATTTTGGCTATTATTGTTCAGTTAACCTAATATTTCTAAGGAGCTTTCTAGTTCCCACTATCCTCTAGTCAGTTTGTCTTTCCTCAAGTTAGACATTATTTTACTAACCCTAACATTTAATGTTAGGGTTAGTAAAATAATGTCCTTAAGTATAACCTGCTATTTAGCATATAATGACTGACAATATAGTCAAATACAATTGTAATAATATAAAATATGTCTTCTGTTACCATAATGTCATCCTCACAGTGGTCGGCTATGAACTTCGGAGCAGAAACCTCAACTGCCACAGTACACTGTACAAACTGGTGACATCTGTAATTTTAGGGCATTTACAAATTGCTTTACCTTCCATCTTACTGTATGTGGAAGGAGAAAAAGTAAGCAGCCTCAGAATGAAGAGTAATGAAACTCATGTCATACAACTTGTCCTGTCTCATCCACAGCTTTTGGTTGTTGTTTACCCTCTTTTAATTCAGTCCTAGCCTCAGGGAAGATTCTGCCGTGGGCGTGTTTGGCCAACTTAACCATCTCTGACTGGTTCACAGTGACGGCAATTAACCTTTCTGCTCACAGGGGTTCTAAACAACAAAAAACACACAAAAGGTCTACATGCATAGCCTATTGGAATACATTTATTTTGCCCGTCCTTTGCATGGCCACTGCAGAGTATGATCCAAGAAAGCAATATGTCAGGATAATCAGACAGGGTTATTACCAAACAGTGATCATCAACACATTATGCCAAACAGACAGGAGCTTAGATGTGGGCATTTAAGTGCCCCATAGGGTGTACAGTATACTATATTGTTTTGTACAAATTTAATCTCAACATTTCAATATTGAATTAAAAATAATTGAATGCAAAAATGTTCCTTTGCTGAACAATTATACATAAAATAATCCTAAACAGCTCCTGGAAGAGAAGTAAACCGCCCTCAAAAAGGCTTTTCTGCAGTATCCATTACAATGTTGCCAATAGCAACCATCTGCCTTTCAAAACATCAGATGTTTCTTTGTAGAAATCGTGATCTATTTTGGTTGTTTATTATTTTGTTGGTGTTCAGGCTGGAATTATTACATGTGGATGTCATGCTCGGTATTAACGTCTCCCTCCCATAAATTCTACTTTTGGAGAACAAATCTACTGGTTACAATAAACTAAGGAATCTGTTATTCAAAACGTGGCAATGTCAACATGCAAGCCATGCATTGTAAAAAATAAAAGGTCTGACAGTATTTACTTATTTATTGTTATGAAGGTTTTCAAAAAATTCTCTTGAAACCATCCTTAATTATGTTGGATGTACAAATACCCTCAAAGTAGTTGCAACATGCTTCTGTTGACATCTCAAAAGTGAAATATTCTTGGTCTTAATGCAGATGGGGGGGGTTTGTGACAGTAATACAATCTTATGATTTAACATTTAGAGACCCAGAACTATATTACGCCCTGCCTAATTCATTTGTTTTATTCAGTTAAGCCTTCAAGTCCCTGCTATTCCTCAAACTATTGTTTTCAGCCACACTTGTGGCATGCATGACAATGCCAGTGTTGACATTTATCAGTGAAATATCTTGACAACTATTGGATGTATTGTCATGAAATTTGCTACAGACATTCAAGATAAATTCAAATGATTTTGGTGATCCATTTTAAGTTTTCAGTTCCCCGATGGACTATCTGACTGACATTGGTGATTGGTGAGTTTTCCATGTGATGTTGAAATGTTTAGTTTTAAATGAAATATATTGACAGCTATTAAGTGGATTGTTGTGAAATTAAATTCAGATATTCTTGGTCCCCGGAGGATGAGTTTTAATAACGCTGATCTTCTGTCTTTTCCTCTAGTGCCATCAGGTCAAAATAAAATGTTGTCTAATACTATCTACTCCCATCAGCCTCAGCTGTACTTTGTGTTCAGTGCTATTTAACAAATCTTAGTATGCTTATATGCTAAACTAAGATGGTGTACATGATATACAGTAAACCTGTTAAACATCTGTATTCTACAAGAATGTCTGTAGACTCTTAGTCTTGTTAACAGATCTTTAGTTTTGGCATCTGTAATTGATTGATAATATGTAGCGTAATTATGTTCTTGGAGAGTTTAATATTATTAATGCTATGTTCTTAAAGGTTTTCAAGCTATTTTATCCTAAAATGCAGCTCATTCTGTGTCCTGTGTGTAAAATTTAGGAGGATCTATTGACAGAAACAGAATATAATATTCATTGGTATGTTTTCATTAGTGTATAATCACCTGGAAATAAGAATCGTTTGTTTTCGTCACCTTAGAATGAGTCGTTTTTATCTACAGAGGTATCGGGTCCTCTTCTACGGAGACCGCCATGTTGAACTGCCATGTT
>NW_023339650.1:15750225-15759334 GCF_004916995.1 Morone saxatilis
CAAACACTGGCTCTAGATAGAGCCGTCAGTGTTTTCCATGGGTTTCGCAGACACCATAGTTTTTCCTTCATGCACATATGCATTTAAGGGTTAAAACACTTTAAAGGATTAAGGCAAAATGCATTAATGGAATGTTATAATCAAAAATGGCCTGATTTATGGCCTGATTTATTCAGAATATTTACTATGCTTTTCCTCTACAGCAGCTAGTGCTTTTGAAGCAAAATGATCAGATTCCTCTCCTCATTACATCTCTCCTGAGTAAATATATAAAGGGCGGACTTTCAAGTCAATGCTGCCACATCCATTCTAATTTTTCCTGTCTGCAAACTTAAAGGTTTCAATTAAGTTCACTATTCCACCCTCCAGTGAGCTCCCGCACAGATAGATGGGCATTAGGGACACAGGTTTCCCTCATCTGTCATTTCAGGACTGCCAGGGCGTGCCCCTAAACAATGTGGTCAGCTATCTCCCCTCTAGAATGTAAAGAGGCCAAACTGCACTCCCAGCTGCACAAGTAGAGTCTGGAAAAACCATCCATGTGTAAGAATTTCAAATCACATGCCAGTCGAATATATAAGTAACATTCCACTAAAAAGCCAAAATGACCTTGGTAGAAAGCGATTCCATATGCAGATTCAGAGGCTGCTGGTATATGTTTTCTTTGACAGGGATTTAAAAAGTGGGTTTAAATGGTCACATATTCCACAGAAGGCTTTCCATACCACAATTAAGGCTTGGTAAATTATATCTTATATGCTATTATAACCCCAACTTTTTCTTTTTACCCACATTTTTATTGTAGGCAACCTTAAATTTCACACTAACCTCCCCTCTGTGAGGCACAAAGTCTAAACTGCCTAAGCAGGTGGTCAAGGTTGGCTCTGTTTGACTGTCACTGAGAAGATTTGAGGTCTGTCAATCAGCACCAGCATCAATGTGAGGACTCCTCTGGCGGTAGTGATTGATTTGGAGGTCTATCTCATCTAAGACCTCTGAGTGTTTTCTCCTCTTGGAGCCATGGGTTATAAACCGTCGCGAATCCTTTAAAATTGTTTTTCCCTTCACCATCAGATAGAGAGAGACTGGGGTTTTGTTTGCCATTACATTTTAATAAGACAGATGAGAGAGAGAAGGAAGAGTGTTTTCGAGAGGAAAATAAATAATCAGAGACCTGGCTGACTCTGGGCCATATTGCAAATGAATCAATGGACTATTAGAGCCTGAAGCCAGGCATGAAAATGCATCTATCTTGAGCTAAGAGATATAGAGGTCAGAGATGACACTGGAAAGATGTCTGCTCCCGTCAGATCTGTGGCGATACTGTTGTCATGTCTCTTCTGGCAGAGTGGAGCTTTTGTTCTTAATGGCGCCATACGTCAATATGGACATAACTGTCAACCACCCACCACTGCCACAACTGGCGATGTTTCATCGCTATTGCATCACAGGGAAAATACATTCACAAGCATTTTGCTTGCATATTTGAATACGATGTGGCATTAACTACATTCCTTCTGCAGTGAGTGCAGAATTTTAAATTTACATCATTCCTGTTCCTGTGTTGAGAATAAGGAGGAAGATAAAAATCTCCAGAGACAGCAGGACTGTAAAAACAAAAACAAAAACCCCCGCAAACATTATGATTGGCTTACTGTACGTCATCATATTCCAACTCCATTTCCAGCAGAAAATATATTTATTAAGTAGGAAGATGTATCAATCAGAACCAACTCTGAGACACCAGAGAGTGGGGATCGGGGACAGTCCTGCATGTGTTCAGGTTTAGGCGACATAAGCACTTTGGTTAAGTTGGGGACAACTTTTGGTTTTGGTTTAATGTTAAACTATCTGATATGTTTTGGTTTTGGTTAAATACTCAACTATCTTCACCAGCTTCTGAGCAGGTTGTGTACTATGAGTTTTAAGTATTTATTAAAAATAGCTGCCTGCTGTGACTGAAACCTACACTAACAGTAAAGTTTCAGGCTGCAAAACCAAAACAATGAGCTGAAATATGCTATAACATTAGCCATAGCTGGGAACGGCAGAGTTGAATTCAGTTAAGCGTAAAGTTAAATGATAATGCCCTGTGCATTCATTCCTATGAGCAACGCCTTTTATATTGAACATAATGATTTGTCAGTATAGAAATATTGATTATACATGCTTTAATAAAGAAAATTGATTTGGCTTAACTACAGATTCACCTGAGGTCACTGTAGAAAAGAAAATGAGGGCTAAACTGAAAATGGTTGTGTAGTTTGAAGGCCATCCATTATACAGATAGAATCAGAAGCTCATTCAGTGAGCGACTAGTGATGTCTTTTCTATTGAACGACTCAGAAGGTATTTTGTTCCAGCAGGGTCAGACTTTTTAACAAACACTCTTAAATGCAGTCTAGATCCATAGCTCCCTCCAGCTGATAATCATCTCTGAAATGGGTTTTTATGGTATTATTTATTTATTTGTTGTGTACTTACTCTAGATGCATTGTCTATATTTTTTGTTGTCTGTGCAAGTGTGCTTTGGTGGCAGAGGAGTTTCCCAACTGGACATTAATAAAGCAATCTAATCTAATAAAATCTAATAAATAAACATTTACCTTCTTCTGTTCTAAGTCACTGATCAGCAGTGACTTAGAACAACTCCCTTGCCTCACCCTCCCCTTCCAAGCACGAGGGAAAAAGGATGGTGGTCGTGAAATGTACGAAAAATGCGACCTTCCTCATCTAGAGCCAGTGTTTGGTTTGTCCATTCTGGGATACTGTAGAAANNNNTGGCGGACTCCATGGAAGACGACCTGCAGCGCCTGTAGATAAAAACAGCTCATTCTAAGGTAACAAAAACATAAAATTCCAAAAATTTAATTCAGGTGGCGTTATGTTTCTTTAAAAATGTTTTTGCTGTTTCAGATTACTAGTACAAAAAGTGAAACTTCTATGACACACTGCTGCAAAGTCAAACAGGTGGACTCACCGTTAGGCGGTCAGATGTCACCACAGAGTTGGAGAGGGAAGGTTGCTCAGATCTTCAAATGTATTTGACAGATGCCACACATTAGTACCATTCATTACCATTAATCATGACTGTTCCGCCAGTAATTACTCCATTTCAACCGACCAGCCCTGCTAAACCTGCTAATGAGGGTTAATGTGCTCGGCTGCCATCATACTTCTGCCTCCATTATACCAACAATCACAATCTCTATGAACAACACAATGAGCTCTCAAGCATTTTACTGTAGCAATGCCATTATTGTGTGACTGCTGTCTCTCATCTCATGCCACAATGAATGGCAGACAACACTGCAGCCAGCTTTTTTAATATAATGAATTACTACAGTATTGCCTAGTGACCAGGACACAAAGCAACATTTCTGTCTGGATTGTAAAAGCTACTGAGGGGATTTTCTGTAGGAATACAAACGAGTGTCTTTACATTTCACTCCTATTATTGAAATTCTGGAATTAATCCGCATCTAAGACACATGGGGACAGGTTAAACTGACATGTATATGGGTATCTTTATACGTCTCCGTTTGGCAGATCATAGTAACCCGTCTTGGTTTTCCCAGGTTACATGAAAATCAGGGTTGGTCCTACTCCTGTCCAGAGGTTGGTGGCAATACAGAAGATTCTCTCTTACACTTGTTGTTGCAGTTTAGATACAACACTAATTTAGCTATAAACTGTAAACTATGTGTGCTTCCTGCATGATTATAAGTCTCTGGGGTGGATTTGAATTGGTCTTCTTGCATGCATTTACACTTATTTGAGATCAGTTAGCCAACCCGAGACTGCCAAAAGGCACATAAAGTGACAAAGTGTAGATGAGGTCCACCATATGGGTAATGATGGAGTGGAAATGAAACAAGCTGTTTAACTGCTGTCGACAAACAATAAAATGGATATTGATGCAATTTTTGACAATAAATGTAAATTGAATGTGGATAAATCCCTTCCGGACACAATCTGGATACAAGATGAATGAACTGACATAATGTTGCAACTTACTGTTGTTCTCATTATCAATTTATCTGTTGCTTTTTGGATTAATAACGAGTTTACGCTACAAAATGTCAGAAGATAATAAAAAATACCCATCACAATGTCTTCAAACTTCATGATTTGTCTGACCAACAGTTCACAACCCAGAAGATTTTCAATTCACAGTGCTTTAACACAAAGACAAGGCACATTGTCACATCTGAGTCATTCGAACCGCAAACTTTGGCCTTTTGTTTGTTAAATAACAATTTTATTAGAAAGTAGTAGTTGTTTAGTATTTCTAAACAAGAGGCTGATCATTGCGTTGGTGATGCTGTTGGGAAATGTATTGTAATACAGCCTGTTATAAGAAATATTTGGTTCCTTGTTGACTGGATAACACTATGATCTCACTATGAATGAATCTAAGTTTTCAACATTTGTATGGCTGGCCCACTGGCCATTTCCTGTTTACATGTTTCTGTTATCTGTAACAAGTGAAGCATTTGTCAACAGACACAGCCCATCGCCTTGTCTGGGTGGCTGCGGGGGAAGATAAAGAGGCGTCGAGGCAGGCTCTGCCCTTCTGACAGAAGGCAAGAATAGAGGAATGGAAGCATCCCGTTTGATCTCTGAGGAAGGAGGATGGTTCCTACTGTTGGCTATAGCTCTGCATACTGAGTCTGATAAGAGGATAGTGTGTGTGTCCATACAAGGACCTGTTCAGTCTGAAAGGTCCAATGTATAAAACTTCTATATTATATATATATATATATATTCAATAATCTTATCTTTGATCTCTGAACTATATTAGCCCTAAAAGGTTCTTAAAAGGTTTGAAAGGTCTCTGAAACAACATTTAGCCCATCACTTATGACAGTAAAACGCTCCATAAATTCTTTTGGATAATTAAAGTGACTTGGATGTGCTAATATAGTAGCTCTTCTAAGGAAACTGACCCTCCCAGCCATTCAGTTGTAGAGGAAACAATGAGGACATTATATTTTAAAATAAAGGTTTATTCACAAATGAATAAATGAGAAGAATAGTGTCTCAATCACACTATTTTTACTACTACTTTTTGATGATATAGCAGTGAATTATGTCTTACAATGAATTAAATCACTGCGGGAATAAAAAAAGTATTGTCACTACTTTACGAATAAACCTACAATCACCTTGTCTCTTTGTTGTGCTGCATAGCTCCTGAAGCTCCCATAAACATCCCCTCATTGATAAATGATCAAATTTAAATCACTATATTGCTTTTGCTTTTCATTATTCAGAGCATAATGACACCTAGACTGCTAAGTTATTTGAGATGACACAGTTTTATCATCAGCCTCCAATAAACCAGGACAATCTGCAGGATATATAATGCAGTCCACAGTGGTAATGGTATGCTAATTTGTACAAGTGTTTTCTCACCAAGAAACTGGAAAATAAGGTGAAATACCTCGAGCTGTGACTCAAGTGGCTCAAAAAGCCTTGTTCCCTGTTCCTGCCCCTGTTGCTCACCGACACCCACTCAGCCTACCATTCCCTGAATGTTAAAAACAATTACAGACTTTAACAACAAACGGCAATGTAGTGCAAGTGCGGTAAAACTGTCTGGAATAGCTGGAGTCAGCAGCAATGTTCTTTGTACTGAAACGGACTGTGGTTTTTTGTCTTAATTAAATCACAGCCGCATTTTTAGGAGAATGTTAAGTTTTATGATCCATGGGTTTATGAAGGCAGTGTTCATGCTCATATGTCTATAATGCACCATATGGGCAGTGCACTCTCAACGTCAAATCACATGTGACTGAAAAGCAGCTGAGTTGCTCACTACGGCTCAGAGACGATCATTTTCAGCTTTAGGTTGAAGGGAGACATAATTAAAGGCATATGAAACCTATTTCGCCATGCAATATCCTCATGAACATGAAAGGTTATCCATATCATTAATTTATATATACTCTTAACACTGGGTGTTCTCCACAAGTTGCTGCACTGTATTTAGTCTCACTGACATACTTATAATTCAATTTTTATTATGCTTGGCGGTATGATTTAATCATTGGATTTTCTTTGGCATAATTAATATTCAGTGACCTCTCTAAAATCAATAGGAGAAATCTCCTACTTACAAAGCCTTGTTGTGAACCTTTAATGACTATCATCAGTCATTCCTGATCTGTTGATGTGCTATTTATCATAGACGCCACTAATGTTCAAGTAATAACCACCTAATATTTTGGAAATGAGAACTAGATGAGTGACAGAAACCTCGGGTACCCACCTGCATCTTAAATAATATTATACCTTAAAGACATAAATAAAGAAATGTAGACCAAAGCACATGGCCATTCTTTTGAACTGGTACTTGTCCTGCCAGTGCTATTAGACAACCACTGGTGTATTTTACATACCACAGAGTATAATTAAAAGTTGTTCAGAAGTGTAAATTTGGCAGAGCAGCTACAAAAAAGCCCCTGGGCGAGGTTGGAGGCATCTCATTATCAGATGTAGGAAGACGCCAAAAAGCCAGACAGATTACTGCCAGTAAAAAAAAAGAACAGGTCATTTACTAATACGATGACTACTTTACTTGAAGCTGCCAGGCATCAACAAAACACTCACCTAGTCCTGGTAATGCTGGGCCCTTTGACACCTCAATTTATCACCTGCCCTGGTGTCGTTGACGCTAAGAGGTTCCATTACACCGTGATGACTGGAGTGGATGTCGAGCTTTAAAATAGAGCTTGACAATAATACTTCACAATGAAAACACCTTTTCTCTATTATCCTATCCTATTACAATACAATGTATCTAGTGCTTGGTTTCATGTTATTTTGCTAATTTATCATCTGTAGATGTTGGCAGTGTTCTGCTGATATCACATTATGTGGTTTCGACTTTGTAAAATAATTGGGAAACACTGGTAAAACTGGCAACAACTGAGAAATCAGCATGTTTTCCATTCAACTACAGATAGGATTATGGAGTCACACGAGCGCCTGTACAATAACTCTTTTGTAATCACTGGTACATCAGGGCATTCACACAGTGATGCTTTTAATGCCGTTTTTATTTGTCTTTCTTAAGAGTGGTGGCAGGACGGCAGCTGCAGAAGCTGTGTATTGACTGCCAGAAATGATAAAATAAGTAGAAGCACTCTCCAGCATATTATCAGTTATTATAAAAATCACACCACAATCCTGTTTCCTGTTTATCATTATGCCACTTTGTCACCACAGTCATATTTTTTTTGTCAGACACACTATGCATAAAAACAAGTTGAGGGAAATATCGTGCTAAATAGACTAAAGCGGCAGTCACACTGAGCTTACTAACTAACTAATGAACTTGCTAGCCAGCTCAGTCAGACTAGTGCAAATCAGTCTGAATAGCTCCTGGAGCTTCTCTCTATTTTCTCTACTGCTCATTACCGGTCATTTTTTCACCATTGCACAGCATTTTGTTCAATTAGAAGTTATTGAAGAGGAAAAACAATCTTGCTAACAAAGTCGTTAGCTCATTATCTCAGATTGGTCACTAACAGGAGAATACGTTCACAGTTCAGTCAAAAGAAATATGTCTACTGACTGTCTCATTGTCTGCAAACTATTGATCTTTTGAAGAAAAGTTTCTCACTCTGACAAAGGAGCTTGTAAAGGCTAAAAATCAATGGTGCAACACAGCTAATAAGCTATGATAGCTTCCTGCATTTTGGATTTTCTAGTCCTCTCAAAGGTCAGCACTGTCAAGATGGCTCGCTCCAGCGTGAATTCACGTGTTCACCAAAGTTGAACTCCACACGTGTTATTATTTCCCTTTTGCAACATCAAATCATTGCAATGTAATCGTCATTAAATCACAGTTTGCCATCTGAAATCCTGGTGTGACCAAGCTATACTACAGTCACACAAGCAGCTCTGAGAGCCATAGGTGGTGCTTTGGACTAAAGGCTAAGGTCAGTCTCCTAGCATGCTCACAGTGGTAATGCAAACACATCAGAATTCATCCTCTAGGGATCTTGAATATCTATAGCAAGACAAGATATTTCACTTAAGAGCAAAAATGTCAAACTCATGGAGGTGCTATAGAAAAAGAAAATCTGATGATCACCAAAGTCTATAGGATTCTTGCTTTTTGGCACCATGCATGTCTGTACAAATGTCGTGGCAATCCATTCAGTAGGACTGGTTGATGCAATATCAAGAAATATCAAAGTGGTGGATTGCCCAACCGGCATTTCTATACCTTGAGCAATGTTGGCTAAAAAGCCTAATTATGTCAAAGCTAGAGTTTGGGTTAGACATTAAAAGGCAACCACGTGCCTCAACATCACTGATTGTTAATTGTCATTGTTAATTTTCCCTTTAAAAAGTGTTCATGCTCATGATCATTCTTAAGTTTTTATTTGCAACAGCAGAAAACAACAGGTTTATGTGAATTCCTCATACTGTATCTAGTGATGTATTGTCTTGGGACCTGCACAGAGTGAAACTGCACCTCTTTACAAATTTCACAGATAAAAATATCCGTCTCTCTACGAGAAAAAAATGGTGACACCTTTGTGGTGCTGCACACAGCTGGCCCTTTTAGGAACAGCTTGAGAGGACACAATGATGGAGATTGTTTTTACTACATTAAGCCGGACTCCTCCTTTCCCACCTAAACACAATCAAAGGCTCTACGTTATCAATAGCATCTCCCACTGGAAACGCAATTTCAAGGTCTATTTGATACATGAAAAAGCAATGGTGCATTCTAATTTATAAATTCCAGTATGGCATTTTTTTTTATATTATTTTAGCTTTTGAGAAGAAATCTTTGATAATCCAGGTGCAGTGGAAAAACATAGGACAACACATACAGTACTGGCAAACACTTTCTGCACACAGTTTCCTACTTTAGCTAGGTAATTAGAAAACAGCGTCCTTCATTTTGGTTTGTTCACATACAATAAACAATGTCATTTTTAATTCTACTTCTAGCTCTATAATTGGGATTAAGCCAATATAAAATAAGAATTTGACTTAAAATGGTCTCTTAGTCAAAAACATATTACAGAAAGGAAAGCTTAAGACTGTGCTCAGCAGGGAAGCTGACAGTCTTGAAATATGTATT
>NW_023339650.1:15759352-15763442 GCF_004916995.1 Morone saxatilis
AAATAAATTTTGTCCCTTTGCTCAGGTGTCTGAATATGGCTGCTGGAGTATATTTTGCAGTCTTGCGTTTATCCTACAGGATACAGCCATTTATTGAACATAGGGTACAAATTAGCTGTAGCTAGCTGGCAATATATGTAGCCTGCTGACTAATCGGACTGATCAAAATTTACCAGGAGCTCTGGACAATGTTGTGCAGTCATACAGCTAGCCTCAAGATAATCGTTGCCTTTAAATTTCACTTAGTGTTCAATCTTTACACACACGTCCACTGAAGGTTGTGTCATACTGTACCAACCAACATGAAAAAAGTAGGCCTACTGCTTGTGTATCTAGATTTTGTACTTGTACGAGGTGACTTGATTTTATGAAGAGTATGGCAATAAAATCCAAATCAGTGTGATTTACACCACTGCAGCCTCTTTTGCTCTCTACTGGCTTGAAACTGACTATCAATAATATGTCTGTCATTAGGGAAATAAAACAATAAGACAACAAATGTAAGGAAGTCAAGGAGAACAGTGCTTCGATGGGGTTTATTTTCTAAAACAAGTACACAAGGAAGGGTACGTATAGATACAAGCAGGTTATTTGTAGTGCAGTGAGCAGAGAATAGGCAACTGATGTATCAATCTGTCTTTCTGAAAAATACTTATCGCCAGAGGAGTGAGATATACAGTAGAGCTGTGAAGTGACAAACAGCAAGGTGTTTTGCCGGGTTCAGCAAAAAGAAAAAAAAAAACAGGGCTGGTCTGGTGGTGGAAAACACATTCATTTGTTTAAGAAGAGCTTGGCAGGAACACATCTATTTGTCATGGTGAACACGGCGAGTGAAGGAGTGATTGAGTGGCCTGCAGTGAGTGACCCAGTGCAAGGATTACACAGGATTGAAACTGTGACGGCAAAGCTGGGGCTGAATTGGACGGTAAAGGAGCAGGAACCTCTGTTACTGCTTTCTAGCCTGTAATGCTTTTACCACAAAAATGCATTTCTTAGATTGATATGGACTGTATATACTGTACATGCCCTTTTATATTTTAAAGGAAAACATCTACTTCATATTGAGAAATACTGGGCTTTTTTGACTGGGGTAGCCTATGTGGGGCACTGACTTTTGCAGGGGTGGTATAAAGGATGTGTGTCAGCTTTCCAGTCATTCCCAGTTTATGCAATTCCAACACTGTTTATGAACCCCAGTCACATTTATACCACATGCAAAAAATGCATGGGAATAGCATAAAGTTGGCCTGACTGCAAAGGGGAGACTTGTGGGTAAGCTAGTTTTTCCATCATTAAAATGATACTGCTACTGCCTCGGAAAGGTGAGAGGTAAGAATTAATGGGGTGGCACTTGGGGTGGCCAGTGTTCACTCCTGGCTCCCCCTCTAGAAACGCCCCTGCCCAACAAGACAATTTATTTCTTACAAGTTAAGCAAATTAAGCTAACATTTTCTCCAAATCATCAAATGTTTGTGATGTTTTTATTGGTTATTTGGGTAGTGAAAGAGATGCTTTCCTTCCTATTTTTCCCTCTAACTTGCCACCTCCAGCTCTGCTTTTATTTATCCTGGGAGCATGTCTCAAAACATCTCTGGAGGGACCAAGGACTCTATTTTTATGACATTGCATAGAGGATGTTGGGGCTTTTGTGCTGCTAAAGTGGCATTTTCATCCACTGCACCCAGGTTATTTTCTTACCAATTCCTGTTGGGTGTTTTGCTGTCGCCCTGTGAAGGAGGGGCACGGAAGTGGGTGCGTTAGTAACAATCAAACAGTGCAGTGCAATTTTGGTAAAAACAATCTTCCTGATTGTTACTTACACCGGAGACTTGGTTGCACTGCCTGCTTGCTTGGACCACCAAATGTGAATGAAGCAAGGGAGTCGTGACATTTGGGCATCTGAAGACATCCTGCTCAAAAACTTGGATGATATTTTGCCGAATATGAGGCCAGTCAGTAGAAGGGAATAGATACATTTGTCTTATAAAGCATACATACGTGTGTATCTGGTTTTAGTTATTTATATCCTTAATAGATCTGTCAGAGTGTGTCATGATGGGGTTTGTGGAGGTGGCTTTATCCTGTATTACAGCCTGCTGGAGGATGTTCGCTTTTCAGTGGGAAAATTATTGGTTGCAGCATGTGCATCTGGCCAAAAAATGCTCAAACTTCAGTTACCATGTGGCTCAGATTTCCACGTTCCACTAAAAAAGAATAACTGAGGCTGAATAAGGACATTTCTGCTGCTGTCACTACAAGGATCTAAACTGGCAACCTTGCAGTCAACAGCTATTTTCTCTGTTCCACTTCATTCCCTGTAGCTGATACCAGCAGAAACAACAGAAACCAAGTCAAATACATTTCCTATTAATCTAACACATGAAACCTCGTTCACATGGTATTTGGGCCTGATAGTAAATACTTGCGTAATACAGGTGCGTGCTAAAACTGTATATGAGTTACCTGCAGGTGCTGAATCACCCATGCTGCAGCAATTAATCCCAACATTTTGGAGTTCTGCCAAGTATGGGGCTTGCTGATTCATTCACCCTATTTTACCCCAAAATAGTGTCACTACATTAATATTGCAGAATGCCTTGATATATATCAGCTTGCATGCTTTTTAAAAAATATAAATGCAGGATTTTGCACACAGCAGTTGTAGTTTCAGATGTGCCATTACATGACACAAACTTGATTTTGAATTTTGATTTAACTCATAAAAAATAGACCAGGTTGAAGGCAGGCAGATAAAAGAAAAACATAATTGACACAAAATCATTGTCATAAAATTGAGACTGGCTGTGTGTTAGAATTATCAGCATATGAAAGTTGACCCAACAGATTGTTGTTAACTTGTAAACAAACACAACACTTGGAGCTATTTCGAGAGGTCCAACACAAAGTTAATACCCATATGTGCAGGTGTAAGCTACATTCACATTGGGATTCACAGAGAAGATGATTTTAGGGAACCTTTTTTTGAGTCCTGTGCTTAATTACTGAACAGGTAGATAACTGTTTGATTTTCTTGACCTTTGATGGTGATAATGAACTCCACACAAAGCACTAATGTTTATCAGAATGACTAAGCTTTGTTAAAAGGATACAAAAAAAGCAAGGAAAAACAGACAAAAGAGGAACAAAATGCTTGTGGAAAGGAGACTTGACAACTGCTGTTTAAGGGACAATTTGAATTATTCACTTCAATATGAACATTTAACCACTATATTTAAATAAATGTTCATATTTGACATGTGAATTTAATTTAAATGAACAGTGAAACTCAAACTTAAATTGGAAGTGATGCTTTCATCACAGCTCCATTGTATGATTTATACTGATTTTAAAATACTGCCTAGAGCAGCTTCACAATCATTTTCTAAAGATTACTTTGACATTTCATTTAGACAGTAATATTTCTTCAGGCTAAAATGTGAACAGGAATATACTAAATGTGCCACAGGAACTTACAGCATCTTAAACAAAAAAGCATCCTCGAAGAGCAGAAGAGGCAGATGGAAGACAACAAAGACAAACTCATCTGTGCTACAGCATTTGCATGACTCTCCAAGTTGTATTAGCAATCAGGAAGTTCTGGAGAGGAGCGCACAGGAAGCTACTTTGATATGATCAATCAACCACTATACACTGCATGATGAATATGCAGCTAAACATGGTGCTCCTCTCATAAGAGGAAAGTCTGAAGAAGTTTTAATTAAGATTTAGAGAATCTGAATTCAACCGTAGAAGCACAGCAGCAACCATTACATTAAGAAGTCTAAGCAATTATCATGATAGACCGAGGTGTCATCAAAGACTAAAATAGTGTGCATATAAATGACAAAAAAAGGGTGTAAAGTCACAAAATGTCTGTAAATGTCTGTGCTGCCTATTTATTATGTAGTTAATCATTATGCAAATTGGTCATGTGCAGGTTAAACTGAACTCATATAAACCTATTACACATACGATGGTAAAATTATGAAATCACAAATTGTTTCACATCCACATGTGTATCACATCCTGACAACTAGGTGTAACGTGCAACTTCTGTGATGGCTGTTAATTGGTAGGAACACTTTATGTT
>NW_023339650.1:15763460-15780970 GCF_004916995.1 Morone saxatilis
GTTTTCAGCATGATGATGAATGTATGTCCCAAACATCCCTTCTTTTCACTTAAGCTTATTGTCTCTGAAAGGTATATTGAGGGAGAAGAGATGATGTTTTCCACCCTGAGGAGAAAAATAGTTTACGCAACATCATCACTTTGAATTCAAAGGTGCTGCAGCTCTTGACAAAATCTGAGCTCTGTGTTGTGAAAGCTTAAAGGACAACAGAATGTTTTGGTCCTTTGATGAAAAGGCCATTTTAAATCTTCTTTCTTTCTTTGAAAATATGCTGCATCATACCAACATGCTTTCCTCCTTTTTCCAAAGCTCTTCTATACACAATATAGCTTCATGGCACTAAGTTGAAAATGGGATATGAATGAGATGTGATGAGTTTTCACCCACTGACAAGCCCATAAAACGATTATGCAATCAGTGCAAAATAAATACTTTAGATTTGAATAATTTAAAAGCATGCAGAACAGAGATTCCAGTAAGTAACCACAGCAAAAATGACAAATGACCTGAGGGTAAGAAATGAGGATATTGTCCTGTAAGTAGGTCTGATACTGTGAAAAATGCATGCTCGGCTATGAAGTGCACCAGGGAGCAAATTTTGCTCTAATGCAGCAGGACTGTATCTAAGGAGCAATATTTTATGATTAAGTGCCCTAATGACTGCCTTTAAGGGGCAAAAGCATCATTCATAATACACTTTGCATCAGGTTGCCAGTTCCAAACTAGTCTTAACTCCCAGCAAGCCCCCATTAATTCACTGTTTGCCCAATCAAATTAAAAGTGGCAGTCAGCGTCTGGGTTTGTTCATTCATGAGGTGGATCTGATTGCGCTTCAGGCCCTGTCAGTGCATGCAGTCTGATAAGAGGCTTGTACAGCGATTGGGCTGATTGCAGAGTGATGTTTTGGCTGCCATTGATGCAGAGCCTATTGTGCGCTCAGCGCTGATCAGGCTGAATAACGAGGTTGTTATGGCGACGAGACCAACTCCAAACTCTGGTGTGTGAGCAAAGATGTGAAAAATGAGAGGTAGTGGAGTGTAGTGGTTGGATATTTCTAAATAATGATTGACAGAGATGGTTTTCTTTTTAACATTAAACAGTGTCAGTCCTCATGTTTCACATCTGTCAGCAGCATCTTTATATCATCTTTACAACATCTCTCACATCGTTAATTTAAAGTTCAGCTGAAATTTAAATGAACGTTTGCTAAGAAATCAGTATGTATATCCTTGTTTGCATTAACTTGTGTACTTTTGGTCAAAATTCTAATTACAAAAAGGAAGAAATTTAAGTTGATATAATTTATATATTGAAATTTATTGTATTTTTTTCCCCACAGTGACAACTATTCATGGCGCCTGACAGTGCCTAGACATGCACAAAAATAGTTAACACAGCCAGCAACAGGGTCAGTGTTAATTAGCCATCGCTCAGTCCATCCTATGTTACTCTGTGTCTTTGTACATTTTAACCATGTTATGATTCACACAGAAATATCACAGAAATATCAGATGGGTTGACGTTCACAATACAGTTTAAATCTTTCCAATACTTAAGCTTATGAACAAATACCTGCAAAGTATATGACATCACCATCAGCCTCAGCTTTGTCTTTGTGTTTATTATCGTTGCATGCTAACATGCTAAACTAAGATGGTGAACGTCCTCTGAACATCCGAATGTTACTGCTGTCATTAGGTCGGTGTCCATGCACAGATTCCACAGAAAATGTGTGATACATTTCAAAAATCAAAAATGTATGAGTAAAGTTAAGGCAGGCAGAATGAAGCCTGGTTACCCAAAACAGCCCCCTGTGTTTGCACTCACCTGTCACTCAAAGCAGCCATTCTCTTAATTATGCATGGCTTAAAGCCTTAATATAATTTATAGGTGAGTTATATAAAAATCTCCCCCCCCTAGACTGTTTTAACTATAGAGACAAAAAAACGTTTTTTCTACCTGGGTGTAAAGTTGTTGTATTTCTGCTCAAACGGGGGATTATGGGACATTATGGAGCTGCTGTTCCCACAAATATGTCCAAATAACATGTTCATCCTCTTTTGGCATAATAAAAATTAATTAGGTAATGTAATCACAACTTGAGACCATCTTGTGAGGTATCGTGACTGCATCTTGCACGGTTGTGACGCTGCAGTAGGTGTAACTCACACACAGACACTCACACACAGACACTCACACACAGACTCAGTGAAAACAACACCAGCCACGCATTTGCGGTTGGTAATCAATCGTAGTCATAAAATCATAGAACAAATGTGCTGTCTATTCAGAAGAATGTCAGGGAAAAGTCATATAGCTCAAAGTGTACACACCAACAGTTTCTAACCTAGCCGAGGCCCTTTAATACAGGGAACCCAAAGGGAAATACATCATCAGTGGCTGCTGAAGGAGACACAGAAAAGGTTATGAATGTCATTACAGTCCTCTACGGACTTTGTGGTGAACTCATTCAAAGTAGTTCATAGTCATGGTTCTGAAAAGCTAGGATCTGGCCAAAATGTATTATACTCATAACAATGAGGTGATGTGGTTCCGGCCACTTGTAATACTGTAGATAATCAGATAGGCAAGGAACACAATGAGAGGCAGTGGACCTGACAGCATGGAGAGCCTGGATTAGACCACTCTATGAAAACAGAATCACTCGTGACAGACACTCGTGGCCTTTCATAGAGACGGCTCACAATAAGGGATAGAAAAAGAAAAAAATCATTCCCAGTCATTTCTCTTATCAAACTGCTCTTTTCATTTCCTAAGCTCACTATTGAATTTTCTCACTCAAGCTCAACATGGGTGATGGGGTTTCTTTTCTTTGTTATGTGTCATCCACACAGTGGTCTTGCCCAGAGGTTAATAATGAAAGTTAAAAGAGTGTTGCATATTAATGCCAAAATCTATTGAGCCACATGGCAGAGCAATAACTGTCCCTCAACGGCAGACTGCTGTCTTAAAATAATTAATACGCGAGACATGTTGGCTCATTCCATGCTCGGCTGAAATCACAATTCTGGGGAGTTCTCCTTTGGATTCATAGGCAACAGCGATAACATGTTTAAGAAGACATTTCTAAAATGACTACTGCTCGGTACGTTCAAAACAAATCTCCCTTCCATTATAACTTTTAGATTTTCTTTAAATTAATCCTCATTTACCCAAGATGACTCGCTGTAAATCAAACACCATTTACAATGATGTATTGCGTGATATGTACAGATGTTTTATGACATGCTATGTGTCTTATTTAGGGGAGCTGTGAAGAGCATTACTCATGCAAATCACTGTAGATTTTTCTAATGATAGGAGCAAATTTCAGAAAAACAAACACCAGATAGAGTGTGGATTTTGTTCCTTCATGTGACATTGCTTTTAAAATGTTGACCAAGGTTTAGTATGATTCCTGCATTCTATACAATATCTACCTTATAGATAAGACAATAGAAACATCATTTGTCAACTAAAACTAAAAAATACATGATAACCGGTTTTCAAAGACCAAAATTAACATTTTGTTACAAAAACTGTAACAGTGTATTAAATAAAAACTAAAACTTATGTAAAAGGTGGACAAATGGAGCTTATATGCATCTGTGCTATAAGTCATTGCAGCATATTCTCCCAATTAGTAAAACTATATCTCACCATAAATAATTTACTCTTCAGAAGTTGATTTATTTGCATAACACTTACTCTAATAGACAGTAAGGTTAGCTCACATTACCAGTTCTTGGAAGGGAAAAGTAACATATTTATGGACTCAGTTTATTTACAATCCCACAAAAAATTCGATGAGAAGTAACAATATGGGGCAAAGTACAAAAGCTAGCAACTCAACATTAGCAAGAGTTCGATGTTACGACCCAACATTTGTAGGAATTAATGCAAAATGAATGACCACCAAGATCAGGGGTAGGCAACTCTTCAGCCACTCTCCTCCCTGTGGATTTGACAAAAACTACATGGAAATGAATATTTTTTGTTATTTTTTAGCATTTTCATATTCACTTATCATTACTGTTGTTTCATCAACCAAAATGTGCATCAATATTTTGTTGAACCTAAATAGTGGTGGCTAATAGTCTTGACTCTCCCTCGCTAGGCTTGCTATGGATTCCAATTCCCAAAGAAAGAAACATTTCAAAGAAAAATTGAGAATTTAATAGTACATGAACGGATTTGTTTGCTTTCACCAGCAACAACGCTGGCTTACCAGTATTCTTGATCTATGGTGAAGCCTCAGTGTTCAGAAGAAAATGAAGAGTGAAAACTAGTTTCATAGGTTTTGCAGACCAAAACTGAAACTAACAAAAATAATCTGATAAAATGTCAGTAAAACAAATTTTCTGTGCTAAAATGAATGCTGGTCTGTTAGAATTAGTTGCACCGTTTGTCACAGGGGTAAAAAATGGTATTTAAATACCATCAATACTTCCTAAAGTTAGTGTGTACATTTATACTGCATAACCATGAGACAACCATATCCAATATAATTTGTTTGATGTTTGTATTTTCTACATCCTCCACATTCCACCCAGTTCCTCAGTAAGATGTCAATACTGAACAACTTAAGTGATGCCAACAGATAATAAATATAAAACTGTTATTCACTTCACTTTTGAAGAAACAATACATTTTGAGCGTTTCATTTGTCCTAACGATTGTGGTCTCTGGTGCTGTCTTAATACTTTAACTAATGCACATTTAAAGAGCTTTCTCAGACAAGAGGTCACTGAAGGTTGTGCCACTCAGGATAAGACAAAGTGATTCAGCATCTTTCCAGATTTTCAAAATTTGATTACAGCTTTGCGGCACATAGCATCTTTGTATTTCTGATGATGTTAAAAAGCCATAGATCTCTTATGGAAATATTTAATGCTTGATCAAATTAATGTTTCCCCCATGTGTCAGGCAATTTAGATAATCCTCTACAATGTCACTGATGTGACACTGGTGACAGATTTTAATATGCTGTGAAATATGGCAACACTTTCAAAGCTAATTTAACCAGGGGTGTGGATCTTTATTAAGATCAATATTCGTGTATTTATCATTTGTCATGTTTCCACTAACAAAGATAAGTTTGAGTCAAACTGCACCAGAGACAGCACAGAGATGCTGATCCTCACACCAGAGCTACTCATTTAGACAGAACCTTTGAGACTTGCAGGAGAGAGGAAATAATGCTGGATAGAGGTTATGTCACATGGAAGAAAAAAGGAGCTGTGAGGATGAAAGAGAGAGAGAAAGAAAGCAATGCCAGTTACTGTGCAGAATTGAAGGCAAGCCAGCATATTGTAAATCCACCACCAATTCCCCAAATCACTTTGGGAACTGAACTCATCTCGAGGTCACTTGCAACTCTGTTATCCATACAGAACTGCTGAGTGGGCTCTTCAAGTCAGCAGGGTCAGCTGTCCCTTTCGTCAGCGCTGATGAGATCAACAGTCAGTTTATAAAGTATTGGGAAAGTTAAAAAACTTCTGGCTAAGCCTCCCTCTTGTCAAAACTAATGTGACTCACTAGGGGCTTATCACATTATGAAAGCTTTTACATTACATTTCATGAATGCTACATTTGCTGTTCTCCATCTCTGAGCTAAAACTAGTGTAAACATTAGCATTGCCTTAGATTAAAAGCTTTCCAAGATGACATTTTTTGTCGTTTATGCTGTGTAATCAGTTTCATAATACAGCATCAGTGAGTTTATTGTACTGAAACAGTCAACAATACTACATACCAGTAATACAACTAACAAGATTAAGGATGGCAGTGTCAGTCAGATGGTCATGACTTGGTCCAGACTGAAATATATCAACAACTATTGGATGAACCCAAACCTTTGTAGTGAAATATTAACATTTATGGTCCCCACAACTTGAATCTAGCATAATGATTTTTGTAATGCCCTGACTCAATCCTATAAAAAAAAGTTTCACTTTTATGGTTCCAGGACAACGGGATGACATTCTTTGACATTTGGTACTGACATTTATTGCCAAAGGATGAACTGCAATAACTAGGTGATAATTTCATCTAGCATTAGGTCACATTTTGAATAACTCTATCACTGTATTTATGACAAAAGACAATATACTAATGACATTCTCATCAGTCAGCTGTACTTTGTGTTTAGTGCTAATTAGAAAACGTTTTCATGCTGACATGCTAAAAGAAGATGGCGAACAGGGTAAACCTTCTATATATCAGCATGTTAACATTGTCATTGTGAGCATGTTAGCATGCTGCCATTAGCAATTATCTTAAGACATAGCTGTACCTTAAGCCTTTTTACATAATGTGACATGATTTTGTGATATTAAAGGTGTCCTGTGGAGTTTTTTTTTATCATGTGCATAAGGTCTAAAAAGGTATTTTGAGCATATTTTCCTCCCTGTAAAAAATTTGCAAAGATGATCTTTTAAATATTTATATTATCCCACTAAAAATACGTATCCCCATACAACCCACTGTGGGTTAGGGTTAGTGGGACCCACTTATAAAAACAGCGCTACTAGCGGTTGAAAACGGCACATGGTACCTTTAATGCATAGATATTAGATCTGCACCTCCAGTAAATCCACAGCTACACACCACATGATGACTAACCAAGGAAAAATAAACAGGAGCAAAAGGTGCTAAGCTAACCGACTTAACCCCTCCCAACAGTGACACATGTGGCCATGACCATTTGAATGAGTTTTAATGAACAAATCTTCAGAATAAAAAAAAGCTCCCAGGCAGGGAATCATTTAAAATTAACAAGAGAGATGATATCTCGTCACAGTTACAAGGTCAAGACTGTAACATCATTTGTTTTGCTGCGTTTTCTTTCAGCATGAATCACTTCATCCTCCTAGTCTGTACTCTCCTGCTCTGTCCTTCAAACACATCCTGTCGGACTGGTGTAATTGCACCATGACAGGAGCAATTCCTCATCCCCATCAATCACTCTTATGGAGATATGGGCTTCTTCCTAACATGACTACTCCCACCCTCCCTCCTGTCTTTCCTCCCTGGTCTGCCTCCATGTTTTACGGCTATAGTGATAAATAACACATCCAATGTTCAGCCCCCTTCGTCCAAGCCCAGATATTCTGGCTTGAATCCTATCAGGGTTGGACCAGAAACACAATGCATTTAGTGATATATTGACCATGTTAGGTTATTGACAGGGTTTTCCACCATTAAAGGTTTAACATAAGGGAGTATATTAAAGGGAAAAGGATTTCAGGGCGCGATCAAAATATGTGGTTTGTTTTAATGACATGCACAGCAAAAAGTTATATATTTTTATATAGATTATATAATATTAAAACATTTAAAAAAATATAAAAAGGTAAATAACTGTTCTTAAATTAAAGATAGCTCCACTGCCTCAAGGGGGGTCACTGTTTGGACAGAATCAGATAAATGGGACTCCTCAGATCTGCAGAGGAAAGATAAAAACTCTGAAAAGCCTTGGCATTTCTAAATAGCTTGTTCTGCTGTAAAAAGTGATTAGTCCACACAGTAATATTGACCTGGAGAAGGATCTTTATGCCCTTTAATTGATATATATTTTTGCATTGTGAGGCTTTTGTTGCATACAGAAACAGATCAGTGCGGTAGGTTCACAGGCAGGGTAGTCTATTCATAGCAGTGTACAAATGAGTCACTGGAAAGCCTCTCTTCATCTGCACCAATATAAAGACTGTTTGTGTTGTGCGATGTTTTGTTTCTTATCAAAAGAACAGAAGTGGAAAGTTTGCTTACAGAGCCTGGTGATAGCATCTCACTTGCACAGCTATGGGAAAAACTCGAAATTTACAAAAGCAAAGGACGTTCAATACAAATACAAACCAAAGCACACTCAAATCTGGGTATTCAATGAAATTAGGTTCAGCGGTACTTGAGTGCACTGAACACAATCTAAATTTAAATCTAAATCTGAATTCCCTAATACCCTGCTTACAAATCTTAGCCCTGCACTTTCTGTGTGGAGTATGCATGTTCTCTCAATTTTCTCTGTATGTTTTTGTTTCCTTTCAAATCGAAATGCATGCTATTGTAGGTATTGTAGAAATACTATAAAAGTTGCCCTTGACCAAAGCACTTTCCTCAGAAGTAGAGTTGGTCCCACGGTGCTGCACTGTGGCTGCACATTGCTCTTAAATAGTTAGGATCGGTTAAATGCAGAGGGCAAATTTCCCCACAGGGATGAATAAATAATAACTCGGCCATTAACCCCAACTGTAGTTCTAAACCTAAACAATATAGTTGCTTAAAATTACAACACAAGTTATTGAGGTTATCATCTAAATGAGTCCACTGCTGCAAAAGGTCTTGTGTCTGGGTTGGGATATTTAGTCCGCAAACACTTGATACAAAGATTCAAAATACCTGTTATTGCTATGGTTTTCTGATAGTATGACTTATGTAAAAACAAGGTTCTCCATGCATCTTCCAGGAAAATGCAGTTGAATCAGGTGCTTCTGAGTTCCACAAGAGCTTGCAGAGAACAAAGGAGGGCTGAAGTACACTGATTAATTCACAGTCTTTAGTGATGCAAACAGACTAACGTTTCGACACCAATGTGACTTTCTCAGTCAAAGCAGACAAAGACATGAGGCAAACAACATATACAGTCAACCTAGAAAAAGTGTACTCTTGTCATTGGATAATTGGTTGACTCTGATTATAGTCTGTTTGGATAATTAAATGGTGTGAATTAATCTGTGTACTCCTCTAGACCCTAGACCTCCTTTGTTCTCTGCAAGTATGGCTCCTGTATCTATATCTTCTGTTACGATAAACTGTCTTCATTGCAGCTGACTTAACAAAATGACCAAAAATGGTACATGACATGTCTATGGTATTGTTGTGTTGTTTAAGATTTTGCATTATCCATCTCCAATATGCATCATGAAATATATCTTTTTTTTATTATTTTTTTTTTTACAATTGTTGCTCTCATCCACATCTGTCAGTGGCAGCTACAATATGGTTAGGGAAAGATTGTGGTTATGGCAAATAACATGGTTAAGGTATGATTAGGGTTGTGCATTAAGCCTACTTGCACTCAAAAACAATCTTTGACAAGTAGCACAAAGGTGAGATTTATGGTGTTTTCAAATTTTTTTTCTCTTCTGTTTTACAAGATAAAAGACTTTAAGGATGAAGACTGGTTGGTTCGACACATATAGTATGCTTGATTTACAGCCCCACCTTTGTTAAAGAGTTGCGCACAGGTGTTTCCTGGAGATTTTCTATGTACACCATCCATGCTGTGGCTGAGACATCCCGGAGGTGCTAGAATTATCCAATATGGATGCAATTCCTACAGATACTGGGCTAAATGTACAGACACATCATATCTTTTGTGAAGGCTGACACCCACACTGACAATTTACTAGGAACACCAATTCTTACAGTAATTTTCTTCCCGACCCCTCTCCTTTTCCCTGTTGTCTCTATTATCATTGAAGCACGCGTGTTCAAAAATGTATCTAGGGTAATGTATTAAACAAATTCCATAAATATGAATGCCTAAAATACCAGAGAAATCTTAGTGCACAGAGCATTTTCATTGTTTAAGTACAGTGTGCCTATAATGTAGAGCAACATATATATAATACAGTCACTTGATTGGAGCCAGCCATCTGAATAATGCTCAGTGCATACCATTTATTTGAAGGCAGGATAAATGCAAAGTAGGCTGGAACTACAGTTGACAAGACAGCAGTGACTGTTCCACGCTCAGTAACTGCTCATACTGAGCCTAAGTGGTGTATTTTCAAAACTGCTCATCCCTCCTGAAAGATCCATCATCTGTATTTCCAGCATATGCATGTTGCCGCACCCACACACATACACTGCCAGAGTGCAGAGAGACACAGAAGGAGAGACTGGCTTGAATATTGGAATACATGTGTCTCCACAAACTGTGGGTCAGGAAGCTTTTACAGTGTATAACTGCTCTCCCAGTTTGTGAACACAAACAAATGAAGGTGAAACAACAGAGCCAAGGGCAGAGTCTCTTAATGATCCTTGATACCAATTAGAAAAACTAGAAGAAATTTCTAGGTTATTGCCTGGGTATGTTTTATTGCTTGCAGGCTTCAGACATTAGAAACTATGGTAATCTGGGTCCAGGCTGTGGGAGAAGACTGTTTATTACTATTATTAGAATACTGACTCATATTTCAAGGATACCACTGGCATTGTGTTTGAAGGTGGATTTTTTGATCCATATATCCAAGATATATATACTTTTTTGTTTAATCCACATTTAGTGACTCAAGAGATATCGGATTTAAAGCTACATTAGCTACCTTCTGCCTATCCTCTTTTACATTTCCATGTGTTTTTTAATCTCCACACAATGACTCCATCACATATCCCCATGAAATAAATCCATGGACATCTGAACGCAAACTCCACCTGTGTACACTTCACAGTGCTGGTTTTGTGTTGAGAAAATATAAAAAAACATAGCTTCCATGTTCTTTTCAGGCTGTAGACTTGATAAATGGTAGTGGTCACAAAAACAGCACTCTCACTTGTTCAAGAGAATCAAACTGAAATATGAGAACAACAGCAATTCCCCCTGAATTGATAGCTGTGACTTTTTCCTTCACACAGGCATTTTAGGGCAGTGAAACCACAAGCACTTTCTAACACATTTTTCCTCATTTGTCTTAATGAGAACATCATAACAAATGTCCTTTCAGTAAAATTTCCCTTGACCTCAACTGCAACCTCTGGGTGATGTTTTCAGAATTGTACCGGAAATAATTATGATGCCTGTACGTTGGAAATATTGATTTCATTTAGCTCAGTGCCTCTGGCCATAGCAAAGAAATCAAGCCTCTGAAAAGAAGAAAACCAGCAAACACTATCATAGTGAGTGTGCTGCCTCTGTAGTCTTACAGCTCATTATGATTTAAATAGAAACACCAAACACCCCAGCTACCATTTTAGTGCTGTTAGCCCACATGTTAGCCAAGCATGGGATTATCCTTGTTTCCCTGTCTTGTATACACAGCTGACCCCTCTGAGGCAGATTTCCTAACAGTCTTGGGATGGGTGGTAGGGCTGGGAGTTTATGTGTGCTGCATAGGAGGAGAGATGGATTCATATTTTGTCAACTCTCCTCATCCCATCATTGGCACAGGTGTTTTGCTTCTGAGTTTGCCTCTGTGTGGCTCTGATTTTTTTTGGCTTTCCCCCCATCTGCATCTTGTGCTCCGCTAGGTCTGTGCACTCAGAAGCACAGCAGTCTGTGGCGTTTCCGAACAGGTTAATGGACCTCTAACCCCTCATCACTCATTAGCATGATTAATCAGACAGTGGAGTGCTTCATGATTCCCCTCCCCTCCTCTCTCCCCCAGTAGCTCAACCAGCTCTCTATTTCTGCCAGATGGTATCAATGCAAAGCTGAGAGCAGAGGAAAATCAAAGGTAGGCTTCAGAGGCTTGAAAACCAAGAAAGCACAGCAGTTATCTCCTGCTGTTCAGATGACACATTTACAGGCTTCATGTGCTCTATGTGCAATAACCCCAGGAGAGAGTGCAAATGAGAAAACACTTCACTGCACTCCCTGGAACACAACTTTTACAGCTACTGTGTTTTACAGCATAAATGTATAGAGAAAGGGCACAGAATGCACCTGGAGATGACGAGCACATTTAATAACGTCTAAAATAACCAATTTAATTCTTATAGACCCGCGTATGATTGACTGGAAATGTCAACTTTACATTTCCATAAGAAAAACTGCTCTCTTATTCTCTTTCTTGCTCAGAGTTAGATGCAAAGATTGATACCATGTCTCATCACGTCTGTTAAATATGAAGCTGGAGCCAGGAGACAGTTAGCTTAACATTAATCAATATATCATTAATTAACACGTTATATCTTGTCTGTTTAATCAGTATACAAATCGAAGTGTAAAAAGTTAAATCTCCTTTTTATGCAGGGTTGTTGGTCGAACTACGTTTCCAAGGACTGGTAGGTGGATGTTTTTCCCTTTGGACCGAGCCATCTAGCGATTTCCCCCCCGTTTCCAGTCCCTTAGCTAAGCTAAGCTAACCGGCTGTTGGCTGTAGCTATGTATTTACCATACAGACGTGGTATTGCTCGTCTGATCGAGATCCTGGCAAGAAAACAAATAGGATAATTTCCCAAAATGTCAGCCTCAGGGGAGATTTCATCCGCACGACAGCATAGCACAGTGAAAGGAGTTGTTTACCTTGATGTTGTTTGGAAGTCGTGCTTGTTCCTCACAAACTGCAGAAAAATGTCACCTGTCACCTGCATCTCACTCCTTCCTTGCAAAAATGAAAAATTATCTGCTAACCAAAACAGCAGAAAATGAAAATTGTCTTGTTTTGTACACCTAGTTTAGTGATCAATCTGGCAATTTTTACTCCTGGTCAGGGACTACAGATGGAAACTAGTCTTTTGGATAACTCTTTACAGCAATATTTATTATTATGCACTGTCCCTGAAAAATAATAGTAATAAAAAATCAATAGCAGGGAGTGTTATCCTCTGTAGACAAATAAACTTCTTGCAGTTGCTTCTCAATAAAGTGCAGCAGTAACTTGTACATACAACACATTATATCTATATTATACACAACTACATCATAATATTTTATATTTCTGTTATGGCTGTAGAGAGTGATCAGTAAATGGGGACATCGTACATGCATGCATCATTTCATGTGAATCCCATTTCTATGTAATTAGGAATGGTGGTAGAAATGACAGAATGCAAATATGTAGCGGATAAAAATGCATACTTAAAAAAAACAGAAATAAGTGCTGTTTAAAAAGTCAGTTTAAATGCACTGGAGACACAATATCATTCTGCACAGAGAGTTCCTGGACAGCAATACTGAGCTGACCGGCACAATTACATCTAAGAATCCGTTATTAGTTCAATCACAGAAATGGCACGCACTCGCACAAAGCCATGAAAAATCCAAAGCCCTAGGTCAGTGTCATTAGTTGGAAATGTCAAGGTGAGCTCCAAATCTGAGGGGTGAGAACACTGGAGTTGGCCTCTGGAGGAAAGAGGGTAAGATATTTCTGTCTGCTGTATAGCCCCATGCACTTTCAGTCTGGATATGGCAACGAATATAATGATTCAGCAGAGAGATGGCAGACTGCCATGGTGTTTTCTCTGAGAGGGAAGTGTTGATGAAAGAATGTGCCAGGTTTTTTTTGTTTTATTTTCATTTATAACACAGTGCGGCAGATTAAACTTTTCAATAGGTGGGGGGCATTAGGAACCACTGCAGATAAACTCTTCGGAACACTGGAATAACACATTGACTCAAGGCCTTCCTGTGTTCCCAAGCCTTAAATGCATGATTTAATCTAGCATCCAATTCTCTTGATTCTCATTGTCACTGTCTTTGGGGAGGGCACGCTTACAGAGCACAGAGAAATGAGAAAATGAGTTTCAGCTGCAGCTTTTTCAGACCTCCACCAGAGTCCCGTGGGTATTCTCATTTCAGATTCAAAGACAAAATAATTAGAGGCCGTTTTGTTGAGGGTAGCCTTCATTTAAATTAGATCAAAGTACAGGGACATAGTATCTTTTAGAGATGTAGCGTTTATGTAATTTCTACAGAGTTTTGTTTAATTTTTTCTTTAGACTTTCCAAGGTCTGCATTTCACACAAAAGTCAACAAAGACATTTTGGGAAGCCACACAGCTCATGTAACCACAGAGCCTTTAATTACACCTTGAAGAAAGCTTTCAGAAGAAGTGGTCAATGTTGGATAATGTCTGAGTCAAATACATATTTTTTTGGGGAAAATTAATCAGTTTTTGCTAGCTGCCAGCTGGTAGATTATGATAATAGCAAGGACAAATATATTTTCTCACTAGTATCTGATGGGTTTGAGGAATAGATTAAGCCAGGAATTAAAAAAGTACCATAAGATCCCTTTCAATCTGTATCAAATTTCAAAGGTGCATTCGTGATGTTCACATCTGCCGCTTGGAGATTATTATTATTTTTTCATCCCTTGAACAATGTCACAGATCAGGCTTCATAGAAAAAAGCTATTTGAAATGAATCTTAGATGAATATCACACATTGGTAATACTGACCTAATCTTATTCGCCGTGCAGGTATTAACTTTAGCATCCATGGGATTATGGTGCTGCTTATGTGGTCAATGAAGGTTATCCCTTCATTGACACCAACTGTCATCCTACTACTATGTGAATGGATTATCTGGATGTTATTTAACAAGTTGTGGTTACTATTACTTGGCAGAAGCTGGACCTTTCAATAATTTATTCACTGCTTTTATCTAAATATTTAAAATGTTTATCTCGCTAACTTTTTAATTGTTTATCCATTAGCTAACTATCTCAACTGCATCTATCAACTGTTTATCCATTACTTTTAGCTATTTTAGTTATTAAGTTACTATATTTAGCTGACCATTTCAACAGTTTATTATTTTATTTATTATTATTTTTAGCTATTTCAATTAATATAGTTATTATAGTTATTATAGCTATGTATTTCAACTGTTTTTAGATAACTATTTAAACTACTTACATATTATTTTAAGCTAACTGTTCTGACCATTTATCCATTTTGTTAACTTTTTATTTCAAGTGTTTATTATTCTCAGCTCACAGTTTTACCTTCTTTGCTTTCTTGCTTCACACACTCTCAATTGCAACACATTTTACAACTGAGTAAACATCACACCAATTAATCTTTAACGAATGCCTTGATATTTTTTAATTTCTAATAATCTAATTTCTAATTGAGTTAAATAAGCGTTCCATGTGGGCTACCCTGAAAACTTAGGAACCCCGTGCAAGCTTGTTGGGAACTCTACCTAAGTATTATGTCTGATGTACTGTAGGGCCAAATGTGCTATCAAATCAATCTAAGTTTTCACTTGCATGACGTAAAGCTGAGGGGGGCTGCAGACCAAAGTGATTATTCAGCACTACGACTGACCCTTTCGTACTTCACATTGTCATTTGATGCTTTGTGATTATAAAACTATTGATTATAGCCGCTTTAAAGTCATATACAGTGAAGTCTTCCATGAGCTTTACTGTGAAGTCTTGGGGCCTGCATCTGCAGTGTACATACGTCAGCTGCATGTGTCTCAGCTACTTTAAGCCACTATAAATTCACACATAAATTCAAAAACATCCATAATTGATGATTCACTTTCCCAGTAAACAAACACAGCCTCCAACTTCCTCTGCGGTCCATTAAACCCTTGGTTATCTATGATATGTGGTCTGCTTTGGAGTGTGTGTTCATGTATGTTTAAACACTATAATTGTCTGTCAGTGGAACCTGAAGATGAGGAGTTAATTACCTTTTGTGTGCGTACCCGTGTGTGTGAGTTGAATGTTGACATAGCTGACAGGTGAGTGACAGGTTGCTTGAGTTTGCTGCAGATGGAGAGAGGCTTTATATACCATGAGTGGGGACATTTAATGAAAACGAAAGTGTGATGTTCTCAGAATGTCAAATTAGTGTTCTGACATCTGTGTAACAACCGTTCATTGCATGTTTGTCAGGACTGAGCCTCTGAAGCATAGACGCTATTAATAGTATAGTGAAAATTACTGTTGTGTCACAACAATTACATTATTAGCCTAAATATATGAAATGCTGCGTAACTAAATGAGGTATGACATCCATGTATCTCTACTCCAGCTGCCTTTGATGTACCTTTGAAACAAACTTCAAAGCTCAGGGACCAGTGCTGGTTTGTACTGATGTCTTACAGAGGGCACGAAGGGTGTGCTGGTACAGCAGAAGATATGAAGCCTTTCACCGTGGGGCTGAAGAAGCAACTGCAGGGCAGACTCGGTCACAGAGTTAAAAGGAGGGTACACTTTCAACAAATGACTCATGTGCTACAATATGTGAAAAACAACTCAGGCAGCATTTGGCCTTATTTGTGTTCAAGGTCAAAGGATTCTGGAGTGTATCCCACAATACCCAGGCAGATAGGCATACTAATACACAGACTCAGTAGGGTCAAGTTTGTCTTTGCCTTCCAAAAACATATGACCGTTTTCAAAATGATTCATGGAGAGGGTTTTTGGACTACCACCATCTGTTTTTATAGCTACAAAATGTTTTCAAAGTTGATTGGAAAGGTTTTCTAAGGTGGGAAAACAGTTATGAAACTCAAAAACCCCAGACTCGGGTCTAGAAAATTCCCACAAAACAGTGATCAGGGGTTTTCACCCAGCCGTAACTAGTTTTCAGGATTTTTGCATGTTGGGATGGAAGTCTTAAATGACAGAACAGTGTCTCCTTTTTACCATGTTTGTGTACTGTGTTGGATACATGTTCCACAATCAGAAGAAACAAACCTGGACGCAAACTGTCTGAAGTAAATGTAAAACCTACCTAAAACAACTTGATTAAAAGAACAGATATTGTGGGAAACATCACATTACTTTTGCCTCTACTTATTATTTGTATGATTGTAAGAAGTCGATTTTCATGGAAACAGAGCCCTAGTCTGTCTTGGAGATGATTGTGTGGGAAAAGACACACAGGGGTAGTCAATGCCCTTTTGTTCTCTTTAAATTCTTTAAATGAATATTTTTTGCAGCTTTGTAATTACAGCATGTCCATTCAAATGCCATCTGGATATGGAGCCACCCACAGCCCTGATGAAGAGCTCTCACTTTGGAATGTATGCAGCGTCACATTTTTGCTGTGGTAGAAGTACAACTTCTGCAGCTTTATGCCTGAAAATGTACATTTAAATATGACTGCATGAATTACAAAAGACATCAAGTATCAAGCGCAACAACCCAGATGGCTTTTGAACGAGGGTATGCTCTACAAAAAGCCATCTACAGGGCAGGATAAACCACAAAGATCCCTTGCTAATATTAAGTAAACAGAGAGATGTGTGTGCAAAGATAAAAGCGTAGTTAATGATTCCAGCAGTAATATAGTAATGATTGTTTGATCATGGTTATTGGGTCTTTCTGTGTTGAACGCAGTAGTGGAGGAAATATTCAGATCATTTACTTAAGTAAAAGTACGTATATCAGCCTGGATAAATACAAGATAAAAATAAATAAATAAATAAATGTTTTAAGGGGAAGTAAAAGTATTCAAAGCAGTTAAAATGCCTCCTGTGACTGTTATACTATTATATATTATATCATCAGACTATAGTTACTCATGTATTAATGTTAATGCAGGATTTTACTGTTGCAGTTGGTTGAGGTGTAGCTCATTTGAACTATTTTGCGTGGGACTGCACCTGATGATTATTTTCATTATGAATTAATTTGTTAATTATTTTCTCTATTAATTGACTGATTCTTTGTTTTGTATAAAGGCTGTCACAGTTACCTAGAGACCAAAGTCATACCTTCACAATGTTTGTTACATACAGTACAAATCTCAAAATGATTTTATTTTAAAAATCAATATTATGACTGATTAATAATGAATATAGTTGCCAATTAATTTTCTGT
>NW_023339650.1:15781127-15781332 GCF_004916995.1 Morone saxatilis
ACATTCCACCACTGGTGTTAAAACAATGTATTTCAGTCGCTTGAACTTTCACAGTCTGCTTTCTTAGCCTTCTTCTGCAAAATGAAAAGTGTAAAGAAGGGAATAGTTTCGTGTAAATTCTAGTCATATATACATATCTGTCTCTCTCTCTCTCTCTCTCTCTATATATATATATATATATATATATTAGTGTGTTGGTATTGTC
>NW_023339650.1:15781432-15800804 GCF_004916995.1 Morone saxatilis
TATATATATATATATATTAGTGTGTTGGTATTGTCAGCACACAGTGCGACTAAAGTGATTAGAGCAGAGTTGCCTGGATTTTCTTTGTTCTGAGTAGAGCCACTGCTGGCAGCTGTCTGAGGTGATGCAACTGTGCCTCTGGAGAGAAACGCAGGCCCGCTTATTTATAAAAGCCAAAGGGAAGATGAAAGGACAAAGGGAGCTCGAGTGACCTGTTTGGAGAGGGAGGTTCAAAGTCAAAGCGAAGTCATCTGGTCTTTACGGGGACAAGGGTAAGATAATGAGCACTGAGAATAGCCCTTGAGAGGGAATCACAGAGAGTTCAATTAGGCTTCCATACTGTTGCTTCTGGCTCAGTCTGACTGCTCCGTGTGCCAGGGTGAAATGTCTTGAGTTTTTAAAATGACAAGAAGAGCCCACTTGGAGCGCCCTGTAAAACCACATCTCAGTAATATCCCCTCATCGCCTTGTAAGCAGTAAGAGGAGCATGCTGCTTAACTGCTGATATTAAAGCCCACAGTGGAGTATAGCTTGCTAATTGTTTTCACTTTGTTTTGCTGATTTGAACTTCTTAATGAGGTTGTTTTTTTTCTTTTTCTCAGTGAGGGGTCGGAGGTTGGGGGTGTCATTTAAATTTATTGTTTTAATTTTTTTTCATAATGTGGGCGTATAGAAGTCCTTTGAAGCTATAACTGTGATTAAGGGCTACACAAATAAACAATGGGAAAATAACAAAATAAAGGCCAGCTTAGCCTCAAGAATTGATGCAGCAGTAATATCCCTCTTGGTATCCTGGTCAGTGGGAAATGCTCATTGGAAAGTATTCATTGTTAGACCCTCTGGGAAAAACAAACACATGAAAGGAATATACCACCATTACAATGTTTTTTTCTTTCCTTTGTCTTCCTCTCTTTCTCAGGTCCTCCACTGTTGTTTAGTAAATATAGGTTGTGAGATAATTGTAATTCAAAGTCACATTACCATCTGCTGCACATACGTTACAATTTAAACTCCATCATCTGTATCAGAGACAAACATCATCACTGTGGTGCACTAAACTCAGGGCAGCGAAGTGGCAATGCAAGGAATGAAAAACATTCAATTTGTGTGGGACAATCCTTATTGACCCACGCTCTGAAGCAACCATCCAATGCAGGCTTGTGGTGAAAATCGTTCTTCCTACTCTAGCGTTACATTTGTTTCCAGTTTCCTGACCTGATTATCTAATCCAGTAAATAACTTAAATGTCATTGAGTTTCCATGGTGGTGGCATTTAAATCAATAAGCACAGAAATATTCAGTAGTTGCTATGGCAGCGGGTGTTTTTGTGAGGCTGCAGCTGTAAAACTGTACAAATTAAAATAAAAGTTAATAAAGCAGGAGATTTGAAGACATGCCTGCAACCTGAGAACCCGGGGGCAGTTGCCTGAAATTTGCAACATGCAAGCTATAATTGGAAAAAATAAGATAGCCTAATACAAATTTATCTGAAACTTGGGAGGGACAGTCATTGGTGAAACACGTCACCATTTTGACAGCAAACAGAAACTCAACCCGATGTTCCTGTTCATTCCACAACAGGTGTCACCCTCTCATAGCTACAGGAGAGAAGTCAGTACTACCGCGATATGTGTTGTTCTCTGACAAGGCCGGTGAAGATGGTACCTGATTTGTTTGGTAGGCCTCTTATGACTCTGGCAAACTTTATATGCTCTCTATGTAGGCAGTTCCAGTTTTATTTTATGGGTAAAACAGGATGGCAAATTTGCCAAATTGTCACACAGTCCAAAACAGAAAAATCGAACAATGCACCAGTGCAAGATTGTGGCACGACTCAACATCTCCACCACGGCTCTCCTGGTGAATCTCAGGCATGTTGCATCTATTAACTGGGCATGTAATGTCTATGAACTGGTAGTTACATACTGCTTCCAGAAATAACCTGGTCTTCTGAGCCCAACATTGACAAAAACAAATGTTCATGCCATATTCCAATATTGTTTTTGTGTCTGAACCCTCATATTTTATGGTTATAAAATGGACAAATATCAGCGTGAGGTTTCACAAACCTTAGAATCAAGCTGCCGCTTCGGAAAACTCTGAAATGTGTGTGGTGATTATAAATTTTTAACGAGTAGATTCACCAAGGATCTATCCACCTTAAATCTGACAACTGGCAATTATCACAGACGCCATTGATTTTTCTTGGCCATTTTACTGTCAGACTAATTTCACACTGGACTGAGGAAATAACAAGAATAACCAGAAACCCCATTGGCTGACCCACAGTGGCCTCAGCATTTGATATGATGGGGTGGGGTGGCATATTAACATTAACTATGGCAATAAATCTTCATAACAGCTGGTGTTGGGTTTAAATTTATAGCTATAATTTTTTCTCATGAAGTCATTTAACAAAAAGTCCATTCTCACTGTGGGGGGAAAGTCACTTAAATTGATTCGGGGGCAGAGGAGCACCCGGTGTGGACGGATGCCATAATTCATCAAATCTAAATTATAATTTGCAGCAGTGCCCCTGAGATTAGCAGACATGTAAAGGAAGTGGCTTCACTTTGCACTGCGCTGTAACGAGAGGCTCGGCAATGGATGCGTGCAGCTGTAGATGGGATTTTGGTGAAAAGAGAATGAAAAAAATCACGTTTTCACAACTGATTTTGCAATATATTTTTCAAGCACATTTGTTTGTGCACAATTATGTGAGGAGAGACAGCAGAACATGAGAAGAATTGCAGTTTAGCGTGGATTGACAGCTACCTGTTTGCGTGCATATAAAAGCATGATGCGATTGATTTTGTCAGCTCAATAGCAGCACATGAACCGTTCCTGCTCTCATAATCAGCTATGGCATTACAGCTCAGTAGCTCACATAATGGAGGTCTCTCCTGATCACACTTTAAATATTCATGGGCTGCTGTTGTAATTCACACACTGCAACAGCTATTGCCTTGTTTCCTCCGTAGGCTGAGTTCAGCTCTGGATCTTGATGTTGTGTTCCACAAACCTTTCTCTCGGGTGTTTGTTTACAGCTCACTGCTACAGTTCACCTAAAGTCACTGCACTGGAAATAACAGCAAATTAAATGTTCACACATTTGAAAGAACTTGGGTTCAGAACAGGACACAACCTGTTGAGCATTGATTAGTCTAAATGTCTGGGTGTCAGGTGTTATTTCAAGTCAATGCCGTTTTTTTAGAAACTATTTTCAGCTCATGATTATTTGGGAAATGGACATTAGCGTGAAGGATTGGGTCTAGCATTGCTCAAAGCAAAAAAATCAAAGTGCATTAATGTGTCATGGGTAATCAGATCATATTGTTGGATCATTGAACATAGTGTAAGCACATGAAATCCAAGATAAAATGCACCACAGATCCAACTCAGCTGAGACACTGCTCTGTACAGTCTGTGGTTTATAGGGAAAGAGCAGATTTCGCTCTGCATAATACATACAATAACTGAACATTATAACCTTCATAAAGGTAGGATTTATTGACTATTAGACTGCGTTAGTTTTAGCTAGGGACCTAATATACTGGCAACTAAGTGTATTTTAAAAGGTCAATTGACCCAAAATACAGAAGAATATATTTACTGAAGTGCTGACTGAGACATTGTCAAGACTGCCTCCAACTCAATACAGTGGAGGTAAAATATATATATATATATATAATTTAAAATAGAGATGGAAATAGGTGCTCCAGTTACAAATAAGTGCAAGTCATGCCACGGTTTTACTCGGACCTTTGTTGCATGTCATATCTTTTTCTCCTTCTCCTAAAGTCTCTCTCTACACAGTCAAAAAAAAAGGACCAGGGTCCAAGCACCAAAAGAAACTCAAAACAAAAGGAGCAGTGACTTGGAGGCTTAGTTTTTCAATAGCTGCTAAAACAGGTGGTTTAATACGCATTTGTACATACGTTAGGGCAGCCTTGATGCAGCCTTCTAGTCCAAACCGGCTGGATCTACTTCAGCCTTCAACAGGGCTGTAGAATCTTCAGTGCAAACATTCCCTCTTTTCACCTGCTATGTGGGTGGCAGCAGAAATCAAAGAGATGGATATCTCAACAACTCAAAAGCAAGATACCCCCAAACAATCAGCATGGCTAAATATCACTAGAAGTGATAAAATATGAAAAACGAGGCCTTACAGCACGATACGAGCATTAGTCTTCCATCTTCTCAACCTTATCTCACCTTCAGCTCATGATTCAAGCAAAGTCACCACAATGAAACCTGTATTATTTATAATAAAGACAAAAGACTGAATTTATATCACTGGTAAATTTTAACAAAGCATTTCCACAGAGTCAGTGAACCGTGCTGTTTGAAAAGTGTTCTGTAGGTTTGATGAATAAAAATCCCATCTTCTCAACGTCAGTTTCAGAGTGACAAATGAACTGTTTCATCTGGAACAGACTGATGCTTGGCTTGCATACAGTGATAACAATAATCATCGGTTGAGCCAAGTCACCACGGCCCCCCATTTTCTCCACACACACACACACACACAGTGTACTGTAGGTGCTGTAGTATGTACTTCTTTACAGCTATAGAACTGAAAACATGTTTCCATAATGTAGAGTCTATGTGAACAGTGAAAAAAAAGATGTTAGATACCTAAGACATTGCAGCTGTTAAAACAGTGACCTGTGGAAGGCATTGTACAGTCAAACGCTAACAGTTGTAAGAGGCTGATGCTCATGATTTTTTCATGCAACATTTTAAACAAGGTGATAAACATGCTGAACTTACTGCCACGGACAGTATGTCAGGCTGTGTGGGCTTGAGGCAAACAGTGGAAGTTACAAAATATGGCTTAAATCTGCAATAGTTTAACACTGTGGCACGCCAAATAACATGCAAGGGGTAATATATTTGTCAGGCTCCATACAAAAACTGCTTTGGAAGTTTGATCTGCATTTCAATCAGGCAAACAAATCTCACCATTTAGTCAGATGCTGTGCTCTTGCCTCGTGGCGCTAAGCTAAAGGAAGAAGATGAAAGACGAGGAAAACACTAACAATGCTGTGAGGCACACAGAGTAAACACACAACTGTCTCCCATCTCATTCCGTATGTGTGAGGACCCAGTTTGAGTCAGCATTAAATAACAACTGTCGATCTGTGGTTAATAGGTAACAGTAGGCTTGTGATGTGGAAAGGGAGGAGGAGGGCAACGAGCTTTGGCCTCCTTTCAACTCTGGATGGGGTCTTCATCTGCTGCGTTTGGGCCGCTGACTAAATTAGCTACCACGGAAACGGCCCCAAGCAACTGCAGAGCCTCCTCCTCGCCATAGTCCCTCCATCGTCATGAAAAATAAAACAGATACAACACCCCCGCGTTAGGGAAGCTTTCAACCCCTGCTCAGCCTCCGCTTTAATATTTCATGGCCTCCTCTTACTTATTTTAGTGGGAATAATTGATCTGGAAAGAGCACTGCCACGCAGAAATGAAAGGCTCTGAGGAGATGGGCAGAAGAAAAAAAACTTCTGTTACGGTTTTGACGACTTGAGATTCTGCAGTTTTTTTGTTTGGTGCCGTTCGGCAGTACACCAAATGAATGGCCCGACTACGATTTCTGATTGTTGAGGAGAAAATGCATTCTGAAGTGTAGCTACATTCAGAAAGGCAAAATGTCCCACAGCTTGTTTAACAGCTAATGGATAGGTTGCTATAAAAGGTGCATTATAGGACATTGTGTGCTGCTCTGAAAAGGCGGTTAAGAAAACATTTCTATCAGCAACCATCTCACCAATTTTACTCTGACAAACACAGCTCATTTATTGGACCAAGTGCAGTGCTGTCCATTTCTAAATATTTACCAACATTATAAAAAAGCTCATTCAATACTCTGAATAACCCTTGTTCGCCCATGGTATTTACTGTTATCGTTAGCATTGTGTTCCTATTCTAGCAGCCGACACAGGCAGTCTGGAAACACAATTGATTCTTTCTCAGGGATAAGGGCTAAGGTCACCCAGGACCAGGAGCCGTATTCATTGATGCACAAAAACACCTCCAGAGATCTGCACCTGCAAGCATCTCGCATCTAGTGAATTCCCTTGCTGCACCACAGCTTAATGATTTGTTACAAAATGAAAAAAAAATGTTGGTCTTAGGCAATGTGTGCGGAGAACCGGAGAAGCAAAGTTAGGTAAACTAAGTTTCTGACAGCAAACAAGACAAAAGGCCTTCCCGGAAAAACAAGAAGTTGACTTGTCAAGCCATTTCGCTCACCGAGGGCATTTTGCTCTGGAAATTATCTCTGTTATTATTGAAAGATTTTCTGTTGAAGTGATGGAAGAGGTATTCAATATGTTTCTGTGTGTGATGCTGAGTAAAGGAAATAAAATACCTCAGTGACGGGTAGCACTGAAAGCCAATGGAAGGCCAAGACAAATAAAGTCAAATAGCCATTTATCATGCTGACAGTTGAAATCCCATCTCAGTAATTACAGCTGATGCCTTGCCTTGAGATCAAACCAATCATTTCAACAGGGGAACAAATGATGTGGAGCCAGGGACCATGGATTGCTTTAGAGATCAATGAACTTCATCAGGAAGCAAGTTAAGCTGAAAAACAATAAACAATTGTTTCACGTTCAACAATACATTTGCTGCTTGTGATGGATCTTGACAGTAGCTGGCCACCTTTCTCTGGGACATTGGAGACAGGATGGAATTAGAGCGGGAGACAATCGATGCACCGGTGAGAGGACAATCCCTCTACACCGTGTTCTACCACTGACTGGGCCAACCACATATCATGCATTGAAACCCCATCTCTCATACATTATGGGTGTATAGTTTACAGTGTTTTTTTACAGAAGCTGCTATTAAGTGTAACAATACCTTTACAAACGTTTGGTGTAATAAAATCCTTTAAAAAGATTAAAAAGAAACTAAACTTGATATCATTTGAGTCATATTAAAAGGAAATATGGTTATTTGCTCTATTGCCAACACTTAGGTGAGAAGATTGATACCACTCTCTCATCTGTATGGTAAATATGTAGCTGGAGCCGGCAGCCAGTTAGCTTAGCTTAGCATAGCATAAAGACCTCTAAAGCTCACAAATTAACACATTTATATATATCCATACAAAAAAATTATTCTAAAACCAACAGCTTTAAACATTATAAATTTGATATTTTACTATGGGGGCTTTACTGGTTTGCTGGCGACTGCTACAGCAGTCCATATTCCCCTGTAAAACCACAACTTCACGTTTTTACTCTTCAGATCTTTTCCAATTTAATAAACAAATTAATTAGTGAGCTTTAAAGGTTCTTTCAAATTTGTTTTACTTTAAGATAGACCTTTGGCTAGTCCAGTCTTCAAGCTAAACTAACCAGCTGGTGGCTCCAACTACAATTTACTGTACAAACATGAGAATGATATCAATCTTCTAATCCAACTCTCACCAAGAAAATTCTACATTTATTTAACAAAATCTCCAGCTATTACTTTAACAAAAGTAATAGTATAACTTTACAGTATTATGACATATTTTTGGACAGTTTATGTTTTTAGGAATTGGAGGGAATCTATTACAGAGGACCTATTAATGTGTTTTCAAATTCTCCTTCAAAACCAAAGGCCTGTCTGCAAAACGCAATATAAATAGAGTAGGAAGGTGTCTGCTATGTCTCGTGTTTCATTTGACCATAGTGAGTCTCTCAGGTTGCCGGGGGGAAAGTGCTGACACTGTGTGGTTTCGCCATCTGCTTAGTGTCCTGTGAGATCCCTGGCTTGTTCATACATCGGCTGTCTGGCTGGAGTGAATCTGTGGGATACAGTGATATACTTCTAGCTTGACCTCTGCAGTAAATTTATTATATACTGTGCAGGGAAAAAATTCCATAAGTGTTGAGGGTTGTAAGAAAAATGAAGGACAGATAAAAAAAAAAAAAAACTGACTGTACTGCTGAGACACAAGTATAATAGGTCACCCGTTATGCATGGCTCAGCTCCAGAGGAATCTGTATTTTGGCAGAATGATGAGTCAAAAGGTGAAGAACCAGATGGATACACTCTGTTTGTCCTTTCAAAATGAAGGACCTTCTCTTATCGCTGAAAAGGACAAAACCTGTACACACCTGGATCAGTAGTCATAGCCAAAGAATGCCTCAAGCACTCGACTGTGCTGTACACTCAACTCTAAATGGTCTAACATGCAAAATTTAGGCTCTTCACCACTTTTACATCAGGTGGTATGATATTTTTCTGTATCGTTTGGTATATTGTTTTGTTGTACTGAAAACGGTGGTTATAAGAAAAATCGGTCCTTGCTTTTCTGTTGCTTATTACCTCTAGTATAAATGATAGATTAACTTATTTCCAAAACAGCTAAAGTGGAATTTAACAGAAGATCTTTCAAGTGATCTTAAAAGTCAATAAAAACATCAGATTTCAAGGCCTCCCCTTTACAAAGAGCAAGTGAAGAGTAGTTTCACTATTTTGCACCTCCGGTACGTTCAACAGTCATACAGGAGAATATCCATCACAGAAGGGACAGAGATACCAATTTCACCACCAACAGCGGCATCGATAGACCACAATACAATGCAACCACAAGATGTATTGTGTGATTATCAAATACAAGAATACTGAGTCAATACTCGTGACCTTTTGAAGAAAGTTCTCTTAAAGCTGCCAAAGAGACAACAATCTTCTCTTAAAAAAGCAGTAAACACAAAGATGCACACTTTGCAGGCTAGATTTTTCAAAATACAGTCACTACCAACATTCACTTTATATGGCAACAACTGCGCATGTAGATGCAAGGGCCAGTCGCTTGTGTTGCAGATTTGTTACATTTTTGTTTTAATCTGTATTTGGCTTTAATTGCTGTAACACATACAGTATATGACCTATTACAGAAGTAACCTACAGCCATAGAGGTAATGTGGGGTGGGTTAAAGAGCAGCGGACCTTAGGACAATCCACCCAACTAGATTGGTTAGACCAGCCCATCACGGTGGATGCTGTGGTCGACCCAGGAGGAAAGGAAGAAAGCCAGGTGAAATTAGGAGCCATGTTGGGAGCCATGTTGGCCCCTACTGAAACCTGCTCTTGGTTAAATTCCTCCTCCTAAAATTATCCACCTATGCATGAGGGATTCACAAGAAATGATGTAGCATATAATCCAGTGCTACTGGTTGTCATTTTATCTCATTTGTATCAGCCTTACTGTTTCCTGCTGTGTACAGACTCACAAAGGCTGAATTCAGTTAATGCTAATGCAGACTGTTTTTCTATTTTCTGTTACTGCAGCTCTACATTAAAAGCATTGACTTTGCAAAACACAGGGTGGTTTTCATTGTGAAACATGCAACATGAAGTAAGGTTGTGGCTGTAATTATTATTGACTGACTTCATTATTAAAACAACATGACTTTGTTTGGCTGCACTGTAAACAGATAAACCACTTACTCTTCTGTTGTATTTCTAACAAAGTAACTGCTCAAGGAGAGTTTGCTGTAGTATTCTACTGCACATGTTGTATCCACGATAACTAAGTGTTGCCAAATTAATCAGGAATCAGATCAATCTTAAATATTTATATTATATTAAAAATAAGTTTAATAAGGTTTTATTTTTTCCTACCTAAGTACATACTGTGAATACCTTTTCAAAAGGTTTTCAGTTAATGTGAAAACAAGTGTGGGTTAATTTCCAGAGCAAGACTCTAGCTGAAAATCCTATTTTATTTCAACTATACATATCTATCTAATAAGTGAACTTTCGTATTTACATTTGTCTGTTTTAGATTGTAATTGCATTCACATGGCTTTTTATTTTATCTTCATAGTACAATAAATATATCCCTGAATACTATGATCTCTAAATAAAGAGGCTGTTAAACGTCTCTGTGAGAGCACAGGTTTATTTTTGTGTTCTGGAGAAAATATATGTATGCGTATGATAATCAGATTTGAATGTATGCAAAAATGTATTAGAACAATCTGTATGGCTGCAAACAACGGATACTTTACTGATGGGCTGCTGCTGACGCAGCGTTGGCAGCACCTGACTGGTATGGACTACAGGTTTGAGTTTGTCAGTTGTTTATCTCATGATTCATTAATACATTCCCTCTCAGACCACTTACGTCCAAAAGGCAAATCCATTCTCTCTTCTTGCCCTTTATATGTGAAGCGAGAGACACACAGATATTTTGGCTGTTGAGAACATAAAGCTCGGCCCATCGTGACAAACTTCTATCTCAGTCTCAGTGCTAACGGTGCAACATAGGGACTAAGTGCTCTTGTTTCCTTTTCCCATGAATACTGTCACCCAGTGGAATACTGTTTCATTTATCATTTATTATCCCCTGTATCTCTTTATTGCTGCCAGCGTAACAGTTTGTTGGTATCTGTCAGTAGGCTGTATGCTTAAGAACAGGAACAGTGATCATTCAGTATGCCAGAGGATCTTCTTCAGGCAAACTGCTGGTTCTAACTAGAATGAGGGAAAATTGTTGGTATTGGCAAATGATAGCGTGGTTGGAAATAAAAAGGAACCCTGCAGGGTGGGCCTTCTGTGCAACATAGTGTTCCCTACCCTTTACCATGTTTCTGCACTTCTCTCTCATGTGCAAATACACGCTCTGTCAATTAAAACACATTGTAGTCAGTCAGCATGCAATCTAAGCTCAACTATTCCTTTGGGGCTGGAATTACAGAGGTGTGACTCCACCATCTTTTCTTCAGAGGGATGAGGGTGAATGGCATGAAGACAAACAATAGTAGAGAGAGTAGGGAGACCTGCCTCTGCAGCACAGAGCCTAAACAGCATTGATTGCCGTGAGTCGCTCTGAGTGGTTTTGATAACATTTCAATAAATATTGAAATGAGCACGACTCTCTGAGGGCACTCTAGCGCAGCTGGATTGACAACAGTCTGGAGAGGTGTTTCTGTGTTGCAGCGCTGGGTGTGCTTGTGACAAAACAAAATGTCTTTTGGCACAATAACCGTAGGTCACGTGAAATGCAAATGGAGCAGTTACAGCTCATGCAAAAGTGAGCATGGCAATGCTTCAGTGAGATAATGTTCACAATGTCTTTAATAGAGCTAGAAGGGTTCAGATGGAAATGCACAGTGATCACAAAGCACCCAATCCAAACCTTTCTCGCCAACTTTTCTTCACTTCTGACCATTTCCTGTCAGCAGACTATAGGCTGGATGCTTATCTCTGGCCTCGCAGTGTGCACACAGCTCTGCACATTCAGCTGGCTTGGCACCCCTTAGGTCATTGCCAGTTACTGAACCATGAACTTCTCCAAGCACTGCATGGTTAAATAAACCACACACAGTCATTTCTAAACCATGGAGCTGCGGTGTAGCCTTGGACACTGTTGTACATGTGTCTGCACATCACTTTCATTCACTCAGTGGTGTGACTGTGATTTGCAGCTTGGCTGGCGTCCATGTCCGTGCTCTGCTTTAGCACTGATCAAATAGCCTCACTAATGGCTTGGGATGATGACACTGGATGAAATTTCTTCCACTGCTGTTCTCAATCAACTTATTTTAAGACAACAATTACATGTAGCTGGCACCAAACAACCTCTATGGTCAAACCTTTGCTCCTTTACCAGCAAAGACAGTTAAGGTAAAAGGTGTAGGAAAAGTTCTTGTAGTACAATTACCATTCTTCTACATGACAGGTTACATCTGGTGTCTGTCTTTCAGATCGATTTGCATTGAGCTTTGCTATTCTGGCTGCAGGGCTGGTGTAGGTCTGGGGCCTTGGAATGCCAGGGAGACATTGGTGAAGCAATGAATGATGGATGACAGTGGAAAACCAAGCTTTGACAAGGAATGAGAAGTAAAAGGCAGTGATAAATCAAAGATTACAGGTTTAGACCTGCAGGGATTGGAAAAATCTTGAATTGTTGAGCTAACTCTATACTTTGTGACAAGAAAAATCAAACTGCTCGTTGTTCATTGATTTTCAAGTCAACAGCTAAAAGAGTGGCTTTAACAGTACCAAAATTGAAGTTTTATCCTTGCCCAAGTTTCTCTTTTATCTCCAGATTGTGCTGCACTTTTCTGCCTGAATGATGGAATTAGAAATCTAATAAAACCATGACACAAAATTGCTCCTCTGTAACATAGTCTCTCAGGAGTAGTGTGCTTCTGGCAAATACATCACAACAAGCAATTTCTAGAAATTATTTTTTCCTACAACTTCTCTTGATGTGGTGAAAGGTGGTTGACACAGGCTTCACCTTGCACACAGACTCTCAAGGCTTGATAGCATCACTTATCTAAGGTTGTACCTTCCTCTACCTTTTCAACTAGTCTTACACTAATACCTTGATACTAAGCAAACATATTGTAAAGATTGCGTGACTCCCTAAACAGAAGAGCTCTGGTCTCTATGACAGGTCAGTATTTAATATTTCAAAAGGTTCAACCTTGTATTCTCACACTGCTGAGTTGTTTGCTTAGTGTGACTGACTGACCTATTGCCTTACTGGCAGCCACTGAGCTACATCCCAGGTCTTTGTCCTGATAAATGGCAGTGGCATTGTACTCATGCATACTTCATTTAAACTAAATGTGTGTTTTTGAGGTGGTTTAATGGATAGATTTTGCCTTCTATCCTGCTGCTGACCAGAGGATTCATGGGCTCAAAACTGGCACAGTTCTGGCTCCAATAGGAAAACTAGCATATTTGCTGCAGCGCATGAGATCTATTTGAATTAAATGATCATTTGCTTTTAAAGACTGAATCCCATACTCAGAGCTTTTTAATGAGTCTGGACAATCCTGTTTCTGCTCCTCTGATCAGTTACCAAGTGAAGTAGTGCCCTTAGTCTATAACTGGACTCTTTCTGTGTGTAAAATTGACCAATTATAAGAAGAAGAAACCAACAATGTTATTACAGAGCAATCTTTTTTAATTACTATCGTCTGTGCTGTTCTCCTCTTATTTCCCTTGTTACTAATTGTTTGATTTTATACTTTTTGCACAGACTTTGCTTCTCTCATTTACCTTGTTTATATTAAAATTGTAACTGTCAACAAATGTTGTCATGTCTGTTAATTGCAGTAGATGAAACTCCTCAAATAAAAAAAACATAACTAAAACACACCACATCCTATGATCAGACTATTGTATGAAAGTACATATCTAAATAGCTGGTAAATGAGCAAGAATAATATATTAGTTAAATAAATATCTTCAATATGGGTGATAATTGGAAATATTTGTACATAATGATTACTGGTGATTGATTGACCACTGCTCATTTGAATGGAGGGATATATATGTGTATGGTTCCATATTCATCCATCTTAATGAAAGCGCTTCATATAATTTACCATTATGGTCACTATATGAGCATCAAGTCAAAACAATATTGGTGTTACAGATGTGAGGAAATATGAATAACAATATATTTCTGATACATCTAATTTTAATAAATTGTTAAAAGTGTTATTTGCTTTCTGGCTGAGATTTAGGCCTACAGTAAAGATGTAGCTGGAGGTGATTAGCTTAGGCTTGGAAAGTGGAAACAGATGGATCTGCACAAAGGTATAAAAATCAGCTTACCAGCACTTCTAAAACTCTTCTAAAATTAACATGTTATTTTCTTGTTTATTTAATCCATACAAAAACCAAAGTGTAAATACAAGTCTGACTTGTTGGAGTTGCTGCTGTTGCCTGGCAACCTCACAGTGATGAAAAGACTAAACTTAAAACTAAAACTAGTTGTGAAAAAACATTTTAGTTTACTGAACTAAAAAATATGAAATATACTTAATAAAACAGAAACTAACTGAAATTATTTTTTTAAATAATCAAAATTTCCCTGAAAAGAGCAATCCCACTGTGAAACTACCTGGAACTTAGATATAAACAAAATACAAAATATAACATAAAGAAAAAGAAAAAAATAGGGGGGATTTGTTTACAAATGGACAGAGACAGACTAGGTGTTTTTCCCAGGGTTTATGCTAAGCTAAGCTACCCAGCTACTAGCTCCAGCTTCTTATTTATCGTGCAGACATGAGAGTGGTATCGATCTTCTCATCTGACTCTCACCAAGCAAGCAAATAAGTGCATTTCAATTATTTCTTAAAAGCATGTTGATTTTAATGTGGGTTCATTACTCTAGACGGGAAGCCTCATGACTCATTTGGCTCCAAAAGCCAAAAAAGGGTCTCTCCCATACATTAAATAGCTGGAAACATTTTATAGAGTTTTCATACAGCTGTAGACATTTCATTTTAAAGAACTGGGAGGCTGAAGTGTTCATTGAGGAAAAGCTATGGCAGTAGATAAGTCATATTCATTCTCTAGCAACATTTTGTGACTTGACCCTTCCCTGACTCTGCTTAACGTCTGAACAATATAGAGAGATGGGCAATAAGCATCACTGCAATCACACCTTACTGACAACAACGGGCCATAACTTCACAGAATGACCAGCCATTTAGACCAATAGGGAAAACCTACCTCTGTGCAATATTTCACCTTGTAAATGGATGTTGCTCAGCACAGATTGCTGCTGCAATGAAAGAAGCGTGACCCAAAGCTTGACTGGTCAGGACGACATTGGAAATATTCCAGATAATGGAATATTTTGTCAGGGATAATGGGATTATGAGGGCAAACACAGCCTGGCAGGGTAGGATAAACATTAATTGTAAAACTTGGAGGTCTGGTATTACAGGTTAATCTGCCGAAGAGTGAAGTCCAAGTTCAATTGGAGGATAGAGCTTTAGAAATCTTTTTTCGTGCCTCCTCACAAGTCCTTGTAATGCACTGAGGCATTGCACGTAAACAAATTGAACAAGACACATTACAGTGCATCAGAGCACAGCAAAGGACATAACACCCGCTCTACAGCCTGCCTAATGCCTGTCATGTCATTTTTCCCTCCTTATAGTTCCTTTTTTTTTGTCGTGAGAAAGGCTCTATCACACTGAACCATTCACTCGGATGGCCTTGGCACACTCCCTAGGTGCTAGGATTCCTGTGCACTCACTGAGGGCCCCTGCTTGCTGCATATCCACTAAGCTTGTGGAAAATTACAAACACACACAAGGTCACAGTGGAGCCGAGCCAGCCTCCCACAGAGCCCATCTGATCCAGCCTGAAACGCAGCAATTACCACCCTCTGTGTGCCTCCGTGTGGGGCTGCAGCTATTTCATTATTTATTTGAACAAATAGGATTACGGTTGGTCTGTGGTGGATTGATTGTGACGAGGGATGAGAGGCTCCAGAGAGCTGGGCGCTGTGGCCCGGGTTTGCTGAGCCACTCTGCTGTGTCAAGCACACGGTTGATCTCCTGTCTTGGTCCTCCACTTTTCCTGGACAGTGGAGCGACACTGTGTTGACATATGCCATCTGCTCTGCTGCGCTCCCCGCACCGATTGATAGGGAAAATGTGTTGGCTGGTTTGCGTATACCACTTTTGGGAAAATATACATTTATGAGACCATAAAAAGCACCTATCTGTCATATCCCATGAAGCATAGCACTCACGTTTCACAGCGTTTGACAGCACATTCACATCCTCCGTGATGAAAGCTTTTTTGGTTGCTCTGAAAAATATTGTCACTCACTACATGGGTGGTTTTAATTCAGATGAAAATGAATTTGAATCTAAATAATGAGGGAACAAAGTGACACCATAGAAGTTTCAAATCACTTCCAAATTAATTGCTTTAGAAGTGCTATTAAGTTACCAGCTAAATTAAAGTGCTGTGATTGGAAGGGAAATATGAACTGCTCCAAAATGTAGATTTTTTGGCTACAGCACATTGCACTCAACAGCTTATTTTCAGAATACAGATGTATGCGGAATAGTAAATGCACTTTCTTTTAGATCATTATAGGATGATATGTTATAATGTTAACATCAATGTAAGGTTAGACTTGGTCGTGCACAATCTTACGGCATTTGAAATCAATAGTGTAGGGTTAAGAGAGCAACCTGCTGAATAAACAAGAAAAGAGAGCAATCTTGAGGTTGTTGTTTTTTTTTGGAAACATTACCATCAGCGATCATTTTGACTGTGTGGTCTTTAATAGCTCATCCCAGATGGAATTTGACCTGGCAGCTTCCCCCCCAAAATACCCTCCTTTGAAGTGATGAAGCTCCAGGTCTCTGCGGTAGACTTATCTGCTTCTGGAGATTGATCGAAAGTAATTTTTTGCCCCAAGAAAACCAGGGAGGAATGTGATAGATAGTTCAGCCCCTCTATCTCCCTGATGGCAATATTAGTTGTGATTAAGATAAATGGGCCTTCCCTGCCTAACCATGCAAATGCTCACTGCTGGTGCCATTTATCCCAGAATGGGAAATTGCTGAAACAAGAAAAGCACGCTTTTTCTTCAGCTGATCTTTGGCTAGAAGTCGTTCTTGCTGGGATAAATTACACTGCCTTCAGACAAATGCCATCATAACAGAACTACTCAGATATTCTTAATGTATGAGTGGCCATGTCTGTGACATCTGATTTGGTAATGGGGGATTTGAGGCAGAACAGAAGAGTGCTTTTATCCTTATATATATGAGCACCTAGTCATCTAGATATACAGTGAAGACAGCATTTACTGGGCTCTCCCTGCATGCCATCCTAAGCTCCTCTAATTGATGTTGATTAATCAAATCAGCTGCAGAGAGGGCAGAAGGACAACCTTATCAAGGAGGAGGTGTGACCTCTATGGTATAGACTGCCTAATGAATAAACAAAGACACTGGGGTAAGCGTGCTATAAATGCTAAGTGAACTGAACTGCAAACACTCAACAAAAAGTGTTCATTGATGCTAAATGCAATCAATATATACGGCAATGCAAATTACTCTCACTTTGCACAATTTCTAAAGACCATATTGATATTGTTAATTACACTGCAGAATCTTTGATTTTTTTTAGCAGTGAGGCTCTATATAGGGATGGCTGGTGGTCCCTTGCTCCACCACTTTGGTCCAGACTGAAGTATCTCAACAATTATTCGATGGACTGGCACAGAATTTTGTGAAGACATCCATTATGCACAGACAATGAATCCTGCTGACTTTGATGATCCACTGCCTTTTTGTCTAGCGGCACTGTAGTGGTTTTCAGTGAAATATCTTGACAGCTTTTGCATAGATTGCTATAAAATTTTGTAAAGACATTTATGTTCCCCTCATGATGAATTGTAATAACTTTGCTGATCCCTTAGCTTTTCAACAAGATCTCCATCAAATATAATTTGTATTTGCCCAGTATTGTTATTAATTAACTAGTAATAAAAATAAAAATAATGACATTCCCATCAGCTTCAGTTGTACTTTAAATGCTAGCATGCCAACACGCTAAACATTTTGAGCATGTTAGCATACTAACATTAACATTTGACTTACAATACGAGGTAATTATCCAGCTGTTTATTTCCAGTCAATAAGCAGGAAATCCTCACTGTATGACAAAATCCTCCCATCTCAAACTTGTCAACCTCCAATCTCCAAACTGCCAATCGTTCCATGACCCTGAAGGAGCTGTAGATTTTAAAATAATTTAATTAGCCAGAAAGTCACAGAAACTCTCAGGGCTGTGTAATTTTTCAGTTGAGGGTAGAGCATGAAAAACATTACCTGTGTGACATTTTCATATGACAAAATGCAGCGATGCAAACATTTTTAATTGTCTGCAATGCTTGGAATTTCCTTGTCACTGCAACCATATTAGAGTGCTATATTTGCATATCACAGATTAAAATGTTGGCATACGTTTGATACTGTATGTTTAATTTGCAGCAACATTTATACGTATCTTCATAAACCCTTTGCAAGGTATGCAGTGCCATAGCGCCATAGCCAGAGGTTTAGAAGAACTGAGGTCAAAATCGCCCAATGCCCTTAACATTTCTGTTGTTTGTTATTTAATTATTTTGATATTTATTCTATTTTTATTTAGTTCACTGTTCAATTATATTTTCTGCAAATTTCCTCCTGAAATCATTGGATTGATTAGTGCTTACAAACTCAACACAACTGGCAAAACTAACCTTATCCGAACTTGCTCAATTTTGTTTAAATTAATACCAGATTAGTTTTCTCCAGGAATTTAAATTAAAATTTTTAATTAAGCAAATAACAGACCTGTAAATAAATGTGTTTCCCCACATAAATGTTTTAAATGAAATCCTTTATTTGTTAATGTATATATTTGACCTAAAAATAATCAAATTTACATGTAAAAACTTTTTTAACCGTAGGCTATAAAATCCCACAAGTTTCCCTGAAAATATGCAGGGCATAACCTCACTGTCCCCAATATATCTGCAGCCCTGATGATATGGAAATGCTCATACCAATACCCCAACCTGACTGCTTACATTTTTAAATTTTGTCCAACTTTTGCCTGTCCTCACTGTGGTCTGTGGGGCTCAATCAGTGGAGCACTTTGACACACGATACTATGTTACCCTGCTGAGTGGTGCAGAATTGAAGCTGCCAATCAAGAGGCAGCAGCCTGAAGCTAATCAATCCAAGCAGGCCATGATGTGATTTTTTCCTTGTCAAGGATTGAGCAGGCTGACAGGCTGTTGGATGGTTGGTTTCACTCACCTCCTGCAGTCTGCGTAAATCTCAGAGCTATTGTAACACATGTAAATGTCTCTTGCAGGCTCTGTTTAAAAGGCTGTCTCACTGCTGCTGCCACATTTACATAAAAATGATAAGTAAATGATAAGCATGCACTGTTATTAACCTAAGAACAACACTGCCTGTTTGAATGGGTCCAGGGACTGTTTGTTTGGTGAGAAATTTTAATCAAATTGCTATGCTTTTTTATGCAGAATCCAATTTTAAAAACCAGTGTTTATTTTTTAACAAAAACTGTTGAGATAGAGATAAAAAAATTTGTTCTATCATTCTCAAATTTATCCGTAGTATTCAGTAGAGAAACCTTAGAGTGAAACAAAAGTTATGCCAAGAAGTCTATGTATGTATAAAAGGTTGTATATATAAAATAATTATTCCTCTGCGACTCCAATAGTGGAAATATGTCTTGAATGTGCTAACCTTTTTTTCCCCTCACACATCATGACATTCAATTAAACATTCATATTGCAATTCTATGTTTTATCTGCAAGGAAATGTGTCTATTTGAAAGACAGGTGCTTAACAGTGTTACTTGCTCTTAACTTTGAGTTTGACATTTGTCAGTTTTATAATGAGGGGGTGCAGATGAGTGCTTCTGCTTGCTATATGATTGAAATTTTAATGATTTGTTTGACATTTTGAGGAAGAAATATTTATTACTTGCTGAGAGTTAAATACAAGATCGATACCACACCGCTTTCAAGCTATGAAGCTACAGCCAGTAGCCGGTTAGC
>NW_023339650.1:15800904-15808386 GCF_004916995.1 Morone saxatilis
TTATTTAATCTGTACAAAAACCAAAGTGCATGAATGACAAGCTGTGTCAACTGCAGGAAGTTACTGCTCCTCATCAAGCACATTCTCACATGTAAAAATACTAGTTGTTTTAACACTTTGGATAGATTTAAGCCGTTCATCTGGTTCCCCTTTTTCCAATCTTTCCAATCTTGATGCTAAGCTAAGCTAACTTGCTGATGGCTGTAGCTTCATACTTTGTGTCTTTAAAGTTTGCTTGTTGTCCTGTGCTGGACCATGTTATATGTTCTATATTACCCATGAAATATTTATTAACAAACAACAATTGAGGGTTTATACAGTATGTATGCCTGTCACAAAATCCCATAGCACACCTGGACTTGCCTCAAGGCACTCCAGTGTTCCTCGGCACAATGTTTGGGAACTACTGGCCTACACCACTGACAAACACAACAATTCAGAAATGTCACTTTCACTCAATTTCATTACTGGTGGGAGTGAATCTCTTGCAGAATGTGTCAACAAGGCACAAGTTGTCATCCAATGAAGAGCTCAGCGATAATAGTTAGAATTTGCCAAGAACTTTTCAATAACCAGACTTGATGCAAATGAAGCATGCATTTCTCTGCGAGTCTGGAAATTTATTTGAGGCAGCATTCTCAGTCAATGCCATCATAAATATGGAAGGCCTAGATTATCTCTCCAAATTACTACATACATTGTAATTAGCACTGGCTCTGCTGCCAGAGAAGAGTACATCTAAACTATGGCAGGAAGAAGCTACTGAAGGCATTGGCAAAACAAATCATTGGTTGACACATTTATTTAATCAGATGCTTTATTTTATCACTGCACAGTTTTGGCAACCAGGCAGCTCCTTTAATGTTTAGCCTTAAAAATGTGGCGACAGAAACTTTGCTTAACTGTTGTTACCATAATGTAGTTAAGTTGATCTGGTGACATTTTGCAACTGATTTAAGACTTGCCCTCAAAAATCATACAGCACAGTCAAAAGGATGTTCCCTGTGAGGGGAAAGTTTCCGTGTTTTTGCAAGAAACTTCAGAATTAATTAAAAATCACATCAGGAGATGTCAAGGGATTTACTTCAAGGCTCAGGAAGGCAGCCCTTTTTCTGGTAAGGCATCCTTCAGTGAGGACAAGCCTGTGTTCATAATTCCATTTTTCATCAAAGTGTGTTTTAATCTCAACATTCTCAGTACGCTGCAGACACATCTTAACAGGGAATCCACTGTCCTTATCATTTATTTTATTCCCTACTGGTCTTGCCTAAGCAATTTTAAACTTGAAAAATTATAGATTTCTCCAACAAATTGCTAGACAGGGCTGCTAACTGTGCGTAATTATATTTCAAATGTTTGTAATTTCATGATTTGTCTGTTGAAGCGCTCCTATTGAGAGAATCCAATGCATTTAAAGTATGTTAAGAGTACAACATGAAGAAGAACATGCTACAAGTAACAAGTAGTCTTTCCGAAGAACATCACATTACGTTGTGGTCAAGCTAAACAAAGCAGGGAACATGAGATCTCAGCTTTGCCAGAGAATTATGCAGGGAACATTCAGCTGCTGGTCACTCCCTTTGAAGTCAGAGTCTCCGTGGCCTGCAGAGCTGCTTCTTCAGGCCGGGCCTCCAACCATTCTGTGTCTGCCAGGCAGGAAATCATGGCAGTCTTACAATAAGGACATGCTAAAAACCTCAGAGGACAGATGGAAATGAAAACAGGTCGATGAGGCTTTCATGTATTTTCTCTCACCAACCAGCAAAACTAGAATTTCTACATATATACATATACACATTTATGTACTGAGTCAGTATAAAGTGTTAATATAATACAACAAGCTTAAAGCTGTGAAGAAATTCCATCAGAACCAGTTGGCCCCAAAACCCCCTTCCACACCTCATGTAGGACTTGGTGGGTTTGCGTCCGGCTATATCTGTAACTTTTCAAAGCCAACGAATCACACCCACTTCATGGTGTGATTGGCCAGCTGTGCGGAGGGGTGACACTGATAGGAGGATGGGTTTGAACTGTCTTTTTTCATTTTTTGCATAGGGAAATGATATCGTGTCTCCCTCTCTCAATGGCAGTCTTTTCACTTCGTCTTCCAGTGTGGAACAAATATGAGCACATTTGATTTCCTACATGGTCAGAAAGCACATTGTACAAACTAGCTCAAGCATGACTCAACTCTTAATAGCTGAAATGCTATCGGCTATGTAGGCACAGTGGTAGTCATAATGCTAATATCCTCAGAATGACAACGCATTTTAACATTGCTAACATGATGTTTAGTAGTTATGGTTCCACGTACACCATCTAAGTTTAGCATACTAGCATTTGGGGGTAAGACCAAACACAAAGTAGCTGAGATTGTTGTGTCCTGGTGATGGGCCTGGAGGAGCCCACCAAAGTAATAACAATTTATTTTGAGGGGAACATACATGTCTAAATTTAATTTCATGGCAATCCATCCAATGAAAATCAACCTCATGGTGACGCTGGAGGAAAAGTCTTTAGGATGAATGAAAGAATGTCTACACCAAATTTCATGGCATCCTATAGATGTAGGAGACATTTCATTGACGGCAAAAATATCAAACTCGGTGGTGATGCTATTGAAAAAGATCACAAAAATCATTAAGATTTATCCTCTGGGGACCATTAATGTCTGTACAAAATTATCTGGAGATACATTTCCCTTTAGACAATAACACCAAAAAGTAAGATGCACAAAAAACACAGGTTGAGACATAAAACCTCTGTAGCATGACTATCCATTTGGAGAATGATTTTCCGGAGGGGAAGATTATTTGTAAACCGATGAATTTGCCCAGAAAGGCCAACATTCAGAATTCCTTGGCTATTACAAGAACACAGGAAATCAATGAGACATTTTGCTGTGAACTGCAGATGAACTTGCACTTCGCTTGTTTATGGATTTTAATTAGGGCCAAATAGTCTCATGAATTTATGTAAAGCTCTCATACAGCAGTCTGTCTACATCACAGACAGAGCTGGGGGAATGGGGCTAGTGGTGCAGGCTGTAGAAGAGGTCTGTGCTCTCCTGCCAAAACATTGCATGATGTGAAGTAGGCACAGTTATCTCTGCGTCTCATCTTTTAGTCCCTTTTCAGAGACACTGCAGCTTCCCACTGGATGCTGCTGTGAGTGACACTAGAAACTCATCTCCTATTCAACCGCTTCACAGCGACATGTCAGCCGCAGAAGCTGACGAGATGTAGAACCCAAACCATGAGAAGCAAGTTTGCCCATTTGAATAATGTGCACCTAGGAGAACACAGATCCTCGCTCAGACTCTTTGATGTGTTTGCTGTGAAAAGATGACTCCTGACAGCGTCAGATTAAACCCCAGACTCTCTGAAAGTTGCGAGAAAGAGTGGGGGAGAAAACGTACATCGCTGGAGTTGTAATCTCACACGGCAAAGAGCTAAACCACAACACTGATAGTAAATGATGTATTAACCACAGTGGGATGTTTCATTTGGCACCCTCTGAGAAAATCATGTCACTCTTTGGGATTGGAATTCGTTTTGAGGGCTGTTTATTCGCTTCTATATGGAGTCAATGTGTCGTGTTACACAAACCAATATCTGCATAGCTGTATCAGCGAATGGGAAAACAGAACAAAATCAGTTCCAGCAGAGGAGGCACTGTATTGTGATGGCAGCGGTGACAGGGACTATTGTGAGCTTCAGTTGGCTGTATGTTTGGTTCACGCTGTTTTTTTAAATAGATTTCACAATCTTCATCTCTTTTCCTGTCACCTCTCATAAAAGCGTGCTTTTTTAAAATTCAAATTATCCGTTGGGATGCTGAAATTAGCATCCTGAAATATTCATGACAAGGCTCAGAGCTTGTATTGTACACCTCGGAGGACTTGAACAGGTACAGTATCGCCTATGTTCGTGAATCTTTTATGGGCACTCTGCAGCAGAACTCAGATCAGTAAATTCTCACACACGTCAGGTACAGTAATTTTCTCCCTTCAAACTTGTTCTTTATGTACAGTGTCCTTATGTAAGTCACCCTGTCTAGTGTGCTAAAGTGTATTACCAATATATATTTAAAGGGTAATTCTAGTTTATTACAACTTGTTTCTTACTTTCATAGTTTTGAAAAAATCCCCCTAAGAATGTAGATTATCCATCTCACAGCTGCCCAAATTTATGTTGGGATCCTTTAGAGGGATCCAACCCCAAGATTGGGAACCACTGGACACTTAAAACTAAACTATCTAACTGTATAAAAATATTCTTACTTTTGATACTTTAATTACATATTGCTGATAATACTTAACTTTCGAATGCAGCACGTTTACTTGTAATGGATATATATGTGGTATTGGTACTTTTACTGTTTCTCCCACCTAGTTTCATTGATTTCAAAGGGAATCAGGCAGGCATTTAGAATAGCCACATAGAAATAGCGAATCTTCTTGCTAATGGTCTTGTTTGTTTATCTACAGTAAAGAGGCATCAGCATTGAATTGAGGCTGTTTCATATCCAGTTAAAAACACCTTCCTTGTATTACAGTAAAGTAAAAGACACAATTCACAAATAATGGGGAATACAAACTTAAAAAAAAATCCAAGGATATAAGCTTTAAAAAATCTTGACAAGCTTGACAAAGGACAGCATTATTTTCTTTTTCCTATGCAATGACATTATGTGCATTATAAGCAAAGTTTGAAAGAATGGAAGAGGAAATTGTGATAATAATGCGACATTCCACCAAGGGAAATTCATATAATGTTATTCTCAATATGGTTTCAACATGTCACAATATCCAAATGTCCTTGGGCGGTAGTTGCTCAGTTCGTAGGGACTTGACTTGGGAACCAGAGGGAGGCCGCAGTCCAGCATGGACCACAGTGTGAACTGGAAGCTGGAGAGGTGTTCCCCTCCTGTGCACCGTTAATTGTTACCCCTAACTGCTCCCAGGCAGCTGCTACATGGCTTCCCATCACTCCACCATCTCTTCACATTTGTGTGTGTGCATGTCATTGTATTTTTTCAGCCTTTTTGTGTAAAAAAATAAAACAAAATTACAACAATAGGAATTATAATAAAATAAGATCCAAATTATAATTCATATTAAAAAATATAGTTATAGTTATAATTTATCCTTTTGGTTTTTAAGCGCATTTTTGAGCATGAGTGAGTTACTACACACTGTATAGTATATAGTTCTCTGAACAGGCAAAACTCTGAGGTATTGGGACATTTTTCTCTGTCGTTTTTGTTAGAAATAATTGTAGCACTTAATGCAAAGGTCATCCACACAATTCTATCAGGATGAGTTAAAAGGAACTGGAAATACACCATTAGAAGACACCATTAGTGATATAGCAGATAAATACAGTATGAGGTTCCATTTGAACCAAAATAGTGTTGTTCTGATTTCAGAGCATTTTAAAGCAAAGATGAGTACCTGACATTTGCATCTATCTGATGTTCTCAGCTGCTACTCAGTGTAAGCTGCTGTCTGTTGTTTCCATTTCACAGAAGCTAGGGGAAAATGCAAATGTCACAAGTGATGTGCAAACTGCAAAGAAGCAAAGAAAAGTGCAAATGATAACGACAGAAGTGATGCGCAAACTGAAATGAACGTGGTGAACAATGAAGGGATGAAACAACATCAGCAAACGGAAACGACAACAGATGTCAGTCCACATTAGGCAGCAGGTATTAAGGACATCAGACAGATGCAAACGCCACTGAAAGGTAACACCGTGCAGTCATTAACAAATGTGAAACAACAATTCAATGTATGACAGCACAGAATTGTGTAAACACTATACAACAATTCTATTTTGGCACAAACAGAACCTTGTACTGTAAATGTATTTATAGTTACAATAGACGATGAAGAAAACATACGATAAGGCTTTTTCTTGCACATTTCACGCTCTTGGTTATTATGTTCTGAGGCTCAAGGCTACACACATTCACAGCTTTGGAAAGTGGTCATCTTCAGGTGTGATGACACACTAAAGACCTGAGAACAGCTAGCAGCGCCATGGTGTTTCCTCTCTGTTGATACTTCTTGATAGTATGATTTGACAAACAAAGCCCACAAGATTCTTTCATAGTAAGCTCTCAGAGAAATGTTTTCCATCGATGTGTGTGGACAATATCTTTATTATGGAGGGCTCTGCATTGAGTATTTCTATTAGGTAAACTATTTCCTGTCCTCTGGATGAGTAGATCTAATGGTTTTGAAGGACTACAATGACTCTGAAAGGACCCAGAGAATACTGTGGCTGCACGGTTTGTTTTGAGAAGACTACTATGATTGACAGATAGTGTTATAGAAGGCATCAAAACCATCTTTGAAACCTGAACAGTTGGAGCCAATTTTCCCTCAGCCTCTACCCAGAGGGCCGGATGCAGGACACAGGCATGCTGAGCAACCATGGACTCTTGGGGGAAATTGAAATTCTCTGCAGGCATAGAAAGAGGGGAGTCTTTCAAGAGCCTGGTTCGCACCTCCCTTTGCTCCCAGCATGGCATATTTTTAATAAGGGCACTGGCTGTCAGCATACTTCTTCTTCTTCTTTCAATATGTATAGCTGGAGGTTTGTTTAACTCAACAAGCAAAGCCAAGAGTTGCAAATATTCAAACAACCAGCATAAACAGCAGGAGAGCTACAGTAGGCATCCGGACACCTGTCAATCAAAGGGTGCATTCAGGAGCCACATTTGACACTTTCTTGGCAATTTGTCATTTATCTTCTCTGATCGGAGCTTGATATGTTGCTAGGCAACAAGTGCTGAGCAACAACTCGAAGACCTCCTGCTCAACCTAAGGCCCGAGCAGCTGTGGATGAGAGTGATTAGAGTGTTAGTTTACCGTGGTTGACATCACTCAATCATTTCACGACACTGAGGCTGCCTCTAATTAGGATGCTCATTTGAACCTCTCCAATACAAGTCTAACATGGAAAGAATCAACATGTGGCGTTGCGACGATTAGAAGTTATTCCAGATAGTTTTGGAGTAAACCTTCAAAGGGTGTTGGTTGTGTGCAACAGATAAACATTCCTCCTGCTCGGAGCTCATTTGGAGGAGCGATTTTCCAGTGAAGACAGGACATAATGGAAGCGGAGGCGACTAAATGAAGATCAAATTAGTCAAAAGTAGTCTGCTGAGAAACATGGAGGTTGAACAGATGGGCAGTTCATGGAAGTCTGGGTAGAGCATACAGCAGAGGGGTGCACACTGCAAAAAAAAAAAAAAACTCAGATTCTTTTTTTATTACTTATCTTTAAACATTATTTGTTAAGCAGTTTAAATACTATCTGAAATAAATTCCTTTACCTTATAACAAGGTAAGGGTGAGGACCTTTATTAAATCAAAGAAAATGACTCACCTTTTCCATTTATAAACGAGTTTAAATTCAACAAATCTTTATTCCTCACACCTCATTTAACTCACACAAACACACAAACACACAC
>NW_023339650.1:15808415-15829452 GCF_004916995.1 Morone saxatilis
ATATATATATATATATAACAGATTGCAGCTTGGGGTCCCACGAGGGCTTTGGAGAATACAGTTCTTGCCTGTGAGGGTTGAATTTGCTGTGAACCAAATCCACGCATACCACTAATGCACATGAAATGTACGTCTGGCAATATGTAACAAGATAACTGAGCACTGCAGTAGCTGACGTCAAACACATTAAAAGGTGGAGGTTGAGGGAGAGTGAATAGGGATAGGTTTTCGTAAGTTCACCCACCTCTTCTTGGGTGAAGCAATAATTTTGTGATCACAAAGCTAAGCTGCTGCTGCCAAAGTAGAAATACCAGCCTTGACATCACTGAGTGAGGTGCGGCCCGGAGCACAATGTGGTTAACAAAAACTCCCAGCCCACAGAAATGCAATGATACATTTCTCTCCAGAGAAATGGATGCAGGATGCAGGGTATGCAAATGTAATGCACTCACAAAAGGAAGATGCATGTCGAATCAGACTTAGCCACTGCATAATAAACCAGTGTCTATACGCTACTGTATTATGTATAACTGTATAAAAAAACATACAAAATTAGGCCATTATTTAACCATGCTGCTTTGGTTTGAGATGTAGATGGAAGATACTATAAGTAAGACATTGCATCAATTATTTCTCCTTTGCATTTCTCAAGGATGAATTTGGATTTACATCTTGCAGCCAAATTTGGCCAAGAGAGAAGGAGCCTGGGTGGGGTCATCCCTATGTTCCCCGTGTCGGCTGATGTTCCGCCAGTCCTATTCCTCAGGTCCTAATGTTCCCCGCTTAAGGGCTAGGGTTAGGGTTAGGGTTCCCCGGTCCCATACAAAGTGGGGAACATAGGACCCGGGGAACATAGACACGCTCCTGCCTGGGTATAGCAGGAAGAGAACATACCTTAAAATATAGTTCTCTTTAAACCTTAACCTTCTTACAATATATACAATATGGAACTGAAATTGCCACAAAGATACATGTTGTCATAAGTATGTATCATTTTAATATCATATCATATCATATCTACGGTTAATACCATAATTTTTAGAAAGCGTATAAAGAAATATCTTGGCTGATTTGTTATTTTCATGCCCTCCAGTTCTTTCTTTTGTTTATCTGTTAAGTCTGCTTGCTTTTGTTTTTTGTTTCTGTCTGCCTCTATTTTCTTATCAATTGCTTTGTTATCTGCCATCACTTTATTCTTATTTTCACTTGCAGAGCGTTTTTATATCTCAAGTTGGTCTGTATTTTCTGTTTGTACGTCTGTACTGTATGCCTATGTTCAGGACCCCGGGAAGACTAAAAGCACATACATGTGTTTTGAATAGGGATTCTTAAATATACAATAAACTATTTTGTGATACCTAGTTACCTAGTGGCTGTTAGTGGTACTGCATCTTGAGGTAATTATGCATTTGCTTCATCACGTTGCAAGGCTTTAACTGTGCAGCTGTAGAGACTTTGTAGTCTTTTTCCAATTAATTTATGGCAAACTACAAAGACACTTAATGTCATTTTGCTGATCTCCTGGTCCTCTCCTGAACATTTTTAAAAAAAAATCTGTGTTCTGAAAATGAAATGCCTGCGACAACCAGTTACCACAGTTGTTGTTGCAGGCAAATGACTGTCAGGCATAACAGGAATAGAAGCCATAATAGTACACTAATAATGGCATATTGCAGATATAATCAGATTACATAATTATCATCAATTATATGCCAAGAAAAGGGTCAGAAGTGATGTGTTCCTTTGCTGAGTGGGTAGTTGATGCAGTGAAGCAGAATATGCTATAAACAAAATCTGTTGCGAAGCCCAGTCACTTATTTCTTAAGTTTTTTTTTCTTCAATCTGTTGGTTGCTAACAGACTTTCCAAGCCTCTCCTTGACTCCTGAAGTATAATCTTAATGTTTCTGAAGCAGTTTGACTGATGAATGTGAGTTCAAGATTATCATCAGCATTTAAATGTAGGTAGCTTTTTGTGCAGTGCATCTCCTCTCCATATGGAAGACTGATGTCCAAAGAGAGATTACTGTGCCTGTTTCCTGCAGCGATCCTGATAAGGCCAACTGTTTGCCTCTATAGCGTGTGCTTTTAAAGTGTGGAGAGAAAAAAAACACCACATCATGCAACAGTGGTCCCTGTGGGATAGCATGCTGCAGAAGACACATGTGAACTGGGTATAGAGAAAGCGATCCATCATTAAATGAAGAAGCTGCACAGAAACCTAATATACACAGAATAAGGTGATCAATGAGTGCTCAGTGCCACATGTTAGGACAGGCAAATGTCATACATTTCTCGGAGGGGAGACGCTTTTGAGGTTATTGGATGCCTTTTCTGTTGCCTCAGGAAATGTGTTACAAAGACGTGGGACTGAAACTGAAGATAAAATGGTGTAAAAAGACATTTTGTGGCAAAAATAATTTTTTTTTTTAATTAAAGGTCTTAATGAAATCTATCCTGTAATGCTTATTATTTTTGGTAATTGAATCATATTGCATCTACAAGTGCTTGAATGTCAAATAGTGAACAAAAAATTAACAAGACTATTCATTATTAAAGTAAATTATGATATAAAAGATTTTCTTGCCAGAGTTTGATGGGAAGATCAATTAAATCTAATAAAATCTGCCTAATAGCACCACTAAAGGTGTTAATTAGCAAGTGTCCCAAAATGAAATGCACTATTTCTTTAAAGAAAATGTCAAAGTAATAGTGCAAGATTTTGTGTTATATGCTTATTTGCTTTCTTGTCGAGAGTCAGATGAGAGGATCGATACCACCGTTCATTAGCCTATAAAGCTACAGCAGCCGGTTAGCTTAGCATAGCATAAAGACTGGAAGCAGGGCAAATAGGTATTCCGGCTCTTGCAGAGTAACAAACTTCACCGACCAGCACCTCTGCAGCTCACTATGTAGCACATTATAGCTTATTTATTTAACAGCCACACAGCCCAGTAAATAGTCTTCCCAAACCCACATAAAACTGCAAAATGTCATTTTTACACTCCGGTTTTTATACAGAATAAACAAACAAGATATAATTTATGGGCTTTTTGAGATGTGGGTAGGCTAATTTTGTGTCCTTAGATGGAGCCAAGCTGCTTCCCTCATATCTCTTTATGCTACGCAAGCGAAGCTGCTGGCAGTAGCTTCGTATTTAACGGACCGTTATAAAAGTGGTATCAATCGTCTTATCTTTCTCTTTAGAAAGAGGAATTAGTGTATTTCAGAAAATGTTGAACTACTCCTTTAATATCAGTTGTGTCTCTAGTGTCTGTTAAGTATAAGCCAATGCATTTATACGCTCTCACTCCATATGACTGTTTTTAGAGTTTGACAAAAGATCCCCAAAAAAAGTTTGCCTCTCTAGCCTCAGCCTTAATATTGAGCAGGAAGTTAACATGAGTCAACCACCCCTGTTAGTAATACTGACAGAGAGAGTGAGAGAGAGAGAGAGAGAGAGAGAGAGGGAGAGGTTTCATGAAATAAATATTCAGCCTTCCCACTCTCTACATGAGAGATGAGGCTGTGCTTCTGAAGTCACGGCTCCCTCTACAGTTTGTACAGTGGAAATTTTTCCATCCAGTGCAAGAAAACAATCAAACTGACTGTGTGTTGAACAGTCGGGAGGACATAACGGGGAGACGGGTCCGGAGATTTCACACATACACAGCTTTTACTTGTGAGGCGTGCGTCTCAATCGGCCGCGGATAACACAGCGATCCCCCACAGATGCAGCACATTTACATCTGGAATATTCCTCATTTGGGAAGGCTGACTGAGTGTTTCATGCGGACAACCAGAATAATGTCTCATTCTTTGAATACTTGAGGAGTGACGACAACTTTCCTCTTCCCGGACTTCACCATACTAATCACGGAAGATAACGCGTGGAGGACCCTCACCAAAAAAGAAAAAGAAAAAAAAGAAGGACAGTACCGGATTTAACAATGCAAACAGATCAATTTCCCGATCGGGATTTGCAATTTTAAACACCGGGTAGTTTTTGGGGGTCTCTGCAGCGGTGGAGGGAGGAGGAGGAGGGGGGGGGGACACACCAAGCAATGTTATCTGCGGAGATGCGGGGTTCGCTGAGGTTCATGTCCATGGATGTTGCAGCTCGGTCGGGCTGCACACGGTGCCTTTGGGTGGCTGTGATTGGACCGGACACAGACTGGGGCTGACTGATGTTTGTCCAAGAGGAAATGTTTTGGGGAGGAGATCAATATGAGTTACTGGCGCACGGGAAAGGGGGGGAGATGCCAGTCTTCACGAGCACACGCATTACTGTGAGGACGGAGGAGAACGCGGAGGCATGAGGATTTTTGTCCCTTGGATTTAAATTCAGTTAAGAGCAGAGATATATTCTCACCATAAGACATTTATGTGTGTTTAATGTGTTTAGTTGACTTTGCAAACGGATGCAAGAGTGTCAGTTATAAGTGGACATGGATAGTGTTTGTTCTTGCACTAAAGTTTTTTTCCCCCTCGTCTTGACTATCATGCATGGGACTTTGATATTGCATAATTTGTCTTATAAAATATCATTTTTTGGGGGACTCTAACCTGGACTTTTACTCTGAAATGACAGCTGAAGTTATGGGACATTGCAACTACATTTCCAAGGAAGAAAACCATCAATTCCTTAATTCTGAAATCCAGTAAAATGTATTCACAAATGCCTGGCAACATGGCAGTTAACTGGGTTGTATATTGTGTTTTTTTATTACCACTGTTTGCAGTGGGGACAGCTTTCTCGGGGGTCTTCAACGTCACTGACAGAGACATTTTTACAGATGATTTGCTGCAAGTCAAGCTCACACAAGACAGAGCGAATGAGCAGTGGAAACTCCAGTCTACTGATTCCCACCCCAACCTTTATTTTAACCAAGTGGATGTGTTGCACTTGAGACAAAGGTCCTCCACCACCCACAGTCACATATTTAAAGTCATCCGGGCGGCTGCGCTCACCATGTTGTCTAATGTTCCCTTTTACATGCCCCCTGTGAAACATGCAGAGTTTACAAGCAAGTGGAATGAGATTTATGGCAACAACCTGCCTCCCCTGGCTCTCTACTGCCTGTTGTGCCCGGAGGACTCTGCTGCCCTGCAGTTTCTTATCAAGTTTATGGATAGGATGGCTGAATACCCAGACTGGAAGGTGACCAGTGCCCCTAACGACGAGGTCCCCATGGCACATTCTCTAACTGGGTTTGCTACTGCTTATGACTTTATTTACTCCTACCTGGATGAACAGCGGAGGACTGTTTACCTTAAGAAAATTCGTTCTGAGACAGAGGAGCTGTATGAGCTCTCCAAGTACAGGGGCTGGGGGAAACAGTATCTCCAAAATCATCAAACCACTAACATATTAGCCATCCTGACTGGTGCAATAGTGATTGGATCACATGACGACCCAGAGTCGATGATCTGGAAACAAGTGTCAGTGAACTACATGGAGAAAACGATGTTTCTCTTAAACCATGTTGTTGATGGGTCTCTGGATGAGGGGGTAGCCTACGGGAGCTACACAGCCAAGTCCATCACACAGTATGTCTTCTTAGCTCAGCGCCATTTCAACATTGACAACTTGCAGAACAACTGGCTGCGGGGACACTTCTGGTTTTATTATGCCACACTGTTGCCGGGGTTTCAGAGAACAGTTGGCATTGCAGACTCCAACTACAACTGGTTTTATGGGCCAGAGAGCCAGCTTGTTTTCCTCGACACATTCGTCATGAGGAACGGAACGGGTAACTGGCTGGCTCAACAAATTAGAAAGCACCGGCCTAAGGATGGTCCCATGGGACAGTCGTCTGCCCAGCGCTGGGCTACACTTCACACAGAATACATCTGGTACAACAACCACCTCACGCCGCAGCCTCCCCACGACTTTGGCAAAGCTAGGATGCATATTTTCTCAAACTGGGGTGTGGTTACCTATGGAGCAGGGCTGCCCAACGGTCAGGGTAATACTTTTGTCTCCTTTAAGTCTGGCAAGCTGGGTGGCCGTGCAGTTTATGACATTGTCCATGACAAGCCTTACTCCTGGGTGGAGGGCTGGAACAGCTTTAACCCAGGTCACGAGCACCCTGATCAGAATTCTTTCACATTTGCTCCTAATGGACAGGTATTTGTGTCTGAAGCACTTTATGGTCCAAAGTACAGCTACCTAAACAACGTTTTGGTGTTCAGTCCGTCTCCTACCAGCCAGTGTAACAGCCCGTGGGAGGGTCAGTTGGGGGAGTGTGCTAAGTGGCTGCGCTGGACTGATGAGGGCGTGGGTGATGCCAGAGGGGAGGTGATTGTCGCCTCCTCGCACAGGGACACCATGTTTGTGAGCGGGGAAGCGGTGTCAGCTTATTCCCCCGCTATGAAACTAAAGAGTGTGTTCAGAGCCTTGGTTCTGCTCAACTCACAGACTTTGCTGGTGCTCGACCACGTGGAGAAGTGGGGTGATTCACCTGTAAAGTCTCTCAGTGCGTTTTTCCACAATCTTGACATTGACTTTAAATATGTTCCTTTCAGATTCATGGACAAATACAACGGCGCCATGATGGATGTGTGGGACGCTCATTATAAAATGTTCTGGTTCGACAGCCAGGGTCACAGCCCTGATACCAGGATACAAGAGGCAGAACAGGCAGCTGAGTTTAAAAAGAGGTGGACTCAGTATGTCAATGTCACTTTTCCAATGACAGGCACAGTCAATAGAGTAGCTTATGTACTACATGGGCCATACGTCAAAGTGTCCAACTGTAAATTTATAGATAATAGCAAAAATGGCGTGAGACTTTCTTTAACCATAAATAACACAGAGAAGATAGTCTCTATTGCTACAAACTATAACGACATAGGAGCTAGGCTGACTTATTTAGGATTTGGAGGTCACTGTAAAGTTGAGGATAGATATCAAATCACTCGATATGGCCTTGGGACGCAACTCATCCCTAAACAAATCAGCAGTGATAATCAGCTGTTTGACTTTGGGTTCACAGTCAATGTGATAGCAGGGGTTGTTCTCTGTGTGGCCATTGGATTTTTGACCATGCAGAGAAAGTTTTATGTCTGCTTCAGCAAGCTGATGCGTTACGCCCTTCTTTCTGTGCTCATTCTGTGGATAGCAGAGCTGCTGTTTGTGTCTAACAGCTGCGATCAGCTTCTCTGCGGGGTAAAATGGAAAGGTGCGGGTGCCAAAAGCGAAGTAAACAAACAAATCAGACTGTATGAGCAGCATCGGCTCCCCCTGCCCACCGTCGTCATAACAACCCTTCCCGGATCGGGATCAGAAATACTCAAGCACCTTTTCTACAACAACTCAGACTTTGTTTACATAAGAGTTCCCACCGAGCACGTGGACATTCCTGAGACAGAGTTTGAGTTTGACTCTCTGGTCGACGCCTGCGAGTGGTCAAGGTCAGACGCCATGCACGGACGGTTTAAGATTATTCAGGGCTGGCTGCATTCGCTGGTCCATAACACCAAGCTGCACTTGCAAAATATTCAGCTGGTGGAGGGCAGCAGGGTCAAACAGCCCCAGAGAGCCGGGCCCTCTAGGGACAGAAAGAAAAGATCCAGGAGGAGAGAGCCAGCGTCTGAGCTGAAGGGCAAACTGAGAGCCAGTCTGGACAGAGATGCAGAGTATGTTAGGGAGATGAGACGCCATGTTGTGGAGTACCCTAATGCCCGGGTGGTCCTCAACATGCGGAGTGGAAGCTGGGCGCTTAAACTGCCGTTCATTCAGGAGGTTGTGGGACCTTCCCTGAGGACACTCTACTTGGTGAGAGACCCTCGGGCGTGGATTTATCTAATGGTTTATAACAGCAAACCTAGCCTTTACTCCCTTAAAAACATCCCGCAGCACCTTTCCTTGATATTCAAGGAGGATGCTGTCACTGATGGGTGCCCAACTGTGGCCCCAGAGTTTAAGATAATCCAGAGGCTGCTGTCTCGTTCAGAAACAAACCCCATCCTAATACTGGCTCATCTGTGGCTGGCTCACACGGCAGCGGTGCTGAGGGTCAGCGAGGGCCTACCCGAGGACTCCTACCTCCAAGTGAGGTTTGAGGACGTGGTCAACTTTCCGCAGGAGACGGCGGAAAGCATTCACACGTTTCTGGGGGTGCCCGTCTCACCCGCAGCCCTCAACCAACTTATATTCACCACCTCCACAAACCTGTACAATCTAATGTATGAAGGAGACATTTCACCAGCCAACATTAACATGTGGAGACAAAATATGCCTCGAAAGGACATCAGGCTAATAGAGGACGTGTGTGGGAGTGTAATGAAGAGGCTGGGTTACACCAGGTTTGCCAGTTAACTTACTGCTGCTGGTCAGCTGATATTAAGCTGTCTTGTTTACTGTCTCTTAGAGTTCTGAAAAGTTTTTTTAATTTTATTTTGCACTGACCTTAAATTTTAAAAAGATGTTACACATTTAGGAATAACTGGGTAGCATTTCTGCTTGTGTTTAAGTTTTTCTGTTTTCGTTTGGGTGTGTGTAAGGTGTTGTACAGACTACAGCAACATATGTTTGTGAGGGAGGAATATTTTACATTAAAATAGGTGGAAGGGAGCTTATGTGGTTATTTTTGCAGCCCTTCACACGTACTTGTAGCACTATTTTATTGAATGAGACTTTAGACCTTTGCTGTCTTACATGCAGAGGAACACCACTGAAATTCAGCCTAAATTTGATGTTATTGCAGCATCCTTCAACAGCTCAGTTTCTCAGAGGGGATTATTTACTGTATGTCTTGGTAAGAGATGAAAAATGAGAGTTTTTCCCTTTCCTAATCTGTGATGTCAGAGAGACGTTTGTGCAACATCCATATCTGTTATTACTGGCATTATTCTTTGGGGAGGATCAAGGGATATTTACTGGTTTGGAACAGAAATGTTATTAAGCTCATTAAGATGTAAGACTATTTATTGACAGTCTTCTCATTTGTAGCTGTGGGAAATTATTTTCAAGGACTAATTTGGCTGTCATGATTTTAATATCTGAACTCTGTGTGCTGTTTCCCTTTAAAACTAAGAAATGCTGCAATATTCAGACTCTTTTGCAAATCAGAGAAAAAGATGACAGTAGTGCTTTATTACTCTAATATAGACATATGAATGATATGGATTGTATTTTCATTACATCAGTAGAGAGACTTTAGTTGAAGTTCAAAGATGTCATGACGGTTTGGTGGCTTAGCACTTTCACAGGGACTCCTTTGATTGTATGTGGGATTCAGTGCATTTCCCAAAGCTAAACTTTACTGTATGTACTCGATTAGCTTGGAGATATAAAACCTCTGAAGATATATAAACCTCTGAAGATATTATGTCTAGAAGAAAGAAAGTTAGAAGTATTTATGGGTTCCAAAGACACATATCCCAAAGGATCAGGAATGAATATGATTATTATAACTCCCATTGGCATTTATTGAATTAGATCAGAAGGAAGTGCTTAATAGGGATCAAACTGAAAAAAAAAAAAAAAACCTGTCAGCCTTGACACATTTCTAGTCAAAGCAATTTCCAAAGCATCCCCCTCAGCTACTCATATTAATCTGCAAAATGCCATAACTGAGTCTTTCCCTGTGTTTTATGGCTGTGCTATCTTCACTATAAAGGCAAACGGCACAAGTTTCCATTTCCTGTCGTGGTCAATCAGATATCCAATGATCTTTTTGGGCCTTTGTCTTGAAAGAGTTCAGTGAGCCGTGGACTGAACAGGGGATGAATATTAAGTATAGTCAAAGAAAAAAAAAGTCAGAGACCATTTCTACTCTGTGATGTTATGCTCTTTGGCCTGGGCAACAATGTATGCTCCTCAGTAACCTTTAATGCTGTCTTGCTTAAACATTTCTGTACTGTAAATGGATCACATGTAACATGAAGATGGTTCACCTAATTATAGACTTTATATTGCATCTGTACACAAACAAAACATACTGTGCCCATTTGGAAATATCTATCATTTCCCAGCTAGAAACCATCCTGTTTGTTTTCTTCTCTATGAACACTGAAACCCTTGACTGCCTGGAAAACCCGTTTGATGTTTGTGGTCTTTGAATGTGTAGACTTGGCAGACATGCTTTCACTTTGGTGTTGCAATCCTGTTACCAACTCTGTTTTGTATTTGCTCGTGGGGATATGGTTCCTTGCTTCTGTGGCCTTGAATTACAATCATTTCTTTCTAACGGTTTTCTGTGGGCTCTGGAGCAGGAGGCGGCGATAATGTAAAGAAAATAATAAATTCATAAATATATCGGCACCCGTTCTTTGTTTGGATGCAGTGATTTATCTTGTGCTATGCTGAATGTAACATGTGATTATATAACATCGGTAGCTGCAGATATTGTTATTATACTCATGTTAAACTACTATTATCTATCACTACAAAAGACAGAACATAAATCTTAATTTGTACAGTCTCACTATGGTTACTGCTAACCCACTAGCCAAACATCTACTTATGCAGATTTGTCTGTGCCGCTGTTATTATGCAGCAGCAAAATCTCAGTTTTATTAGACATGGATGACAGAAGCCTAATTGCTTATATGGGTGAAGTGCATGACAAGGAGGAGCCAACAATTAAAAACATGTCAGGAAATTCTTAAGTCATGCTCTAACTGAGATGGGACCTCAAGCTTTCAGTAGAGCACACGTCTCAGAACGGTCTCAATGAGTCAGTCATTTCATTAGTCATTTGTTTTTGATCCCTCCTGTAACACTCTTAATGCTTGGCAGGGTCCTCCATGTGTAATCCTTCCATGCAGAGGCACATTATTCACTGACAAACCTCAGGCAAGTGCTTTGGAAGGGAGGTTTCTACAAGTTCGGCCTTGCACTCGCTGTTGTTAAGTAGTCTATTTTCATTTATTCTGCAGTCTGAAATTCTTACAAATATTATTGGTGCATAAATAATCTCAATATCAACACTTTGTCTTTAATTATTCTGATTTCATATAAAAGTGTCTCAGTGTAGCTGATAATAATGCATATTTTACAGCTATTAGATATTGTGGTACCATTTCTCATACAATACATTGCCTTTATATAGCTGTTATTGGTTGGAACTAATTACTTTAATAATGGTTACTTGTAAAAATCTGTATTGCTGGTATTTATCTTTATCCAGCAGGCATTGGTGGAAAGTAAATAAATATTTTTACTTGACTAATGTATGTACCGGTAAGTAAAGTATAAGTACCTTAAAACTGTACTGGAGTATTTCTGTTTAATGTTACTTTATAATTCTGCTGGAGCAGTATAAACATGAACCAGAGATCTTTTGCAACCAGCAACACCCCCAAATGCTCTCAATAATGTCTTATAACGGATCTAAAGAATAAGTAAATGGTTTATTAACCACTAATGAAGCTATTGTTTACGTATAATGGGTGCCTTATGGGAATGTGGTACCAAATTAATATTTTATTATACCACTTTCCATTAAGTCAGCCTTCATAGGTTGTAACTAATGTTGACTGTATTAATGGTTAGTTAGTCATTTATTAATATTTTATATATTTTAAGCCATGATTAAGACCAGCTCGTAGGTTGCCATTATGAAGAAACCCTCTGATGCTAATTAGAAACTGAGAAAATCCTTACTATCATTGATTTTACTGACAAGTCTAACTGCAAAACATATGTTTATTAGCCCTTTATTAAGGGCTTATTTATAACCTCAGAGGCAGAGAGTGAGTAGTAAATTATTTATGAATAACTTGACTGTTAATGACTCCCAAGCAGGAGAGCTAACCATTAATTAAAACCATTATTTTAGCCCTTTATAACAAAATATTACAGATTTTATATTTTTTAGATGGAAGACAGATCACATTATCACTGGATGATACTAAATATTGTTCCCTGTATAGCTAATCAGGGTGGTTCAGACGGTAAGTGTAAGCCTGCAGAGATGAGCTCTACCAATGGAATTTAATGGAATCTTGGAAACAGGATAAAAATAAATATGTCAGAGTGGCTTTCCCATCTGAAAATAACACTGCAAACGCCTGCTGCAAAGACAGACAAATATGCTTTATGAAAACCTTTTGATGTCTGATCACAAGAAGCAGATTTGCAGAACTAATTTAAGCCCTAAAGTTGCCTCATAGATTATCTTTGATGTTTGATAACCAATACATAATCATTGCATGAAATATGGTTCTATTGAGGAAATGATGAAAAGCTGTATTATAATCTAATTCCATGCAGCAGCTTGGGTAAGCGATCAAGTAGCTTTCTCAGACTATTAAGTACATGGAGGTTATCCAGATAGAAAAGGGGACTCAATTTCAGCTGAGTAGTCATACCCTTCCCTGTTCCACCTTTATCTTTCGCCACTGGTGAGTCCAAGTCCCAGGAGAGCCTTTCCCTCGCCAGCAGCCATCGCTCCTGCCACTGCTCATTAATTAACCTTTACTGCAGCCGCCATCAGTCAGAGAGCAGCCTGATATTCTGGAGAGGAGTAATCATCGATACTGTATAAGGCTATTGTGCTGGAGAATTAGCCCGCTGATGGAGAGCAACACCATCATTGTTAAGAGTTTTCAAACTTGAATATAAATTTGTTGTGCATGACTTGATGATGTCCTTCAGATGACAGAGGAGAGGCTTGGGATGTAGTGAGACTCTACTGTCAAAGGTGTAAGCAGCTGGTGATGCCATTCTCCTATATTTAGTCATTTTCACTTTGGTAAACAACGCCTGTGAGGTCCTTAGATCCCACTGTTCAAAATTACCTGCTGATGACACTGCTGTGTTTGGATATGAGGAGGCACAGATCCCAGGAACTGCTATTAATAAGAGTTGACTTGCAAGGAAATATGGCGCATTGTCAATTTGCAGCTGGTGGCAAGTAATTTCTGTTGTGAAAATGGGATCTTCCGTGCCAATAAAGCACAGCGGCAACTGCTAATGAAGCCCAGTCTGGTCTTATGGTGCCGGGAAATCAGACCAGATGAGACATTTTCTATTTCACTTCAGGCAAATCTCAATACTGCGGCATGCTCATAGTTGAAAACACTCCTTAAGGCTTTACACAGTCCTTATTGCCCATTTCTTTCTTTGACAGAATATATAATCGCCAGCTGAATTTGGCAAAAGGAGATAATTCCACAGCAAATGCCATACTAGACGATTAATAGAAGCATTGTGTTCTCTGAGGATGTGTGTAAAATGTTTATTTGCAAACATCATTTTCAGTTTACTTGATTCTGAAAAAGCTTAGCGTTTCCCTGACCATACTTCTGTCTGAAAGTCAAATGAAATTGAATTTTCCCCGCTTAGCGACGTGCCGTTATGGACTTTGCTTTGAGAAGTTTCTGACTTTTTGACTTTGAAAGTGAGACCTTTCAGTATAAACCAATATCCTGTCAGCTGAACCTGTCTCTTGACATTTTGGTTAATCCCCTGTGTTGTTCTGTATATATCACAGACAGTTTGCAGGGCCGACAGAGCTTTCTGACTCTTGAAAATTGAGCCACTGTAGTAATACTTTGTGCAGGGCTCCTCTGTTTCTCCTATTTCAACCACCGTGGTTTGCTAGCTGTGCAAAAATGAGCAGAATGATGTGTAAGCTGGAAAAAGAGATAAAAAGAAAAGAAAACAACATAAAATCGACCAAATTATTTAGCTGTTGTCTGACTAATGTGAGTTTACCAATTCTGCTATGGAAAGGGTTAGCCACTGTTGTGATTTAATGAGCTGTTTCTGCCTATTAAAGCAAAGGATGGCCATGCTACAGCGTTTGAGGCCTGGTGTTATTCTGAGGTGTAGGACAGATTCCAGCTGGCTGGCCGACAGACAGACGGGGGAGAGGCCCTTTTCCTGGATGACACACTCAGTAGTCCTTCATTACTGGGACCCAGAAACCATAACCCGCCTGTCAAAGTGCTGCCGCGGCCACCGCTCTCCTGAACCATGTCTAGGCAGGGCATGTCTGCTGAGGGGACCATTTTCATGTTTTATGTTATACACAGTAGGACTGATAGGAGAGATAGAAAAAAGGAGATGAATATATCTCAGTGTTTTTTGTGGGGGCGTCCCATCCGGCCTAATTACATCAAGCATGAGTCATTGATCTCCAATTAGTGGAATTTATGTCATGAGGAGGAGCAACGGTCGCTATGACATTGGTCACAGTGCGCCTTGGAAATTACAGTAGAGCAACAGATTGGTGTAAAGTCTTTAGACATGAAATAACTAATGCAGGATTTGTTCTCCCTGTCCTCACTTACATATTCTCAGCTTATGGGCTTCAGATGGAGCAGAAATGGAAAGCAACTTCCCACAATAAATAATTGACAGGAGACCTGACTGGGTGAGGGATTCTTGCATCATCAGCCTCAGAGATAAGCAGATCTACAAAGATGTTATATCCTCCCCTTCCCATAACCATCCCACCCAGTGTGGCTATCTACACATCTGGAATCAGTCCAAGCATGCAAACCTAAAATGAGTTGTGTTTTCTTTCTGTTCCCTTGTAGTGACCTTCCGTGTTTCTCTTCAAAAAACGAACTTCACTTCTAAGAGAGCCTTACATTTCCTTGCAATCACACTGTTGGCTCTGTACAGCTTCCAACAACAGTGTTTTATTTTTAAAAGAGACATCTTGACACTGACAGGCAGCGGGAGATGAGGGACATTCGTCACTCTTCTCTTATCCCCCGTGATTTTTAGCTGCAGAGGAAGCCAGATGGTCAGATTCTCTGCTCATATGGTTGTGTTCCTTAGAGATCACCATTCTTGGCCTGCTTGGCAAAAAATAAAAAATAAGAGTGATGAGATGCTGTGATAAGAATTGAACAAGGCCACTTTGCAGAGGAGTTTCTTTTTTTATGGGGAATTTAACTCCTTTACACATTGATTCAAAACTCATACTAAGAAGTGTAAGAAACAGTGCTTTCAGAGGTACAACAGACAAAAGTAAAAGAAAAACAACAAGAGGTGTAAGAGACAATAGTAAAAGCTGTCATTTTTGATGATTATTTGTAGATTATACCAAATTGTCCTTGAAGACCTGTCACAGGATAGAATGACCAGAAAATACAGGACGAACTGCAAAAGAGCCACAGGGTCTGGCTTTATCTATTTTAGTCTGCAAATAGCACCCAGCTGTGCATCTTGTTGCAGGAGACAAGACAGTTTGTCCAGCACCACAGATGGATTAACTTGCTAGGGGACCCTGGGGCAAAAATTAGCTGCTGGGCCCCCCATTACATCCAGATTAGACACAAGTTAACAACCACAGAATCAGTTTTAATTTAGAACTAGACTTGACACAGGCTCCTGTTCAAGATTGGGCCCAAAATCAGGTAATCTGATGGCATTTATGTGCTTTACAAGTGAGTACTAACAAACAATAACACAATTAGTCATCACACGGTGAATCTAGGGAATTTGTGGCCTTTGAGAGGATGTTTGCCTTACCTGGTTGGTAATCCAGCACTGATCACCACTTCCTGTCTTCTTTTGTATACCAGAAAGATATGACAGTTACATTTGTTGATTAAAACATAAGAGAAACACACAGAGGATGACCAACACAGAACAGGAACACCTGATGGACCTTCACATTCCATTTGACAACTAGTAGTGCTACTGAGCATTGCTTTTACAACTGGCCAGTGTTTTGTTTCTATCATGCACGCACACAAGACACCTATGCAGCAATGCAACACACATTCCTGCCAAAGGTTTCACACTAATGAATTAATCATGAGGAATTTCCAAGGAATTTAGCAATGTGTTAAGAAAGGCATGGAAGAAGACTGCTAGCAAGTGAACATGGATGTAAAGAATGCAGCATTTAAAATATTAAAAGGAATATCTGCTTTGCAAATGTTTTATGACAATACAAATGCATTCAAATTTTTTTTGTAAGGTCTTATTGTGTGTTTCGATAGAAAATTGATTTTAGAGGCGGTGTTATTGCAAAGTCAATGGAAAAATGCAATTAGACATACATTTGCCTGAAGCAGTGTGAATAGACACAAAGACACAAAATGTAATACTTCTATGGATGCACACGATGCATTGTGGTCCAAAACTGTAAATGTAATGTATGTATGTCATTAATGTAAATATAACTTCTTGACACTAAAACTCCAGAGGTTACCTTTAAGGACCCTTTCTTTTCCTTAAATCAAATACATATTATACTGGTTTACAAAAGACTCTTTTCTACAGACCTGGTATCATAGGATTTAGAGAAATCCTCTATTATACAGGAGATGGTGTTTTTACATTTATAGAAGCAGTCATTCACAGCAGTTTGCAAATGGAACTGGGCAGTTAGCACAAGGAGTGAATCGCTTAGGGGAAGGAAAGTGTGCTGGAAAGGAAAGTGACTGCCTCCAAGCCAAACCCACTGCAGATGTTGGCGCTTTTCCAGGATGAAACACATTATAAAACGCAGATAACACTCTTGCAAAATGACAAGGAAATAAGGTGGAAAATACCAAAGTTTGTTTGTTGTACCAAATGTATCAGTGAAATAAAAACATGCACCTAATGGATGTCTCTTCAATAGCAGAATAATTTATTTGAAGTCTACTGGACAGCTAGGCCAATTAATCTCTCACTTAATCGCTTTCTGCTATGAATGCCAAAAAGAGGTGTGATGCGCTAACTGCTCTTGTACAACACTACACCTAATTTAAAGACTGTACGGCCCAAAATGTTTCAGATATTTGACCATATGTGTAAGCTAGGAGATACATTTGGAGCATATTTGAAACAGCTGCTCTCCTGACTCTTGGGGGTTATGCCTTAAATCAGGGCTGCAATTTAAACTTTAAAAAAATGTTTATCAAATGGGGACATTCTCCTCTGTCACAGCAAAGTTGGTTTTAATAATTCATCCTTCCTGACAAACGTCCTTTGGTCTCTCAAATTTCTGCAGTACAGATTAACAACCTGAGGTTTTTGGTGACTGAGAGAGGTGACAAGGCCGCACATTGGCTCCCGGGGTGTTTACTTATTGTCATTTGTGTCCTTTTGGAAACAGTCTTTGACAGGTTTTGATTTGACTTGAAGGCACAAATGATGGCATTATTTTAATAACTGGCTGTGGTCACAGTGGCTTTGCTCCAGAGCATTGACTATAATAGGAGTAATGTGTGGATGGTGTCCCTCTGGCTGGGCTGTCTCATTAAATGGCTGGAGAAGAGTGACTGGCTGCAGGGGTGATGCATTATTGATGAGAGAACCTGATTAATTGAAAATATCCTCTACAGCAGGGGAGGGTGTGTGTGTGTGGGCGTATATATGTGTGCGCGGTTGGAATAAGTGGCTTTATCTTGTGTGTACAACTTCATCAGTTGCTGCATAGCGCAGTTTTTTGATTGTTATTCTGCACAGGCACACACTGCCAAACATATTCTGTACGTGCAATCACATATATGGACGTAGTAAATTATATCATTCATATAAGCACAGTCTAGGTGGGAGTAATAACCTTAGTCAATGTGCAGAATGTCAGTTGGTAGTTGGTAGTTTGTGCTGGGAGACTGAAAGCATTGTTGATCTCCCTCAATGTTGGTATCCTGCACCTGCGACATGGGGCAAGCGGTGTAAATAAAAGATGAAGCTGTCAAGAGATGAGCAACTGGACCAAAACGAATTAGCAAAAGTAATCACTTCCTGACAACACCAAAGAGGGTTTTACAAGCTGTGTTTCATTTCAGAGGTTGATCTGAAGGCGAGTTTGAACTTGTGTCTCCTCCACAAATGAGACAGTTTATCCTCTCAGAGACTAAAACTAATGATGCATTCGGGCACTCCTCGTCAACTCGTAAAGTCAGACATTTCCAAGTTAATCACCAGGAAGGTTCTTCAAACGGGCTACAAAGTGTAAACACAGGTGGTAAACTGGTATAAGTTTTATTGCACAACACATTTCATTTAAAATACTATATCTGTCATGGGACAATTCAGGTCATTTTAACACAAAACAATCTAAAAATACAAATATAACAATGTTATATAGAGTTGAAATTAACAAAGGTTTAATAGCAGTGGGCAATCTGCGGCTCATTTACATGTCAAACAGTGCATAGTGTGTATTTATCTATGACACAAGGTAAACCGACCATTTCTTAAACTGTTCGCAAGGCAATGGCCTCTGACAGAAAACCAAACTTCCTTATATGTGTTTTACACACATACAGGCAACTTAAACTGCATCTAAAATGCATTCTTGATTGTCATGTTAGACAACTTGCAAATTGTGCAATAGTGGTAAACCAATCCAATCCAAAAACACCTGGGATATCCTGGGATTAACAACACATCAAGGCAAACACTAAGAAACAGTTGAGTTGATTCTTGGATTTAATCAACACCCTTACAAAAGTATTAACCAGACAACTTTTCTCAATTCTTTTCTTGTAAAATATTTGACACCTTTACCTCCTCTGGCCTTTAAAAGTTTTTCCGAGAAGGAAAACAAAGACTCTGTCTTGTGACAAGAGGTCACACGTTTTTATTTCTTGTTTCTTCAAGCCAAGCCAAAAAATGTTTGCACTACAGGTGTAGTTCATGAAATATACAGATGGATGACAAATGAAAGAGAGTGTCTTAAGGCATCACAACATAGCCACCAAGAAATGTTAAAACAGCTTCATTGCTCCTTGTCATAGATTCTCCATATCTGCCTTTACTGGAGGATAAGCTATAAGGCGGCTTTTCTTGGCCCTGGACAAGCCTTGTCAGCATTTTGTGACTTCATTCTAGAAATGTGGACTTTGGAGCATCCAGCCCCTGATTTAGGACACAGCTACAGAACCTCTATTATCTTGTTTCCCTCCTACCCTTTGTCAACATGCAAATTTGGTCCATTCTCCTCACTCTACTTCCATTAAGACCCATCAAGGCTGCCATCAGGATTCTGTCTGAAGTCATGCCAGGGGAAATTACAAGCCCTCTTGCAACAGCGGATAACAAATGACTTATATATAAACCCACATTGATTTGAAATTCATAAAGGCAGAATATATTACAGACTGACTCACTTTTTAAAACGCTTACAGGACATAAACTCATTTTTACCCCTTAGTTTGATGTGACATTTACTGACTCCAGGACTCCAATGTGAACATCATTGCATATGCAGTGATGACTTCCATATTACCCATACATCAAGGTATTACCAAGTGTGAGGTAAACCTGGCATTAATCAGAGCCCTGAGGCGAGTATGCTGCTAAAATAATATGTGATAGAAAGAGATACTACATTTCTACACTACCACTCAGTCTATGGGTACTGCAAATGAGGAAATATGTCTGAAAATGTTGAACTATAAAGTAGCAAAGTGAGGAGTTGAAACTGTGGTGTGCAAAGAGAGGCTGTGTGCAGTTTCTTCAAATGTCTTGCTCTGTGGCAGCGAGTCTAGAATAATGAGTCCCGGAGCTGAAACCGCAGTCACACACTGTTTACATTCATGTTAAAGGTTGGAGTCTTAAGTATTTCTCAGCTCTCTCTAGAGACACGACAGATAAACAGAAAAATTTAAGTGTGCTGCACTCAGTTTACTGTCATAAGTGGGTGGTGAAACCATCACTGTGTGCCAGTGAACACTACATGACAGCACCGATTATGTAATTGAAACCAAGGTTGAGGTCGAATAGTCTTTCTTGCTTATAGGTTCCTAACTGAGTAAAATGTCCCAGAAATATCTATGATAAGAGCTGGTCGAATTCTCTTAATGCCAAGCAAAGGTCCGTCAATACTTCCTTTCTTATGTCCTTTAGTATAAGGTACACTGGTTGCCTGGGAACCAATCTGTAAACTGTAAGCTGCAAGCTGCGTCTGGCCCCCTCCCACTGAGACAGGTTTCCACCTGTCCTGGATCTGTTTATCTCACAGGGAGTGGGTTTGATACGATGACTGTACAGACGAGCGGACCTTACTGGCTGTGGAGGCGTATTCCTTCTGTACTCTCCTTCACGTCTTTCCTTAACATAGACATATGGCTCAGCTCAGGTGTGTGTAAGGTAAACTAGTGCAATTAATAGGTTTCCCTACTTTTAATAGAAAAAAAGAAATCCGGTGGACAGCCTATACATACGCAATATTCATAAATTGTTCTTTTTCATCAACATACTGTGAGTCTTTCAGTTCATTTAAAAAACAGCTGAGATCTTTCCTCTTTTAGACCCTTTGGGGCCAGACAATCCAAATAATCCATTACGCCTCAGACTGAAGTGAAAGCCTCTCCACTCCTTGGGGCATTAACCAACCTCAATATCCATATAATATAGTTCATTAACCACATGTCCACGTCTGCTGAAACCCCTGACAGTGTTTGATTTTATGAGTTAACTTGACTGCAGCATTTATGTTCATAACGTCAGCTGTTTCATTTTCCCCCACATCGAACCTTTCACCATAATACAGATGAGTAAAAGTATTCTTCTTACTCAAGCTGGAGCAATGAAAACAATTGTCGTGAAAAAAGTAGTAAAACACTTTTAGGGATTTTTACCATAAACTAGATAATCACTTTAGCTTATCTGCTTCTGGTAATAGAATCCTGCAAAAGAAAGGATGAGTGGAATCGGTAGAAATATAATCTTTATTTTTATAATATCTTTAGTTCCCTTTCATGGTGAGTTAAATGTGTATTTCAGCACTAGAAATGGATTTCTTTTACTATGTTCTAATAAAGATTCCGAATTTCTAAGGATATTTATTTCAATCTTCCGAGAAGGTGGATACAGGGTACACTTTTTTTTTTACCATAAAGGCCCCTGACTGTTTTGCCTTACTGTTTTGGTGGACACCTTTACAGGGATACTGTGCTACAGTCTGCAACTACTGCAAAAAACACACAAACAAAAAAACTCCCAAGAAACTGGTGTATAGCTGTGCAAAGGCAGTGAATCTGTCATTGGCAGGTTTTCCAGAAACAGGAGGGTGCACAGAATTCTACAGGTAGACAAAATTTCTACTTAATTTGTTGTTTAAAGTTCAAAAATTCATTATCTTGGACACAGAGCTAGGTATGGTAAATATATATATATATATA
>NW_023339650.1:15829483-15830092 GCF_004916995.1 Morone saxatilis
TGTGTGTGTGTTATTTCTCTGTTTGGTGGCTACAGCAGCACCTGTGACTAGCAGGCAATTCTCTTCCCTATTATCTGCAAAGACCCTGGACAGACAGTCACTATAACAGTATACAGATATCCTATAAGAAAAACATCATATTGTCACTGTTGAATAGCAGAGTTACAACGTATGATTTGACAAATTAATACTAAGATAATATGGTTATCCACAAGGTGTAAATACAGATCATTCATGATCAAGATATATACTATATCTATAAAAGATGGATATGTTTCAGTAGAATGTACATATTTGGTGGTGGTGGTAATTATGTTAAGATCATTGTAAGTTACTAAACTTCTGTTTAGTAGTAAAGTCTGACAGAGATATTCTAAAAATATTATAGTAATACTGCAGAGGGTTTAAAAGGATTCAAACTGTGTTTATGATTATATTATTCAGTATCTGACGAAGAGGGGCCACAAACAAAGCTATGCCCCCCTTCTATCTGCAGACCGGTCCCACCCCTGTCATCTTGGGTCAAACAAGACTGCAGTCATTCTAGCAGCTCTGTGATGCTGCACTTAATATGTATGCTAAATACTAGTGTCAGCATGCTAACATGCT
>NW_023339650.1:15830192-15852700 GCF_004916995.1 Morone saxatilis
GTACAGACCCGATGACCAGATGATGGTGCTTGATGAATAGTCAAGAGAGCACAATGTTGTTAGGATCAATCTTCTGGGCTCCATGAATATCTTAATAAATAAGCACATTTCCAAACAATCCATTGTTGTGATGTTTCACTAAAAAACACAAATGTCAACCTTGTGGAGACAGTGAGGAAAAGTTTGTGCATCACCAAAGTCAATTGGATTCAACTTCTGGGGTTAATAAATGTCTGTATAAATGGCAATCCATCCAATAGTTGTCAAGATATTTCTGTCTGGACCAAAGTGGTGGAATGAGCTATTAACCAAAAAATGTTGACGAGTCTGTGAATTGCCTCTTTGTTCTCCTTTGACATGCCCATGTTCTCCTGCCTATTACGTAAACTTAAAGGCTAGAAGCTGTTTGTAACTGCCCACCACGTCACAGCCTTGTTTTGTGCATTCGCTTCTGTTGTGTCCTTTTAACTGGCCCTTTCTCATCTGAAGACCACTGACTGTAGATAATAGCTTATTCCTAAGAAAATCAATCAGATTCTCTTTAAAGATTGACGGTCTGCGTGTTGGTTGGCTGCTCGTAATGGTGTTTGCTCTGCTCAGAGTATGGTCATATTAAATGAGAATCCCTCAACTGAAAACTCACTGAATTTAATTTACTAACCTTTGCGCATCAGGTAGCTAGATAAAGGCCATCTATTCTTGTCTTGACACTTGATGTATTTTCTCGCAACAACAACTTAATGCGAACAGAAAGGAAGAAAACATTTTCCATTTTCAGCAAAGCCAGGCTGTTGTTGCTAATAAAATTCACTTCCTGTTCGAATGAGATCCAAGTAATTGTAAAATAATAACCCACTATAATAAATTAGAATCATGTTAAGGTCTTGTAACCGAAAGGTGCACAATTCAGAAATTCATTTGAACATTTTCTTCACTGCTCTTCTGATAATTCGCTCCTTCACTCACAGCCAATGTAGAAACTTGAAGGACTGAAATTAGATTTCTTGATTTGATGTCATTTTTCATCAAGGTTTCTCAGCCCAGGCTGATTGCAGTGCCAACATTTGGCAGACGTAATGTCAATATCAACCCCGTTAGCTGTGTTTTCTTTGGTTGCCATGCCAATTTACTATAGACTTTCATCAGGGTTATTGGCAAGGATGCTGGGTTAATATTTGATGGGAAAAGAAGAAAAAATAAAACAGGTCATTTGCTGTTTTAAAAGAGTTCTCATAAGCATAATCTTTATCAAAAAGATGGATGAAGAATGTATTGAATTATCAATTTTAAGTAATACACAAAACCTAGTTTTACCCAACCTAGTTTCCTCATGGTTAAGTATTAACAACACACTCACAGTATATATTGTCCACTTGTGTGCTTTTTTACATAATCGTTCCCGTGAAAGATAATAACAAATAGCTATCCAGCTGATTTAGACTGTCTGACACTGCGTCACTCTCTGACCCCTCCATTCTAATTTTAGTAAGATTTTAAGTGGTCATATCTGTCCACCCCTATGAACATTGTCAGGAGACGCCACTATTTCCAACGTTTTAGAATCTCTTGATGTCTGCTTTCATTTTAAGTCACTGTAGAAAGAGTAAAACAGTGACACTGCAAGGGCAAACCTTAACTATGTATGTAAAAATAAAATGAGATTTAGTGGATAAACCTAAGCATTTTCTGCTACAAAAGTACACAGTTTTTTTAGAAACACACAAGACTTTCCACCCAGAATGCAGAACAAAACATTAACATCTTTTCCCTGCAAAAACTAAAGCCTATGCCTCATATAACCACAAGACAGTTGCAGGCTTGAAATCTTTCTTTGCTCCATATTTTATATAATCTTCACTTGATGAGTACGGTTCATGGGCCTGGTGATCCCAGCAGCACACATGTGAATATAGGTCTAGAGCAGGAGTCAAATTTTTAGTATTTGCAGAGAAGCTTCAAACAAGCTTCAAAGCGAGACATCAAACACAATCATAGCAACATTCATAACAAGTCTGATAAATAGTGAATTTTAATTACCTTATACTCTCAAAAAAGATTTTAAATTCAGAAGGTTTTCAGGAACATGTTTCTCACACTCAGTGACACAACTTCTGGCTTTTTACAAAATTAGAAGTGGGGCATTGGTTGTTAAAAACAAGCCTGTAACCCAAATTATAACAATTTCCGAGTTACATTTTAAAGCTTGCAACTTATCATTAAACAGTAAAAAGTGGATCCACTTTTTGTTTTGCTTATCCCTGCAGAACACAGTAGGTTTATCATCTTTCCGTCAAATTATTTTCGGTGAGCTTCGGCCGTCATTAATGGGTGACAAACAATAAATACGTGCTATTTCAGAGCTTGACTTTCTCCGTCACTATTGTGACAGCTGTCTGGAGTTGCCTGATCTTGTTACTTGGTCTTGTGTGTGTTGAAATATCCCTTAAGAGGACTGTCAGAAAGACCATCAGTTGGATAGCTGACACCTGTGCTGAATGGCTCCTCAGCTTTAAAATCACATGGAGTCAGTGAGCCACTTGTGGTTTATGGTTGGATTTAGATTCTAGGTTTGTTACATTACAACATTTCCCACTTATCCGTGTATAACTATAGATGCTGATGATGATAGTTTGACATCTATAGTTATATTTCCCAAAATGTTGAACTATTCATGAAGCGTCATGTGTGGTCTCCTCGTCTTTGTCCTTAAGCTAGAGTCATGTTGGTGCCGCCTTTTTGCTCTTTTAAGAAGTGTCTTAATCCTCCAGGGTTGGTGGTAACATAATACAGCTTTAGTGTCAAACCTGTCTCAACAAAACAGGTATTTAGTGCAAACTGGTGCAGACATGCTGCAGTAACTCATAAACTAGATTCAGGTAGTGCAACAGGCAGTAGGGCCCTAAAAAACCTGCATTTCTTGTTATAATACTGTCAAGCAATCGTGGGAACAGAGACCATGTACAGTGATGCATGTTTTAATTAGGTCTTCTAAATGGAAGCCTGCTTACTAAACTTGTCTTTTACACAGCCATGGTACTATAGGGAGGGGTTAATGTAATGCCATAGATTTACATACCGTATGAGGACCTTGTCAGAAGAGCTGTGAATGCATTGGAAGCTGTTAGAGGTCTTATTGGAGGCATTTCAAAAGATTCTGACATTAAGTGGTGTTTATCTGAAAGAGAGGATTTTATTTCTTCCACCCTTCAACTCTTCCTGATTCCAGGTGCAGAGCCAAAAAGTGAGATCAAAGCGGCTCGTCTCATCTCTGACTGTTTTTGATGATGTATGTACACGTTGCCACTGCTTTTGTTGTGCTCCAGTTTCGTGGCGCCACAGAGATAAGAAATTGGCAGGCGAAAATATAGATGATTATGCCTTCATAGTATGTTAAGTCCAAACATCAACAGCATCTCCCCTTTACCACACATATTATTAGAAGATTTTACACGGGTGTCATGTTTAGAAATGTATGTTAAAATCTGACATTTCTGGTGCACTGTGGTAATTTTTACTACACTCATTTCACAGTACAGTTACTGCTTCTGAATCATATTTAGCTCAGAATTAGTTGTTCTGTATTGCACAAATGATCAAATCAGTCTTTAAAAGGTTATAATTTCATTTTAATCAGTCAAATAATTTTCTTTGGCAAATGGTAAACAGTAATGAAGTGCGTGTTGAAAGGCTGGCTAAAGAAAAATGCATCTACATAAAATGCTGATGACAATCTGCGTCTGTTGGGGGATTGAATGAAGAGTGCAATCAGTTGTTTGATTGACCACTCTTTCTTAGAGTAGAAAACATAACCTTGTTATACCTGGTTTATAAAGATAGCTGAGGATAGAAAATGAAAGGTACCTTTTGGAGTTTATGACCACTAGTAGTGCTTTGGAGCAATGTTTTTGAGTGGTTTGTTGCTTTGTTTGTATTACGCAGGCTATACGTCACACATTCCTGCCACCATCTGCTTGTTCTTCCGCTGACCATTAATGGCAACAGCGCATAGAAAAAAAGCAAGTTGCCAGCAAAGGCAGTTAAGATGACTGCAAGATGGCATCGTGCGACTTGAATTTTATTTTAATTAAAGCTTCGCAAATGTTTTTGGTGGAAGGATATATGTTCAGCACATTTGCCAGAACTCAGGATTACACACAAATGAGTTTGGGCAAGTTAGACTGACTGTAAACATAACTCCACAAGGCAGCTTTAACTTAATTGTCACAACCTTTATTGACTAACCTGAGATGTGACTGTATATTGATGCAATGATTATAAAACAAAACACATTTATGCCCATACACCAGCGTGGAAACTGATCGTATATCATTCTTCTACAGCTATCAAGTCTGCCAACAAATTTGGCACGTGTACATTTTATTATTTCATATTTTATTTTACTCATCTAGACTACAGTGTGCCTGCACATGTTGAAAATATGACTAAATGCGATAAAATAAATCTTTATCACAGAGGTTTCTTTGCTTTAAAACTACAAATTGCTTCTGTTTTACAATATATTTGTTATACAGCTTTTCCAGAACAGCAGCCAAAAGCAATGCTCCTGCTGAAATCAGCAGAGGATCCTAACTCATTCCAAGTCAATATAATGTCCAGTAGGGCTTGCTAAAATCACCCATTAAACCTCCCCTCTAGAACTGATAGGTGTTGTTAAATCGTTCACAGTGATGCATTTTGTAGATGTAATTATGTTCCTCAAATAAAATAATTTACTCTCCACATTCCGGCCAGCCAATCTGTAATTATTGTTGAACCCAGGTCCTATAACGTTTTAATCAGGCTGTGATATTGAACTGCTGGAGTGGTAATTAAAAAATGAGCAAGAATTAAGCATGGCCATATACGAGGGGAAGGATTGGCAGGACTGTCAAATACAGAAAAATGAGTGCACCGGATTCCTCATTTGCAATGTAGATTACTTTTTGGAGCAAAACAATAGGATCATTGAAATCAAAATCTGACCCAATGAATAAAACATGATAAGCTTAGAAAATAATGGCAAGTAGAAAATAGGCCAAACAAATGTTCATGAATTCAGAGCTGAATGTTTATCATTTTAGTGTGCTTTAAAGGGGAAAAATGAGAAAGCAGTGCAAATAGGTTAACTTCGGGGAGCCTTGCCTTTTAATGGTGCCATGCCTTTCCAGAGTGCTTTTGTGTAACATATATATTGCTATTTTTTCACTCTACCTGGTGGTTTGTTGATTATGTTTCAGCTATTTGATTTTTTCTTTTTCAAAGCAGAAACCAACAACATAGAACAAGGGCACATGGGAGGAAAGAATGCTATTTACAGCACTGCTGTCTCTGGGATCAGCCCCACAGTCCCTGATGCTCAGCGTGAAGTTTGTCACCTAGGCGGTTGTCCAGGTGATGACAAGGCAAAACACCCTCCCAGAACTCATAAGACTGTCTCTAGGCATCCATACACAGCTTTTCATTCCTCCAGGCCTTTCTTGCTCATTATTACCTCTGTGAAAGTGATAAATAAGAGCACATAAGAGCACATAGTGTCAGGGGACACTAGTGATGTGCTCTTATTTGTACACTCTACTATGATTGAGCTCGAGACCATTTGATATGTGAAGTGAGGTGCTTGAGAAAGACTTGTTGGTGTGAGGAGTATAAGAGGCCATGTAATGGAAACACTTGGCAGCTCATCTTGTAGAGGTTGACGTCAATGTCAAAAGTGAGATCCTGTGACAGACATGATTAAATATTTAAAACTGTTGATAGTGCAACTGGAGAGTGTTCCTGGACTATTGGGATACAGTCGCTCTAAAGAGGCCTTGTGGACAAGAGCTGTTAATTTTCTCCTGCCACGTCTCACATCTTCACGCCCAGAGACCAAACCCTGTGTACATTCAATTATCCTAAGCAAGTCCACAACACAAATGCAAACTGAAGTTTTGTTTTTCATCCATGTTGTTCCTGATTTCAGGGTGTCACAGCAGAAATTGAGTTATTAATGTATGGCCAGATGGCAGTTAATCATCTGTCTGTATCGCTCTGAAAACATGTCTGCAATGAATTTTCCTCATTAATGACGTTTTTGGCTATCAAAGTATTAGAGCCATTTTCAATTGAATCAATCAGCTTTGACAGTTTCTTCATCATGTTTTAAACTCAGTGTCAGCTTGTACTGGAATAAAACCTTTCTACAAATCCCATAGTGAATGCAGGTTTTCCCATTTATATCTATAGGTGGCTCAAAGAGTATGTTTTAGGATGGTTTTGGTCATAAGGATGGTCCTTAGTTTTAAATAACATGGTTGGAAATGTGCAGCTGCAGTGGAGTAACATTTCCTCTAGTAGGCTACTGCACTTAAGATCAATACTGAGGTAATTTACTTGAGTATTTCAATTTTATGCTACTATATACTTCTACTCAAATATTGTACTTTTTACTCCGCAATATTTATTTGAAAGCTTGTGATCACAATATAAAGTCAATTTTAGCAGCTATAACATTAAAGTGATGCTTAGACATGAATGCATCAATAATTATAATCCAATAATATAACATTTGCTTATTTTGAAATGACTACTAGTACTAGTACTTTTAATTTTGATCCTTTAAGTCGATTTTGATGCTAATAAATAAATGAGTCATTGGCTGTTAGCTTAACCCAGTCACAATGGAGAAAATGCAAACCCTGGCTATCCTTGCTAGCTAGCTAGCTTAGCAGATCTCTGTAGCTGCAGTTCGCCTTTGACCCCAAAGAACTTCATGTGATTTGGTGTGCTACCTTTTTAAGACTTGTAGATCAATTTATCATATTGATTTCACTTTTATTTGACAAACTGAGAGGTAGAGGTAGATTCTGCATTCCCCCTTGTATTCCCTAAATACTGAAAGGTAGAAGGGGTAAAAATCACTCCAAAAAGACACCAGACTAGGTAGAGATACAATCAATACAGATCTACCTCCTCTTTGATCACTCTTAGGGCAGGGCCAAATGCATGAATACAATAAATTCACATGTTTGAGCATGACCTGAAACATCAATTATCAAAATATACACCTTTCAACGATTTCTTCTATAAATAATGATTTAGTTCTTCACTGTCCCAGAACATATTTAACTATCCCTAACCCTATGAGTGATGAAGATTTCCTTAAAGAATCCTGAAGTATAGTTACTCAGTAAATGCTTTGTCCATACCACATTTCTTTGGGGCAGGCTCAGTGTTTAATCTGTAATTTTTGGGATGGAAATGGTCAAATGTAAAGATATTGAATGTCAGCATAGAATATTAGCTATCAACAAATTTAATACAAACATACTGGTATGAGCTTTCAAAAACCTCAAAAACTTATTCATTTATAGGTTATTTACATAACCTATTTTTCATGTCAGGAAAAGCATTCTGGTTTCTTTTGAAGTTTATAAATTGACACTTATTTAAATGGGTAAGACAGCTTTCGGTAGTGGCATGAATGCAAGACACGGTCTGTTTCATTTTCTTACATAATCACTTAATTATCATTTTAATCACACCTCAATGTAATGGAGAGCTAGAGTCAATCAGATATCATGAAATGAAAGTAAGTAATGAATTCCTAAATTCTTAATGATCATCTTTAACATTCTTCAAAGCTTTATGGAGAAACTCTGAATCTGTAATAAAAAGTATTTTGTTTTCACTTTTTAACAGTGGCTTCCTGATAAATATCACTTGTACTTCTAAAGATTAGTTGATGCAACTTGCCTTTATTCAAAAAATTATGTCACGTTCCACAGTCCTGTCCTCTAAAATTCACTTAGAGCATCCAAAATAATGGAGACATTTCTGTATTTTTATTCTTTTCTCTGATGCTGATGAAACACAATGTATTCATGATGCATTGTTAAAGCAGCTTCAGACGCATTGATCAATAATGCAGCAGAAAATCTTCAAGAGAGGAAGACAGGAATGAGTCAAAAGTAGAAAACCAGCGTAACTTTTGGTTGAGTCGGCGGAGGCTTTTTAATGGAGTATCGAGGAATGGGAGATAAGCTGGGAGAGGTAATGGAGAAGTCCCCTCGGGAGGGGCCAGCCTGGAAGCCAAACCACCTCCGCAGATTGGATTAATATTGCATGGCCGCTTGTGCAGGGACCCCCCCCCTCCCCAACCCTAAAAGGAACACTGATTGCCTCATTCGCTCTTTCACATCCTTCAAAAGGAAAAGTTATCAAAATACTACAATAGTGAGGCGGTGATGAAAACAAAGCCTGCTTCAACTATTTAAAAAACATCAATGACAAAAAGCTTTCAAATGACTCCTCTGAAAGGGACAATAACAAAGAGCAAGTGACAGGGAGCATTTATGCCTTATTTATCTTGCTCTAATGGCAGCGCATGAAAGATGTTTTTGCTCTTCTGGAGACTTGGTGTGGATAAAGAAGCAAGGTTACAACACTCTCTTTTCAGACTGTATTTGTCAGGTAATTTATGTGAATAACGGGTTTAACAAAGTGTGTTCTTTGAGTTCCACCATGTTGTACGGCGAGTAGCAGCAACCTTGTGAGGCCTGCGTGTTTCTGCCTGCACGGACAAAGACGACTATGTACATATTTCACAGATTTACAGCGCCCCCTCATTTCACAGCCCGAGGTTAAACTTATATCGACGTCTGTTAAAGAGACATCGACCCAAACTGTAACTCATCACTTGTACAGACATTATTTGCTGCTTTTGATTTTAGTTTGAGGCTTCTGCTTGGATTTCGTTCAGAGAATTTTCAGCAAATTTACACTGCACTACGCCGGTGTCACTCAAACAAAGTGTTGCAGGGATCGTCTGCTAGAGTCTGGAGAGAGATTATGTGTGTAGGTGAATCACTGAATGTAACACAGGAAGTATAGCTCAGAAGCCACAACAGACACGAGGTCATGGTTCAGAGTCATACTGTGTATTTTTCCTCTCTCTGCTTTAAAAGACAGCCTCCCGTGTTCTCACCTCCCCGGTTTATGACCCTCTGTGGCCCGAAGGGATCCTGCAGAGGATGACAAGGAGCGAGCAGCACTTGCCCACCCATTTGTCATGTTTTTCCCAGTGTCTGTGCTGCTGCAACTTTCGCTGAATGAGAGGAGCAGTGAGGACTACTTTACCCTTTCTCCGTCACGCTCAGCACTCGTGCAGTTAAAACACGTGGCGGTGACCGGAGGCAGATTGTGACTTAGGACTGAGCTTGCTCCCGCCACACTGGATGAGTGCTTAATTATCCTGATCAGGGCTGATTTTGTGAAATGAGCACAGTGCATGATAGGACTCTCAACAGCAAGCTATACAGAGGAGCACATTTGGACAGAGGATATAGCTTGGTGGAGAGGTAACAGATTTTTACTGTTATGAATTTTGGCAGATGTTATTTGTTTTCAAGTGGCATCATGACTCTCAAGGTTTCTCTGAGCGGTGATTGATTATGTTCTCAGTTGTCGATAGCAAGTACAAGAGTAGCTTAGCTCACACTTCCAAAAAATCTGTTTTCATAAAGCTTCTAATATGAGTTTGATAGAGTACCTGTCTGTTGCAGGTAAACAAATCAATAAATATGAGACAATCAATAAGGCTCTATGACTCCACTTCAGTGTCAGTGGATGTGATGACTGACATCTCCTGGTCAGCTCAGGTAACTGCAGCTTACCTTTATCAACCTACTAATTTTCTTGTCAACTAAAATGAACAGTAGTGGATTTTAAGGTACTTGAGTATTTCCATTTTCTGTTACTTAATACTTCTACTCCTCTGCAATTCAATGGAAAATATTATAATTTTACTCCACTATATTTGCCACTCCACTACTATAGTTACTGATTTGCAGATTTAGATTTTATATTCAATACATCCTGTGTTAAGGATAGTTTCCAAACTGTTTGTCTATGTGTGTCTAGTTTTTGTGTGTCTAGTTCGAGCCCCTCGTCACATTTTAGATGTCTATGAATTGTTTCCTCTTCCTCTTCAAATAATTGTTTGATTATTCATTATTTCTGCATCAGAAATGTGTTTTTTCTTCTTTCATACATCATTAATATACTAGGAGAAAATCTGGCTCCACCTTGACCAACTACAACAGTAAAATGCTGCTTATACATTGAGTACTTTTACTTTTGATAATTTTAGTGCATTTTGACGATGGTACTTTTAATCAAGTAGGATTTTGAATACAGAATTTTTACTTGTGTTGGAGTGTTTTTTTGTTATATAAATAAGTGATATAATACGATGATGTTTTTTTTTCTTAACAGAAGAAAGAAAATTAATCTCTCAGCTCAACAGATGGACTACAAGCATGACAGCTCTTCCTCCTTTAAATGCTTACTGACACATCCCTGAACTTTCCCACAGGAGCTTCTTGCATCACGTTTTTAAGTACCTGTTTCACCCATTAAAATTCAAGTCTACGCATGTTGATGATGACGTTAAAGAATTGTGTTATATTCCCATTTAGCGCAAGATGGGAAAATCCTCCACTGCTGCAATTTACTGAAGCTTTGCTGAGACTCTGAGTGTACATGCTTACGATAATTCATCAAACACTTATGAAGGGAGGAGCCCATAATAACATGCAAAGAGATTTCTTTCAGGCCAAGATTTTATGTAGCTGATTGCTCAAGGGGGCTAACTTCCGGTGTTTCTCTGTGCATTTAAAAAAAAGAAAATAAATTAAACGTTCACTCTTTATGTCACGTAAACAATGTGTAATGCATTAGGAAGAGGATTTACAACCACATTCACAGACTCATAATACTCACCTTACATCTCTGAGCCAGTAAGGACTTATTCTGAGTATTTCCTTTTCAAAAAGCACATGTATTAAGCTTGAATGTACTTGTGAATGAAGAATTGATCTACACAAAGACAAGTATACACAAAAATTTCTGTGGATCTGCCAGAAAGGTTATTAAAGCAACAATCTAATCAGACCCAGGAGACGTCAGCTTTGCTTCTGCAGCTTGCCTATCACCTAGTTTATTAGTGCACAGTTTTGCGACCACATGTTACAGCTGTGTTCCTGCCTCTCACAGTGACAAAATAACAAGCAATGTCCCAGTTCATGCTAGATGCATTGCATAAGGCAATTTGTGTATGACAACCGCAGTTTCTTTGGTTCCCAGTAATTCTTCTTGACGGCCAGCCAGCCAGTGTAAAGGCACCACTAAAGGACTAATGCAGGCTTTCTAATTTCAATGGGATGTAGACTTGATTAAGAAAGAAAGGGATTTGCATAATTTGGTACAATGGTGTGCTTTATATATGTAGAAGTTCTGGAATACACAGAGGGGTTCTTAGATAATAATGAGCTTAGCCTAAGGACATTTTTGAAATCTGAACAGGGATGAATATTGACATTAGCTAATGCTCTGCTGGCCAGGAATACATGAGGTAATAAGTGCATTGTTTTACTGTAGGTATTGATTTGAATAGAGAGACAATTCAATTTAGAGTTCATGGATCAATTGTTAAAGCATTTCAGTATAAAAACAGCTAAATAACATCAGAAGACTGTGCAATCCCATTTGGAGAGTTGAAGTAATTTGAGTTTAATGTATTTTAGAAGAAAATGTACAATTGAAAACTAAATGACAAATAAGAGAGTACTATATGATAACACATAAACACATAAGGGAAAAGTGCAAGCAGGTACAGAGGTTCAGGTATAGGTCAAGGGAACAGGGTACATGATGGGTAAAGGGTACAGGGTACAGATGACTGGAAAGCAAGGGAACAAAGCAATCATGACAATCTGGCAACTGACTGAGGAAAAGAGGCTGGTAGAGGGAAAGTGTGAACAAGTGATGTGAATGGGAAAGGGGTTACTGCAGTGCAGGAGGGAGTGGCTGGATGGGAGAGTCAGGTGACTGTGATAGGTGGAAAAGTCTGAGGGCATCTCGTGGACAGGTAGAGAATGGCGGCAATGTGACTAGAGGAATATCATATTATATACATACATAAATGTATAATCTTGATGAAAGGATGAACCAATAAAGTCAAATTGGAGGAATAAAGAAATTATACTGCTGGTAAATTAGAGAAAGGAAATAATAATGGAAATGTAATAGTACCATACAAGTGCAGACCATAAAGATTCATGACAAACAAAATCAATGTAAGCTTGTTCTTTTGTGTAGTCCTGATAAATGAAGGGGAAAAAACACCAATGTCAAATGCTATAGTATATAATAGTAGCCTTAATCGTCATGACCAATGATATTCTGCACAATCACTCCAAAACACATATCAGAAGGTGTGTGTTTACCTGTGTTTCTGTGGTGCAGCCACGTAGGATCTACTCTGAGACAACATAAAAGACCTCTGGAGCTCTTCAACAGACTGTATGAAATTGAAAAATAGATTTGATTCCCTGTTTAAGTAGCAATAAAAGTGACCTATTTTCACTTCATCTTTCACATAAGTCTAAAGTTTTACTCCCCAATTAGTAATTTATAAGAGACTGCCTTTGAATTGTATCTAAAAACAGTGCCAGTTCTTTGTACTCTGAAACAAAATGGGATGCAGACCTTTTCCTTTTCAACTCATTCTATTCAGGAACAGGTTTTTCTAAAGAGGCCTTTGATTTAATTAAATCTTGCCTTGCACGGGGCACAGCTGTAGGCTCCTCTGCTTTGGGCTGGAAGAGCTTGGGAGTCGCCTGAATCCATCCATCTTCATCCTTGTCAATTATGCCGTTAGCGGGCTGCACATCTTCATTTCCAATGTGGGCACTGTCTCAAAGTACTTCCCAAAGTCACCGTAATCCAATTATATTCTGGCATTCACTATGATACAGCCCATTAGAAAAGGCTTAATCAATGTGAGGTCTTCATTAAAGCAATTTATGAATATTCATCATGACACTCAATTCGATACTTTATGGGAACTTGAATCAGACCATTTCCCCCCATGGCGCCATAACATAACCTGGCTATAGCTTTAATGGTAGCTCTTTAAGTAGAGGGGTAATATTCTGTATTAGTTAGGTAATATAAAGCACTCTCCACTTAAAACACTGTTTAATCCACTGATGATGCTTTACAGCCAGGCCAAACACAAAAGGATTTTTTTTTAGTATTAGAGAGGTGTATGTAGTGCTTTTGACTCTTGAATGGTCCCACTTAGGTGTCTCCACATTTATTCTTCCGGGCACTGTGCATAAATAGCTAATTGCTCTGCAACCCTCAAATTGGTTCTCTCAACAGAGAATAACAAACAGCCAATAACTCATTTGAGGCTAAGTATCCATTACAAGTGCTTCCCCCTTTATCTCCAAGGAGACCACACACACACACACAGCAACCTACTTGAGTCTCCATTTCAGAAGCTGCAGCTGATTTTTTATACCACTGGCATTACTAATGTATTACAAAAATCCCACATATGGCAGGCCATCCTGATAAATGGTGAATTATGAAGTGGGTCGTGTCATAGAATGCATTAGATCCAGCAGGATTTGACTAAGTTTATCATCATATTACAGGAATAGTTCAATATTCTGGGAAATAAGCTTATAGCGAGTGGAAGTGCTGATATTGAGTCTGGGCCTCTGTTCCACTGGCTTCTGTAACTCAGTGCAATCCCTCATTCAGCATTTTGTTCACTGGTGTTTATGAAAAAATTAAATGTGTTCCTAAAATTTATTTTGCACATTTGCATCCATGCAGCATTTCCTATTAGAGGACAACTATATACTTTGTGAGCCTGACAAAATAACTACAGCTCCCATGGAATTTTACCAATGAAATGGAAATGTACTATATCCAGAATATTTACCATCTGTCTCTTCTGAAGATTTTTTTCCAACTTTGTAGCTGTAATCTTCTCTGTCTATAAACACAGTCCAGTCTCTCTTTCTTGCTGTTATTATGAACATGTCTCAGTTAATTGCGACGCCTTGACCATCCCACGGACTCACCTATTCTGTTGACCCGTGACATTTAACCCGATTGTCTAGGGCTTCTGGGAAATGGTGGTCGTTAAAGGCTGATAAAAACAGAACTATTGACTTGATTGCTTTTTTAAAAATGTCTTCTCTTATCTAGACATAAGAGGAGTGAACATGAGTAATGAGTAATTTTATGTCCCATGATGGATTTTTAGTTTGCTTTTTTTTTTGAAAGATAGAGGAGAAGATCACGCTCATGTCTGTCCGTTGAATGAAGATGGAGGTAAGAGACAATTAGCTTAGCATAGAGAATGGGGTGTAAAATAGATTAAATTATCCAAGGGTGAAGAAGATCCACCCACTAACACCTCTAAGGCTCACTGACTAAGACAGTTTATCTTGTTTGTTTTGTCTGTACAAAAGAACAAGGAGCTGTGGTTTTAGTGGGGTTATGTGTGGGACTATTTCTTGGCAGTGACTTCCTGGAGTTCCCGCTTCTGCTCATTTTTTAACTCTAGTTTTTTTTTTATTAAAAAAAATAGATGAGGTTCTGGTATGTGGATTCTTTCTACTCTAGGGAAGAGTCAGGCTAGCTGTTTCCCTCTGTTTCCAGTCTTTATGCTAAGCTAAGCGGATCAGTTGCTGGCTGTAGTACAGATATGAGAATGGTATCAATTTGAAAAATGTCTAATAAAATAAAAAAATAAAAGTGTTCTTTCATGCACCACTGTTCAAAGATTCTTTATTCTTGATATAAAAATTGATACAAACAATGTTAAATGATCTGGTGTATAAAAACAAGTTGTAAATTAAGCAGCTTGAAATAGTTTGTGCTCATTGGACAGTGCCCCGAAAATTAATTCCAGCAGCTCTACTGTTTGTCCTATTTGTCTCTTTCTTGCTAATGTACTTTCTGATTGGTAATGTGAAATTGTGGCATGGAACCACTTAGTCTCCTCATTTGCATTTTCAGGCAGATTTTAAATGTCAGACATAATAAGCTCAACTCTGATGGTTTTAAAATATAGCTTATTATGCAAACTATGTTTGTTCCTATCTCAGATCAGAACCATCTTATTGAGACCTACATGCTGTACCCTTCCACCATGCTCACTCCCTGATTAGGATTCATTCATTAAATCTCTGATCATTTACGGCAATTTATTTCACTTTCTTATAAAACCCATTAGATTTGATGACAAGGAAATAATTCAAAGGAGCTGAGAATAACTTGCACTAAACTGCACTGATGTGTACATCATTTAAACTGTATGGAGGAAACAATTTTCTATTTATTTTCCCTAAAATTACTTGTTTAAGCAATACTTTGTTAGCTACGAAAACCAGTTGTTTTGTTTCAATTACCCCGTAGAATCTCCATGTTTATCAACCTAATATTATATATATTATATTATAAAACATGAACTGACAGCACATATGTGGTTGACACTCTTGTCAATACAGTCATATGATCTGTCAAATCCAGCTGAGGAAAGATAATAGTGGGCTCTGCATTGTAATGAGACTAATGCAGTGGTGTTTCAGAAAGCACTGGCTCTCAAAGGGTACACGTACCACTGATTATCTCTCTCTCTCGGTAGAGGGTGAGGGGAATCTCTGAAATATTATTTAAAAAATTTAATAAATTATATTATTATGAATAGCACTATCGGACATTTTAAATGAAAACTTTCATGAATGAATTTGTCCATAACCTTAAAGCCCCACCCACACATGGTTTTGCTCATTTTGCATCATTAGACCTCTTCTCTATATGAGCATATACAGGCTGTGTTTGACTGTTTGTCTCACTTTCCTCTCAGTTTTGTTGAACTTGTTAAGGTGAGACAACTTACACTTAATCATTATTTATAATACCTAGTGATCAGCAACATTCTGCGTTATTTCCTGCAAATCCCTTCACAACCTGCGGTCTAATCAGCCACAATAACACCTTTGTGGAAGTGCAGCACCTTTATTTAAACCAGAAAAATTAAGTGATCTTAAAGCAAGTCAGGTCATTCTACAGGTAAATCAGAAAAAAGTAAAGGAGGATGAGCTCCACCTAGTGGCCATACACCTGTAATACATAATAATCATCTGCACTGACTGATGTTACATCCTAGCCCCTAATTTTATAAAACTGAAATAGATTTAGATTTTTAAATATTTTAAACATTCTCATATTCTTTTTAGATGGGGGGGAATGTTCAATTCTATCCCAGCATGCACTCTGGTTGAAAAGGGCAGGCATCCTAGGCAAAGGCAAAAACATTTTAAAGACAAATACTAAACATTTGCACCAGCCTGACACCTATATGTATGTATATATATGGTTTAATTTATGATCTTATTGTCACTGAATTTGACAAAAAAGTCTCTACTTACTGTAAATTTCAGGAGCCTCCAGCTTCAGCTTTAGTTATTTATCATTATTTTAAGGTATTTTTTATACACAACTACTTATTTTTTTTCAACTGATTTATTTATTTTATGGAAAGGGTGGTGCACTTCACATATAATTAAAGAGCTTCTACATTACAGATTTCGTACTTGCAGAAAACTTCCACTAGATGGCAGTAGCTTCAAATAAGTTGTGTGTGATTGGTTTCAGTACAAAAAATCTTCCACAAAAGTCCACAAAGTGATGCACGTAGCAAGTTAATGACCTCATGCTTTCACTGTCCATTAATTTAAACAATAATGAAGTTATAACATACACACACTAATCACCTCCTTCCCTCTCTTTTATCTCAGAAATCAACACAGCATATTACATGATGTAGACCTACTGTAAATACGTTTGTTTCATGTTATGTCAAATATTAGTTTGTGTTGAAAAAACAAAAGTAATCAATACTGTAATATGTTAAGGGAGCCTTTATGAGATGAATTAGTACTCACATTCACTTAAAACGGTATGTTTGCCTCTTATCAAAACTGCTTTTACCTTAAGAGAAAAGAAAAGGCTCTGACTCATCCCCCACACAGTGTGAAAGTCTTTACAGTACTTAAGAGCATCCATCATAGTGAAAGGTCAATACAGAATGAAAAGACCCATAACAATATTCAGAGCAAATTTGTCATTTGATGCGCTGGAGGAGATGATATTGAAACTCTGGCTGCACATCATTCATTGATCTGAACAAGCAGCTGTAAAATGTAGTATAATATCATTATTTGAGATAATACTGTGACCGTAGAAGTTCACTTGTGCAGTTTTGCATTTCTGCAGGCAAATCATTATCCCGTATTGATACAAACGGCACTGATCAATGAACTTCTTCATCCGTGCCTCTGTCTCTCTCCCTCTGTGCACACTTGAACATTCGCACCACTTTTGTCAAAGTGCATTGAGTGATGCTGAAAACAAGCTATTTATGGGAGCATTTGTCTGGGATCCTATATGTGATCTGCCCGGCGGACTTCGGGCCTCAGGCAGCACTGGAGCGTTTCCTTGAGGACAAGCACTAGTGTAGTTGGAAGGTCATGTGCAGCACTGAAAATCATTAACCATCTTTTTATTTGCTTTCATATACTGCATGTATCGATGAGATCAGAAGTGACAAGGACAAGAACTTGCTGTGTTTGAATCTCATTTTGAATTATTTTCACACATGTCATTTTTGTGCTGAATGGAGGGGGGGTAGGGGGGTAAGTGGGAATTGAATTGCAGATGTCAGTATAGCTATAACCTCTGCAGCAGGAGGGAGGGGCCAGCAGACAAGGTTAAAGCTGTATTTGTTGGTGAAAAATGAAAGGCTGCTATATAAAACAGTGTGTTTATTAACATTTTAGAGCTGGCTGTCCATCAGTTCTTCCGCAGGACCATTGAATCATGTAATTTCTGTCATGGGTGAAAGATGAGAGGCTAGCAAAGCGGGACGGCAGAGCTCACTAGTTTCACAAGCACTCAGGTAAGGACTCTGAAAATACAGCCACTAGTCTCTCCTCGTATGATAAGTGCACAGAAATTGCCTGCTTGAGAGTCTTTCATTTCACATTCATTAGAAAGGTTCTTAAATTAATGATGCATTGTCGAGCACGCTGTGCGATAAGATGCAATAAACAAGCCAAAGATATTTATAGGGCTGAGGTGAGCTTTATCACCTACAGTAGAGTTCATGTCATGTGCACAGGGCTCATATACCCATTACACAGGTATGGTATGTTGTTTGTTATGCTGTTTCAATACACAATGCATTCCTGTGTTACCCAGCGCACATTTTTATACAATGTATGTATTTATTTATTTCATTGTTGGTTTGGGGGCAGTGAAACAAGATGCAAACACAACTTTGATATATTATCACTTATAAAGCTGTTGTGGTAAGATTTAAGTCAATAGTCATTCTCTTTTGCTCTTTAGCTGCTAAATGCTACATGATACTCACCTTGTTGCTAACTTTATCTGCCAATTGTTGCTGGAGTGGTGGTATTTCTAAAAAACTATTAATCATTAAAGTTATTTTTCCAGCAAAAAAAGTAAATTGTGCCAATTTGTTTTCTTTGTCTTACTTTATAGGAAAAAAATATATTTTTAGGTTTTGGACAGTTGGTTGAGCAAAAAGACTAATCTGATATCATCTTGTAGAAAATCAATTTCATTGACCAAACAATTATTTGATGAATCGACTAACAAAGAAAATAATTGACAGATGAATTGATAATCAAAATAATCCTTAGTTGCAGCCTGAGTACAGACTTGTCATAGCTTTTTCTCTTGTTTTGTTGAAAGGAGAAAACATGGTTGACAAAAGCTTTGAGACTGAATTAAAACAGTAAAATGGCTGAAAGATGCTAAAATGCTTCTTAGAGCTGAGGGGAATCAGGTGATCAACTCTTTGGATTAGTCACACCGAGCAACTCCTTTCACATTACATATAGACGTTTGATCCATTGTTAACATACAATCATGTATTTGTGCAGCTCTAAGTAGTTGAGTCCAATAAATACTGTTTCTTTAACAAGCTGAAATTTCATTTAAAGAATAACGGTTGGTGATATTTCACAGTTTTATAAATAAATTGTGCTACAAAGAACCCCCTCAGACATCTCAAGTCTTTTCATTCTTTCATGTTGAAACCACGTCTACTCAAAGGAAATGAAAATGGACTGTAAAGAACCTTCCTCAGTTGAAGAGATGGAATCTGAAGTGAACATTATTTTATGTAATACAGACACTAGAAATACATGGAGTAGTGGTAGAGAAAGCATTGTTATGCAAATCAAAAATAGTCAATATCAAAAGTAGTCAGCACATATGTATCTTATAAAATGAGCTGGGATATGAATAAGATAGCAGAGTGGGGGGTGTAGAAGTACATAACACTTACAGTATATGATGTGATTTAGACTTTAGAATCAATATGCCTCTCCATAGCTGTCCCTGATATACACCCGACAAACAAACTTGATTTGCTCATGCCCTAAAATAATAATAATACATAATGCATCAGTGCATGCCACATGGATGATGCCAAGTGTACGTCCCACTTCATTAATTCATCCATAATGAGTTTTGCAGCATGTAGGAGCAACTACCTTAGAGGCAGCCCCAAGAGTCAAAGCTAATTAAATCAGAATCTTAAATCCCAATCTACACACATCTGCCTTTGTTTGCAGAGTAAAAAAGCACAAATGAGCTGCACTCACACAAACACACATTATGTCTGACTTTTAGCTGTAGATGTGGACAACTGTGGATGCAATTCTACACCGCATGTAAAGTTGTCAGTCTAAAAGTCCTTACTTTCTGCACAAACTGACAAAAAAACACCAAACCAGTAGGTGTCTCTGTAGCACAAACAAATCATCTATTATTAAACAAGTGCTTCATTGAATGCCAAATCATATTGATCTCCATTTTGTGTGTGAGTGTGTGTGTGTGTATACACTCTCCCGAAAGCTGAAAATACAACTTAACACAAGGTTCAAGTGTAATGCCCTTTGTTAATTGGTTGCTAGAAGTGTGATCCACATCTCAAGATTACGGGAACTAAATGCCCGTATGGAGCGTCTCATTGCAGGTGGCTGAGCGAGGCTGGGTTAATCTCCTGCTGTCTATAGTCGCCACACAGTCCTCAAGGACATTATCAGCAATGAAAGAACCCTGATTTGTGTGCTGCCCATATCTTGGGATTCTCTCACAACTGATTAAGCAGCTGGAGCATCTCAGATATTGAGTGGAGATGCAACCTTTTCCAGTGAGGTGCATACAAGCCCAAATAGAGGTGAAAGATTAGGGGTCTTTTAAAAGTTGAATTAGATTATTGTGTATCAAGCGCACTCACTTTTTTCTTTGACTGTTGCCTTATAAATTCTACATCACTGGCTCTGCCCTGCATTTCTGTTGATTCAACACATGCATATGTTGCACAGTATCAAACAGACCCCATACATATGTATGCTAATGTTTCTTGAATGAGGAATCTGCGTGCTTAGAAATCCTCCAATTGTTTATCAGTAAGCAAAAATTTAGAGCACCATGTGCCTTAAATTTGTCTTTGCCAGCTCCCAGTGCTGAGGAGAATCTATGAGCTGGATAAAGATTCTCATCTCACATGCTCTCACAGAATACTTGAGCCCGTGGTTTATCTCTGTAAGAGGAGCTGTCTCTGAGACGACAAGTCACTGTTTGAGTAACCTAGCGCAAACGTCACAAGTCACCATTAATCATGTGAATGTGTCATGCATCACACAGAGGTGGTTTGCCGCATCTGGTCTTTAGTCATATATCCTAATCATCACCATATCAGCGTTCCAAATCTGTTCGCGAATACATTATTCAAATTTAGTTCATTAGAAAAGTCATTTCAGCCGACACTTAAGTCCACCTGAAACTTGGAGAACGGCCTTATAATGACATTATGTTTCATTGTAATTCTCTGCTCTTGCAGTGGCGATATTGTAGTCATTTACTATGATTCATAATGACATATACATTCTCAAAATATAAAATGAGGCACGTGAAGTAAAATATCTTTCCTTTGCATTTATTTTACCCAAGCAAAATCACATTTATAAAGACACTTCTGGTGTCTTCTTGGTCATTTGAAGACTCTTAATGATAAGAGACATCATTAGCAAAATGAGCTCAAACAAAAGACTCTGATATTGTTTTCCCTTGAACAACAAATTAATCATCATTATTTCCAATACAATCTCTTTCTCAGGTCTTCCAGGACACACTGGGTCTACTTTATATCTGTCTCTTATATAACTGCATGACAAATCAATCATAAAATTGTTGTTTAGATTGTTTTGACCGATAGGCACCCTGAGCCCTGAAGGACCCAAACAACCAAATAACTACAACACACCCTCAAAATAGCTGAAATAGAAAAGCAGGCATTTCCAGTTGTAGCAATACGGCTGCAGGTATGTTTGAATTTCATCGCCGTAATGTGATTTCAAGCTTGTAATCTTACTATTTTATATTTCATAGGTTTGTACAAACATGAGTGAAGGCTCCTGTTGACCTTGAATCTATGTATACTGAATCTCTGTGTAAGTTATTTAAGTATTATAGGTGTTCTTTCACTGCAAAACTGTCTATTTTCAGACAAATTCAACCGAAGCTATACATCTTGCCTTGAGGATTAGCCCGGCTTACACTGTGGAATGCTTACCAGAGACAATGCATGATCCATCTGTCTGCAGAGAAAGTCTCCCTTGCCCTTCCCTGAACTAATCTCACATCGCTATAAACACAAGTCTCAATTCACCTGTTGACGAAGGGCTGGAGGCAGATTTTACCCCTGAGTCGAACATCACATCTCTGCTCCATTCACCAAGGACCACGGAGGAGATTTCACGTGGAACATGCAGCCCCTGAGGCCTAATTTCAAAAAGCCATGACTTTTTTTTTTATTACAGGGTGATATACTGTTCTCTGCATCTGTGCACTTGTTTAGTTTGACCTCTCCTGTCCTCTAAATCCAAAAAGCTGACACACTTTAAGAAATAATTCATAAAATACTTTTATATGAGCCTCTTATTTTGTTGACTCAACTCTTTAGTTATGACCTACTAGAGCCAAAACATTTTCAAATTGAACTCTGGCCATTCAACAGCAGGCACGGGACTAATTTCCATTTTCTCTGCCTGCAGTGAAAAGAAATATAACTGCTGATGATCCTCAAGTTGACGGAGTGGATGGAAGAGGATGCATTTGTTTCTTTCTAAGCCTGACCTGGGAATTAAAGGTAAAAAAACAAAAAACAAAAAAAAAAGCTACATTACTGTAATGTTGGGCAACTTGACTTGTAGCTGAGAACTTCCACAGCATACTAATTAGAATATCCTCATCTGCTTTCCACGTACATAAAACGTCATATTTTATCTTTATGACTGTTTTGTGAGTTTGTGAGAGAGATGTGAAAATCATTCAATTTGATTTATTATCATTTTTAATAAAGAAAATACATTATTGGCAAATCATTTACTTAAGTATATCAAAATCACACTATTAATACTCCATTGCAAGTAAAAGTCCTGCATTTAAGATGTTATTTAAGTTAAAGTACAGACATATTGGTGACAAAATGTTCTTAAAATAAAGTACAATTAATCATTATGCAGAACGACCTCTATCATTGTTATATTATTAACTAATTG
>NW_023339650.1:15852800-15880554 GCF_004916995.1 Morone saxatilis
GGTCGAACCGACAACCGCGAATCTCAGTTTCGACCAGACAGTCCAGATTTTGGGGTTCACGGATTTTGGCTCGAAAGGATACGTTCGGACAGCGTGCAGGAGAGGCCGGGATCAACACCAGCAACCTTTCTGATGTGCTTGGGGGACGACCCACTCTGCCCCTTAGCTGACTATTCTAAAAAGTAACCAGTTAATATAGCTGTGGAGAGTAATAATTGAGTAATACTTTACACCACTGAAAATTATTAGCTTATTAGCTTATGAAAATGTGATGCATACGTGGTTTTCACAGGACAACAACAATATTAAACATGATAAAGAGTACTATGAATTTGCACAAATTACAGAAATAATTTCCTGGCTACTTGGTAGCCAGGAATGGTGTAAAATCAAGACTTACAAATGAACACAGGCTAATTTGATCGCTAGGATTGGCAGCGTGTGATTCTGTTCAGCCGTGACCCATCATTCTTTACCAAAAATGGTCTTAGCTTGCCACCCTACAATGTAACAGATAATAGTATTATTGTTATTGCATTGTTGCTGCCTGCGTTGGCCCAGTTGGTGTTTATTTTCCTAACACTCCATGTCCACAGACGATGGCAGTGATCCATCCTGACAGCCAGAGGCTGAGCGACAGATTCCACACAAGAGGGAACCCCAAGGTAATCATTTGCATTTGTTTTTTATTGCAATCATTAGGGCTCCCCTGCCGGGCCTCAGCACAAGTCTGTGTGACAGACCCCATGTTTTATCTGAGAGTCAGGGGAGGTATGTTGCTGGGAGCGAGCCGAACAGTACAGTACGCTGCACTGATAAAGAAAACAGGCTGGCTACCATGCATCATAGAGACACTGACATCTGTGTGTCCCTACATGTGCTTTGTAGAATTGGAATAGTGCAGAATTTTAAACATAGAGAATCTGTGATTAAAAATGCAGCGGATATTAATTATCATACTAACTTGTATTGCCAATTTTCCCTTTTTCCCTGACAGTGTATTAAAAGACATGAAATTATTTTAATTTTGTATTATTAAAGGCTGGTACACAACATAGCAGAGATCGCCAACAGCAAGAGAGCACACCAGAGAGGAAAACTATGGGGAACAAAAGACAGAGGAATCTTTGATCAAGCTGGGCAGTGTCATGACCTCTCCTGTCCCCCAACGGAGGCCCAGAGAGATCACAAGTGGTGCTTGAATGAAGAGCTCCATGGCTGTGCATCAGGATCCAAAGATCACCCCAAGCCCCTACTTTCCTTTAATTATCTTGGGGTCTTCAGGAGAATGTTGTTGCATGCAAAATACCCTGTTTTTGAGCTTTATCTGGGGAAAAAGAAAAATGAAGTTATTTAATGGTTAAACAGCTGCCACTCTGAAGTGCTAGCTAACAAATCTCCAACTTTTCACAAAGTGCTGGAGCCAACAAGAAGTTCCCCATAGCTGGTCACAGTGAGAGAAATAAGAATTGTTCTGGGACTTAACAGTTACTACCCTCACGAAATGATGGTAATGAATGGTATTTACAGTTTTACCATGGTACTTGCCATGGTACAAGCAATGTAAGTATAATGTACTTCAAAATGGAACTGATACTAATTGCCAACCCTCAATGGAAATACCTTTTGAGTGCTTGTTGAGACAGTGGACTAACATTTGCTTTTTCTCAACTTGTAGCACACTTAGATTTACGCCACTGTCAAAATGGTTTCTAATATATTGGCCTGTGCAGCATATTCATTATAATGATGCCTTGTAGGAATGCAGAGTGTCACTAATATACCCCTGTGCTTGTCACAGTGCATGCGGGATCATTAAGCTTTGATGAAACAATGGCAGGCCCCAAGGTGAGGTGGAAGAAGCCTCCCACGCTGAGGCCAAACTAGACTTACCGCCACGGAATATTACACTCATTCAGCTCATTACAGAGCAAACTAGCACTTTTCTGGCTCCCTTGCTTACTTGTGTGTTCCTACTGGCAGCACACACACACCTTTAATAGATGGCTGGGTCTCCCTACTCTTTTTGTCTGTGTCCTCCTTATCTGTGCCCAAGTTCGCCCCTTCTCGCCATCGCTGCTGCTTCTCAATCAACGTGGCTCCAGCCTCCAAGACTCATTCCAATTTGGTCCTGTTCCCCCGATACCAGAGCAATTACTCAGTTCTGGCCATCTACATCCCTCGCCACACTATACAGCACCAGCTTGACAGTGAGCCACCACATTAAAAGAGAAAGATCTTTCATGGCTGTGAATGAGTAATGGCAAGGAAAGATGTGACACATGGAGTTAAGGGGCAAATACTGTTTGGGCTAGCTGCTTGGAGTTAGAAAAACAAACAAACATTGCAGGTAGTTATCATAGAGGCAACCAACCTGGCAGGGCTCAATAATGATTCAAAAGGAGAAAATAGCACAATCTTTATGACAGTCTATCCTCAAATATCCTTGTTAGGTCCAGGGGATTTAATCACCACCAAGCCTCAAGGCTGTACCAGCTACTAATAGACTAAAACATATGCTAAATGTCTTTGGCTCCCAATCAACAAGAAAACAGTGCAGGTCTTACCTGAAACCCCAGTTAGATAAGACCAGCCTCTTAAAGCTTGGCAACCAATCAAAAATGACAAATGACAGCTTTTGACAATGACAGTGTTGCACTCGTTTGTTTATACGAAATCATGGAAGCAGTTCTGTGAAAAATCTTGACAAATCTTCAAGAAGAGTTTGAGATTATAGCTCAAATCCTAGGTGCTTTCTCACCTCCACACATCTGACAAATTTCTGCAGGAAGTGGGTGTTCTTACTTCGTTGGAAGTTGCAAATATTATAAAATGCATTCTCTGCCTATATTGCAACTTGAAAAAGGTGTGAGTGGAGGGGGTGACGCCCTGATCCAGAGAAGTTCTACTGTGAGGCAACCTCAAGTCTCCAGTGGTTCACGTTGTTCTCAACATTAGTAAATAAATGACTCAAAATATTGTCAGAAGGTGGTAGAACCAATTCAACCATATCCAAACTCAACACCCAAGTATTTCTAAGAGATCTGTTGCTCATCTCTTTGGCAGAGGTCACTGGATAGGTCTCAACAGTGGGAAGGTGCCAGGGGTGGACAAGATCTGTGCTGAAATAATGAGGGCTCTGGATATCAGGGTGTCGTGGTTGATATATCTCTCAAATGACAGTGAGATTTCAGGAGCAGTGACGTTGGACCAGAGGCCTGGGTGGTGGTCATTGTCTTTAAAGAAGGGCCCAGAGGGTATGTTCTAACAACCAGATCAACAAGAACACATAGTCTATTTAGAGAGCTAACACCAAAAGGTGGACTGGCCTGTAACCCCATCACGAGTCAAAATAAATCGCTAATCCTGTCTTCATGCGTCTAATGTTCTTAAAAAAGGTCTGTATTCCCAAAGGGATACACTGGGAACTTGCATTGGGGAATTGGTGCTGGTGCTGCAAATAATTCACTCTTATGAACATGAATACAGCTCTGTCTGCATTGTTGTTCAGTCAAGGTAGAGGTTAGTCTTCAGCAAAGAGGCACATTATCCTAGTGAGTGTTTGTTATATTTATGGACAGGATATCAAGAGATCTGGAGAGCGTCCAGGCATCTGCTGTGCCTTGATATTAAGGCAGTACATCTTCAGAAAATTACATTCTTTTGCCTCATTCATTGCGGTTTGGTGCTCAGTGTGATGTTGTCAGCATCAGAATATACATCTATATCTGAAAAGAAAAGTGGCCTGCAACACAAGGGGAGTGAGCAGCTGGCCCAAGAGGAAAATGTATCCTAGGGTCTTATCCACCTCTGAGGGTAAAATTGTGAGATTTACTGTATCTGCAATTGTTTGGAGCAGTGGCCGCAGTAATGCAATTGCAGAGTGTGATGATAAATAGAGCTGTGAAACAAAGAAAAGCTCTTGATTTATCAGTCTATCCTTGCCGGACTAAAGTTATATTTAGGACTCAAGAGGATGATGATGATGATGATGATGATGATGACGATGGTGTTCCTCTGCTATGTTAAGTCTTACTGACAGGGTGACACGCTCAGCGATCCAGGACAATATCAGAGTGACTGCAGTCTGCTACTCCATATTCAGCGGAACTTGTTGGGATGGTTTGCACTCTTTGGCACCTTCTGTTGGAGGTGTAACAAGATGAAGGCCAGGGATGTTATGTATGGATGACTGCACATCACATATTTCATATAATTTCAGCTTCTTTTCGCACTTATAGACTAACATTTACGGAACTGATTTTAAAATGCATTCAGTAATGCACAGGGTATCAAATGGGTTTGATCCAAACTGCATTAACAATCTTTTAACTCCACTAAACATGTTCAGGTCACTCAGGTGCTTAGATAGAGTGCTCCTATCCAACCTGACTCCAAAATCAAGAGGAGATTGTGCCTTTAACATTGGAATAGTGCTTTACATTTTTTAATCACATCTACAACTTCATTTTAAATGATGTTAAAACAATTCACTTCACTGAGATCCTGACAGTTCACAGATTGTATTGTTGTTGACTACTGGAGGTTGGTCTACCACAAATAATTAGTAGCAAATGTTAGAATGTTAACTGCTACACTTGTCATATGGCAAACTTGGTAAACTACCTGCTAAACATCACCATGTTAACATTGTCATTATGAGCATGATGATGTTAGTATCTCGCTGAAAGTACAGTCTCACAGAGTCACTAGCATGGCTGTAGAACCTGGGTTCATCTGGGTATATATAACAAAGCAGTTGCAATTGGATGTGGGGCAAAACAAGTGGCCTGAGATCGCCAAGAGAGGGTGGTCTCGTTTTGTCTCCACTCAAAACGTTTGTTTGCACTCAGAATGCAGTCTACCATTCGATACAACTATGACGGCCTATTAAAAACAGCTCATGATCATAAACACGCCCAGGCTCATAAAGATAATCTAACCAAATTTACCTGATGCACCCTCTGAAGAACAAACTGCCTTGCAGCGTGTTGGGTGCTATGCACCCATCAGAACCACATAAGCAAGACACACTGCTGGTGCTTCATAATGAAGAGGAAAAAACAAAAGCGGAGGAAGTGTTTTGAGGTGAATTTTCCAGGTAATATTTATGACCAACAAGAAAACTGCTTGTTCGTGTGTGACAATTGTTTACAATGTTTGGACCAAATGAACCCAGGGGCAAAAGCATTGTATAGAATTAGTCTTTGAATCAAAGCACACTAACTACAAGTCTTGTTTTTTTAATTTTTTTTATTCTTGTTTGTTAGATCTGTTTTTTTAAATATTTTCTTTGTTATTCATTGTCATGTGCAATACTTTGAAAATATTTCTTAGCATATGCACATAAGCTCAACCTAATGACTGAATTACCATTTTAAGTTAGTAACGGATTTTGTTGCAACCATAATGTCTTTTTTGAATGTGTATAATGACAATAGTGATGGGGTGGCAGGTCGTGGGAGGATGGTTCTTGCTCCAGACAATAAATATTAGAAACTGAACATACTGTACAGTCTGAGAAGCATACAATGGGTTCTTCTTCTTCTTAAAATCTAACTTTCTATCAGTCACTTCGACAAAGGATCAAATCTTTGTCCTATTGCTGCAGACAAATTCAAAGCTACTGGCTGTATTTTTGAGTTTTCAAGAATTCAATATGTCATAACTTATAAGGAGAGGGTTAATTGCATTTTTTTGACCTAAAATGTCTCTCTCTTTCTATCCAAGCTCGCTAAACAGAGGGTATCAGTGCATCGACACCCACACACAGGCCACAGCGAGCATCTTCAGTCTCTCCTCTGTATGTTCATCTCGAACATAATTAATCAGGAAGACAGCAAGCCGAAGATAAAAACAACATTAGTCAAAAATTACTTCTGACCTTTCTCAGTCACACAATAAGCCTCCCTTCTGGTTTTCAGTAAATCAGCTCTAAATGAGAACACAGTCTAAAAGTCCCCCCCCCCACAAATGATGGACCTTGTTAACAAGACAACTCATCCTCCACTATCTCCCCCTGTTTACGCCTTTTTTGCTTTTAACTTTCTATTTTGAAGAGTTCAGAGGAACAGTCTCTTTGGCGTTCTGACAGTCTAGACTGGAGACTTTGAGGGTGTTTCACAAGCTGTTTGATGGGAAGTTACTTTGCCTGAGATGATGGGTTAAGCCACAGTTGAACAGTTGTACATTAATACTTGTTGGTGCCATCTGTGCCTTACGTTATAATAATGCTTGCTATACTGCTTGGTTCTTGATAAGGGGAGATTTTTCCCAATGACAGTTTTTATCCATGCAATGTTTCCACCTTTTTAAACACATTTTTTTAAACACAATTATTGTTTTGTTGTAATTTCATGGTTTTTCATACTAGATGTCCAGGTACTTTATTGTTTACTCTTCATATGTCACTTCAATTTGAGTCAAAGGCAAAGTACTTTAGTAAAGTGGAATATCCAGTCGGCGCTCAGAGTGAAAAGAGAGGGAGTTTAATAATACAAGATCAGACAATAAGTCTCAATAAACACGTCTGAATAATAACTAATTCCCTGGAAATGTCAGGACAATAAGGCAGCAGCTGTTTGAAAAGGCTGGCTAAATAGGAACATGTCATCCTGAGGGATTATTTCGACGGCCTTAATATATGATGGAGGAATTCTGACCAACAGCATTCTGCCTGTATTTTAGTTATGCCAGAAATGCTACATACTGACAGAGCATACTGTAGATGTGAAGGATATAAACAATTCTAACCCTGTAAACCGTGACAGTGCAATGACAACAGCATTTTGGAGAGAAACAGTGTCTCAACTTGTCAAATGTCTTGCAGACGTCTTCATATTATATTTAGCTTCAAATCCTGAGTGAACATTTGCTTCCGTCTCCTGTCTCTATACTGGAAACAAGAAAGAAAATGTTGTCCTGTGCCATAATGTGGAATGTCAGTCTGACTTCGCACTGAGCAGATCCATTGAACATGAATTGTAAATGATAGAAAATGTGACTTTGACAGTAATCCAGGATGATTTCCTGAGGATCAGAATGCATTTATGGCTCAGAATTCACAGCGCTGCCTGGATATAAAACTCAATCAAATGGAAAAGTTTAGACAGGCATTGTTGAAAATGTTTTCAGTACAAGTCTTCTATTAATTATAACTGGGGCGGCTGAAAGGTGTTCATTGGTATACCATCATTATTTCTAATGCTGTTTTCTCGCTGTTCTTCAGAAATTCTCTGACTGAACTTATTAAACATCATTACTAACAATGACCTCAAGTTGGCCATCGACCATTTAAACAGCGTTATTGCCCTTTAAAGTATTATGATGATCAATATTTTAACTCTTTGTTGGGGTTTCTTAAAGAAGTTGTTTGTCGTCATTATTTGTATTATTAAATAATGATGCTACTGCCAGCAGATAGCTAGCTTAGCTTAGCACAAAGGCTGGAAACAAGGGGAAACCAGCCTGCTTCTTACACAAGGTAAGACCAGTACCTCGGAAACTCATCAATTAACATGTTATATCTAGTTTATACAATATAATGTGTAATTTAAGTGTAAAAACAGCAATTTAACACAATTTAAAAACAATATATTTTCCTGGTCTACACTGGTTGCCAGGCAACTGGTCCCAGCAACGAACACCTGTGTAAAACGTCAAACTGTAATTTTATTTTCCATTAAACTAAATTAGATATAAAGTGTTAATTACTAAGCTTTAGAGGTGTTAATAGCTATTTCTAGTCTAGGCTCCCTGTTTCTAGCAAGCTTACTGGCTATTAGCTTCAGCCACATCAATCCTCCTCAAGAAAGCAAATGGTCGTATTTTCCAGAATGTTAAACTATTGCTTCACTGTTGTTAACAACAATAAATAAGTGTTAAAATAAAAAAACAACAACAACATAGATAGTAAGGCTCAAATTACACTGTTGGAAATGGACTCATCTTTTCAGGAATGAAAAATGCACATTCTGTGTCTTTGTCGCCAGCCTGCAGTGGAATTTACCCACCACTGTTATTATGATTCATCGGGGGAAATCAATCAGGAAAAGCTTAATCGCCCCTTTGAAGAGTACAAGTCACACGCATTGATGCGCTGTGCTGCTATCGCCACCATTTCAGTGTTTTACCTCAGAGGTGTCTTCATCAACATATTGGATAACAGGTGTTGTTTGTAATGGATTAATTACAATTCTCCATGGAGAGGGGGGAAATTGCAAGGCAAAAGACAAATTATCGTAATTAAGCCATCATTTCTCAATCGATATGAAGAGAGAGAAAAATATAAAATTTGTTACCCAGCTGCAACTGAAATCGTAATAGCATGGTGCTGACTACTGTATATGGGTGTACTGAAAGCTGTAAACATGCACTTCTGTTGTCATGCAAATTAGTAGCTCCTAACAAGATTGCAACTGGATATCACACAGAGACAAATATTATGATTCAAGGAAAGGTTCACATGTTTTCCAAGCATTTCTTAAAACAATACTTACGTGCCACTTAAACTCATCCCCTGCTCACCAGCATACTTAAATGACTCTTCTCACCTAGCTGTTAAACATGTTTTACATGCTGACACACCGCTCGGTACGTTGGGCTGCATCTATGAAATATTATGAAATTAGTATTGAACCATTCTGTTGTGTTTTTTTTTATTGCATATTACAATAGCACTCCCTTTGCACCTTAAGTATTATAACTACTACCTCAAGTGCACATATTGTATGCATTGTTTTATATACATTGTGTACATATAACTATATACACACATAGATATTTATAACCCTACATCTTTTTTTAAATAATAATACCTTAAATGTTGTTTATTCAGTGCTGCTTCTTTTATTCTACTTTATTATATTATATTATCGTATAGTTTTATTTAGTTTATTCTGTTTAGCAGGAGAAACAATCATTTTCAATATACACAGAGACATGTGAGACGAACTTGAAAACATGTGATCTTTTAACAAGGGACAAAACTAAGATCCATTGCAATTAGAAAAAGAAATCTCAAACCTAAAAACAGACCCTGATGAATCAGAACAAAATGAGCTTGACATAACAGCTCACACTTCCTATGGGGACTCTCTGCACAGAAGGTGCTTTGGCAGCAATCCCCCAGTTTTTACAACAACTCTGAGCTGTTTAACACACTTCAAACATCTTCAGACTCTGAAATCACTTTGTCTCCTCCGTCTCTCTCTGCAGTTCCTTTCGCTCACACACACACTGAACTCCAGACAGCCAGATCTTTCAGACACTTGAGTGAAATCTAATAATCCATCTCCATAAGGGTCTGCAGCAGCTAATCAGAGTAAGATCAGACAACTGGGGCTGAGGATGTCATTATTACTATAGCTGTGTTTACATGCAATAATCTCATTATTGTCCTCACACTGATTATGTATGTAAATCCATTTAGTTGTTTACAAGCATGGAGAAAGTAGCATGTTAATAATGCCATCTTAATCCAAACTGGCATCTTGTAATTGATTAAATATAATAATTGCTATAGGGGGTGGAAGTGATGTTAGTAATTTCCCTCTCATACTGATTTCAGTTTCTATCCTAAACAAAAAACACATTTCCCTAATATACTGGCACATAATATTTGTGTTTTATCTGCTGAGGTTTTGAGAGACCCATCCGTCTACCAATTCGATTGCAATGTATGTGGCAGAAATATTGTTTGGTGTTCAAAATGAACGAAAATAACACTACATCATGCATATGTACCATCAATGTGCCCAGTTTGAGGCCCGCAGGGAACCTTTGTTGCATGTCCCCAATTTCCTGTCAGCTCTTTATTGTCTGCTGTCAAATAAAGGTAAGAAGAAAAAAAAACTGAAGAACGAACAGCTGCAACATTAAGTACACAGCAGATGAGCATATGTTCGGGGTCACAACTTGGATTTTGTGTGTTTGACATACCTTATTAATGCCCTTTATATCAATACTTAATATTCAGTCCTTAATTGATCAACTTTATATACATATTACCTTCTATACATGGTGGGGCAGTTCAAAGTGATTTACAGATGACTAACAAGCTGATAATAAAACTGTAAAAATATAAACAATTTGAGACTAATGGATGCATAAAAGTGAAAAAAAAGAAGAATTAGAATAAAAAATAACCTAAGATTTAATAATGTCATAAAAAACCCATTCTAAAGTCAGACTAAAGATATATTTTTTAATTTAAAAATATACGTACTATTTGAAGGGCCATTCCAAAGATATTTGTTACGAGGAGGTCGAGGAGTCTTCTGTTCTCTCTCTCTCTCTAAGGAAATATTTCAGATTGCGTCAGAAATTTTCCAATTTTCTGCGAGTTCAAGAAAGGGTCTAATGAAAGCCAGTATCAAGTTGCGTTGTGGGAGGCGTAAGATCCAGTGTTAAATCTGCCTCTCACAATTTACCCAACTTAACAGCCGTGCAACACTAAATCACTGTAGTTATTTCACTTTAAATTCCCCTGATTATAGCTGTTATAGTTATAAAACTGTGGCTGTGCCTTACTTAATGTACCAATGTGATTCTTACTGGTTTCATCTTTCATTAAAAGAACAATGGCACACAATTAACAATTCAATTCATATGAAGCTCTTTTTACTAACTACATCAAACAAGCTCCTCAGAAATGAACTATGACTGTCTCACATTAAGCAGACACAATGTACGTCCTTCCCAGACGACTGCCATTTGATAATAAATAAAACATGAAATTAGCAGTTCATACTCACACACACAGACTCCCTCGACCTAAAACATAAATGTTACATAACAGCAAATGAATGCATTATAAAACTCTGAGGCAAAAACTCTCCAGAGTGAGCCAGAGATTTGTCTGATATAATGTATCAGGAGACATATTACCTCAGGGACCGTCGCCCTACCAGGCCAGCCATGATAAATAATGCAACAAAAATACATCATCATGATGTTTCTCTTTATCCAACATGTGTAGCTGTCAACTTTGATCAATAAGAACGCACTAAAGGCGATGGTATATAAACACAGTCCTTTTTATGTTTATGCATGCTGTTGAACTCAGAAACACTGCAAATAAGACATTTAGATGCAAAATATTTCAGCCCTTAAGGCCCACAAAATCTTTAAGGTTGACCTGGAGTGTTATAAAGGCAGGAACATGGTTATCAAGAGAAGGAGAGCGGCTGAGAAGTCGTTATTGCACAATGATATTCTCTAAAGGTTCTTCTACAAAAATGATTTCAGCAAGGCTTTCAAAATACCAATTTATCTAGATTACTCCATATTCACTGTATGTCCACTCTCAGCGCCGCCGTACCTGTAACACACAGACCACGTAATAAGATGGAAATTTGAAATTCAAATTTCTTTTCTCTCATCTCTCATCACACTGATGTAGTGATCTAAAGACCCACCCATCAATTTTGACTGTCAGATCAAAAAGGTCTTCATTTGCATCGACTCATATGAATTTTCATCTCGCATATGGAGTTTTCATTGCCGGAGAATATGATGAGATGTTTGAATAATTAAAATGATTTGGTGTTACTGAAAAGCCTCCTTATGCTTCATATTCCACCTGAAATGTTGGTGAAAGTTTGGATGTCAAAGACGTAAAATTGGGGTCTTGGAGAAACCTGGGGTCTCTCTTCAACAGTTCAAAAAAACATACTTAACACTGCGTTATCACCTTGAAACTTCATGACTTTTCCTTGTTTTAGAATTCAAGCCTTAGAATATAAACCCTAACTTATTGTTTTGTAAAATACTGTGCATTTCCATCTGCTCTATATCTGTGATTGCTTTTGACAGTACTTTTTACCCTCTTAACTACCATATAAATCTATTTGGATCTTTGTTATACTACTTTTTTATAATAGTTTTATTCATCAAAAGGGTCTTCGTTAGGCTTTCACTGTTCCAACAATCACCTCAACTCTGCTTTGGTCAAAATAAATCTTTAATTCACTGACATAGATGAGAAAAACGCTGTGAGAGAGAGGTGGGACTTCGACATCATTTACAGGACACCATTACTTCACTATATCTTTACACAGTGAATAGCTATTTGCTTCTTTATTAATGTTCAAAATCTCAGTCATATTGGAATTTGCGTGACTTTTATATCTAATTGGTCAAATTTTAAAAAAGAATGTGAACAGCCGGATAAAAAAAATTAATCTGAGCAATAAATCTGGACTAAGCACTAAGGCTTGCAGTGTGAAGCCTTAGTGAATAAATCCTGACATCCATGAAGCATGTGACTTAAACCTCCACTGAAGTGACAGAAAGTAGTGTTTCCCCACTTTGTTTTGTTATTGGTGCTCTTAATTATGTCATCTTGTTGTGCTGTCTTCTTCTATAACAGTTAATTGGCACCTGACTAGAGAATTGGAGCCACAAGCAGTTTAGCTCAATGTGCCGAACTCCTAATATTCAGTATTCAAGTAGTGGATGGAAACGCATTGAAGGAAATCTATTTAAAATCTGCACTAGGCCTAAATATGGAAGGAAACCAGTTAAGCGAGGAAGGAAAGCCAACGTCAATAAAACACAAGGGTTAAAGTGGAACTTTGAGTGTCCACTGATATCAATAATTCTCTTAGTTATAATAAAACTTTTAGATCCAGCATTAGCTTCAAATTGCCGAAGCCTGTTTTCACTGTAGAAAATGTTCTCGCCATGCACTCCCACTGTCTGAAACAGGCATGTGTGATTAGCATCAGTGAACTCAGCACAACTCTCTGAATTACAATCCTGCCACCATTAATAAAGACCAGAGAGAAAGATGAAACCAAAGACTCGACTGTACTCCTCATGTGGTGCAGCCCCAGAGATCCATGGTGCCCAAGGCTCCAAGGGCTTTCTCTGAGGCGTCTTTTTGATGTAAAAGTCAAGGAGTGCTCTCTGTATTCCACAGGCAGCTCCTGACCAGCCTGTAATAGCCTATGATCAGAGATCTATTACTCACTTCTTAGAAATGGGCTCAGGGAGCACAGTCATTTGCCATTTTAAATTGATCTGTACTTCTGGTTTCTGGTCCGATGAGACAACATCTCTCAGTTTCAATTTCCATTGGCGATATATTACTATCAATACATTATTAGACTCATTTCATAGGTTATTCTGTAGACTCTGATTTGCATAAGTATATGCATTCCATTGCAGTATGGGGATGAGCAGAGGTTTTAAAAGCAGAGAACAGAATTGTGCAATGTGTCAGAGACGACCGTGGGATAGTGCTGAACTTCCTCTGGGCGAGATCTCTCCCAGTTGTGTCCCTTCCTGCCCAAACATTTTAGCATCATCCACCACAGGCTGGGACAGGGAGGCACAGAGGAGGATTTGGAATACATTTGGCTGAGGTAACAAATTAGATTAGTCTATTTATCTACTAGCCACCCTCTCCTCCTGCTTTTTCCTCCTCTCTTTTCTCAGCAGGAGGCCACAGTTGTGTCAGTCCTGTCTCCTCTCCTGTTTCCCCTCAGACAAAACTGTCCATGCTGATCAGACTCACCACTGCTCAACGCAAGACAGAGAGGATATAAGGAATCAGGGAGGGAGAGCTTACCATCTTGCGGCCAGATCATGAATATATTCAACGTGCCACGAAAAGACTGCGACCCAGCTGTTATAGGAACATTTCATATTACCATCTTCCACATGTGAGGCAATAATTGTGTGAATGAAAGCAATGCATATTATATTTTCATTTCCCTTCTCCCTTTCTTTGCTGGCAGCTGTGGACTTTTATTTGACTGAGCTAAAAACTGCTGTAATAATCCGGCATTTTGCTGCATGAAGGTAATGTTCTCATTCTGCCTGAGCTCTGTCAATATTCTCTCTCACGACTGTTGTTATAATGTACAATAACTGAGTAGCAGGTGTGTACTACAAAAAAAGAAAAAGAAAAAAGAGAGACATTTCACTTCTATTTCACACAGCAGAAGCATATTCTAGAAAGGCTTGAAGTCATGGAAGTTGCATTAATGTTTAGGTAAGCAGTCAGGGTTATGTTATAGTAATATGAATCAGCTAACTGGATATGTTTGTGAAGGGCATATTCAGTATAAGGACATTTTCCATTCACGCAGCACTTACACTGCCTTACAAAGCTGTAGAGCTAGTCCAGTAATTCAAGCTTCATAATAACATGAAAGTACAAATTCTCATACCTATGCCTCACAGGAAGATTACAGTAAATGCTGTAAACAAGTTGTGACAACACTGTAAAAGGCAACACCTGGAGCCATGCCAAATGTCTTATGTTTTCCACAAGTGCAACATGGTCTGGGCAGTATTTTCCCCCTCATTTCATACTCCCTTCACGGCCGTCTCCATTGCACTTAAAAGGTCCTGTGGCCATGCATCAACAAAACGGCTTAATTTGAGTAAACAAGTGACTTCAAAGCCACAAAGGTGTCGCAGTAAATCCAAATTAATTAATTTCGTTATCTGTTAATTACATTGTGTGTCATTAGAGATGGTTAGAATGAATTATGGCCCGCTGCTCCATTTAACTGCTAACATTCTAGGTGGCATTTCTTTGATGCAAAGTGTTAGATTAATAAAGTAAAGTTAAAGTATTTTACATGGAAGAGGAACTCACTTAGCACCACTTCAGCAATTGTGTGCTCACTATAATTCACATTATGGGAAAAAAAGGAGTTTATTATGTACACAACTGACTGAGGCACAGAAGAGTGGTAAAATGACTAAAACTGTACATTATTAATAGTTGTTTATTTAGCTTAACAAACTAATGCCAAGTAAACAACTTTAAATACTCTAATGAAACGGTTTACCCCTTGAATGGGCAAGCCTATTGCGAGTGAGTAGAGCTGAGCAGGTAAGCCATGGTCACCTGAGAGATATTCCCAATCAGACGGAAAAAGAGGGTGTAAACCATTAGGCGCACTGACTGCAGGTCATGAATCTTTCCAACAGTAACATCAAATAATGTTAATAGCCTACAGACATGGGCCCCTGGACACAGGCGTGTAACCCCCTACCCCTCCAACATAAGAGCAAGACATGCAGACTGCAGATACACAGATATAAAACGACTACAAATGACCCAGCTGCGTAATTTTTTCATCATTTTGTATCTCATATGGTCATTTGCATTCATTTGTAGTCATTTTGCGTCTCTTTGTAGTACTTTTGCATCTCTTTGTAGTCATTTTGCATCTCTCGGCAGTCATTTTGTGTCTCTTTGTCGTCGTTTTTGATGTCTTTGGGGTCTGTAACCATAGGCCTGTTTATCTACCAACCGTGATACTAACAAGCTAACTACCTATCAAACTTCTGAGTGTCACAGAGGTGATGGCCATGGCCACCCCTCTGGCTGTCATGATGTCAGTACATGATGACAGTTCATGGACTATCCGTGCCACTTCCCCCGAGGATACCACCTACACAGCAAGAGAGGGAGACTCGAGAGATAAGGTCTTATCTCATTTTATACAACTAGACAACTTGTACAAACCCTTATCAGTGCTACAGTATGTGTATCACAATAGATTGCGCTACAGTTTCAGGGTGTGTTAAGTCTAAATGAAATATGGCGACAATTATCTAGTCGGCTGATATTAGAATTGGCAGCAAGATACTTAATGGGGCCAGCATGGCAGAATGATGTTGTAGTTGTAAAGCCTTTGTGTGACATCCAATGACTGTCACTGCTTCTGTTGACCTAATTCAATTTTCTTTTCAATTACCTGTAGTATATTACCATCACAGCCATTGGTATTGTGGTATAAATCATCCAACCGGACCCTGTGGCTACAGCAGACAGGCACCCCACTGGGTGATGTAGAGCTGTGTCCTGTCTGGCCCCTGTCTCCCTTAAATATATTTTAGATTAAAGAAAAGAACACAAAACACTCACGACCCACATTTCAACAGCCAGACTACGCCGCTGGGCCCCTTCATAGGAACCTAATGTATAATTACAGTGACTCAAGGTTAGACACAGACAAAACCGATAGCTAAGAACAAAGCTCAATGAGTTCTGGGATCTGAGGATTATTATTTGAGGATATGTAATTAAAAGGCCTGGGTGTAATGCACTCCCAGTCTTGCGTCTTTGTTTCAATCGTCACATCTTTCTTTGTGCCTAAGAGCTTGTGGCAGGTTCAATGAGGTGAATGTTAGTCAACGAGTGGGGGGCCCATTGACTGGGTTTTGTTACCAGTGTCACCTCAGTGTCCTACTGAGGTGAGAACATTGATTTATTCAGGGAAGAACTGAGAGCAACCAGGTTTGAAAACACCCTATAATCAATAGGAGCGGTTTATCCAGTGTGCTTAATGTGTGAGAAGAATTAGCCATGCTGGCATATGATGTGGGTACAGACCAAAACTAATACAGTGAGTAGATGCTAAATGAAATGTCATGCAGAAGTACAAGCTTTTGAAAGGTCATGTGCATCCGTGGTGAAGGTGTTTTTAGGTTTTATTGGCAGGCCAAGTCAAGGTTAACAAGCTGAGCTGCTGTGTCTTTTTGAGCAATGGAGCCAGTATCTCTGCAACATGCCGAGCCTCAGTTTATACATTCATTTATATATTAATACGACGGGTGGCAATGTTGGTCTGTATTTCTGTTGGTTGGTCCACCACTTTTGCCCAGACTGAAATATCTCAACAACTATTGGGTGGATTGCCATGAAATTTTTTACAGATATTCATGGTACCCAGAGGATGAATCCTGATGATGTTGGTGATCCCCTGATTTTTCCTGTAGCACCACCATCAGGGCAAAATATTGCCCTACTTTGAAAAAAATCCCAAGATGTAGTTGGTGGTTTGACACAAATTTTGTACAGACATTTATGGTTCCCAGTCAATGATCGTCTGACTCTACCACTAGTGCCACCATGAGGTTGATGTTTGCGGTTTTCAGTGAAATGTCTCAAAAACTACTGTATAGACTGGAATTAAATTTGGACATTTTACTTTAAAGTCATCCTCAGGATGAATTATAACAACTTTGGTGACCCCTTAACCTTTCCTTAGGGCCATCATCAGGTAAATATTTTAATTTATCTAATCTCTAGTTTATAACCAAACAAAACTTGCAACATTTCCGACATTACCAGCAGCATTTTGTGTTTATTGGCAAATGCCTGTGTTTAATGGCAAGCATGCTAACACACTAAACTAAGATGGTGAATCTGAGAATCATCTTACCCACTAAATATCAGCATGTTAGCATTGTCATCATAGGCATATTAGCATGCTGATGTTAACATTTCGCTCACTCACTCACTCACAGCATAGAACCAAAAACAGTGGTGCATGCATCCGTTGTGTGTGTGTGTGTGTGTGTGTGTTTTTGTACATGGAGGGGGAAAGAGGGAAAAGCAGGAAAAAGAAGACACAGAGATTCACTTTTTGGCAGTGGCAAGCGGCTTTGTAAAGGCTAGTTAATTAAATGAGATGCCTGAGTTGACTTGCCTAAATTCTCGGCCGTAATGAGGTTGATAACTGTGTTCTTTTTAATTAAGTTCTATTGTCTCTGACAACCTGTAAATAGAGCCGTAGCCCATGGAAAAACATTGCAAATTGCCTGTGATGTCCTAAGACCTTTTGTTGAGAGATTTTCACACCAAAGGAAGGAGGTACAGAGTATCATTATCAAGGTATCATACCTTGATAATGAGCTGTGAGCTGGAGGCTACGCAAATATCATGCAAAACTAATAATTTACTGATAAATGAGACCTAAATTTGTGTTATTAGGATTACTATCCACACCGTAACATCCAGTTTGCTGAGCACATAAGAAAATGAGGCTGTACTTATTTTTGAAGCATGACTTCTCACAACATTTACTATGTCAAATTCATTTTTACCAGTCTTTAGTGAATTCATCTGAAAATCCTTTACTTATAGTCTTGTAAGACTTTTAGAACGTTAGCCAAAGCGACTTTAAGATATTGTATGTTGTTGTCGTTGTGTTCAACCGCCTGTAAACAAGTTAGAATTAATTACTGACTAACACTTAGAAAGTGTAGTTTTATTCATGTCCAAATTAGCTGTGCCTGAAAACAGACAAGTGTGCCTGATGTAAGATGATTGTTTTTCTCATCACCGGTCCGGCTAAAATTACTTCCAAACAAGTTAGTGTGATTGTCATTCTTACAAGCAAACGTTTTCCAGTTTTAGGCCCTTGAGTGTTGCATGAGAATGATAGATGGTTGCACATCTTCATTTAGGATGATGTTAAATCTGCAGTTTGGTGTTTGGTGATAATTATGTGTTGGTTTGTTACCACAAGTGACATCACACACATTTGATACAGTGCAACTGGCAGCTTTAAGTTGATGGCATAACTATTGCTGTCAGTGGGATCTAAGTTCTGTAGTTGCACAAATTCTTAATTGCTGGTGAAACATTTTCCACAAAATTCTTCTTTAGCTTGTGGTATCCTACAACATTTGTGCAAAAACCTCATTGCAATTTTAGATGAAAAAGACAAGGAAAATATGTCTTTGATTATGTAGCTTCATAGTATCACTTTTACTTCATGGTTGGTAACTTTCTCTCTTTATAGCATTTTTAGCCTGTATTTTGCTGCATGATCAAGTGGCAGGGGAGCAGGGAGTGAAATAAGGTTTGGTCAGGAGGAGGACGAAGCAGAGGGAGGCCTGAAGAGACAATGAGCAGTAGTTTATTGAAAGCAAATTGAAGTTTTAGTTATATAAACATTTCTCAGAGGCAGAGCTGCTCCAGAGGCCAAATCAATCTTATTATTTAAGTTAAACCTGGCAGACCTAAATGACCAAAGTTTGCCTCTGCCCCAGTTATAAGTTCCTTATAAAAGATTTTTCTTTTAAGGTCATGTACTATTTGCTGGAAATAATTTACAAGTTACAGACGGGTGTAGCACTTTAAAAGATGCAGATCCTGTTGCTTTGAACAAAAATGCGTACTGTATATAGCATACGTATCAAGTATCAAAAGTTGGTATGGGATGTGGTCAGATTCAGGTGTTAAATAAGGAAACAAACAGAGCATTTTAATATAACAGATTAAATTAAAAAAGAAAAAGGACAAAAACAGAATTGTATTTGTCCACAATACCTATTAGAGACATTTAATATTGTCCAGCCTGATACTTAAATTTACTTACATTTTGAGACATATTGAAATTAAAACAGCTGTATAAACCTTTTTTTTTTGCAAGCTACTTGATCCAAATGATGATGGCCCTGGTTAAAAAAAAAGGGTTTATAAACCTAAAATACTGATATAATGTCAGTGACTGACTGCGAGAATGCAACTCCTGAAACTGATGTGAAGCCATCAGAAGATGCATCACTCTATTTATACAACAGTGTAACAAAGTGGAGCTTCTTCTCTCACAACTGATTTCTGGCTGAGTACAGACACGGACTTGTGGAGAGCACTTCACCCAGACAACAGACAAATTTAATTTTAGCCTGTTATCAAGTTACTCATGGAATTAACATTAATTACCTGCTGCCGGCAACGATTGTCTTTTTAACCCGTGATGACGGTCAGGTTCGGCTGCAAATGAGAAACTGACAAAATGAGCACAAAACAAATGTTTTGTACATTGTTCTTTTCTACTGATATGTAGTGTCTGGACTTGGAGTCACTCAAGGTGCACATGAATACATTTTCACTCTCACTTACAGTGAAACGCTGAACTGAGCTCAGCTGTGCTATAGGAGAGCAGCGCTGCAACACCAGTTGGTTGACTGTGACGAAACATAGAGTACAATAAGGAAAGGAATGGATTTTTAATTTGGCTTTACACCAATCAGCCAATACCAACAAATCCCAGCATGTCTTTTATTAATTTACTGTATATTTCATTGACATTAAGGTAATCAAATTTAAAATGTATTGAGCGTTTGGTTTATCTGTTCTGGGCTACTGTAGAAATAGTTTACGTGGAAGAAGACCTGCTCCCTGTGTCGATAAAAAAGGCTCATTTTAAAGTAATGAAATCACAAAAACTCTTATTTTGAAGTGATTATACACACATGTAAAAATACCTATGAATATTGTATCCCAGTTCTGCCAATAGAAAACACTGAAGCTTTTAAAAAAAAAGTGGGATAACAACTGAATTTAGGCCTGATTGTTGTGTTTTATGTTTATGCTATTCTTAGAAAAATCTGGCTTTTGTTCATTGTACCCAAAAGAAATACAGTAAAAGTAAGAAACAGGACATATAAATATTTAACAGAATTGTTTTTTTTTCTACATTGAATTGTGTTAACCCTTCTGGTTGTTGTTTTTTTCAGCCATGTGGCTTTTTGTGGTATGGTCTTTTGCCGAAATTTCCGAGTGGGAAGGTTGAGAGTCTGCCAGTGAGAGAGTCCATTTAATATTGAACTCCAGCCAGCCTGCATGTCATTGACTGACGATTAACGAGCGCACCCTGTAGGTGGTTTCCTGTCAATGGTCCAATCAGAGCTCCTATTCCTTCTGCAGAGATAAAGCCTGCCCTATTTTTAAATGTCCCCCATCTTCAGTGGTCCTAGTTTCAGCACATTTTATTTTGTTTTGCCTTACATCCATTAATGAATTGAAGAATGTGCAGTGTCTTGGTCTCAGGCTTGCAGTAATGATATAAAGGCAACACAGTATAGGAATAGTGTGTGTGTGTGTGTGTGTGTGACATTGGTTGAAGGAAATGTATAAAACCCTGATATAACAAAACCCACACAAAGCAAGAAATAAAGAAAAATAAACAAGTATAAAGCTTTTGTAGATTTGTCAGCACCAATCAAGTCCGAAAGGTTTAACAAGGTGAACTCATCGTTGCAAATGTTTTATGCAGAGGCAAATGCATTCAGTACGTTTGTTAGACCTCAAGGATACACACAATGCATTTTGGTGAGTACCCTGAATGTAAATATAACCTTGTTTACATTTTTTAACTCTACAGACACCATTTAGAATAAATAAAAAGTCTTTGTTGTCAGCAGCAAAGTTGCAAATTGCAACCAACTGAATACAGCTCAGCCTTCCAAGCATGTAGGTGAATGTGATGTATTAGCTTAGCATATGTGCAGCATGTGAATACTTTAATGAATTTTTTAAAAGTACATCTGATATATTAATTATGAATGTCTTTGCACACTGAATGTGGTTGCCAATAAACAGAAATGTGGATAACGTCAATAAATAAATAAAATGTATACTTTACCTATACTGTATGACCAAGTTTGTAACATTTAGGAACATCTATTGACAGAAACTGAATATAATATTCATAGGTATGTTTTTTCATTAGAATATAGTCACATGAAAGTAAGAAACCAAGCCACCAGCATTTCTTCTACATGCTTGGAAGGCTGAGCTGTATTCAGTTGCTTAGAATTTGCAACTTTACCTCTAGTAGCACTAATTCCTACACACTGGTCATTAAAAGTGCTAATAGCAAAACAAAAACAAAGAAAGGAGGAACCAGAATCAGAAACCAGTTTATTGCCAAGTAGATTTTCACATTCATGGGATTTGTCTTTGTATTGTGCTACATAGCGGTCACACATAAGTGTCAATTTACTGTTAAAATATACAGTGTTTAATGAAGAGGATTGAATGTCAAAAATATCCAGTATATAAGGTGCAAATATTCTCAATAAAAATTAAAAGAGAATATGTGCGAAAATAACAATGTGACACATGGTTTAATTTGACACGTCAATAGGATTTAGAGGCTTTAAGTTAATGTAATGAGAAAACATAAGATAGAAGAAAAGTAAAGTCACATAATGAACACAGAGACAGCAAAAACACCTGAGGTTTCAGAAGGAGCAGGTTGAGTTAGGCACAGTTAAAGGCCTACTGTAATGGCAAGAGGCAGTTTTGGGGCAGCTATTGCCAAACCACTTACTCCTAATAAGTGGAATATAATTTCCCTCTGGGATTATTAAAGTATTTCTGAATCTGAATCTGAATCCTGAATGTTAGAAACACCTGTCAGTATAGCACAAAGCAATTCAACAGCACCACAAACTACAGCTTTCGAAATGACTGTGAAGTTGAATCAACGCCTCACTAAAGAAAAACTGTGCAATACAACTGTCACGAATGTAGGATTTGCTGGAGGGCTGTTATATTAGGCTGCATTAGTTTATCTTAGCTGTACCCAATAAACTAATAAACTAAAATACTGAGGTTCTATAGATCTATAGATTGAATGCCACTCTGTCTACTTAGAAGTTCTGTTGAACTGAACTGAAATTAGCAATAAAATTATCTCGGGTTAAACTCTCAATGTGTTCCTGTTTGTGCGCTTTCCCAAAGAACTTCAACAACAATTATGTAAATTTCCTTAATTATTTTTGATCTCTTAAATGAGTTTCTTCCACAAGTAATTGTGTCTCCAGGTGATTTCGGTTCTGTGTCCTTTTATGTTGTATGTTTATCTAACACACGGTATTAATCACATTTTAGAAGTTTTAGCAGTTCATTGTATTCATGATTTTTCCACACCTCACTTTGTGGAAACAGAAACACACTTGACACTAACAGAGAAGAATACAGTGAGTACAGGCTGCTGAGCTCCGGGTTGTTTACAGAAGGATGACCAAATGGTCTAAGTCCGCTGTAGAGTATGTCCCATCATTTCTGTTTGCCACTGGGAGATGTAGGAGAGCAGAGCACCTGAGCTACACTCAGTGCAGCCACCACTGCCTGTATACATCAGCGGTGACTGTTACTGTATGTGTTCTGGCCTGTCTGTGTGTATGTATGGAGTATTAAGTGTGTTAGTAAGAAATCGCCACCTCTGCAGTTCCACTATATTAGTTTGTCCTCACCAGGGCAGGGCGGCAAAGACGGCATAGCCATGTATCTGCTGACAGATCAGTCTCTCAGCAGCGGGAGAAACCCTTATGTCAACTCACTGAGACTCCATGGCTCACCCTCCCCTCTGAACAAATAAGATCAGAGTCAAAATGAAAAGCATTATTACTGCTGACATCTTTATCTCCGGTCTACCTTATTTAATAACCAATTTCTTTCTAGGCTTCCTGGAGGAGGTTATCCTTTGGGCAAGCCTCTTTGCTGCTGAGAATCTGCTGTTTAGTTATGTACACTCTGTTGCCAGAGGGAAGAAGCGGTTTCATAGCTGTTAGCCTTATAGTTTCTCACCGCCTGTCGCCCTGTCTGGTATTACAGTATGTTGATTCCAATAAAGCTCTGGGGAAGTGTTTCATTGGGTGAAGGTGTTTATATTACAGCACCTGGAGCTTAGGGAAAAATAAAAGACAGTTTCTTGAAAGATGTTTGCATAATGTGGCATATAATTTGTCTTTGAAAGCAAGAAAAACTGTCATGTGATTTATCATTTATTCAAATTGTGTGCCTTTCATTTTACTCACTGTACATATTCATACATAAGACTGATATTATTTTATAATGGCTAAGAATAGTCTTCTTCTTTAGTGAAAACCAAGCAAGACTAAGAGTCTACAGCTATATGTTAGTGGCTCTGTGAGACTGTCGGCCTAGGCACAGCGGTACTTTGAGCTAAATGCTAACATCAGCATGCTAACTTTCTAACAAAGACAATACAAACGCTTTTGCAGATATAGTGTTCACTATCTTGGTTAGGAGGTTCATGCTGACAGTTCCTAATTTTGCTAATTAACTAATATCATCATACTAACTAAAAATACTATAATATGCTAAACATTTATGTGTCTTATTAAGTGCCACTCCAATTACTTGTTTGTATTGTTATTTGTCTTACTTGGATAAAGAGCATAATTGTGCATTAGTTTTGGAACTGCAGTTCTCAGAATTGGGGGCTGTGGTGGAGGTTAACAGAAAGTAGTCAACAACTGTTGAATCCTGGATGGATATTCCTAATATTTCCTGTTTGGCACCACGATTGCAGTGTTTTCAAACCATTCCTTTAACCTCTCCTTACTATCTTGCCGTCATTCTTGCCAGGAATGTCATATTTTACAGGTAATTAAAATGTATCCAAAATAGAATTCTGACCTGATGATATTTCTAAATGAAAAGTCCAATTCATCTAACTGGTACATGAATGTTTCTTGTTTTAAAACACATTTCGGAGCAATCCATCCAGATGTTAGGACATTTAACTCAAAACTACAAATGTCACCCTTGTGTTAGCCCCAGAGGAAAAGTCAGTGGATCATAAGAGTCATTAGCATTAGTCCTCTGTGGACCGTGAATGCACAAATTTTTGTGCCAGTTCATCAAATATTTATTGAGATATTTTAGTCTGGACCAAATAGTGGGCCGAGTGACTGACATCCCTAGAGCAATGCTGCTGGTGTGGCTAAAAGAACAAAAGCATTCATTATTTTATTTTATTTGGTTTTCTTATTAGTGTTTTGACACCACAAGTCAGTGTGTTGACATCTTGACGAGGGCACTCAGCTGTTAACTATCAACCTTGACCTTTAAGCCATCCGGGTGTCGCATACAGCAGAGTGAAGCTTGACACTCTGAGTCAGACAGTGTGTCTCAGCTCTGGTACTGTCTGCCATGGCACCCCTGTATTGAAAACCAATCTAGAAACCCACTGATGAATGAAGTTTTAGTTTTGGAGTACAACGTGTGTAGTGTGGAGTTTGTGATTGAGTGAGGATTTACAATTAATGGTACAGCAAAAGGGATCAATTGCAATTAGGTGTCTGTAACACACTGTGGCTGATAAGCATCCCCACCATCGATCAACGTGCCAACACTACGGTCTCGTGAACCTGAGGCGCTCTCCGTGTCTTCTCGCAGAAAACGTAATTGACCCCACAGGGTCAATGAACAGAGCTCAGGATTTGCCGTGGCTCCGGGATGATCCCTCATGTGAGAGGAAAATAGCAGGCTTTGCATTTGCAGTCATACTTATTTTTATGCAAATGTTTAATAATCTACAAACACACTGACACAGCTGGGGCAATATGGTGCCATCATACTGTATGCTAATGCTAAGCATGAAGACTGTGGGTTGTTTTGAATTCTTCTGTATTCTCAGCACTGCTCAGCAATCTAAAGATTACCTCATGGAGTAAATTCTCAAAACAGAGCAAGATGTCAAGTGTGGACTTTTGACATTTTGGACATGTCTTTCCACTTCTCTTGGCCAGAATTGGATATTGAATGATATACTGAACTTTTTTCCTATGGAAAAACATAATATATTATGTTGTCTAATCTATGTTTGGTGTATTTTCTCTGCAGCACTACAAACAAATCAAGGGATTTCAGCTGTCCAAACCTGTGTATGTACTGAGCCTAATACCTTGTGCATTGATCAGTCTGTTACTGTGCATTGAATAGATGGATGTTCTGAAGCACAGCAGTGAGTGGATTTGCAAACACGCAGTGGTGGTAGAAGTATTCAGATAAGTAAAAGTCACAGTACCAAAGTGTAGAAATACTCATATAAAAGCCCTGCATTCAAAATTAGTATTAGCATCAAAAAAAGTTTGACGTGTAAAAGCATTCATCATGGTGAATGGCCCATTTCAGAATAAATATATATTATATTACTGTATTATGATTACTGATGCATTTGTGTTTCAGTCAGGACCACTATTGTCAAAAGAAAACTTTATTTCCAAAGGCAGAATGTTATATTTAGCAGTATATGCTGGCTCTGTTCTGGGATCTCCTTGCCCTTCCATGCCGTGCATATGTATAAAACCCTTCCATATGCACACATGGAAAGCTTAAGACAAGAAGAGCAGCAGCAAAGACCCCCCAGGGTACAGAACAGAGCAAACACCAATGACAACAGAAATGACATTGATTCATTCAGATACAGCATAAAAGGAGGAGCTAGGGCGTAGGCGGGTTGCAAAGCGGCTTGTACAGGAAGCAGCAAGGGTAGATAGGCTCAAGCAGCTTAAATAAGGCGCCCTGAATGTCATTTGCCAATTGGATGCTTGAAGGGAATCAGCCGAGCCATCAGCTGATGTAGTTGTAATTGTGAGCTGAGCTTGACTTTGTGCTCAATATATCACTCTAATGTTGCAGCTGGTATAGGTGGGGCTAATTTTAACTACTTTATATACTGCTGCACAGCCGAATCTATAATAATATGTTGTGATTTATTAGTTAATTTATTTTGTATCAATAATCTGAATCTGCAAAGTAACTAAAGTTCAAATAAATGTAGAGAAGTAAAAAAAATTGTAAGGTTATATAACATGGAAATACTCTAACAAGAAGTATTCGAAATAACACTTAAAAACATTACTTAAGTGTCTCCAAATACAGAGATCTACATATATTTGAATTTATCAGTTTGTAGAATTCAATGGCGCCAGTGTGGCCAGTCTTAGGTTTGTCATATCTGGGCTTCTAATAGAAACATGCTGGCTCAACATGCTGGCTTTACATGCTGTAGATACTGTAAAAATGGCTCATCTAAGGTAACGAAAACCAACGATTCTTATTTTCAAGGTGATTATACACTCATGAAAACATACCAATAAATTACATTTTTGCCCATAGAGCCTCTTCAATGTATCATACTAAAGGTACAAAAAAGTACAAAATTCACAGATAATAAACTTTCTAATGTGTCTCCAATATTAAAAAAGTACAAAAAAAATAATAGTAAGTAATGTGAATTTCATGATTTGGGGAAAATCCTTACAGAGAAGAATGTTAGAAAAAAGCAGTTATTTTTTTATATCTGATGTACAAGCAGCATGTACAAGCTAAATCAGTCCAAAAATCAAGATCAGTAAAAAAATTGTAACATTCTATTAAAATGTAATTAAAACGTAGATGAATGAATGCATGAAAGGTTGCCATTTGCCTCACTGGCTACATCATCATTTTTATGCTAATCATCAATCCTTGTCACTGGTCCTCTGTAACACAGTTGGCACTAATGCAGAGTAGCCTTTACTCAAACATAATCATAGTTTTTATAATTTAATTAAGAAGATGGTTTCAAAATTTATTTGATTCAAAAGACTGGCTGTAATTTCAATTCATACCGTTTTCAATGGTGCCAATCAGAGCAGCAGAGAGGCGGAGACAGAACTGTGCCCGGAGGGACGCTGACCCTGACATGAGGCAGCTGTACTTAGAGAGAGAGAGAGAGAGAGGAATGGAGGCAGGATAGATTGGGAAGGAAAAAAAGAGCATTCGAGAGCTGACTGAAAGAGAGCAGAGGCTAAAGTGAAGAAGATAGAGAACAGCTCGGCAGAAGTGTAGGCAGAAGCCACAGAAACCAAATGTCACCATGTGTCAAAATGTATCCATTTTATACACAGAGCAAAAAACTTCAGCATGTTAACATGGCTGGTGAGCTCAAGCTACTGTCAGGTAAAGCTCATATTTTGTGTAAAGAGCTTATGTTTATATTCATCTGACAAAAATCTTTGTGTAGCCATGTGAGGGAAAAGGCTTATGCAGTTTGACATTATAACACCACAAAACCTCTTGGTTTTGGTGGTGGTTGGGGTGGATGCATCACTGTTTGCATTCCAACTGTTGTTTTCTATTAACCATGACCACTCTTTACCTTACCTTAACCAGTGTTAACGTGTATGTAACAAGTACATTTATTCAAACACAACTTTGAAGTATGTTTATGTAAAGGATCTTACTGTCTTACACTGACTGTGTTGAAGTAGTTTTTGTACCTAAATAACCAAACCAAGTATAATTGGAGCAAATCAGAAGATAGTCATGAATGGTATAGGCGTCTTAAACGGCACTGACAAATAATACAGTCTAACTGATTGTCCTATAATTCAATTCAATTCAATT
>NW_023339650.1:15880562-15887744 GCF_004916995.1 Morone saxatilis
GGACACTTTTCAAATAGAGCAGTTCTAGACCGAACTCTTTATAACATTTAGGCTAATAACATATAATAAAATGCTTATATTAGGCACACTGTAAAGTAAGTTAATATAAGTAAAAAAAACTGATCACAACTCAACTGATTACATGATTTAAGGAGTACAAACTCAATTTTTTAGCAGCTTTTACTTGTAATTTTAAGTGGCACTAACTTCTTCACAGTACGAATACAAATTGCAAAAGGAAGTCATTGTCACTTAAAATTACTAAAGCTACTTGATCAAAAGTATTTTTTTAACTTGCTAATTTGTGTTAGTTTTATTTAAAAAAATATGGATATAATAAGTTTCAACATTTTTTTGTTAAATTAACTTATCTGGTTTTACAGTGCGCCTATGTTTTCATTTAGTTGGTCTGTTTGTATAGCTTGGACTGATTAAAGTCTGTGCTGAATCTAATAAAATACACCTTTATTAAGCTAAAGCTACAGGATTATAGGACTACCAGTAGTACCTATATGGTTTGTTAGTGCCTATGGTCTGCTTATAGTGAGCAGCTGTGGCCCAGGAGGTAGTGCAGGTCGTACATTAATTGAAGGTTGGCAGTTTGATCCCCTGCTCCTCCCCCTGAATGTCAAAGTGTCCTTGAGCAACACACTGAACCCCAAATTGCTCCTGATGCTGTGCCATCGGGGTATGAATAAATTAATTTCCATTTCTGATGAGCAGCCTCTGCCATCAGTGTATGAATGTGTGTAAATGGCTGAATGAAATGTATTGTAAAGTGCTTTCAGTGGACGGAAAACTGGCAAAGCGCTAGTCTATTTGTGGTGTTGTTATACATAGATTCACTCAAATCTTCAAATCTGGGAACTAATTTGCACAATTTCTTCTTGGTGATACACAGATATTAGGATAATCTGGTTGTAATATTGTAGTAGTCCCTTTTATTATACTTAGACATCCATTCTTAAGAACTGACTTGGACTGGTCGAAGCTGAACTTCAACCTCACATATCAGATAATGTACAAAGCTCACACTCTATAAACTCTATAGACACTGGACAGGTCTGATGCATTTGTGCTGAAGCCTTCCCAGCTCGGCTTCACAACTGTGAGATCACTGACCTTGACCTTGAATGGCTGTCATGGATTAATATAGGAAACTCTTCCCTGAAGCATTCCCAGTGTCCATTTATGATTCTGAGATGTTTGTCAGCAGCCAGTGGTAGAAGAAGTGTTCAGACCCTTTAGTAACTAAAACTGATGAGTATAAACTATATTTCATTCTGAGATGTGGTGGAGTAGAAGTAGAAAGTGGCAAAAAGAAGGAAAAGAAAGGACTCAAATAAAGTACAAGCACCTCAAATGTGTACTTAAGTTCAGTACAGCAGTAAATGTAGTGCCGGCAGCTATACACCTATACACCTTAAAAAAGTTTAGAAAAATAACCATGAATAGATTTAAAAACACCTGCTTTCGGTAAAGGTCAGGGTTGCAAAGGAAAGAAGAATGCAATGGAATGAAAAAAAACAAAAAATGAAAGCCTGTGCCTTGACATCGTTATGTGCATTAACCTATTTTATTGTACCTTAACTACAATATGATACCAAACTTTTGTCTCCAGTAATTCAGCATGTACATATCGCTCAGTCAGCAAGCCTAATTGATTGTGTATGTTAGAACAAACAACCCACAATATGCAGCTAATTATCAATCTCTGCATAAATGCATAGACTGAAACATTATGCTGGTATTTCCTCTCATCTTCCCTCATTATGCTTGTATTATTTAGACAAATATGCCTTAATTTCCTGTTTGTAATGGAATATGTCATATAACCAATAAACACACACATAATTACCGAGCTTAAAAAATGAGACGAGCCCAGCTACCAGCATTCATTACAGGGTCCTGTGACTAATATTTGATCCGAGGGTCAACTGTAGCACAAGGCACAATCATAGCAAATTATAATATCACCTATCTTAAAATTCATTAGATACATTTAGTTAGTTCTGAAATCTGATCTTGAGCAAATTGAATATTTGTTCATTCTCCAACTGACAAATAAATAGCAGTCAGTCAGAGAACACCTAATCTAAATCCGTGTTTTCTCCTGGTTACAAAGCTCTTAATACCCTTCTAATGCAATATGCATACTGTAGCAATGCACAGCTTAAAACAAGCTTCTCTGGGAAAGAAAACTCCAGCATAGAGCACTCAACAGTATATAACTTCGGGAGAATTTTGATCTACACTCACTTTTTCCTGGAGCTGAATACAGGGAAGCAAAGCATACCAAAAATCTCCCTGCCAGCCATCAACATATTTTAGTTTTTGAGGAAAATCTCACAATTATATGCCCTGTCTGTTTGTCTAAGTGCCAAGAGGATTACACAGCTAACACTGGAATCATCATTTCCTTTCTCGTGTATTAACAGCAACACTATGACTCAGTCATAGAGGGTTAATACCTTGAGTGTTAGCAGGAACAGCTCTGTGTATATAAACACAGTCTTATTCTAAGTCAGGTCCAACAGATTGTGCTTTTATGGTTTACTTGGGTGGTTTTGAATCTGTTAAAAAAGCTGTGTTGCTTAGGGTCTAAACTAATTAGTATTAATCAATATTACCACTGTAGACAATTGTAGCCAAGATACATTTCCACTTTGTTAACCCCATTTTCATTTGAACTAGATTTACTGCCAATTTTGTCAATTAACCATTTGCTAAGCCTTGATCCCTGGTTACTGGTGCTTTGATAAAGGTGGCAGATAATTATTTTGGAAACAGTGGCTTTCCTGTTTCACACAGAAAGAAAAACAAAAGCAGCCCTTTTCATTTCTTGCTGACAACCATCAATTTTAGTCAGCTAACGTGATGACTGTGGCTGTAACGTGCGAGAGAAGAAACACTAAAATAGTTGGTTGAGAACTCACAAAGTGATTAATTTAAAGTTTCCTGCTAATTAGTTTTGAAACTAGAACCCTGTAAAATGGTCTTACTCGGAGAATATTTCCTGTCGATAAATTGACCATTTGCATGAATTTACATTATTGTTATTTGTGCTGATAACTTTAAAATACAATTCTATGCTATAAAGTTGTTTTTGCAAATCTAAATGGTTTTTATCTTTATAGCTATTTGGCGGTGCACATTACTGGACCTGCAGTTAGTACATCAACATTGCTTATTGCTTCAGATTAGTCTTCCACTTGAAGGATGTTAGCCCTGTGTTTAATGGGAACTGCCTGTATTTGTTATCGCTCCGTGTCATCTTTGGATTTATTTGAGGAAGTGAGACATGATGTATGCTTCTGTCTCTTGTCATCATGAAATAACCAGCGACAGTGCAACTATTGCAATTATTCAATTTATTCTGATGATACTGATGTTCCCCACACTTTTATTCTCTGTAATCTATGATGCAATAGTTACACAAGGTGCATCAATAAAAGATTACACAAATGTAAAAGCCAACAAGCTGTGTGACATATGAATATGCTGATTAGTTGACTTAAATTTTTAAATGGTTTGAAACTTTACTAAACATTCCCTCTTTCTCCAACCAGATACATCATAGACTGACAGAATTAGGTAAAATAAATTTGAGGTGGCACTTGGCAACCCCAGAGAGACTGGCTCTGCTCCAGTCTTCACATGTAAAGACAGACTGAGACGTAGACATGTTCAGCTCAGCTGATTATGAAACACAAACCAAAGAGGCCATGCTCAGATCAAAAGGAAAGTTGGAAGGGGTAGAGATTTGCAAAGTCAATCCCCACCACCCTGTTAGCTTCAGATACACTGCTTGATAAGGTCTTTGGATCAATACGCTGATGGACACAGTGACAGATGCAGGGTGGTTATGTACTCCCAACCACCAGGATCTTTTCATCTTGGATTCACTTATCATGTTGGACCTTAACTGACCCATGAACATCTCTAGTAAACAGTGTTTCCTGGAACTCTCAATAGGCCAAATTAGTGTGTACTGTTTGTGTTCTTTATGGTTTGGCCTTGGCACATTAGTTCCAATTAATGCTCCAGCCTACAATGATATTTTAACCTTAATTTGCTTCCACCTTTGTAGCCACCGTTTGGGGAAGGCCCTTATGTCAACATAGCAATACTCCTTGTATACAAATCCAGGTCTATAAAGAAATGGTTTTCCCAGTTTTGTGTGTAAGAGCTTGATTGACTTGCACAGGGCCCAGACCTCAACCCCATCCAACACCTTTTGAACTGGAACGCAGACTGAAAGCTAGGCCTTATTATTAACATCAGTGTCCGACCTCAGTAACGCTCTTGTGACTGAATCCCAGCACCTATGTTCATAAGTCTTGTGGAAAGCCTTCCTTGATGAGTGCCCATGCACAAACCTATAGACTAAGGGTGTACACATAATTTTGGCCTTGCATTGTTTTTACTAATATGAAAGGGTCCAGGGTCTGCAAATTGAGCTCATTTGCTTTTGATGTTTTAACATATTTTATTAAGTAAGTATTTTTAAATTATGGTATTTTCTTTTTACTAGAGAAAGGGTTAGGGTCAGAGAGATTTAAAAATAACCCTAAAGAGTTGGGTGATGGGCATATCCTTCCTGAAACATATAGGTTTGTTTCTTTTATCATATTTGTTTTACATTAATTGATTTTATGTAACTTATCCTAACATTAACCACACCCCTTCACAATGCCTAACCCTAACCACGCCCACTGGCCATGTGCTGACTCCAGCTTCTGTTTCCCATCCCATGGGATAAATAATTCACAAGCAATGTAACAAGGAAAAAACTAAGCATTTCTTAACCTGATCACAATGTAGTCTGACTTTATCTTAACTAAGAGATTTAGTATCCCATTTTATAAAGTTTAGGGACATGCAAGAGACAGACTTAGTGCAGCTGAAGCGAAGATATCCTCACTTTTTATCTTATATGGATGAAAAACACCTGATTCTAAATTTAATAACGCAACTTGATAGCATTCTTACCTGGTAATTTCCTACACAAGCTTTCAGATAAAAATTATAGTCTCCTTGCTCAAGCTAAGATGCCAGGGTGATGTCACTTAAATGAAGCTGAGAATTGACATATGAAAGTGTTTGAGATTTTAATACTTTTTCCACTACTGAGATTTCATTATCTTTCCCACTGATGAATGGATAGTTCCTTTATCAAAAGAAGCTACATACTGTATCTTCCTAGTGCCCTTTGAACTGCATGCATAACATTAAGCAGTCTTTACAAAAACAGAATAAATCACAAAGGTTTCCTCTTTTCACCTTCCTTTAAAAACTGAAACCATATTGCTGTGGGAAATGTATTGAGCTGAACTGCAGGAGATGTGCTCCCAAATGTTGTTTCCCTCACCAGTCTAATGGAGATTCTGCTGTTACTGACACTAGGCCGTCAAGAAAAGAAAGCCCCCTCCTTCTTCCCCCTCGCACTCCCTCTGTTCTTATCAGCGGGAGGGAGATTGAAAGTTTCAATTGGGTTTATCCTATCAATTGTCCAGACTGACATTCAGTGTAAGGCCTGGCAGCATTGTCATGGCCAAGGAAAAATTCACAGTCGTAGAGCACTCTGAATGGAAATGCAATGTCAAAGGGTTGGATGTGACGAGACAACAATGTGTTAGCATAGTGTGTAATGCAATAATGTGATGGGAGTGATTTAATCTAACCCAATTTCTGTCTATTACAAAATCTATTTTCGAAAAGTGAATGTAAATAAGTGAGCGTGGTCTTAACATGTCTGTTCATTGAGCCCATTCATCTGTTCGTCTTATTGCTAATCCTCTTCAGGGTTGCAGGGGGCCGGTGTCTATCCCAGCATGCATTGTGCAAGAAACACCATGGACAGGTTGCCAGTCTATCAGGGATAACACATGTACAACTCAGGTTTGAACAGAGGACCTTCTTGCTGTAAGGCAAACACTGAGTCACCATGCAACCCCAGTTTATCCCTTAAGGCATTATATCCCTGTGTATCCTTTATTTTTTAATTTTGTTGCTTTATACTGAAAATGTGTTTTATTAAATTCTATGAAAATATGAAAACATGCGGATACTTAAACTCTCAAATAATGACTGTGGCTTTTACCTGTGTGTATAGCAAAACATAGAGTCTATGCTAGCGGCTCTGTGAGGATATACTAAGGCACAAGGTTGCTTTGAGCTAAATACTAACATGAGCATGCTAATGCTGTAATATTTACCATGTTTACCATCTTAGTTTAGCGTATTAGCATGCCAACATTTGCAAATTAGTACTAAACACAAACTACAGTTGAGGCTATCCAATTTCATGGTAATCCATCGAAAAGAAGACTGGACATTTTACCAAAAAATAATTATTTAGATTAGGATACACCATCTGGCAACCATGAAACTCTGTATAGTATTTTGTGACAATCTATAGTACCATCCACGTACTTATGCTTCTAGCATGGCTAATAACATTATATTTGTGAACCCTGTTACTGCCACCACCATTATCTGGGTATGTGTCTGTGTTATGCAGCTGTGTCATGCACCCTATTATCTGGGTATGTGTCTGTGTATTGCAGCTGTTATGTTAAGCAGCGCATGGCATCCGCTTGCCCGATATTGCTGACACGAAACCGTCTACTTCCTTTTGGTTCCGGTCGGTGATCTGATTGGTGCGGCGTCTGCAATCTCTCCTAATTCCTCTACCGCCTCCTGTTTAAAAAAGGTCATGCATAATTCGCCTTTTTGTGATCAAACTCGCCTTGTTTACATTGTGCTGTCTACTGTGTTAAACCTGTGACTGCCGTGCCGGATGTAGAACTTATTTGAGTGTTTGAAAATGTAAAAGGTCTTTTTTCCTGTGTGCCTTACAATCAGAGAACTTGTGGGGTTAAGAATTTGGGGCAAGGATTATCGTGGGGTAACGACACCAAGCTTACACGTGTAGATTGATTTTATTTAGACAGACTAGGTTTAGAGGGTGTCTTATTTTATTTGATATGTGATGACCATTAGAGTTTGTGTTGGTTGATTTTGAAGTAGTCAGTGGTTATCTCTCAGTTTGAGGACCTTAAGTTATATTTGTTTCTTGAGGTTAAGCAGCAGCCACAGCCCTGTTGCCTGTTCCCTTGTGAACTGCAAATAATAAACTTGCAATTTACCAAAAACATTCTGGTTCATGTGCTTCCCTCT
>NW_023339650.1:15887769-15940558 GCF_004916995.1 Morone saxatilis
CCCTCACGAGCCGGGTCGTAACAACCCCGAAAAAGTCTTTTACAAAACAGTATCTCATAGATCTACCTTAGAGTGCTCCTGCTGTGGCCATTTCACCTCGCAGTTACCTGGACTTTATTTCACATTTACCTATTCTAAATGCTTGGTGATGTGAAAAAGTTAACAAAGCCTGCTCTGCCCTTCACTTATTACCTTGTACCAAGGTTTCCTTTTGTAAGTGACTATAGCTTCCAACAGCACCATAGATCTTCTTGTGGTTGTAATAGGTCTACAGATAAATGTTTCTTTCAATTTGTGAGGTTAAAAGGAAAAAAAAATATATGTGCTCATTGTCATGTAAAAAAGGAGTTAATATGTACTTCAGTGCAGTTACTCCAAGAGCACAAAGTTGACTTCCAAGGAAAATGTTTCAGAAATGATTATTCAAATTCCATTCACCAACTATTGGACTGTGCAGGAGATATTTCTTATATAATTAGAATTGCTTATAATTCTGTCAGAAACATATCTCAATGGAAACGTAAAATAATTGGTTTTAAAAATAGCTCCTTGTGTAGTTTCCAAACTGATATTTTGCACTTTGATTTAGGTTTGGCTTATTTTTCAATTGTTTCTAAGTGGACTGAAATAATTTAGTAAAAAGTAAAAGTAAAAGTATTAATTTCTCATTTAGTTTTCATTTTTTAGCTATGATGTGATGTTTGTCTGATTGCACAACTTGAATAACTATTGATTTAACGACAAAAAATAAACTGTTGTTGTTCTGTAATTTTTTAGCAAACTGTTGACCACATTCATCAAAAGGGAAGCAACAGCTGATCTGTAGGTATTAGAGGTGTAAAGATTTAATGACAGCGTTTTGATTCAATTTCCATTCTCTCAGAAGAGATGCAGTGCATCATAAAATCTGACATTCTGCCCATGATTCAATTTGATTCAGTTCAATTTGAAATGATTTATTTAGATACTTACAGACTATAACAGCTCTAAGGATGTAAAAGCAACAGAAGCCTGAGGGAAAGCAGGTCTGTGATGGAAAGAGGGCCTCAAACAGAGTGTTTCACTAATGATACAATTTCGCAAGTGCAAAAACTATGACTCCTATGACATACATTACATATACGTTTATATGCGACAAAATACCTTTTCAGTGAAAATGTAATGTGGATTAATTTTGTATTTTTTCTTTTCATAATCTGCTTGAAGAATCATATTAGTACTAAGTATTCTCATAAATATTCAGTGTCAACAGTTGGTTTTCTCCTGCAACATCTGTGCATGACAATGTACAGTATGGCTACAGAACAGTTAAGTGTCTAAAACCAGGTGCTCCTGTTTAAATATTTGCAAAATCAGGAAGAAATTATACTCTGGTCCGTGGATCCTGCTGTTTGAACTAAAAAGAAGCATACCAAAAATAGGTGCATGCCTAAAATAGATTTAAAAAAATACTAAATGAGACAGCAAAATGTAGCCCTTTGACACTAGGTCACATAATGGCTTTTGAAAGACTTTCCTGCACCACTTTGAGTGTTTTCAGTACTCTGTCATCAACCATTTTTAAATTAAAGCTTGGGCACTTTTACATAAATGTCTGGATAGAAATTGCTTTTGGTAGTTACAGTGCAGCAACAACAGCACAAACTATAATTTTAACAACAGTTTTGGGGGCTTCACCCAAAAAAAAGAAAAAAAATATACTGGGATGGAACCAAATGAGTGACAGTGCAGCCTTCCATCCAGAGAGAAACACACAAGTGTCCAATAAATCCCCCAAACTATTATAAAATATTAGCTAATCTTTTTACAATTCAGAATGACATGGATGGGGATTTTTTAACAGGTGCATTACTGCTGAAGTGCCTTGGGGGCAGAGATTAGCTACTGTGCCAATGCATGACTGCAGGACTGAATGAATAATGCCACGAGCTGAGTATTACTGTGACTGGACTGATTCTGCTGCAATCTGAATGTCAATATTTAAGCCTATACTGTATATCCCCAGAACTGACATTTGTTCACCCAGCAGATATTTTGCAGCTTATAAAAATAATGTCAGAATCTGTAGTAATTTGTAAACTCATCTATTATTTATCATAGACCAGCCAGAGTGATAAACCTCTCGGTGTGCCAACATATTTACACATTATTTGTGCTAATATTGTTTTTGAATGTACAGTGTGTAATGAAATGCTGTCTTCTCAGGCTTTAGAAAATGGCAGGATGGTTGGAGAAGCAATCGGAATGTCACATACTCAACCTCCAAGATTAGGTGCAAAAATCAGGGTGGCAAAAGTTAACAAGACATGCTGTTCTCGCCACTTGTCATCTTGTGTCAAGATGCCCTTTGGCACTTTAACTTCCAATAACTTCAGATGAGCTGCTTGTGGCTGTAATAAGCAGTTTAGCTTGCAACCGTCCATCCCTTCTGTACCTGTTTTTCTGAGTTTGGCTTAGTAATGTATTTTGCTTATAAAGTTAAATATAATAAAAATGTCTTCAAGTCAAATTGAAATTAAAATTATGTTTTGTTGAGGCAAGAGTTTGTTTTGACTTGTGTACTTTTTAGGTAAAAACTGTAATTGTCAAAGATAAATGTTAAATTAATGCCTCCCAGGTGACTTGAAGTTTTGATTCCGACTAATAATATCTATATAGGTAAGCTGATTAGTGTAATATGTAGGTGGTCACTAAAAATATTTTATAATATCACTTTGGTACAATGGCCACACAGTTAACCAGCATCGGGGGTCAACACAGTTAGCTGATTCTGTAGGTGGGTTTCCATTCACCAGCTTCTATCCACATTTTCAGTTTGTTAATAAAAAAAAGAAAAGAAATGTAAGTGCAAATGCAGAAATTTCAAAAAGAACCTCAAAATATCGCAAAAAAGTTTCTACGTTTTACATTTTCAACTTCCAAGTTCAAAGTAGGTAGCCTAGTTAACTAACTTCCACTCTCCGAGTTAACCGCATGGTGTGTCCTCCGGTGTGTTGTAAAGGACAGATGTTGGTACATAACATTTAGCTTTAAAAAAGTGAATAAATGTGTCAAGATTAGATGGCCCCAGCGGAAATTTATGGCATGTCTCCTAGCAACGTTGGGTCTCAGATGTGAGTCAACTATGAAGAACCACCCACACAGAGAGTTGAAGCTTGGAGACCATTTCCACAAATATGTCCAAAAACGTTATATTCTTGTATCGAAAAATGGAAACTCTGCACAATAGCTGCATCATTATAGTTCATAGTGAGTAAACTTCAAATATCAGATAAACCACAAGGAGCCTACCTGCTGTGTAGTTATTGTGTATTTTTTGTTGCCATGCTGTGCTCTGATTGTTTGAAAGTGTACTAACTGTCAAATCCAACACAACATGTTAGCCATTTTACTGGTAATGGATCTTAGAAGGAATGCGCTCTTATAAAAAGACCTTGACGAACAGTTCTTAACTGCTCCGCCCAATGATTGCTGCAATGTGGAACATCTGTCTACCAGCAATACCAGCACAAATCACTCATTAATCACCTGTTTGTCTTAAATACTGCAGCACGGATGGGGCCAAAAAGGTGCCAGCTATTTTATGCTTTCATTAGCGGCTTACAGTGATGATTACCTGTAGGGCATTTGAAGGGGATATTCAAGTTTTATACAATTCAGAGATTATTAACTCTCTAACTTGTGTAAAAAAGTTGCAGGAGTGCAGGAGTAGCAGCAGCTTCATGATAGATATATTCTTTGGTAAGATACAGAGATAAGGAGCCTCTGCTGTGACAGACATGAGATCACAAAGGAGATGTTGACATCGTCCCTGTTGTCCTTATATAACACGTTTCTGTCGCAGGTCTTAGACTTACCACTTTCGTTCATGTCCCCAGAGGTGGCTGCTTTCCCACCAACTCAAGGTAGAGGACATTGTCGGGACACGGCAGCTTATACATGTTAATGTTCCCTTTTTCCTATTCCACTCCTGTTAGATTGATGGCTCAGCAGTGGTTCTCATTGATCAATCAGACACAATCTGCGTCTCAAATGAACCCAGGCCAGGGGGATTGTGCATTCTTCCAGGGGAACCACATCCCTAAGGGTATGACAGTGTGGTGCACTGGATCGATTGTTTTCAACTTATTTGTGTAAATACTTTGTAACCTTGCCGATTTATCATCTGCATTTCTTAGCCACTGTGAGACTGTCTGAGAAAACTACAATAGATATCACCCAGCCTGCTGACATGGGCCCGGCTTGTAATTTTCATCTTTGCGGTCAAGTCTAGAGAAGGATTACAGGAATGATGGGAATTAATTATGCATTTCATCAGCATGATGGATACCGCACGTTCAACTCAAAAATATATTTCCCCCGAGAACAGAGAGGAGTCCGCTCGTTCCTTCAGTTAATCCTTTGAGAAATGCTGTCAGTTCTCACTCTCAGAGGATGAAACTTTGCTGACATTAAATAGAAAAACAGTCGAATGACTTTCTTACTACAGTGGTTAGTGTAGGTGGCTTCACTTTTAGTCAACTTGAGTGCTTAACAAGGTGTAGACAAATTTCAAGAATAGGGAAATATGATTTTAATTAAGTAAGTAAAAAGACTGCAGAAGATACTTTTATGATGGAATGAAATATTTTCTGGTGCTATGCATGTAAGTTTTAAGCCACATTCATCATGTTGGAAAATTTGACATCAACTTGTGTTGTAGTGTCCCCAATCTGAGAGACTGGCCCCTGCATGGTGTATGATTTCCTTGGCCTGGGGGTAACAGGTTTTCTGTCACTCTTCTCCTTATGTAGACAGTTTAGGTTTTGCATCAGATGGCAAACTTCCAAAGTGTTATGTCATTCAAAACAACAAACAATCGACACTGCATGGCATTACATCTCCCCTGTTGCTCTCCTGGCATCCTCCAGGAGTGTTGTTCCAATGGCTAATAACAAGACAGTCTTCCCCCCTCCCATCTCTTTTTACACAGGCCCTAATCTGCCATACAAAAAGACTCCACACACTCCGAGTTGCAGTGTATTTTTGCACATATGCTTTCCGAGGGAATATGGTAGGGTTATACAAGCTAGCAAGTTGTTATCACTTTAACCTATGATTGTGGTTGAAAGTGCATCATTAACTGCATGGTAGGGTATGACATTAAAAGTGTTGCTATGGTTACCTTCATATTAATAAAGTTCCAAATGAAAGGACCTGCTGGTTCCAGTGGTAATTCACCCCACTCTAAATTCCCATTTTGATTTTTTCTTTTATTATATTTCAGTATTACCTCAACACAGAAATTTGCAAGTCTCCTGGAAAATTACACAATCCTTCAAACAGTTTATATAATGGCTACCAGTTTGCTGCAGCTGTTACGGTGGAAGAAGCACATTCAAAATGTCTTGCTGTTGGAATTGGGAACAAAACACTGAGCCATGAATCCTTTCAAAATTGACCCAGAAACCAAATTAATTTAAGTGGCAGTTTGTATTATCATTTTTCTCAGAAACGCAACTTCGTAGTCAAAGTTAACTTCTCAACTTACGTTTGTATGTGCACAGATTTGTACTTTTGACTTTTTATCAAGGCAGAAGATATTTCTGAATACTGTTTTTGATCTTTTTCAGATGATTCACTCACGGATGAGTTTTACATCCATTCAAGCTGTACAAATGCTCATAACTCTATATCATTTGATTTAAAGTGGTACTACTTAACAGACATCTGTCAGACATTCAGAAGTATTTTTCAAGTGGTATTTTAATGTCATTGTAGTGTTAATTTTAATACTTTGGGTGGCTTAATCATTAGCAATGCTTTATATTTGAGCTAACAATAAATTTTTTGTACATACATTTATCTGTAAAGTAACAAGCAGCTACATACAACTGGCAGGCAAATAGTGTAGGCATAAAGCTGCACAAGCTGCATACCTAAGTACCTCAAACCTGTATTTAAATACACCTCTTGTTCAAATGTTCTTAATTACTTCCCACTTTCACTCTATATTTTATGGACAGAACCGCTTTAAATGTTTATGTGAACAAAACATTGCTGTCTGGTTCCAGAAAATTTCCCTTGCTGCCCAGGAGAGCAGAGTTAGTGCTCATTTGTGGCAGATTCCTGGAGGATCTATCTAACAAGTGATTGGCCTGCAGCTGGTCGACAGTTGGCTGTTGGCCATCAGTCGGCTGTCTGAGCTGTTGGTTCATAGATTACTACAAGCTACTACAAAAATATAGATAAACAGTGATGTATGAAGCTTGCTTTAGTTGAGCATTTCCCGAGAAAGTGACCCGGATTTATGTAAGTCCTTATGCACAGCATCATTTATCAGGTGAAGAATGTTTGTTTTTGCTTGGATATCTTCTTAGAATAATGTTTTTAAGTGCAACTTTTCTATTGTGACCCAATTTCCTTTCCCCTCCATCAGCCCGGGCGGTTGACAAATGCATGGTCTCATGTGGAGGAGGCAGACACTGAGAGAAGTCGCTGATGTTTCCTGTCGAATAAATAGATCCACCTCAGGCAGCGTCAGCTACGTCCTTATTTGTCATAAGTGTCCGCTGTTTCCCATGGCTAAAGACAAAGGCCAAAGAACGTATGAGGAACATGCATTTTTAATGTGACATTCTCATCAAATTCACCACAGTGGACTGAGCAGAATGCCAATGACGCTTTATTCTTCTTCCAATTACAGAGAGACGATGCAACAATATGAATGTAAGCCGTGAAGGGCACATCTGCCTCTAACATGACGAAGGCTGAACAGTTCAGTACTTCATCTCTCGTGAGCCTGAACTTGTGAACTTCATATTGACATTGGGGCAGGCTCTGATTACGAAATAACTTGTTTTTCAAAGAAATATTCAAAAACATTAATCAGAAGAGCAGAATAGTGGGGAAATTTTGAAAAACAACAATGTATGGCTGTGTAAAATCAGTGGTTTAATGTCAGAGCCACATTATCTTCTCTTTGTGCCTCCTGTCAAGAGAATGATGTCTACACTGATAGTGAATAATACAGGATATAAGCAAGCAGTATATCACCATTACAGCTTACATTATTTATACAACATGACATCCCGGTGAATGCTGATTTAACCAGACTCACCTTTATCTTGTTGCAAATATGCTGACCATTACTCTGTGCCCATTATTTGACAGCCCCTGAAATGTCACTGGAGACTGAGAGATAGCCGGATTCACTGCTGCGTTCAGAGAGAGAAGACTGCGGGAATGTAAATAATTCTTGCTGGCACAAAACCATAGCTTTCATCTCTGATGTTCTTTTGCAGTGGTCGGTCCACACTCCATCATTATAATGAGGGAGGCTCAATTAGACAAGGTCTACAATGGGGGTTTTAAATGTCACAGTGCAGGTCCTGACATTTCTCTGTTTGATATGGAATCAGAATGGGAGCGGTGGAGTTCACAGGGAGAACTAATCTCAACTTCCGAAATAACAAATTCCACCCTGTCATAGAGCTGTGAGAGAAGGCATGGTGCGGCCAATTTGGAGACATTTACTCCCAACAATGCTAGCTTGCCCCTTTGAGAGCATTCTAATTATTGAATCTATTAGCATTGTTCAGGTTTGTAATTAGCCCTAGGAGGTTAGCGTGTTTAGGAGAAGCATGTAATGAAGGCTCTTTGGGTATTTTATCCAAAAGGTTATTTGGTCGTCAAATCAAAAATGACTCAAGAATGACAAACTTTCAACTTGTGGTAATTGGAGTGACCACAATTACCAGAATGGCTGTAGTTGAGGGAAAATGCATTTATATGCGTTTATTCTGAAATAGTGTTCCAGCTGCATCAAATAATAATTGTCAGTACAGCTATGCGCCATAGCTTAAAGTTACAGTGACAGGGGATTTGGCTTCAGTAATGTTATTTAGATCTCCGTGAAACTGAATATGAATGGCATTTAGTTACAAGAGCAATTTAAAGGTTCAGGGTGTAACATTTAGGAGGATCTATTGGCAGAAATAGAAAAATATATTCATAGGTATGTTTTCATCAGTGTATAATCACCTGAAAATTGTAATTTTTGTGTATTATTTACCTTGGATTGGGCTGTTCTTTATCTAGATGGAGTGTATCCACTTGCATGGAGGGCACCACGTTGAAGTGTCATGTTTCTACAGTAGCTTAGACAAACCAAACATTAGCTCTGTATAGGACACTTCACATTTTTTAAAGGAGATTCACGGCCACCATAGTTTCTCCTTCTGGCAGACAGTGGATGGCAAACCGAATGTCATGTTAGTGGATAAGAGCAGGAAAAGCATGGAAAATATATCAGCGAAAGCAAAGGTTACAACTGACGGCACTGCATGTCCAAATTTAAATTATTTTAACTTTTTGCCGTCCTCTAAGATGTCATTTAAAAACTGGATGTTACAAAACTCCCCCGTACAAGGAGAAAACATGGGCAGTTTGGACAATGAGATGCTGATAATTAATAAATTACATAGAATTGTATATACAAAATAATTGTATTTAATATATTTTATTCCATTCTTTGTAAATTATATGAAATCACAGCAATATACTGCTGTCTGCCATTCTTTCTGATGGTTTGTTTTTCCCGTGCTGTCCAGAACCTGAAACTGAACAGGGAGGCCAACAATTGGCTGCATATTTCAGCATTTATCACAATCAGGTCATTTAGTGTATAATTTATATAATTTACAATAGATTTTCAGTGTGTTTTCTCAATTTGCTCTCAGCTTGCGGAAAAAATAAATCAGACGCAGAAACAATCGCTCCAGAGTGTGAGCAAATTGCGGAGCTCCAGGCTGTGTGAACAGCTTTGTGAACAGCGCTTCATGGTGTGTTCGCCTCCTTTGTGACCCCGGCTCTATATTCCAAACATTGCTCTCTAAAGGCCATATAGATTGATTTTGATTCTAGATTGGTTTTTGAGACAGAGAAGCTGGGGTAAGGCAGAGTTGAAACACCCTTTATTTACCAGCACATGTTAACAACCGGGAGAATGTGCAGGACCAACAACATCTCAAGTGATTTGCATACTTGGTGTCATGACAGGTCAATTTTTAAATTTGACCATATCGGGATGAGGCATGCAGGAACAACATGCTCCCTCGGCATGAATGTCAAAAAACAGACTGTTGCCTTCCTATCACTAGCAGAAATAGTGGCCGTATACAGTGAATGATTTACCATCCCCTCCATGCTCCAGCTCGACTCTAATAAGCACCGGATTGTTCACCAAAATAGGGAGAAAAAACCAGAGAGGGTGAAAAGATAGAAATCCATTTGTTAAGTCTAGGCTGTGACTATTTGCATGGTGATGAAGGCCGTGAGTGTTCTGCAGTGTTCAGATGCGAGTCCCTGACAATAGAGCCTGTGTTTGTTCTTCTCCAGGAAGTTTGAAAAGGGCAGAAATGGGGAGAGAAGAAGAAGAAAAGGGGAGGTCGTCAGCGGAGGGGATTACGCGCATTTGCTTCTGCTATTGTGGTGACTGAATTGCTTTCCAGTACCAGGGTATTTAGTCAAGCAGATTGTGTTTCTTTACACCCTGCGATGATCTCTCTTGACGGCGGTTGGTGACAAGTGGATTGGGGGACAGCAGCATCACACAAACAGGTGGGTGTGTTGGTGGACACTATACATCCCATAAGAGAAGATCTTTTGTCAGAAGATAATTAGATGCAATTTTATGTATTGTCGAGAAAAGGATGTATAGAGGAATACAAAGAGTAAAGAGGTTTTCAACATAAAAGCAGCAGCAGAAAGGCTTAAATTCATAATAACTGAACACAATCAATTCTAAATGTATCCAGGGTTTTTTTGTATTTGTCACAGCAAGGAATCATTACATGTCTTGGGTCTTTTAAGATGGCTTCTGGCTTTTTCATAGTTTTGTACCTTCTGAAATAACTGACAATGTTTTAAATTGCTCATAAGTGATGTATTTTTTTTTTTAGTTCACTAGTATTTATCATCTAAAAAGTTTATTTCATAAAAATATAAACTTTTTTTCACCCCATGTTTTACGTTATTGACCTATAGTATGTAGTAACATACACATGATTAAAACAGGAATGTACTACATCCATGACCTTTCTGTTGGTTACTTTTTTTAGTGCAATTATGCAAAGGCCATAAACGGTGACGGACAACTACTCCATCTCTAACTGAAGAACATCCTCAATACGGAGGAAAAAACCTTGGTAAAAGAGGGAAATGTCTGGAGAATGCTAACATGATTTGGCATATCTTCCCAGAATATTGGGTCATAGACAACAGAAATGAAAAGACTGGAGGAGTGAAAATTGCAGCGTAGTGGATACTCAAGTACGCTTTAGCCTTTAAAATGAGTATATTAAGATGATCATCTGTTCTCAGAATGTTTCTGTCGGATATTACTTGAAGTTTAATTTGAAACGTTGTCACAAACTTCTTTTTATCACTGTAATTAAGTCTTTATAGATAATTGGCTGTAGTTTAAATCCACTCATCTTTTTTTTTTCTTTTCTTGTGGAGCATCAATTAATTGTTTTCAATGAAAAAGAAAGAAGACAAATAATAGGATGTAGTCCTATCTCGAATAAATGTCAGTTGAAAGTCGTGACACTTGCTAAACAGCAATAATTTCCTTTTGTGCACATAATAAACTCAAACAAATTACTTATTTGCAAGTACATGATGGCTTGACATTCCCCTGGTGTTCTAGCTCAGTCTCTGGACTCACTTGAGGTCCTGATTTAGGAGACGTAAACTACATGTTAGTGTTATTGTTTTCCAGAGCTGAACAGTAAACAAGTCCATGATAAGCTCCCAAATGACCAATTAAGGACGTTTTGTCTTGGAACAATGATCTTAAAGACGCAAGGCTTAACAGATTGATTTTTCTTCATGTTTCTAAAAGATTGAATGTGAGATTTAAGTCCACATTTACATCCATCGTCACGTTTTCAGCTTTTTTAATTTTTAAATAATTCACACCCATCCATTTCTTTTTTCAATTATCCTACATAAGACCAAGTCAGGAGATTGATGCATGAATCAAAACATAATTAATGCTCATACAAAGTTAGCATCATGTAGCAGTTAGCGTTGGCACTGCACGCTTATATTGATTGTGTCATCCACAATGTCAAGTAGAAGCTGCTTTTTCTTTATTGCTGCGTTTTAACATTTGCGTTGGCACATTAGACACATTTTAACATCATCCTGGAACCATTTCTACAACAGAGCGACATTTTATTAGCTAGAACACATCACCATATAGGAAAATAATGTGATGGTCTCAGCGCATCTAGTGCTTAACATTGTGAGACTGCAGCTCGTTGTCATTCTGTCATGTGCATACTGTACATACAGGCTAGGAAGTCTGCTGGAAATGGGAGGAAGGCCTATTAGAGGTAATGAATGGCTGTCAACCTCAGGGCACTCTGCATGTAGTGCATGTCATGTAGAAATGAGAGTTTCCTTTGAAAGGAGAACATTGACCAAAGGGTTAAATAGTGTTTCTTTTTTCTTATATTTTTAGTTTCACTTGATTTCTTTCAGAACTTATACACCTATAAAGGATAACTGACACATTTATATTAGGAAAGGTCTAAATGGATCTATCCCTATATTTAATGCTTTTAAAATCAGACTTTGGCAGGGTCATCATTATTATCAAGCACTATCAAGCTGCCTGTCACACATGGACATGTGTTTTACTTGCTCCCTAATGCCTTTGCTATTTACAGACCTGGAGCTGGGAGTTTTTTGGCATACCCATTATTTTCCCAGAATTTCATCACTTATTTCTAGAAAGGCCCATCTTGTTAAATTGGCACCTAAACATCTGTTGACCTGTGCACTATTCCAGCCACATCAGTAAGGGCTGATACCCCCAGGAAGATTTTTAAGCAGACTCCTTGGCATGTTGGCAGCTGAGCAGTTGCTCAGAGTAACATCATTGAGGGCTGTTGTCTAGTTTTGGCTCAAGGCGTTCAGTTTGGGCGCGTGCTTGGCAGCCCTATGAAAGACCATAACAGCTCACGATTCAGTGGCCACTAATTGGAATGTCACTCCGCAATGCTCGGAGATATGAATACGGCCCGTAAAGACATACATAAGCACAAACACATACTTTCATTCACGTTCTGTATCGAAATTGAATTTCAGAACTGAAAGCCCGCATCAGTAATTGATTTTACCAGCTCATTACAAATGGGTCTTGACGGCTAATTTACTTTTACAAGATTAAACATGAACATTATGAGCTGCTAAAGCATTAATACTGCAACTACTCCAACTGCTGAAACAACTTCCTGCAGTATACTCTATATGTTAAATTTCCACAGGGACCACCCATGCTAAAAATGCATACACTTGTGTTCCTGTTCAGCACTTTGGATTAAACCATCCACATTGTGGGACTGTATATGTTATGTGCTGATATTACAGTGTCAAAAAACTCTATTAAAATTGTTCAGAATTATGGCTGTTGTGACTTCTAGCCCTTAATAACAACTGATCCCACTGAGTGCTGATGTATGGTTTGCTGCTTGACTGGAGAGCAGTAAAGTTCGGTTCAGGGATTCATGTCTAGACAAAAAATTTGCATTGCTTTTCAAAGTAAAAGACTAAAAGACAAAAGTCTTAAATGAGAGGAAAGTAACAACATTACAGTTTGAGCCAAACGCAGTAGAGACAAAAAGATCGCCATTCTCATTTCATGAAAAATGATTTAGTGATCACACTTGGTAACATAGGATGACAAAGCCGTGATGTGATATTTTGGTCTTTTTGACAGTAACATGTCGAGTTGAGTTGAGAGTGGATGGTTATTGTTACTAGTAAAAATAAAAGACAGCAGAGTTATTAAGTTTATATAAAGGAAATTAAAAATGAATTAGTGTTTTCACTTTGTATTTTATTTGTGTTGTCGTAACTAATTTCCTGTCTGACTTTCATTGTCCTTACACTCCTGACCCTCATCTTGGCGCACATTATAATTGGTGCATCGATTCGACTCATAGTTTGTCAGAGGCATGTGTGTCTCTGTTTTCCATGTCTGGGGAGACATTGATCTAATTAGAAGTCTTCATTAGTCAGCTGCAGAGTGCAGTGTCATGCTTAAGGAATGATGTTCAGGCCCTGCTCCCCCCGATGCAACACAATACAGAGCCTTGTTTGAATTCAAAACAGAGGGCTGTTTTCAGCTGCCGTGCAGGACTGCAGGATGCAAGACAAAAAAGGAGAGTTCAGACAAAGGGATTGTCTCTCTCCTATAAAGTTTCTGCTCTGGTTTTCTTGCTTAAATTTGTTATCTGAGTTGTTGTTGTACAATGGATTTGACATAACTTTTCAGATAGATAAAAAAGGGATCATGTTATTATAGAGCTTATATAAGACTGGTTCCAATCCTTGACTTTTCTGTCAGACCTACCCTTACAGCCCTCAGATGAACTACATTACTACATTACTTTTAGTTATTTCGACAGTTTATTCTTGTAGTTGCAGTAACTGGTTTAATGCACACTTGCTAACTAGTTTTCACACACACAAAAACATAATACTGTAATGCCTATGTTTTCCAATTTAGTTGAACTACTTTACAGTCATTCAACCACTGATATTTAAGACAGTCATCTCTTTTTTCTTCAAATTAGATTTGCCTTTAATTAGAACTAAAATCCACTTCTAATTTCACATAAATATTCCATGGCTTTTTGTGTAGCTTTGTCATTTGAGAAAATATAAAATACTTCACATATGTACCTAAAGCTTTGTGTAATTAAACACTCGATTTTCAGATTTTGTACTGCTGCCACAGATTTCAATTTCCTCATTTTGCTATCTCTGTGCACTGTGGGAAATTTCTCACTGCAGCAATTAATTAAATTGTTAACTTTTATTTCAGAGACATGAGCATGCATACAAACCACATCCTAACAAGGTGGGATACAGCACTCCCAGGATCATGAATTACTGTGCCGTTGAATGAAGAATTGGTAGCACTGGACCAGTGATACCTTTATCTTCTTTCCACTAATCATGGTCAGTGCAGAGGAAATGCACGGATGGACAGTAAAAATGAGCATGCCGAGTGTTTTGGCCATGGTGACGGCCTTTTCTATGATTCCTGGCGGGGTGCTGAGCGATATGAGAGGTACTCAGGGTCTGGAAGCCCAACAATTGGCCCAGGGGTCCACTCATCTGCACCATCGCCTGAAGAGAGGCTGGATCTGGAAACAGCTGTTTGTCCCCGAGGAAGATCCCACTCCTCGCGTTATTGGCCAGGTACCGCTTCAGATTGAATGTCCTCCATGTCCTTGATACGGTACTTCCCTTTGAAAATGCATACAGTATGTTGTCTGTTTTCCTCTAAAAAAAAATCAAGCTTTTATATATCCCCTCCTCTTTTTGTAGCTCAAATCTGACTCTGACCGAGGCGAGTTTTCTATCAAGTACATATTAACAGGAGAAGGTGCCGGAGATGTGTTTGAGATAGATGAGTATTCTGGTGAGATCCGGACACTGAAGAAGCTCGACCGTGAGGAAAAGGCCTTCTATGTCCTTCAAGCCCAGGCTATCAACAGGAGGACCAATGAACCAGAGGAACCCCAGTCAGAGTTCATCATCAAGGTGCAGGACATCAATGACAATGTCCCCCAGTTCCAGAACGAACCATATGTATCCAGCATTCCTGAGATGTGTCCAACTGGTATGTTTAAGAAAGACGAGGAGAAAGCACCCCACATTGAAAGTATAGGCATGCAGTGGATGGCAGTGGCAGTCGGTTGGTAGATAACTTCACTGAAATATATTGACAATTGTTAGAGGTCGCCAGGAAATTTTGTATTTAAATTATTATTGCCCGCCGGTTGAAATGTAATTGCTTTGGTGACCCCCCCAGCTTTTCATTTGGCACCATCATCAGGTCAATTTTTCCAGTACTTTGGTTTATGAGAAAATGCTTTGCAAAACTTGTAACATTCTCATCAACCTCAGCTATACTTTGTGTTTTGTGCTAATTAGTAAATGTTAGTATGCTAACACACTAAACTGAGACCCTATAAACCTACCTGAACCCTGAACCCTGAAACATCAGCGTGTTAAAGGAATAGTTCGACATTATGGAAACCATTTGCTTTCTTGCCAAGAGTTAGATGAGAAGACTGATACCACTCTCGTATCTTTATGGTAAATATGTAGGTGAAAACAGTAGCCTCTAAAGCCCACTAATTAACACGTAGTGGAGACTCTAGGGAGGTACTGCTCCCAACCAAGACGATGAAATGGGTATATGTAACACTTACACTTCCGTTTTTATAAAGGTTAAACAAACAAGATATAACATGCTAATTAGTGACTTTTAGAGGTGCTGGTACTGTGTTGAGCCCGTCTAGCTGCTTCACCCTGTCTCCACATTGTATGATTAGCTAAGCTAACTGGGTGTTAGCTATGTATTTACAGTGCAGATGTTAGAGGGGTAAGGATCTTCTTATCTAACTCCAACTTGACAAGAATGTGAATAAGCATGCTTCCCACAATGTTGAATAATCCCTTATTGCTGTCACTGTGAGCAATCTATGTTGTTGTTAGCATTTAGCTCCAAACACAGCTGTTTGAATTCAGTTTTTCATACACTTTTCTGTCTTTTTGGGGTGGTAAACAGATCTTTTATTATTTGGTTTTTAAATGTTCTGGTAAGATTTGGAATAGGCTAAACAATGGCATTATCCAAGATTCAAATGTATAGCTATATTTGTCATGATTGACACATTTCTGAGAATTATATATTACAAATACTAGTCACACAAACAACAGATTCATTTTTTTCACAAATAAAAGTTAAACATTTTCTGTTGAACAGATAAAAACTTGTTATTGGCTTCATTTTCAAGGATATAGCCTACTTTTCAAATTAATTTTCTTAACTTAAATCTTGACTGAAGACAATGAACAAAAGGTTATATGAATGTCTGTCATCTGTCCCCATTCAGGAAGTCAAAAGTATTGGATTCTGAATCGTAGCTTGGATGCCTTAAATTTCTTAAATAATGTTACTATAACCACTGCCCTTTCATACCACAAACATTACCATTTCAATTTATATGTAATCTGCTTTTGCAGCATAATATCTCACTCGTAATAAATCATAATGCATTTGACTCAAAAAGGTAAAGTGAGAGGGGAAGGTTGTAGTGCGGGTGCCTGAAAATAAGAAATGCTGCAGTAAATCCCTGCCTGTGAAAGAAGAACAGAGTGCTGTCTGGGGAAAAAAAAGAATGAGATAGACAAGAGGGCTAAGGGAGAGAAAGATACTGTAGAAAGCAAGGTGAGAAGAAGGATATGGTCAGCGGAGAAAAGGGTAGTACGTGTGAAAGATAGAGAGGTGAAACTGAATCAGAGTGCGGAAGAGAGGAAATGAGGGGCAGGTGGATACTGAGAGAGACGTAGCTATAGGGCTGGAGAGGCTGTCACACACACCTGCACAGCCTTACTGAGTTGCGAAAGGCCAATGCTGCTCCCCACCCCCACCTCCCCAACTCTCACCCCTTTGTCAACATCCCTCCTCTCACACTACCTCAACCTCACCCCCTCCACACACCTCTTCCATTTCCACTGCTCCCCCCCTGAGCCAGACAGACAGACCCTGCGGGACTGTGGCATAATCACTTTATTTCCCCGTCGACTGGAACTGCTGCCTGAGCTAACTCTGACTGTGTGATCCGCTCCCCCCCACAGGGACCACGGTGGCCCAGGTGACAGCCACAGATGCTGATGATCCCATGTTCGGAAACAACGCCAAGCTCATCTACTCCATCCTGCAGGGGGAGCCCTACTTCTCTGTGGAGCCAAAGACGGGTACCACTGAGAGATACAGAGGCTTTTACTTTGAACCATCCTTTAGTCAAACACAGATCTCTCATCAATCATAGTTTGGGCTATTAGAGAGTAGAAATTTGGCTGTGCAGAAATAATGTTTAACTTCACAACAACCGGGGTTAAAAAAAAAGGAAGGGCAGGAATGTTTCCAATTTCCGGCTGTTGAGACAGGAAACTGTCTTGTCTTTGGACTTTGTCCCTCTGGTACTAGTCACTTTTCACAACTCAGACTATGTTTCTCACCTTGAGAATTACATAGATTCCCTTGGCAACTTCATGTCTAATAACAGATATTCACAGATTTGTTTTCTTTTAGACCATTGGGAAAAATGTAAGTGTTTACTAGTTCAACGGATGCCAATGCATGTACATTTACACTATTTACTTGTGTAATACAGAGGTCAGTTACAACACTTCCCACACACATTGTTGACCTGAACTGTGGAGAGTTGGGGGAGGGAATTATTGACGTCAAAAAATGTCAAAATGCAAATGAATGCAATATGTAAAAGGGCAAATCTGACTTTTAGGAAACCAATTGCTAAGTTTTCACTCAGGAGTGGGCAGCAGTTGACGCCAAACGACTAAGTTGTAGTTTTGCTCATGGCTTCAGTTAAACTATGAGGATGCATTTAGAAAAATGTTATATTTACAAAATCCCATTAAAACCAGCAATCCTCCATTCTCCATTCAGTGCTTCTATCCTAGGTATTGCCTGTGTTGCCAAAGTATGATGTATCTGATTCATCTGTGCCATAGAGCTCCATTATTGTCCAAAACATTAAAATTAAAAACATTATAAAAAAGCACATGAATGAGCCATTCTGTTGCACAAAGTACTGAAAGAAAGACTAACAAATAGTTGGTTTTGGTCTTTTCATGGGGAAGAATGAACAAAAAAACCTTACTTATCCTTAAAAAAAAACACTAATTATTTGGCAGTGTTACATGGCCCGGTGGCTAAAACAGCTCTAGTAGATACTTTATGTACAGCACGCACGAGTCAGATGTGTTTGTCACAATACAATAGTTAAATGACTAGATGAACAATGAATGGCGAAGGGCTGCTGAAAAAATCCCATGTCATCTAAACACAAGATTAGATTACAAGGCAAAAATAGCATACATTTTCCAGGTCGATATAATTCTCTGGATTCAAATTGTTCCACTGTTTACTAAAGCATTAAGTCGTCTGAAAGCCCTCTTGATATTTCTTTGTATATTGATCAAATTTGCAGGCTTGAAGTTTATTGTGGTGTAGTTTCACTGCACGTATTGCACAGGCCTCTCAAAGACTACTTGAGGCAAAGTTTGTTTACGTACATTTGGTTGAACAAAATAGGAAAAAGAAGATAGAAAACCGCCCACAGATACACTTGATGCTGTCTTAATGAATTCAACTTGCCTCTTGTATCCCTCCTCTCAGTCTGCCTTCTCCACCTGCAGGGATTATTGTAACATCTTGGCCAAACATGGACCGCGAGGCCAGAGAGCAGTACCTGGTGGTGGTGCAGGTGAAGGATATGCTAGGCCTCAGTGGTGGTTACTCCTCTTCCACCACAGTAACCGTCAGCCTGACTGATGTCAACGACAATGGACCCACATTCCAGCACCGTGAGTCACTCATACAGTATGAGTCATAGTGATGCAAACACTTGGCCATACACACTAAGGGAATCAATGAAAGGGTACAAAGCGTTGCAGACTGCAAGGAGATGTTTAATATTACACCTAAGAGGTATTTATTTGATCACACTTCTCCGGTTCGGGTGGGTGGTTTGTGCTGCCAGTCCTGCATTCGGCTGTGCACATCTTGTTATTCAGACGGCCAAATTTAAAAGGAGACATTGGATGAATGAGAGAGACAGATAGAGGGAAAGAGACGAGGAAGGAGATGGGGATGTTCTGCGTATGCACACGTACATGTGTCGCCCACTGGATGAATTTAATCATTCACACATGAAAGGACATTTGTCATGACCTTTGGAAACAAACCTAGCCTTCTCAGCGATAAACCTCACTAAATGAATGCCCAGGGAAGAAATCAATTCTGTAGAAATGAAACAGCAAGGATGATACTTTTAACTATTAATGTCACATTGACATTCATTGCTGGTACAACTGTATCCCATGGATTCTATGTTTAGTCAAAAGTCCTTATAAATATTGTATGGCCACACCTCACTTTGAACTGTGCCCTCTGTTTTGTCTCATAATTGCAAATTATTATCAGCAGGGCCTTTTTTTCTTAGGAGCAGCTGGTTGCTGTTGAGCTCCTCCCAGTTGTGGCAGCCATTCAAATAGAGTCCCTCAAAGACATAATCATATTTTCTCATCTTCTTATTAGAGTTAGGCTGGGATTATGTGGAGTTGCCACAATTTATCTGTGACTCACACAAATTGACCCTCCACCACAATGTTCTCGCTTCTTATCACTTTACACACCAGCCGATTCTCTTGACTAGTTATTAACAACTTACCGAAAAGTCCTGTAGGTGATTTTTTAGTGAAGATAACTTTTTTATTTGTTGTTTGTCTCTAAACGTGAGCTATCATTAGGCGCTGCAAAGGAACCAATTTGGTATCATCCAGATTTCGTATTCCTTTTGATTTCCTATTCCAGCATTCAACATCTCTGGCTAATGGTGTCGACATGAATCATTTTCAAAACATCCTTTTTTCTTCAGACCTGTACGCCTTTGCCATCCCTGAAAATGCAGCCGTGGGCACCACAGTGGGCAGGATTATGGCAGAGGATGGAGACATTGGCACGAATGCCAGAATGACCTACAGTCTGGAGGATGACCTGGAGGGAAGCTCCACTTTTATCATCAAAACAGACCCGGTGACGCAGGAAGGAGTGGTTCTGCTAGCCAAGGTGAATGTCTTGTATATGAATTCAGTATATTTATTTTCATATCTAATTTTTAATCTGATCTTTCAAGGGCAGTAGTGTAGTCATAAATTATAGTGCGGGTGGGCACAGAAACCATTAGGTCCTGAAACATTATTTTTTACAAAAACTATATGCAATTATTACCATCCTTGTTAAATCACCAGTGTTTAGGATTTAATTAAACTTTCAGACACCAATGTGAACTAAAGTTTAAAAAATCATTGCACCTGATAGAGGGCATGGCAACATATCACTCCCCAATAATCATGCAAGCCTCGCCACAGACACACAGCTGGCAGACCACAGCAGCATCTACGTTAAACCACACAGATACACAACAACGAAAAAAATTAAATAATTCTTTAAAAAATTAATGAGCCTACCAGATGCAACAGTGTAACAGCCTGGCACCGGGACCCAGTAATCACACACAGTCACACACCTGGCAGAAACAGCAATATCGTCTCTTTTCCAGGTCACGGAGTCTGGCCCCATGTACACAATAAACTACTGTATGCTAGGCTACAAAATAAGAACACTGAATGTAAATAGTTTTCTTTAACTTACTTACTTTTAATGGTTTCTCATCAGCACTGAAATGTTCCAGTTTTTATCAGAATTGACAAGTTAGAAGAGTAACCACAATACAGTTTGTTTTGTAGGGTGACAAGGGGCTGTATTTCTCTTGGGGAATTGTGAACTGTCTAAGCCCTCACTGGCAATCTGGTAAAATAACAGTGCTGTTGTGTAACTAACTCAAACCTGGATATTTTGGGAGATATTTTGGGAGATATTTTGGGAATTAGATGAGAAGACTGACACCACTTTTATGTCTTTCAATATAAATATACAGACATCAGTCCTGTATTTCCACAGCTTCCTTTCTCTCATTTCAATGGGAAACTGACCGAATCCGACCCGGTTGCAGGCATTAAGAATAACTGTATAGAATTAGCCAATCTTCTCGCTGATGGTCTTGTTTGTTTATGTAGGTCACATAGAGGCATCAGTATTAAATTAAGACTGTTTCATAACCAGTTAAAAACTCCTTGTAGTATGTTTCAGAATACTCAAATATAGAATGATGCTGATCGTTAAATTACTCTTGTGCTTCATACTTTATTTTTTTCCCACTTCTCCTTTATAGCACAGGAGATTTCAGTTTAGATACTGATATAAAAAAACATTACTGACTCTGTCTCTGAATCATTTTGGGAACGCGGTAATGGTGTGCATACTGTTTTCTTATTACTAGCATCACAATGTTAATCGAAATTGCAGCATTATTTAAGTGCATGCTCACAGCTGGTAGCTTATTGACATTGACTAAATTGCACCATCCAGTCTGAGTCGTCCTGCTTTCACAGGAGTGATTATCTGTCTGAAGTACAAGTTAGCAAAACATACTCGAAAAGCTGTTACTCCTCGAGCTTGCTTAACGATGTTAAAACAGAGGCCTATAACAGCCACTTTATTAATATGAATTGTAAAAGGTATTTCTTTCCTTCACAGCCTTTGGACTTTGAAACCAAAAGACGTTTTGTCATGGCCGCAGAGGCGGTCAATGACCATGTGGACACTCGTTTTATGACTTTGGAGGAGTTCAGTGACAGGACAACCCTCAAGATTGTTGTGGAGGATGTGGACGAGCCGCCTGTCTTCCTCTCACCGGTCTACGAGTGGAAAGTTCCTGAGAATGCAGCTGCGGGAACTGTGGTTGGCATTGTTAGCGCCAGAGACACTGACACAGTCAACAATCCCATCAGGTAATGTGAACCGTCTAAACCAGGAAGAATGGCATCTGCCACCCAACTGCCAGTATGATAATGATGAGGTAGAAACCCAGGCTGGTGGGGGCGTAACGTCCCTAGACAGCTTCCTCCACAGGGTGAAAAATCATTCCATTTCAAATAATGTTACTGGCTCGGTGCATCCATTTTTACCCTTGATCTCTGGATACCCTGTACATGGTCATATTTATCTCATATTACTTTAGTAGGAAATGAGCCCTGCTGAATAAATCATGACGATTTTTTTTATACCTCACAGGCTTTTCTATCTATTGCCATGGTATTATCACAAAGCGACATGGCTAGGACGTGGGGATGTAATAAAGCACCATACGAGGTGGCATATGGAATTGAGATTTGCAGTCATTTGCAAGTGGGGCACGTTGCAGAGGAGACAGCAGCAGTACTGGTGCCTGTAGTCCATCTCAACAGAGCTTAAGAGTGGCAGGTGCTGCACATCATCCTCAGCCTTGCATCTATTACTGTCCCTTTGGTGACAGTGTCTCATTGATTAATAAATTCAGGCTGACATTTTAGGGGTTTCCACAGTTCTACTAAATATGATTAAGTTTGCTTTGGTCAAATTGGCTTATTTTCCACGTCGTTATCAGCAAAGTGGCTCACACAAATGATTCATTACTCGGCCTGTTTTCAATCCTGGTTACTCTAATTCACCATGGTGTTATAATCACTTGCATTAATGAGTGTTAAGGGTATGGAGGTGTGAAAGACCTGTGCAATAACAAGCAAATATTTCTTTCATAAATACTTCTGCTTGCTTGGTCTGTGGATGTTCCTTTAAGTCTATTTTTATATTCAAAAATGCAAGCCCTAACTTGGCACCCACTATAGGGAAACAAGACGCAGCGATGTGTATTATGTCACCATAGCTACTACAACTGTAACATTGTGTAGACAGACTATTCAATTCCAAAAAGACTGGACAAAGTTTCACTTTGTTTACAATGATATTTTCTACACTTGCATTAAAATAACTGAAAAATACATCAAATTGTGTCTATGACATCTGTGTGAAATGTTGTTGCTGTGTCACACTAGCTTGTGTGTGCAGTCTCTTTGTTGGATATCCGTCAACAGATCAAAAAATTGAGCAGTTTGCCTAATTAATCTCCCAGTGGTATCACAATGTTTTGTTTGCCTAGAAAACAACCTTGCCTGCTAAGTGTCTGTCTCTGTGATTTTCCTTCCAGATATTCAATTGACAAAAGGAGTGATACCACAAAAGCTTTCAAAATAGACCCAAACAATGGAACTATAACTGTCGCTAAAGCTTTGGACCGAGAGACTTCAAACTGGCACAATGTGACGGTTGAAGCCAAGGAAACAAGTAAGGAGAATTTTTTGTCTTGTACAAAAGCATCTTGTTGACAGGGCCAATTTATGGCACATTTATCCATACTCAGTCATAAACATGTCCAGGATATATTCACAGCAAAGTGTTGATGATAAATCTTCGTCTAGAGCAGTGATTCCCAACCATACAGTTGCCAGAGGTTAAATGGAAAGTTTGTGTAGTAACTTAAACTAATTTGAACAAACAGAATCTACAATTTGATTATATATATTGAGTTTGCTGTAACACGCGTACAATACTGTTATTGTTGAGAGTGCGTGAAATGGAAATGGTTAAAATACTGTAGTTCGCTAACAGCAATAGATAAATGATGAAAGAATACATGGCTAAAAGTAATAGATAAACAGTTGAAATTGTTTTCTAAAAGTAATGAATATTTGCTAAAAGTAATGAATATCTAAAATCAATGAAAAAAGACAAATAGTAAACATCCATCTTCAGCCATTCCAAGTGCTACTCGTACAAACTTAACCAAATGACCTAAACATTGCTTGTCAGCTGTCCAATTGATATTATTCATAATACTAAATAACATCCTGTTTAAAGTTAATTAAACATGGCCAGTGGCATTGGTGGTGTCAATAAAGGGGTACATGAGTTCATCTGACAGGGTTGTACTAAAAATAAAAAATAAGTTTGGGAACCACTGGTATAGAGTGATACAAACCCTTAAATTTCCATAGATGGGTTTACTTATTTTAACAGTTTTTTACAGTTTAGTCGGTCTTGGTTTGGAGAAACCTGTGAAACGCTGATGCCCATTTTTCTGCTCCACAGTTGTGTTTCAAGCAGAAGAAACATTTATCAGTCTTAAGTATTATTTTGACAGAGCTTTTACAAAGCATTTATGATACATGCACCCAGTGGACTCCAGCAAATGTCTATCTTCACTACTGCAGCGCAGAACCATTTATCCTCCTCTGTGGTGGTGTTCATCAAAGTGCTGGACATAAACGACAATGTGCCAAGGCTTGCAAGAGATTACCAGCCATATATCTGTGAAGGAACACAGGCGGGAGAAGTATGTATATTATGATACACTGATGTTCATGATTTACCATTTAACAGTTTGGCAATGAGAATTTTCATGAAGGTATACAGCTAAAAAATAAAATCATATTGCACTACTATTCTCTACATCTTTTGAAAGATTGAAGTTCTCACAATGACCTATTTGACTATTGTACAGTACTGTACCATCTTACATACATAACATTGTCAGTTGCTGAATGAGGGTCATATTTCTGACAAAGGAAAGGTGTATATGATTACATAGTCCTCCTTGGAAATCTGTTGTGTGTATGTGGCACTTGTGTTTCCTATACTGCCTTAGTAATGTGTCTTTGTGTCTCTCAGCTCATTCAGCTGCTCAGTGCTGTTGATCCAGACGACCCTGTGGAAGGACACCACTTCTACTTCTCTATGGTCCCTGAGAAGCATATCAATCCAAACTTCACTATCAGAGACAATCAAGGTTATATTTAATTTAATTTTTAGGCACACATGATACCTCTGAAGCTCTAAATCTATTTTACGCTTAATTTAACATTTTGCGAACCACACTTATTTGCTTTCTTGCCAAGAGTTAGAAGAGAAGAAATATGAAACTACAGCCAGCAGACAGTTAGCTTAGTTTACACAAAGTCTGGAAACACGTGGGAAACATCTAGCTTGGCTTGAAATAATCCTCATTAACAAGTAGCTCATTTGTTTAATCCATACATAAAACTAACGCATAAGACTAAAAATATGGTTTTACGAGGATTATGTGCTGTATTTCTTGGATGGACACAGGGACTCTCTGAAGTTTCCACTGGTTGCCTAGCAACCTCTTGCTAAAAATACTTCACAACTTGTCAGTTTTACACTTACAAACAAGATACGTGTTGATTAATGAGCTTTAGAGGTGCTGATTCTTTAAACTATGGATTGAGCCAGGTAAGCCATTCCCCACCGTTTCCAGTCTATGTGCTTTTTGGTAGATTTTTCCTTTAAGTGAACCAGCTGCTGAATGATTCAGCACTGTTGCTGAGACCCTCAGCATAAAGTAAATTTCTATTATTATATCTCTCGCACCATGAAGTTTCATCTTGCAAATGACTTTTAGCTGTGGGGCAAAAATGAATACGTGAAAACAGATGAAGTCATACTTAAGTCCAATTGGTGGCTGGAATACTGAATACTGAGCTGCAGCTAAACCATAACCTGTATGAGCAGTGGTATAACTGTGTGACCACGGCAGGATATTCTTTATGATAACAAGAATTTAAATTTAAATGAGCACTATGTACCCGTAAGTGTTTTTTGCCACATTTTGGAACGAAATCCTTCAGCAGAATGTAGTATTTGTGGCTGACAGCCTCTCAAGTAAGTAAATTGAAAGCATTTGCCTTGTAGTGAGTGGGCAGTCAACCCTTTTCCATGTTTATAATGAAAATGGGCAGTCAAAATCGAACAAACAGTGTTGTTAAAGTGTGCAGCAGAGTGATGTTTGAATGTGTCAAATAAGTTAGAATGAAATGCATGCAGGTGCAGTGTATGGGTGGTTAGCCACGCAAGCACAGCAGTCCAGTCAGCAACCAGGAAATGAATAATGAATAAAGAAGGAACACATTTAATAAAACACATTCCTATATGCCACAAGGCAGGCATATTTGACTCCCGAAAAGTTATTGTTCAAGTGTCTTGATTAAGTCTTACGGGTAAACCCAAAACTGAAAGAGATTTTCCAAATTTACTTTTGTACACACTGAAAATTTGATTTGACAAGGTGTTTGGGCCTTTCAGAGAGCTTAGATTGTATTTTAAATCACATTATGTGTGTCAGTTCACTTGTTATTCAGCTTTGAATTCCCTCCAAAATAACACTCACAGTGGAAGCGGTACTCATGTTTTTTTGTAGAATACTGAAAAGTGCACCTCTCTGTCATTTTTAGACAATACAGCCGGCATCGTTGCGCGTAGGAGTACTTTTACCCGCAAGGATCGAACCCAGTACCTCCTGCCTGTTGTGGTGACAGATAGTGGCTCTCCAGCTCTCTCCAGCACGAGCACTTTGACCATCAGTGTATGCAGCTGCCAGCCTGCCGGTCATTGTCCCACAGGGGGGGTGAAGGCCCTCGCCCTGTCTATGGGGGTCAGCCTACAAACCTTGATAGGGATTCTGGTCTGCCTGGTCACTCTCACAGGTAAGCAAGAATGATCTTATCATGTATTCACATCCCATCTCAGTCCAGAATATGAAACTATGATATAATAAGGATTTACGGATATCAACACATTTTTTTGGAGTTTGGTCTCTTTGGGTCTGTCTTAAAATCAGAAAATGAAAAAGTAATGCTGAAAAATAATTAATTTAAATGAAAGATGTTTAAATATGGAGCCCCAAAACTGACAAAATGTAATAAAACGTTATCAGTCAAGTGAAAAAATATAGCAGAATACACCAATAAATAATATTATTTAAGTATTATTGTTTTCCATCAACCTCCAATCAGTTGATCAAATAAATTAAGATTTATTTATTTTATTCTGTTTCTGTAACACCTTTTTGTTTTGAACTTTATTATTTTCAAACAGACAAACATTATAAATTACACATCTACAAGACTTTAATTTTTTCCCTTGATCAAGACAAGAACCAAGGGCTTGAAGATAAAGATGATATGATGAAGATAGAAGTATAGTAGTAGTCTTTGTGAACTTCATAGTAGCGTCTGATAGCTATCTATTTTAGTGTTAGTTTGCTGGCTAAAATGCTTTAGCTACTGTAAAGTTTAGACCTATTCCTTTATAACCTCCATTTTATTTAATTAATTAACAATATTATTTACTGCTGTATTTTGGGACTCCATATGAATCTGATCTGTTTATTAAGATACAGAATATTAAAATAGACTTAACATTTATCAGTAATAATGAAAATAAAAAAAATAAAAAAACATCTTTTAAACAGCAAATAACAAGGCTACCAGAGTATTACCAAGGTTCCTGTTCTGCCAAGTTTCAAAAGACCTTACTGATATTGACAAGACAGGCATCTGACTAAACACGATTACTCTTTGTGAGAGGCATTTTGCAAAGGTAGTTTATTTTGTTTAAACAGGAAGAGGGAAGTGTACTAGTGAGCTGATTGTTTCTGCGCTGTGGCTTCACAATGAGATTTTTGAAGACAGTAAACAGTGGCATCTTAATGCTCAGCACCTATAATTACTTCACCTATTGTCATTAGATATCAAGGAGACCAAGGATCAAACTCCTAAAAAGTCAGTCTATTCCATTTGGAAATAATTACAGAGCATATGAAACAATGACAATCTCACTGATACTGTGTTATAAAAAGTCATTCTTTTTCAGCGAATCTGTTGAGTTAAAGCAGTTCCACCTCACATCGTTTTGGCAAGTATATAAATGTGTGTTAAATAGCAGGATTTTTCATTAACAAATTTGCACTTATATTTGAATCCCCTTTTTAAAACTCACCAGCGTGCCTTTAACACACACTTTTAAAATGCTGAAAGCTTGCAGCGCAATGATGTCAGGTAATGAGCGTATTGATTGCAATACATCAGTAGCAATGCCATCCTGGGACATTGATGGGTTTGCATAGAGAAGAGCTTTATTATGACCTCGGCTGCTTTGTGTCCTCCCTGTGCCCATCACATGAAAGATTAATGACAATACCTGCTATGCTAACATTCTGTCAGATGAGCACAATACCCGGTGAAAACACGGCAGAAAAAATAAACACTTTTAGCATTCTGTGCCACATGGAGCAAATAAAAAAATCTTTATTTATGTGTAAACTTAAATTAAAAAATATATATAATTTATAGCCTGTAATTTGCCCTCATTTAGATTTTTGTGACCGCAATAAGTTAAAGAAAACAAATCCGAGTGCTGTAATGTTCAGTGCACATGTACTTTCTATGTGCATGCTCCATCAGGCACCCTAAATGCTTTTTTCACACTAAGCTCATGACCTTGTGTTTAACTGTAATAATCTCCTACTGCGTTGTATCTGCAGCCCTGTCAATTCTAATGCTGATGGTGAGGAGACACAGGCGGAAGCAGCAGGAGGGACTTGAGGTGAAGGATCTGGAGCTGCCTGAGACAGTGTCACAGAAGGTGCTGTATTACGGAGAACCGGGGGGTGGAGGAGCAGACCTGGACTTCTGCCAGCCGGTCGTCCCGCTGCGCCATCACCCCAGGAGGAGGGAGAGGAGGCTGCGGAGGGAGGACGTCAGGGCCAGCATACGAATGTCCCTCAGAGAGTCCCACCTCATTGGGCCAGAGGACGAGGTCTTCAGGCAGTTTATTCTGGACCGGCTGGCGGAGGCTGATCGTGATCCTTACGTTCCCCCATTTGACTGCCTAAAAACCTATGCATATGAGGGGTCAGGGTCTCCCACAGGGTCCCTGAGCTCACTGGAGTCTTCTACTATAGAGCTTGGACCGGAGCAACCTGTTTGTAATCCCAGACCCTACTTGGTTAGACTTACCCCTTGGTATGGGGGAGGAGATGAAGACACCTTCTGAGGGACTCTTCTTCTTTTTAAATGTATCCTATGTCATGTATATCATACATCCCTTGTAGAAGGGACAGATATTATATATATTTTTTTATGAATTTAACAACTTTATTTCTCCTGACAAGCAACTTCTTGTGGTTGCGCCCATTATTACTGCTGTCTTTCAGTAGCAAAGGTGGGATTAGCATGACATGGGACAACATGTTAAGTCAACAAGTATGGGACTTAAACTTCAGAGACTGTTGCATCCTCTCTTTTACCAAAAGTCAATGTTTGTTTCGTTCAACCTTAACCATGACCCTTCCATAACCTTGAAGATGCATTAATTTATTTTTTGGCCACTTGGCCGCAGTGGAAAAAGCTAAAATGTTGAGTTGTACTGGGCAGGTAGCACACAGTGGGTTTATTACATTTTTCTGAAAACAACTGCCTGATGCAGCTGGAAAAAGGGACGTTAAGAGCAGTCTTTGTTGGCTATAAAACCGAAACAATTAGGGTAATTAGGCTAAAGCACTCTTCAAGCTGGGAATGTAAAGTTGGTGACATGCTACCCCTTTACATTGCATAAAGTCATTTGATCCATTGTTACTATTGATTCACGCAGCGTTAACTGGGTACTTTAAGCCTTAACTTTTTGACTGGAATCAAAAAATGTGGCAGATCATAAATTGTAGGTTTGGGTTTTTTTAGAATGCAACAATGTGATTTATGCTTTAATTAATACAGTCATTACACTGTGACAGGTGACAGTATTACATTTACTGTATAATACCTACAGTATTACTGATGTGAAATAAAAAATTCTGATGCTATTTGTAATATTATTTAGTTCATGTTATGTTGTTGCTGTTTTATATTTGGCATTTTAGCTCATAACAGTTCATATTGTATGTGTATTTTACATTGTATGTATACATCCCTTGGTTATGTGTATTGCAACATATTCTTTCTAAATAGAGATTTTGTTTCCTAATTTGCTTTGTTCTCGCATAAATTAAAGTTCATATACAGCAGAGTATCCATTAAATATCAACTGTTTGACATGTATTATGCTGTATGATAAGACTTTTTTTCTTTTTGTTGAGTCACCAGAGAGCACATCACACTGCTTATGTAAGCCAATCAGCAGCGGAGCGAGCACATGGGTGACTGGCAGCAAAACTCCAGCAAAGTAAGGTTGAAAGAGGAGAAAAGTTATCTGAGGCTTGATTTGAAATGTATAAAGAAAAGTGAAACTCTTGAGAAACACAACAGCTGGAGTGCTGTGGAAAAAAGTGCATAATATACAGCGCCTGGATCTGTTCTTTCTTCATGGTCATTTACAGTATTATTGGCAAACACTACATGTTCACTGCTAGTTGTGTGGGTGGCTGCTCGAGGGGTGACTTGAGGTAATTGCATGGGGATGAGGTCCAGTCCCCTTCACCTCCTCATCCACTAATTGGGCTGTTTGCTGTCTGTGAAGGTCAGTGTTTGGACCAGAGAGAATATAGTTCTCACTGAAGAAAAAAAATGAAAAAATTCATACACAAACCTATTTGAAAAGTAGCTGGAATGCCTCGAGGAAAGAGACAATATGACGGAAACAACTAATTGCTTGAATCTTTTCAGCTTTTTCTTTCCCGCCGTGGTTACTTGTATGAGTAGGTGCACCACTCAGCAGGACAATTTCCAGACATCACTGCAACTCAAAGTGAGCTTCAAATAGCTTCCACTGTTGGAAACAATCTATCCGGGCAGTGCTTTTTAGACTAAACCATTGACTCACAATGGCTTCTAAAGACACAGGTGTTCACAAAAAAGGCCTTTTTTTTTAAACTCCTTTCAAACCAATCTTTACAGTCCAACATAGAGGGTATTGGATTTGCCCATAAAGGCTCTGTTCTAATTCCTTTTTCAAAAGTACCTTAACGTCAAAAGTCATTCAGCTCCTGGTGTCATTTAACCTTCTGAATTTCTGTCATTACCCATGGTGAATATCACGGGTAATTTAACCTAACAGCCCTTTTCTTTGTGTAATTATACTCATTACAGCAGTGTGAAGGATTTCACTCCGTCAACTGTCTCTGTCCTCTGCTCTCCAGCACAGGTTATAGATTCAGCTCTTCTTTTCAAACCCAGTGCCAAACTCATCACAAACCACCACAATGCTCACTAGAGGGTCTCCGAGAAGGGCTCTCATTTGGCAGACAGTGAGCTGATTGAAAAGATGCCTGAAAGGATTTTGGAGACCCATTTTTTAAAAAACAATCATTAGCAACATGTATGCCTTAAGGTTTGGCTGAGGAGAAATCAAATTGTTCATGTTCAATTTGGGAATGTGAACGTAATTATAGACTATGGTGATTGAGATTTGGATGTGATTCTGAGCATCACAATAGTGTATTCGTGTATTTGTCTAAATTTAAAATATCACACATATTGCCTGCAGTCTCAATTAAAGATACCAAAAGTGTGCAATGCGAGAAGATGCTTTGGTTTTCAGTGACAGGTTGCTGGTGAACTACACCTTTCAAGTTTTGCTGTTGGTTGAAAGCTTTCGTATTCTGTTCATTTTTGAGGTTGAAGAGTGTCTGCACTGTTTAGTCCAGTTGAATCAGACTCCGGATTATTTCCCCCTTGATGCAATTCATTGGGCCAGATCTGAACCCAGCAATCATACTTAACAAAAACAACCACGTTGAGACTCTTTAGAACAAGTGGTTTTGATTCTGTGACAAACAAATTCTGGAGAGGTTCATTTTTGGTGGTGATCTGACCTATCTGACCCAGATAACTCAGTGGTGGGAGAAGGCCTTACATCTTTTATGTAAGTAAAATTATCAACACCACAATGTAAAAGTTCTTTATTACAAGTAAAAGTCCTCCATTGAAAACCCTACTTGAATAATCAAACAGAAATATTATCAAGAAAACATACTTAAAACTTTTATTTATTATAACTGCATCAATGTGGGAGCAGCATTTTACTTTTGTAGCTTTTCAAGGAGAAGCAAGTAAATTGATTCTGCTTGTTCGCAACCCTACCCCTAAGATAAATCTAAAGATAAATATGGTTGGAAACATACATACAAAAACATACACATTTGATTGCAGTTTTTTTGCAGACTTTCTTTTTGTGAAATATTGGAAATATCTACCTCTTTGGGCCTCCGACGTTAAAAGTAAATATGAAGTTTAGAGGGGAAATGTCTCTTTTGTGGAACAACACAAGCCTTAAAAAATGGGAACTACTAGTTCCATCTTCATTAATACATTGTACATTATAAACATATGCTTTTTTTAATGTTAAATTTTGATCTGAAAAGTAACTTTTATACATATATTTGTATATGAAATCTTGCGCAAGAGACACCTCCTGAATTGGAAAAGATTTTCTAACTAGAGCCTCAAATTTTAAGAATATTATATTTTTTATCTTGTGTGCATGAGATCCATATGTTATTAATGCTAAGGGAACATGATTATTTAATTTACTATATCTATATCTGATTTCTGCTAGTACAGTGAGATGTTTGGGAAGACAGAGATTAGTTGAGGAGGATGGATCTGTGAATACTTGATATCCTTATTAAAATATTTTATTGATCAACCAGTGATCCTAGTGATGTCAAATTGCAAGCAATTAAGGAACAGGACCACACTTTTTAATATTAGGATGTAGGCAGTAAGCCTAAAAATCACAATAATCAATATTAAACCACATTCACTATAATATTCAGGGAAACTAACTTCCATGTGTGAGCCCTTAAACATAATCAGGCTGTTATCACCCCAGCATGTGTGCTGGAGTCAAATCTGACAGCAAATGTGTTAAAAGATTATGCAAACTTTAATATTTTAGGATTTACAGAATACATTTCCTGCAAGTTATTTCATGTGAACCTTTGCTATTCTGGTCCATTAATGAGCTTTCCCTCATTGCGATGAGACTTGGGGATTGTCAGACTTTGAAATGAAATTAATAAGTAATAATGGCGTGCAAAAACTTTCAAAACTTGTTTTGTTGTTCATCAGAGGCTAATTGGTGGCTGTTTTGGGGTGTAATATGCAGCCCAATTTACAAGACAGTTGATAGTTTGATATTATGCCTGAGGCAACTGGATTATGATCAAGACTATTCATGCTCAAACTGAATTTTGTTTTGGGTTGATGGATCTGGCTGAAGAAACTCTTTTACATTGCAAATGGACCATTTGCTGAACAAATTTACAAATGGGTCATTACAAATGGATACTTGTCTATGAGTGGGGCTGGAGTAAGAGTAATACTCCACAAATTTGAGTTTTTAACCCTTTTAAAAAACATAAACACAAAATTATAAGGAAGGGATAAAATAATTATTTTGTTTAGTCTAAAGTAAGCTCTAATCATTAGCATGCCTATCTAACTAGATTAAATTTTAAAAAATACCCAATTTACAACTAGAACTGCAACTTTTTGCCATGGACATGCAGCTTTAGCCTCAATTTCTCCTGCCTTTATATGATAGGACAGCTTAAGAAGGACAAGATTGCTAATGTTAAGCAGCAATGAGTAGTAGTAACAATAACCATATCCACGGCCACTGCTTCATGACATTGTGCAAAGAGTCAGCGGCAGCGTATAACTAGACTGCACAACACCTCTTCGGGGGCTATATTCAACTAATTCATGGAGGTATTGTAAGCTTCATGAGGCCGCTAGCTTCAGCTGCCAGCTAAATCTACCAGCGACAGATGTCATTTTAGCGGCTAAATCTACAATCGCCAGGTAGAAATGAGCCACTTAGAATCTTGCTACGTGTATAAAAAAGCATGATTTGCTGTCATGACATTGTATGCCCTCATTGAACACACCACAGTGTAAAAGAATACACGTATGGTTTGGCATTTCCGGCTTAATAATATAACACCAAATGATGATGTAAATTAGGAAGCAGCCATTTCTAAGCACCCATCCGATTAGTGACTTCTTCCTGAAATTAGAGGAAAGCAGAACAGACTGTGATTGTGTGTGTGATTGTAGAGTTAGTGATCCTGTTGCTAATCACCAATCATCATTTTGACTCCAACAGAAAATGAACATAAAAACATTCCCTGCCATTTCCTTTGACAAATCAGATTGCAATTCACCCCGGCTGATGAAAGAACTAAGCAGTGAGCTACACAAGAGGCAATAGAGTGGTGTTATGAATGGTGGAGGGGTCATTCTTCAACTAAAGACTTGGATTCAATCTCCATCACAGCCACTATCATCACTGACAAAGTGTGCTTGGTGCTAACTGTTCTTTTGTAATTTCCTGTTTGTCTCTTATTCGTTGAGATGTAGATTTTTGTAGCAATTAACAAAACTTACACTCTGATAAAATATACAGATAAATGAGCTGTCCTAGCAGTTAGCCTAAAAAAAGTTGCATTGATGTTAATGACATGCCTGAAGCTGGGGCTCAGTATGGAAAAGGAGACGTTGCACACTTCGACCTCCACCACATCAGACTCTGATGACACTTGGTTGGTTAGTTGGTTACTGTCACTCCTGATCAGAAACACTCACAGAGTCCTGATGAAACAGATTAACCAACTGTGTTGTCATTTTCTTTACTTCAGAATGAGCTTTTTTATCTACAGACGCACCAGGTTGCCTTCTATGGAGTCCGCCATGTTGGACCCCTATGTTTCTACAGTAGCCCAGAACAGACAAACCAAAATCGATTTTACACCAGTAAAGTCCACCATTTCTCCTGCACACTTCACAACCCGTTCTCATTCCCAGGTTGTGAAGTACAGATGCGAGCTGTGTTCTATTCATTGCAATCTGTTACTTTACCTCTAGATGGCACTAAATCCTACACACTGGTCCTTACAGTTGATGCAGCAAACACACCCAGCAGATACAGATCAACATAGCATTCATTTGGAGTCTTGTTTTTTGCAACCTGATTAAAGTCACCTAAGACCTATGTTCACTCTCCTTTAGCTCTTTTTTTGGTCTCCACCATCTCATGAAGAAAATAGCTGGCTCTTTAGCTGCTAAATGCTCTATTTCACAAACAGGTGGCAAACTTTATCGACTGTTTGTTAAACTGTTTGATGCTGTTTTGGTTCCCTTTTTTGCACCAAAACAGAACAGGGAACAGGAACAGCATCAGGATGCCAGTGGGTTCTTCACTATGAGCAATACCTTTCACATTATACAGAGCAATTTGATCCACTGTTATTCTTAAGTATTGATTATGGCAGCTTTATAGTTTAAAACCACAATTTCAGGGGCTTTAATACATGGGTTGCATGCAGCATGTGTATAACTTGATTAATATTTTGAGATTGTTATTGAGTTTCTTTGCCAGTGTATGGTAGAATAAGGTCATTCTATATTTGCAGCACCAGTGTGTCAGTTTGCCAAACACCCTGAAAATGTTGCTCTAGTGAATGTCTCATGGACTCAAGCAGTGAGGAAGGAGCTTTTGGAACTGACATGAAAAGAAAGTAGGAAGTTGCAGGTAAAAAAAAGCTTCTGACAGAAATCTTCATAGGCTCCACGGTGGAACAATGGGTTTACATCACTTTATGTTTGTTTTGTGATACAAATCACAAGAAAAAGTCATACAAGGAGTTAAATCAGTGGGGTTTGAATGCAGCTTTATAGTTTAACACTACAATACAGCAGTTATCTCATAAAGAATAAGGCCCTTGAACACATTCTTAGTCAGGCTTATCGAATTAGTCAAACTGACACTAAATAGAAATTAAATTAACCACTGATTTTAAACTGAATAATGTATTTTCCTTTGTTGTGACTCATCACAAGAAAGGTTTTCCCTTGCCAAACGTGCCAAGAGACTTTTTCATTGAATCAAAATACACAGATTACTTTAAGCTATTTTCAGAGTAAGGCTCCTCATCTTTTTTTCTTTCTTTTTTTTAGGGCGCTGCTGAATTTGGAAAGAAATACTTTCCACTTATCATACATAACACATCCACTTGATCTGATTTCATATTGTTCTTTCCTTAGGTCTGTAGTATGAAACTACTATTATGGAATACCAAAGGCCTCAGGTCCAAAGTGAAAAGTCCCATTAATAAAGAAGAGATTACTTTCACTTGCTGTCAAGGCCCTGTGCTGCTAAAGGATTGATGCTCTCACATTAAATCAGCCCCTTGAAAGGTCCTTCCAAAACTGCAAGAGTGCCAACTGTATAGGTAATTTTTTTTCCATAATATGTTTCACTTTCAGGGCATGTTCAGTAGTATTATCAAGGCATTGATATTGGGATTTTACTTTGTTTGTTGTTTTTGGTCATTTTAAAAAAAAAACTGTGTATTTGTCATTGATGTTTGCACGCTTGTGTCTTTCTTTCTTTCTTTCTTTCTTACTTTTTCTTCCTCCATTTCTCTCCTCACAGCCACAGGGTTTGTTGTTCACTTTTTGTTGTCTGAGCCATCATTCAAAATGCAGGGCTTTCTTCTGACAGGCACTGAAGCAAGGAAATGAGAAATGACTTACACAGTTTAGCTCCTCTTCATTTTCACTTGCCTTATTATTATCAAACACATGCACCCCACATTCACACATACACACACATGCGCACACATGCACGCATGCACACTGCACGCACTTTCACAGATGATTAGTGAAGTCTGCTCAGAAAAAAGACACCCAAATCTGTAAAGTGGTGAGAGGTTTTTTGTCAATGTCCACACTCCATGACATACAGTACATTCAGTAGACTTTGACACCGCAGAGAGCGATGGCCCCTGCACACCACTAATTAGCTGTCATTCATAATTGATTAAAGTCCGAATGTAAATAATAAATGGAAATTGAATTTTATTTGGGGAGTCTTGTCAACTACATTTACCTTGGGGCCTGCTGAGACTGGATGTAAACATGGCTGCATAATTGCAGAATAATTTGCCAATCAGATTTAACTAATCATGTTAAAGGGCAAAGAGAGGCTGGAGGTGTCAGTTCACTTTGGAGCAGAGCTTTTTTATTTTTTGCTCTATTTTTTTGGGACGTAACTCAAAATTCAGGGCACGGGGAAAGGATGGCCATGTTCCTGGTCTTAGTCTGAAAGCAGCACTTTAAATCGGACACTTAACCGAAATTGACTTGACTTTTTGGAGGATCTTTTACTTCTTTCCTGAGAATAATAAAAAAAAAATAGAATAATTACACTGATGGTATTTTTTATTTCTAGAACGTCACTTGTGTTCTTTGGTAGGACAAGTATCCAGTTATTCTGAAAAGCTTTTGGTTGTTTCTTCTTATTTGTGTTTATAATAAAAAAATACATATTTTGATAACTGACTAATAACTTAGCTAATTTATTTAAAGCAAAAGCACACACCTAGTTCCAGTTTCTAAATTTTGAGATAGTTATAGAAAGTAGATACATTTACTCAAGTACTGTACCACAATTTTGAGGTACTTACACTTCACTTATATAAGTATTTTCATGTTATGCTACTTTATACTTTTACTTCTCTACATTCCAGAAATTAGACCTACTACAGGTTTGAGTTGTGCAAAGCTTCATATTCTTACATATACCCATATACTCAAAATGTATAGTTGTTGTGGCCCAAAATTTTACATAATAATCGTGGATTATTAGCTGGTTTTCTCTTTGCATGTTAACAACTAAATATACCACTAATGCTGGAACTCACTGCTTTTATTTTGAAGGAAACTTTACCAGTCTCAGTTTTGTTACAGTCTGTGTTGCTCATGTAGGACAGCATTTCTTTGCTGTATTTGACCCTGTATTAAACCCCTTCATGGGAATATAATATGTGCAGTGTGAGTGCATGTCTGTGCACTAGTGCAGTAGGCCTACTCTATGCAAGCAATTTTAGTAATCACTACCAGCCAGCCACCAGTCTCTTCTTGCATTTCGGATGTCTGCGTGTCTCCATTGTGTATGCGCATATTGTGAGGAGTGTGCTCTTCGAGTCAGAAAAAAAGCCATCGATGCAGTCCTCAGAAGTAGCACATCATTAATAACGGAGGGACCTTTGAAGATCCTGCATAAATGTCTAATTAGGTTTGGTAACCTTTAGGAAACTCAAGTGGGTGAATACTAAACAGGCCTGGAGATCTTGTACTGCATGGCAAACTAAGCACTCAACATGTGGGAGAGAGCACTGACATTGAGGAGGTTTGTTCCCCTGCCTGAAAGGGCATGCAATTTAAGCCACATTACAAGCGCGTCTGAACTCATTGGCCAATTTCTGCCCAATTTATCGTAGTTAACCATCCTGTGTATACACGTCATCATGGAGGTGGAACAAAAATATGCAGTGTTTTTTTTGTCCTGCCCTTCAAGCTGTGTGGATCATTGTTCTGCATAACTGTGACGAGCCTGTGTGGCATTTAGAAGACCCTTGAGTCTGAGTATTCGAGCCACCAGCCATGTTCGTACTGATACAGTGTTAACAGGATGTGACCTAGAAAATATTACGTTGAAAAAAAGGGGGCTGGTTTACATTACCCCGTCCTTGTCTCTGTCGTATAACACATGTATTAAGAGATGACAGCATATTACAATAAAAACACACATTTTGTTTTAATACACCCACACTGCTGTCACAGTACTGCAGGTAGTTGAACTTCAACCTTTAACTGCAACGCTGCTGTCTCACTGTGACTTTGTCGCTGTTTAACGACAGATTTTCTCTAAAATTAACAAAGACTGACTCTCTTGGAAATAGCTGGAGAGAGCCACACTACCTTTGCACATAAAAAAATACTGTATATAAGAATCTTAGAACATGAAAATTGACTAATTACAGTGTGATATATTTGAAGGCAGTTCATAGTTGGTTAATTGCAAAAATGCTAAGAGTTCTAGAGTGATCGTGTGATTTAACCCCCAGAGCCTTCTGAATTCAAATTACGTCAAACCATTTTTATTTCATAAACTGACAAGAGATGGCATTTCCAAGTAGCCTAATGAAAATAAAAATGTATGGCATGCAAGGGTGAGACATGTTGGAAATACAGTGAAAACAAGTGAAAAAAAGCCTCTGATTTAAGAGGTTAAAACATGGTATGATAAACCATATCTGATATATTGTAAACCATAATAACAATTTAAGGTAATGCATTAGATCACGTCCCGCAATACCCAGTAAATTCATTTTAAATTCCCAGAATGTTACCCCCTTCACATCTTGTACCTACATGTATGTATCTGTTCGTACTGGTACACTTTGCAAGAAATGGGTAAATTGGGAAGAGTTATGCTCTATGTTGCAGGACGTAATCTAAAGTCCAATAAATATGTTATTTTTTGTGTCTCCCAAAAGATTTCAGCCTGTCCAGATTTTCTAAAAATAAACACAGGCTTTCCCAGTCATGACACCTCAAGCTCCTCACTATAAAGCAATATAAACATACACATCCCAAGACATACATCACAGGCATACACACTCAAACATATTTATTATATGCACCCGCAGACACACGCAAGTCACAGCACACACATACACTCACAGACACACACACACACATAAAGTTGTCAGAGCACAGTGTAAAATCAGAGGGGCTGTTAATGGAGGCGGACAGCTTGGCTGCTGTTTCATCAAAGTGCAGAGGAAATGCAGATCTGTGTCCTGCAGGATGCAGGGAATTGGATCAGCTTCCTTCTGTCTGCTGAATTTGAAACACATACCAGCAGGGATTAGACAGCCTTTACCACTGAACAGTGACTTTCTAATGGCCATCCACGGGAAATATTTACTCACTGTCTCGCATGTGTTGATACGCCCATCAGGAGCCCAAACATGTCCCCTGGCCAGATAGCTTTATTTAGCTGCCAGCTATGTGCCAACCTTGAGGATATTTTTTCTTTTTTGATTGATACAGGCAACCCTGAGAGGCTCAAACTTTTCTTTCTGATTGTGTTTGGTATCTGGTTTATGATAGCAATACAATGTAACAAAAAAACTACTGGGCCTGCACCCGGCTAATGTTATTGATAAATCTTGCAGTAAGTAAGATTTCACAGTGTCTTCTCACCTAGCGCCCACCCCTGTATCTGCCGGTACTTCCTCAAAGGAAACCGATTGGTCAGCCAGCCACAAATGCAAAGATTTAATCCTGGCAAGATGGAGTCTCGCTTTATTTAGTGATCTTGGGAGTCCAGCTGCCTCACAAGGTTAACAACCTATGAGCAGGACTTGATTATTTGATTTGTATATGGAGTTGACAGTAATATGATAAAGTATTTGTGTTTTAGGTGTTTAATTTGCCCAATTAGTCAAAATATTGTTCTTGTTTTTCAATAGATTTTTCAGAAAGAATATTATATCACAATATGAATCAGTTCCACAATATCAATTATATTTACCATGACAAAAGATTATTTATATCACCCACTCCTTATGTGTACAACTCACCCTTATACGTTTAGGGTCCTAGATAACCCAGGCCCTTTATCAGCTCAGAATAATATAATTTCATCACCCTGTTATGTCATGACTTTTCATATTTCTATGAGTGGTTTTTAGACACCAGCTGTAATAAATGCAATGGATTTCCATATGTTCTATGTCTGTCATTGGTGTTGGGAGTACTTTATATAAAATACAAAAAGTACCAAATAACTTTGTGTATATGTAAACATTTCTTCATAAGAGGTCTCACAGGGAGTTTGAAACATATCGTCACCACATAGGAAAATATTTTCTTTCTTTTTCCATAAATGGCTAGTACATTTCTTTACTTATAGTCAATATAACTTATCTTAGCTTATTTTGTGTAAAAACAGCACTATATGGTCCTTTATATATATATTTAAGCCTTAATCAAAGTTTGAGGCAAAGGGAAGGGTTACCACCAATTAATTATTTTACATATTGGTATTTAATTTATTGAAGATCATGAGTAAAGAATACAACTTTTTGAGGGAATTGATTTTGCAATCCTCAGCTCTTTATTTTTATTACACATATAGCAGTGGGATCTGCAAAGCCAATATCCACAAATCACAAGGCTTAACTGATAAATGGTTTAGTTGTCCAGAAATAGTGAAAAATACGAATCCCAATTTCTCAGAGCTCAAAGTTGTTTGTTTTATTCAACCAACAGCCCCAAACCCAAATGTATTCAATTTACAAACTTATAAACTTCAGCAGAGCTGCAAATCCTCACATTTACTGTAAGACACTGGAGTTTGCAAATGGTTGTCATTTTAAAATAATGGATTGATTGATTTGCATACTACTTAATACTATTACAACTGTGTCTTTTTAAATATCTAAAAAATATTAATTTTACAGCTAAAACACAACATTAGTCTTTAGCTAAACTGTCTTCCCACTTAAAATGTAATTCATTTCTATTCCCCATTCTAAGAATTCACCACAAAGTATACGACTAGCTGGGAAGATGTAACAAAGGCAGAGAGAAAAACATATTTGCTAACGGTATCAAGTTTGAACTATTTACACCAAGGTAAATGTTTTACATTACAAAAGGTAAATGGGAACCTGAATGGCATACATTTAATTAGAGGCACAAATGTTATCAAAGATAATTTGCTTGCTGTATAATGGAAAAATCCACTAAAACCCTCTTTCAAATCCAGTGATAAGAAGGTCTCCCAAGTTCATGTCCTCTGGAAAAAAAAGACATGTGGAGATCATTCATGGACTCACTATGAGTACTACTTTTATCGGCACTACATACTACACAAATGCACAGGAGAGATGCGAGAAAAATATGAAATTGCCATCAACTAAACCACATTGACCTTGCAGATGATGTCTTATAAGACATTAGACAGAGTTATTTGTGGTGTTGCACATTTATATTTGTATATGGAATTAATTAATTAATTAATTTTAACCTGTAATTAGCCTGGAGAAGAACAGCTTTACTTTACAGCAGCTCCCTATTTAGTGTGTGAGACAACAACAAAAACAAGTTAGACTTCACGTCATTATAGGTGTCAAAACAAGGTATTTACTAAGACTAAATGCTGCAGCTACAGCAATTCCATCACAGCGTAGGAACAATCTACCAGATGTTTTGTCATTAGGTATCAAGGCAGCGCAGTTCATCTCCACCATTCAACAAGGACAGGGTTTTTACAATAGCATTTAACGAATCACTTTAAGGCTGATGTTATTTTAGGAGAATCCATGTCAGCCCTCGGGAACCATATATGCAATTTTATCACGTTCCACAATCTGTCAGCGCGGTCTTTTTATTTCAAGGTGAAGGTCAGAAAAAAAGTGTCAATTATATTCTTTATGAAAAGAGAATTATATTCCAGCCACAAACACACAGTTTTACAAATTAATATAATCAAGAACCACCTGAAATACCATTCTTACTCCCACACCTTTTGATATTGCTTCTCTCTCTTGAGGACTACAAAGAGAAGGTGTCAACTGGTTTTGCCATATTGATGGAGCCGGGGGTCTACGGAGACCTCTAATTTTCTGAGTGAACGGTCCCAGAAAGAGCTAATGATATGTTAATGCTGAATGGCAGACATTAGGGAGGCCAAATGACGGCAATCCCTATTACCTCAGAGGGACGTGCCTTGTGTGGTTTTGTCACGCAAACAAACTCTGTAAATACAAATAAGGTGCGGAACAAGGACTCAGGGGTGGCTGACAAAATGTCATGGATCTGAGAGAAGAACTGAAGAACTGGAGACCATGCAACTTATACTCCAACAATGATTACGCCTCCACACTTTGAAAAAATTAACTTCACCTCACTGTGAAAGATTTCGTTTTCCTATGAGAACAATTATGCCAGTGAAGTTCTTACCTTTCCAGAAATGTCACAAAACTTGGGTGGATCTCAGAAAATATTGCTGAAAACTTTTGATTGTTCCTTTTGTTTGTCCTCTCATAACTTTTCCGCCACTGACTCCAGTTTGGCAGGAATATCATCATGTTTACTTCAGCAGCAGTAGCTGTGTGGGGTGGAAGCAGTGGGAGGAGGTTAGTTTTTGAATGGCACAAGATTGAAATATGCCACCACAGATTTTTGAATTCCCAAGCTTTCCCACTTGTACATATCCCCTTGTGTGGGTTTACCTGTGAATGTATCTGTTAGTATGTATGTGTTCCTGTTTGGCTAGGCTTAGCTGCAGATTGCTTTTCCCCATCCCCTCCTCTAGTGTGTGCAGCATATGGCCATTGTGATGGAGGGTAAAAGGAAATGACAGGCCATTTGAAGATGCTCTAGTCCCTGCCTCATGAATAATGCAGAGGGTGCAGCGAGCAGGTTCTCAGCGCAAGCTTCAAAGTTTATCGGCCTCCCCTGTCTCCCTGGGAGAGAGACTACAGTGCTGCGGGGAGATTAGACCGACACTGAGCAGGGACCTGGTCAAACTCAATTAAATACAACCAGGATAATTCCATCCTCTCATTGTGCCATTCGGTTTTATTAGGAAAATAAACCCGGCATGCTCACACCTTGAAATGACAATAGAAAGGGGAAAACAGCCAGTGAATTATTAAGCAGGGAGTCGACTGTGTGCTCATTTGCTTCATGTAAAAATATGCAAATTAGTGGATGGCAGAAGAGTTGATGGATGAATATTTTCATTAATTATGTCAGACAAACACGTAAGATCAGCAGAGAGAGAAATCTTCCACAGTGGATTCAAACTTTTTCTGTCTACTCACGCTTTTGCAAATACCAGCTCAAGGAAGTCAGGCTGATAGATTTAAACACAATGGTGGTGCTAAAATGCACAGAAGTGGTGTTAAACCGTTGTTGATGGGTTTTAATAGTCCCATTGATAGATGATTTATTAGTCATCCGGATATGGATGTTTTATTCAGCTGAAGATTTCTAAGAAAAACCCCCAAACACCTACAGTAAATCTTGCTGTTTGTTTAAATATGCATGTTTCCCTCTGCAGTTTCCAGAGTCTTTTGAGATCTAATTAGCCCTGAAGCCCCTCCTGATGGCAGATGTAGGCCTACAGAAACACTCCCTGCCACTGAGGCTGTTGTAGCATGTAACTATTTTCCGTGTCTACACGATAAACAAACACTTATGCCACCCACACATTCAGTGCTATATCAAGCCAGGCTTGGCTAATGATGATAAACCTATGTAAAAGTACAAAGTGCTGCTAATTAGGCCTATGTCGATTATGGCTCATTAATGCTGATGTTGCCCTGACATGTTTTTGCCAATCATCACTGGAGAGGGCTCCTGTGCATCATTTTCTAATTACTTTAATTCGTCATTGTACTGATGCTTTAAGCGTGTGCGAATGGGCTCTATTGTCATGTGTTAAAATGAGAATTAGGGGAAAAACTGAAATCTGGGTTGGTTTTTGTAGACAGTGGACGGTCCAGTCACTCTTATTGTATTTTGAGACATAGTTCCCAAAGATTTTCTTTCAACCATCCAAGGAGAAAGAAGAAATTGGATGATGTAATAAGGTTTCTTCTAGGGTGAGATATCAAAGCTCAGAATGTAAAAGGCCAGAGACAAAGTTAGTAGAAAGTGTGAAAAGGAAAAAAAGATTAAACTAAGTATTGCTTTCACAGATCAAATTATTTGATCCTTGAAAAACAATATTTTAGATTGCATTTGATTCAAATATAATTTAAAATATAAAATAATGTCTATACCATGTCTATGGTATGTCAGATATTAAGTTGAGTAAAAGCCTCTAACATGAGTTAATTTTGACTAAGAGTTGAATTCTCACAATTATCTTGTTGTTTTTGACCTTTCTAAGATTACCAAAATGGCAGCCTTTGAAAGCTGAGCGAGTTTCTCATCCTGTTGATCACAGTCCATATTTTCTCCTGTCAAATTTTCCTCCACTGGCTACTTCATAACTTGCCAATTTTGTTGGACATTGATGTATCAATGATAGATCCATCTTGAGTTATTTTCCAGTTATTATCCTAAATTTCCCTTCTTTTACACCCTATTACCCTAATCTTACCACTTTGACCTACTTTTCCACTCCTTGTATTCCCCAGGCGCTCAAAGAGCAAGCTGTTGCGCTCCTACTCACACACATACCTCTCAAGAGAATTATTTATATTGCCCAGGTCTGGGACCAGTCTAATTTGTGTGGAACTATAGAGTACACAAACCTCAGGTCTGACATTTCTCTTGCTGAAGGCAAGGCAAGACTGTGAGCGCTGCTGGGAGAGACAGAGAATAAAACATGGTGCTGCAACTGCCTTTGATCTTCCTTTCCCCCCTTTTCTCTCTTTCAAAGGACCACTGAGGAGTCGTCCAGCTGATGCCTGAGCAGGGGCCCCATGTCTCTGCCACCAACAGGCACCCTAGGACGGGCGGCCATCAAATTATTTATTTTTATTTTTGTTCCATGTGAGAGCAAAGAAAACGGAGACAGACTTTCTTTGGAGTTTTGTTTCATGCTGGGTAATCGCAGAAATAAATATTCACCCGCATGCATAAATATGCGAGGACTTAGTCCCCAGTTGGCTTGGAGTTAAGCTTATATTTCAACTCATTTCTCAGCCTCTGTGCTAGAGAGGAGGGCACCTTACACTTGAGGTAAATGTCTTAAACCCTGGCAAACATATAGCACATTTCCCCCTCCTAATATCCATAATGAATTCTTCTCATGATTAACCTAAACATAAAAATGCTTCTGTTTACGGTAGTTTTATTAATGCATTACATTCTGGCACAAACACAAACAACACACATGCTGTTAATCATGTCTTTCTTAAAGTTTAAAGCTACTAAAACGCATAATTAAAGAAATTATGCTGTTAATCACATAATATTGCTGTTATTCACATAACACTATGTTATGTAGTTAAATAAATAGAAGAGAGTAATTATGTAATAAATGATCTCAGACACCTGCGTTGTGCATGAAGCCAAAAGGCTACAGCAAAGAATGATTTCTTTAACAGGCAACCAAGAGGTCAAACTCCATTAGCGATGTTCCAGCAGACAATCTGAGAAAAAGCTTGTTCCTCATCTAGCAGAGAGTCTCTGAAAATGGGCACCTTTTTGTCAGGGCAATTTGTTGATGATGCATGGTTATGATAAGAATTGAATGAAGTGTCTGTAGCTGCCCAGGGCCTCCATAGCCAAGGCGCCGGGGCCAACACGAGTAATCAACCCAGGTCCAGATTGAGCCCTTGATAGTAGAGGGTCCCTGATTGCTCATAAGTACCCCCAGGCGGCAGGCATTTAAGACACTTTCTGCTGATTTTGACTGACAGCTGGTCAATCAAAATCAACATCTGGATGCAGCCATTATCAGTGCAGAAGTTTACCTCAGATGCTGGTGTTCGAGCCACTATCTGCTTGGATAAAATACATCTCATGAACTCTATATTTAATCTACCAGCTGTATCTGGCTGTAATATCACTAGAATCTGTATTGGGTTTACTAGTCTTCCTTTTTCATAAGAAAACACAAGGCTGTAGAGGAGATAGAGCACATTTTCAACACATTTGAGTTTTAAAGTGACACTATGTAACTGAACACCCACTGTGACTGCAAGTGACAGTTATGGGATTAGAAATGTAGCTAAAACGCTTAACTATTGGAACAGTGGAGTTTTAGCACAACATCTTATGGAAGTTTTAAAGTGAAACTTTTGCTAAACAGCAGCAGCTGCAAGTGATAGTAATGGGCTAATGCTGAATGTGAAACTACTGTTCAGCCCGTCACCCTTATAATAGTATCTCATATCATTTTTATGCAGATGATATGCAGTTGTACAACAGACTTCAGTAACAGCCTATATATTCTCCATGACTGTCCTCATAAGAGAAAGAAATGGATGGACCAAGATTTTTATGCTGTTAAATGTTGACAAAACTGAGGTATTAATTCTCTCTCCTGCTCCCATTGTTAAAACAGTTTAGCAATCCAATAGTTATTTATCTAACCACGTTATACCAGTGTGCAAGGATGTGGGATTGTGACAGTGCCTTGAGTCAAAAGTTATGAAGTCTTTCATACCTTCATAACCTCCCAGGTAGACTACTAATGTACTTTTTTCAGGCTTATCTTTATTTTAACTGACTCCAGCTTTTCTAAATCTCCCTTCACATTACTCTCATTTTAACTTCAGTACACTTGCTCCCATTTTGTTTTAGAATCATAATTTAATTGCCTATACACTGCCTAGACAGTAAGTGGTAAATTCCAAGCATACATTGCAGAATCTTATCTTTCACAATGTCTGAGGCTGTTTCATTCAATATTTTTAAATATTGTATGACTAAATTTTTTACCTACGCTTTTTTGCAGTAATTTCTTTCATTGTAAATATTGCACCTGTGCCTTTAGCCGTTTTGTTTCTGTTGTAATTTTTTTATGTGATTTATTCTGGCACCCGGTTAGCTCAGTCAGTAGAGCTGGCAACCCATATACGGAGTTGCTACAGTGGCCCAGGTTCGAATTCGACCTGCCGCCCTTTGCTGCGTGCCATCCCCTCTCTCTCTCTGACCCCCTTTCCTGTCAATCTTCAGCCGTCTCTATCTAACAAAGGCATGAAAAGGCCAAAAAAATAACTTAAAAAAAGAAGTGATTTATTCTTATTTTTTAATTTCTATTTTATGTATCGTACTATGTAACCACTTTTTAGCATCCATTTACTCTAAATGTTAAGCACTTTGTAAACCTATGTTTTTGTAATTATCATTATGGCCATAAGCTATTGTTCATACCAGAACATGTAAGGATGTAGCAACAAAAAAGTATATTGAATTGACCAACAGTGTGTTATATTGCTAATGAATTCAACACTGTAATCTGTAAGAAGAAGAATGCATTATTTATTTGCTCAAATATACTCTGAAATAAAATTGTAAAAACATAAAAAATATCTATCTAACCTTCTTTCATGTTTAAGGGTTTTTTTGTACATTTAATTCTCTTCAGAAGTGTTAACAAGAAATGGTTCCAACTTCAACTGATTATATATGTCCTCCAACTACACTTCAAAAGTTTTCTATCCATCTACTGATTTCTACAAGAACCCTTCTATTTGTTATATCTAGTTTTACAAGTGATCTCTGTGGTTTTGAATAGGCTATGCAATAGGCTATCATGTACAGCAACTTGTAAGAAAGAACACTCTCTACATCTCTTCCTGTAGGTTTATGTGAACCGCATCATAATGAGCACACTCGGTGACCTTGGTTACTCCTGACTCACACTTAAAAATCTCAGATGTTTTGTTTTTGCCAGGTTCAAAGCTTTGGAAACTATGTCAATACCTGTAAGGAGACGACATATTTACCAAGCAAAGATTCATAACAAGTGTATTGCAATCTCTTGCATCACTGTGAATTATACTGTCAGTTGTATTCATGAACCTCTGAGTGCTGTCGAGATGCAGCGACAGCAAAGATATGCTAGTCGGCTACTTTGAAACACAAATCTACATTTTTGTCTGAGTTAGATTTTCACACTTGACTAACAGTTATTGTTAAAATTTAAAATTGACAAAATAGAAGAACCAGTGCAATTTGATTTTGAACTTTTTGCAATGTATTCTTTTGCAGCTGAAATTTTTTTTTGTCCTGATTAAATTTAATAGTACATTTTCATGTAATGGCAATGGTCCAATTTAATTCCAAAGTTGCTACCATGCCAAGACCAACAATAACTCAAACAAAGGAAGGACATAAAGCCAAATATTTGATTACTTTTTCCTTATTTTCTCCCAAGCTGTAATCTTCAGTACACTAAGGAGAATACAGAGGACAGTAACCCTCACTGGCTTCCCACCAGTTATCTTAACATAGGGACCATTTATTTTGTACATCAATTCACTTACAGTCAACTATGGTGTAGTATCACTTTTGTATACAATTAATTGTAGTCAAAAATGAAGTGGTTGAATGTGCTGGTGGAATTTGTACCCATCAATAATTCTGAAATTCTGGCTATGGCCCTGCTTCATTGAAGAACTGGTTGGGTCAAATTTAGACAGTGTATCAGATGTCATCGTGGGTGCTGTTTGTGCACAAACACACAACAAACTAACTAAACAATTCATAGACAAGGTTCATGATTTTTTGCTCCCCCCATTTTGGTCTCAAAATCTGAATTATGGCTTTATTTCTTACTAACATGGCTCTGAAACTGCTTTGGAGGACCCAACACAAATTACAGGTATTATTTAAACAGCTGTTTTTAAATCACATCTGGATCCCGATGTCTGAACATTTTCTTGAATTAATTGACCAGGGTGCTCCATAGGCAAGTTTTCTAGTTAGGGTTTAGCTGTTGAAGACATTGAGCCCTAGGTGTTGTCTTTAATGATGTGACTTAACATGATTTTCTAAAGCTTATTCAGATATATTCTTAAATCCATGTTTTAAGGCCAAAATAAGGCCATTTGGAGATAAAATTCACAAAAAATACAAAGTTATGGATAAATCAATATAAAATGTGAAAAATGTAATATTAAGATATTTTTCGAGGGAATTGTCTGCAGGTTTTGGGGGATTTCAGTCGCACAAGAAAGTGTTTGGAAACAATATTTGTGTGGTTTTAGGCCAAAAAAGGCATTTAACATCCTGTATAGAGATAACATTTGCATAAAATACAATTGACCTGTTAATTAAATAAAATATATAACAAAATTGAATATTATGAAAACTTTTGTTGTAGTCAGGGCTGTAGCTACCACTGAAGACATCAAATACATGTTTTAGGGGGTTTCTGGGGGATCTGAGGGATTTTAATGACATGTGGAAGACTTCACATGCAATTACACGTGAATTACCAATGGTGCATTACATAAGACTCATTCAAATGTTTTTAGAAACAATATTCTTAGATGTTGCTGTTCATAGGCCAGAATAAGAACTATAAAGCAATATTTAGCATTCTATAGGTTGATTAAATTTACAGAAAATATAATTTTACTGTTAAATAATTATAGAAAATGAGACCCTTTTAGTGGGTAATTACACGTTCTTTCTTGGGAAAGATGTAATTGGTGGAAATTTTTAAAAACTGGAGGGTCAAATACCATACATGAACGCTATGTACATGTTTCTTTGTCAGGCATCACACGAGTATTTGAACACACCTTTAATGCAACTTCCTTTGACTACAAGGCACAACCTGGCCAACTCGCAAAAGACTCCTCAGATGGCCGACGGTGGGCCTCGCAGTCATCACACACCGCCTCAGTGGAGCGTCGGTGCTTTGTGCCGATCAGGCCTTTCAACTACAGAAGCCTCATCAAAAAGAGATGTGAAAAAAAACCCTCTCCTCCTCTCTCCCCAACCCCTTCTCAGGTTCCATGAGCTCCCCACATACACAGAGGGGGGCGTCATGTTTTTTAATCATCGATTATTGTTGTTAGGTGCAGCTTTTAGGTCATTTTTACAACCTCAATTTATTTACTTACGTCTCATTGTTCAGATGGACTGAAAGAAATCCCTTCAGTCTATTAAGGAACTGAATGTCAATTTTATTTTCAGCAAAAGGATAAAAACATCATTTGCACAATTCTGCCTCTTCAAAATAAATAATAATACATATCGGTTGTACATGTTTACACCCAATTGTAACATAATTTGTTTAAGCTGGAAAAAGAAAATCGGCACAATGCGGCACATGATTATTATCATACTTGTGTCCTTTCACCATCAATAAACAAATCATGGACATTATTGGTATCATTTCTGAATGACAATATATGCTGGACTCTGCAAACTACAGAAGCAAAATTCATTTACTTACAAACTGCAACTTTACCCATTTAACAACTCACTTCAGAAAACAAATAATTTTTTTTTCTAGTGGCGTAAATCTCGCTATCAAACACAACAAGGACCGATCCTTTGTAGCAGACATATCCAGGCCCCCCGCCTCATACAAAAGCAGAACAACTGAATTTTATAGCTCAGAAATTATACATTGGACTTGGAAATAGAAAGGTGGAAGAAAAAACAGACTTAGACAACACTACATTGCAACATCTGCAAAATGTATTGTTAGGAGAATAAGAGAAATTATATGCTTTCCTGTTTCACCCAGTGGAGACATCAAACTGATGAGAGTGTCATCCTTTTTTATTATTTGCACAACTTATGTCTTCACATCACTTCCTTAGCACATCAACTACTTGTTTATACTGTATGTGTGCAGTTGCACTTTTCATATAGTGTTGAGATTTATGACAGAGACAATGAATAATGTGGCTCTGTCACTTAAATGTTTATGAAAAACAGCTTCTCATCACCCGGCTCCCCAACCCAAAAACAGAAGAAGAAAAAAACAAACATAGAAATTGTTTGTCAAATCTCATATGAAGTCAAGTGACTACTGATTAGCCGCCAGGGACACAGCATTTCATGAGAAACGTTTATGTTTTTTTTAGCACAAAGATAGCAGAGGAATGCATCAAAGCAAGAGTGCTGGGCCCGTGCCCATTGCTGGAATGAAAGGACAGGTGCCTCCCCGTAAAAAGGCTTCCAACATGTATGCATTCTGCAGTCAATGGTTGGACCGGAGCCCAAAATCTGAAACCTTTAATGTCTTTAGCACACAAGGTTTCCTCCTCAGTCAAGCCACTTTTGAAGTCTGTGTCAAAACTCACCATGGCACGCTTTTGAAAATCCATACAAGGAGGTAAACAAACCGAAAATCTTTGAAGTCAAAGTGTTTTTCTTTCAATCTCTCTTGTGTTGTCTTTGAATCTTTTCCTCCAATGCACTAAGGCAGACAAAATCATTTTCTCTGACAATAAATTACTGGGGGATTTTTTTAAGTCCAAGAAATGTTAAGAGAGACATTTAGGGGCTATGAGAAGACACTAGTGCCGTCGCTGTTGCCGTACAGGTCAGCCAGCTTTTTGAAGCGCGGCCCCCAGTTGCTGAGATAGTCATAGTTCTGATCTGAGTCTGTACTTAGTGACTCCAGAGAGCTTAGCGACTCTGCTACAGAGCCGCTGCCTTCAAAAGCATATGTCTGCAGAGAGTCGTACGGGGGAGCTGACGGGTCCACATCAGCATCCTTAAGTCGCTCCCAAATAAACTCTCGAAACACCACGTTGTCCGGCAGGGATTTATACGGCGGGCGAGTAGTTGAAGGGTAATGAAAGAAGGTAGGAGTATCTGGCGTGACATCTCGTCGCACGTTGGGGTCTCTGATGACGTTTAGGTTGCGGAGGGTGACCATGTCGAATGCCTCTGTGTCCTCCTCTCCCCCGCCCTCGTCGTCGTAACGAACGATGTTCTCTCTGATGTCTCTCTCCTCCTCAAGAATCAGAGGCTCCTTTTTCCTCCGACGCATCGTCACAATTAGCAGAACCATCACTGCAGAAAGAGGGAGAGACGTCTGAGTCAATATTGACTGACAACGTGCATTTTCTGTGTCAGTCAGCTGAAAAGATGCAGGGATATTTGGCTTTTAGAACAGCTGAATACACTATGATGTTGATTCTCAATCAATGGTACATGGACTGCAGATATTGTAGAGTATATATATCTATATCTATGTCAATATCAATGTCTATATTTTATCTATATGTAGTATAAAATAAAAAGTATATACAAAAAAATAAAAGTAATATAATAAAAGTATAAAATAAATAAAAATTGTTAGCTAAAAGTAATGACAAATGTATTCAAATTGTTAGAAGTTCTTACGGCGGAAATTTAATGGCAAGCTAACAAAACCCACTTTTAAAAAAACGACCAGTCTTAAACAACATTCTCTTTAAAATCTTTCAAATGATCACATTTGAAACATGATGGATGGTGTCAGTAAAGCTGTTTTTGAGTTCATCTGGCAAAAAAGGTTGGGAACCACTTCACTATGAATCCAATCAGGGTTTACAAAACTAAACCTGCAATGTAATATATTGTGCCCCTTTGTGGTTTCCACTAACTACAATTTGCTTCAAGACTTGTACAAAACTCCACCACACTGGAATCTGTGGCCCTCCGAGATCCTACCAGGAGCCCTCCTCCAGCCCCTGTTCCCTCTCCCATACATTATTGCTGAAAATAACTCTACGCCCAAGCAAACTGGCAAATGTCTAATGATTCTCTATCCATCAATGTCAAGCTGGTGCCAGTGAAATATCGTTCCGTGGGCCCATATTTCTTTTCCTTCTCAGCGTTGAGCTACTGCAGGCAGCAAAGGAAGAGGCCCAGGAACCAAATTCAAACACCACTTCACACCCTCTAATAAGGGAGCAAATGGAAGAGATGGAAGGGAGGGAAGTGTCACATGGAAAGGCTGCAGGAGATGAATGGCTAGCTCTCTCTTGGCTATTTGGTGACTGCTGGTACCCAAACAGCAGCCCTAGTACAGTTTTTGTGAAATACTTGGAATGGTCCCTTCAGTACTGCTAATATGCATCGCACTGTTTTTTAGTGTTTTAAGACAGAACGT
>NW_023339650.1:15940580-15987792 GCF_004916995.1 Morone saxatilis
AACGATTGTTCCCTCAGATTTTAAGAACTCAAGTCATTCTAAATTCTGTTCGATTCAGTAGGGCTTCTCCAAAGTGAATTACAAAGTGGCACATTGAAATAGAAAAATCTCAGTGCTTTCCAGCAAAGCTCTTTAGGGTTTAATGCCTAGAAGGCAGTCACAATGCGTCACAGACTGGAAGCGGGCCAACAACCAATCACGTCCTACTAGGATGAGCAGGTGGATGGCCAAGAATACAAATAGTCAGTCTGTGTCAGGTACCAAGGGTCCTGTAAGAAATTATTTCCAGACCAGACAGTTGAGCAAACACACTTGCTACAGAAGCCCCACTCTTCATAACACATTTACTGATGATGTACTGAATGAGAAACAAAGATAAATTTATCCTTACAAAGGCTTTTGCTGTAATTGAATTGTTTAAATGATCTACCCCGCACAATCGATACTGTACAAAGTGAGTTTTCTCTGCTGCCCTTTTCTTACCAGCATGCATCACTGCATGCACTTTCTTATTAGAGTATTTTTTTTCCACGTGCTGTGCGATTCAGGTGAACCTGCGACTGATTATTCACTCACATTGTCACCCACACACTCCCCATGTTTCTGTACTGCAGTGCAATTTCTAAGAGAGGTATCAATCAGCAACTGTGACACTGTATAAAATTAAATGCTTTCTTTTTACATAAACCCAGGTAGGAAATTTTTTTTTGTAGCAGCGTCATTCTTGTGTTACAGAACACTAAAGTTAAGGCATCCTTCCCAAATGTTCCAAGGCCATTAAAATCCCAAACTCCATTTTCGCAATTAGCTTCTTACTAAAAGCTACATGAATGTAAATTTTTCTGCAAAAGTTAACCCAGTTTTAGGTTATATTACTAAATTATGACATTTTTTAAAATTATTATTTTCTGGGTGTTTTTCTCTCAGCTCTTCTTACTAAGTGGGCGGGGCTCAGTTGGTAAAAGGACCAATCAGGATTTAGCAACATTTGAATTAAAACACAATGACTTCTGATTAAATCTGATTAAACAACATGCACACAGTCTTGATTAAGCACATTAGCTGAGGTTTCCCATTGTTGAACTCTTAATAAAGTTAAGTATGTTGTCTTTCACGCTTTATCGTTAACTGTTGCTTATTTAGGCACAACTGTTCATAATACTTTTCAGACGCTTTACAGTGCTGAGGTCAAAGAAGATATCCCACACAACATTCCTATATGAGTGAAAGTGAATAAAACTCAGCTAAACTCAAAAGCAGAGGATGTGCTTGCTTAAACAATAGGTATTATGAATGAACTATCAACAATTTGTGTTGAAATTAGCGAAAAAGAAAAAGGGTACAGTCAATTAATTCTGTGAAGCTGTCACAGTCTAGGTTCTGATTTAAAGCTTGATTTGAGATTAATGAATCAGCTGTTTTGTATTTGTTGTACAAATAAAAACAGCATTATTTTTCATGGACAACCTGTCCACAAAGCTAGTATTAGTATGAATTATAGAACTTATCTTAGAAAGACTCAAACTACTTTTTTATCAGATAATTTTTCTACTTTGGGTGAAACAAATAGGGTAACATGTAAATTATATCACATGCAACTCCAGTCCTTTTGCATACAGTGCCATAAAAAGTTCTGAGTTCCAATGCTGTGTCCTTGTAGCAATCGCTTATTTAGCCCTTGTTATATTACCTGATATCAGACAGAAATGTTAACTCAGTACACTCCATTTACAGAGAGTCAACTTGGTGGAGTGGGTGGATTTAATGGGCTGGACCCATGCAACATGTTACAGGCTAAATACAGTTCATTTAAAATGTCTGAAAATGCAACTAAGTTTCAACATTCTTAATAGACTTGCACATTTTAACATCCTTTGATCTAAAACATTTGTATGCTTGCATGTAACTACTGCGGGAGGGTACAATTGCTTATTAAAACTTTCATGTAACACACAGTTCAAAAGCAGCTCAAAATAACAAAACATATGTATATTGATAATAAAGAATAATTAATGCTCAATTAGCAAATCTGACTTCTTCTGAAGTGAATATGTGCCAGACCTGGCACCAATGAACGCAGTATCTTTAATAATACTGCATAAAAACATTTTAGAACCTTTGAATTTCTTCCAGCTTATAGATCCAAGTATTAGTATGATTAAGGTTTTACTGGAGCAAAACAACTGAGCACCTGTGACATAGTACCTTGCTTCACTTACCATGAGTAAAATATTGAATACTTGGCACCAGGGGATATTTGTTTTTTTTTGCTTAATAAATGATTTGAAAATACAATATTCAGCGGCAAACGTCTTAGCTCCATAACCACAGTTTTTAATGTGCTATAATAAAACTTAAAATGTATAACTATAAAGACGGAACAAGCATGGGAGGGAGAATTAGGGTGTCTAGACACATGAAGAGGTCTCATGTCTCCTCATCAACATGACAGATTTTCACTCTCCTGCATGGAGGACATTGCAACAAACTCATTCTGCAGCACATCTTGATAAAGGGCATAGAAACAATCAGAATCAGCAAACACAAAACCTGCTTGTTATTGGCCAAAACGTATACGTTTTATTCTTTATCAGCGCTGCAGTATGTTTGCTGCATGATTCAAATAGCTTTTATGGTTTCTTTGTTGTTGCTGATGTTATCTGTCACACTGTTTACTGTGTATCTGTCCACATTATTTATCCGTCCTTCCTTACTGCCTTCACATTTCTGGTTTTCACAAGAGGTCTTGTTAGCTATTGCCAGGCTGTCAATTAATTAATTGACTTGCTAAGTAAAGAAAAGGGCTTTTCTTCTTTTTTTTCATTTTAAGCATATCAACCAGTGTAGTAATGACAACAAATAAGTATCAGATTTTTAAACACACAAACCTGGTGCAGCCATTCGTAAGTTACAATGTGCACAGTCAAGCTTACAGATCAGATCTTAAAAAGAAATTGTCTGCCGTCTGAATACAGACACATAAATGGAGACACAGACAGTCTGCTAGCACCGGAGACAGACAGTAAAATAAGAGACTGATGAATGGATGTGAAGATTTAAAGAATGAGTCTGATAAGACAGAAATAACTGTCTGGAGAATCAGAGTGTTACGTAATGTCCTAATTGGCCCTCTGGTAAATTCAGCAATACGTGACCTGTACTTGGAGAAAAAAGGCACTGGATCTTAACAAGATAATGATTGTCTCAGTAGTTTGGATGTATCATCCAAAAGTAACTGTATTGTTAAAAAAAGGTTTTAAATGACATTTACAAAAAACATAGTTGTGCCCAAGCATTTTCAGGAATATTACTGCAAGGAGTAGAGGACAAGCACAGTAATTAAATCTAAAAATATCAACCTATGATTAATGACCACTTAGCTTATGAGTCTGTAGAGCCAAAACATGTGCTTACAGGTCTGTGTGGTTTAAAGGTGGAAAAACTGCACACTTTGTATCAGCTGTTGTGATTGAAGTTCTCAGACACAACTGATGGATGCTAAGACAAGTAGAGGAGTGGCACTCTGAAGAGCTCTCCACACCCATCACGCATTGTTGTTATTAGACTCAGTCATGACGACAGGTAACTAGAATCAGTGTGTTGCTGGCAGGAGTGTGTGTTCCTCTCACCTGATGAGAAAGAGAAAGATTGATGAAGGAAGGAGGGGGAGAGAGAAAGAAGCAGATTTAAGACTGACAGCACCTGAGGATGACAGCAGCGAGACGCGGCTCAGGTCTTATTCTGGTTCGTGTCTCATCCAAAACAATACAATCACACGCAATCACAGCCTCAATTGCTACCTACGAGATTGAAAGAGGTCTTGATGGAAGACCATCAAGGAAGATCAGAATAAAGGATTGGGCAGAGGAGCGGTCACACATGGGCTGTTAATAGAAGGTAAGAAGGAGGGGCTGTGAGAGGGGGGGAGAGAATATGCACCAAGAGGAAATAGAGAAAAGAAAGAAAGAGGCTGATCCAATTGAGCAAAACAGACTGATGGGGACAGCTAAGGACACACACACTCACACAGAGACAAGGCAACTTGGAGGTATATTAAACTGAAGGCCATTAGTTCTAAGCCTGTGGCCTGAGGCCATGCTGCACAGTATAGAGCCAGTTTTCATTAGCAATGCTGGGTTCAGGGTTGTGTGGCCACGTATTTCCCCCTGTTGCTCTTTTGAAGTTTTCATTTATCACAAAAAAGTATTCTCTCTTGCAATAAAAAGAAGGCAAACTTCAAGGGGACCGGAATAAAAATCAAAGTTTGACCCCATCAAAGAACTCATTTCAGTTATTGTATATGCTGTTTAGATCCTCCTCAGCTTTCAATGAAGATCACCTAAGCGTTAAACGATGACTCTGCCCTGATGTGGTAACGCTTCGTCTGTGGGTTTTATGAGTGATAATGCAGCCTGGAGGTGATGGCTCACTGCTGCAATATCTTTAAGGTTATGTTAATGAATTCTCATTTAAGTATCTTTACTAACATCTTAACACATGGTGTTGAAACAGAAGCAGAGGAGTGTCTGTCCTTGAAATGCAATATTCCATACAGTACATCTCAATGACCTTCATGAAATATTATAATTAGGCTTATAAAATACACTGAAACGTATCTGGGGGAAGCCATCATGAGAGCGCCTTTAGAAGGGAAAATGATCTAAAAATCTGAAATCTCATCACTGACTCAGGCTGCCTTCAGGCACTGCTTTCTCTCAATGAAAATGCACATTTCACTTTATTTTTTAGTATAGTGGATAGTGTGCTCAAACGCAGGAGGAGCTCTGTCACACTCTGACACATAATCATAACTGCCAATAGAAGGTTTTTAAAAAGCTGCTGGAGACTAAAGTACAAATACTTTGAGGATAATCTTGTGTTTATTTATGTGTTCAACGAATTCAACATGTTCTTATTAAATCCTTTTTAAACATTAGAAGTAAATGCTGAATATACAGTAATACCATCACAGCCAGTAGAATTTGGTCAAATAATCATATTTTCTTACATTTCTCAAAGGTTGGACAAACAGAATTAAATATTTTAAATAAATTCTATATCAGCCTTGGGTGACCACCAAATCAGTTCTTGACTTGGTATAGCGAATAACCCACACAATTACTTTTACCATATGAAGGGTCCAGCTAACAACTCAGGCAAAATACAAATACTCCAAAAATTCCTCACAAACCCAGTATACTGACTCCTAATTGATCCTGTTGGCTGGAATTCAGTAACAGTATTTCGCTTGTAAACATCCAGACTGCTATTCAGAGCTGACTGACCTAGGTCACATGTATTTACCAAGGAGGAAATATAAGGGAAAAATAACTCCCCCCAGGTTTGACATTTGACCTTAAGATGCAACTCAGTTTTAGCGAAGCTTGTCACACATTCAACTGCCTGAAGAATACATAACAGAAAAGGTCTGGGGTCTGAATGGGTTGTAAATACTGAGGTGCACAGTGTTTTGTAGTGCAGCACTGAAAGTTACTTATTGTAAATATAATCAGGAAAATGTACTTAAAGTATTAAAAGTAAAGGGAACAACCTTTGCATTTCAGATTTAAGTTCAGGGTTAAGTGGAGGTAATGTAGTACCAATCTAGCGATGTAGTTGCAGATCGCAATTTCCTCTTCCATGCATGAAGAAGAAACTACAATGGCCACAAAACATGTGAAAAACAAAAATGGCCCCATCTAGAGTGTTTAGTTTGACCGTACTGGGCTCCTGTAGAAACATGGTTCATGAAAGGCAACCTTCAGTGTCTGTAGATATAAACACCTTGTTATGTTTGTCATTAATTTTGAGATATTGGGAGGGAGGGTAGGGTTTTTATTTATTCATATATTTTCATTTTAAGTCAAGGGGAGGGTCCAAAGAAAGCCCTCCTCCTCCTCACCCCAGTAATTTCCATAAAGTCCCTAATGTGGTGCTTCTGCATTGGTAATTTTCTGACTATCTGTGACTGTGCTACAAAAACATCCTGCCTTCACTGCTGAAGCTAGTCAAATTTCATACACATGCTTACGTGCAAACAATAAAATTACGAAAGTTCAAGACAGCTGTGTGCAGGCTTAACAAAAGTCCTTCCTGCTGCTGCTTTATGGCATTCTGTGATTTGGTTTCTCTTCGTCGTCTGTCATATTAGCTGTTAGGCCTAATCGACTTGGCCAAAAACACATATTTCAAGCCAAAAGTATAGTTTTTCTGCTCTGTTGTTAGAAATGTCGGTCTGCAGAACTCCTCCAAAAAGGGTTTACTCTTCACTGAGATCCTGGTGATCTCTTTTTCACTTCACTGTTCGTGCTCATATCTACATTGACAGTCAATGTCTCGGTTCTTTCACGTGGTGAATCTGCGTTTGGACGATATGTTAGCTTTGGCTTGGTGCTACTTACATGCTTTAACTGTGCTGATATTAACTGCAAATTATAGTCTTATAGTGAGCTGAGTTCATTTTCTTTTAGTTGTTACTTAATTGCTGAGATCTGGGGACATGGCACATTTGTTAGAACAGGCCAGCAAGCAGTGGTGGAATGTATTTAAGTCAATTTAATTAAATGTTGTACTTAAACGTACAAAATGTAATTTCTGACTCTAGGGGTTCTCTCACATCAAAACAATAACCACAGATGAAGTTTGGTGATGTTGCGAAGTAACATGGGATCATGGGAGTTGTTATCTTTAACCCTCACTTCTGTCAGTCAGCTTCTCCTGGTTAGGATTCTGTCAGTGTTCATTGTTCAGGAAGTTTGTACCAGGAGCTGAATTATCCACAGAGGTCTTCTCTTCTCCAAAACAAATGGACTCAGTGATTAAAACCGGTTAAAACACTAAATAAAGCAGTTTCACCTTAAAATCAGTGTTTCTCCAACGTTGTTCGGCAGACAAACGGGTGACTAAAAGCCTTCATCCAGTTAACATATACAGTTTAAAAAAGGTCACTGTAAAAATATGGCTTCCAACTGGATAAAAAGTCAATTTATGACCACAAGGAGTTATGACACCATTGACAGGTGACTAGTAAGTTTGAACATTGTTGGAAACATTTGGGATCATTTAAGTACACAGTTTCAATGAGGATACTTCATATGCTACTTTATACTTCTACTTTACTAAATTATAATTAAGTTATTGTATTTAAGTTACAAACAAACCCAGTTAGAATGTCTTCATATCTGATATCGGAATAGTGGCCAAAGCACTTTGAGTGGTCGGAAGACTAGAAAAGGGCGCTACACAAGTACAAGGTCCATTTACCATTTACCAAAGCTGGCAAAAGAGCACCACTCTGAGCTGTATAACAACCTCTTCCAGTACTTGTTACTTGGACTCTCTGACACTGAGGTTATATAGATCTTACCCAGAAGTGTGATGATGCAGCCTAAAATAGCCAGGAGGGCGCCGGTGCTGAGGCCGGTCGCAGTGTAGGCCACAGCTCCACAAGACAAGGCCACACCATCAGAGTCACAGTCACACACTCGCACTGAGAGTGTGTTTGTGCTGCTGAGGGCAGGACTTCCACTGTCCACAATCAACACAGGGAGCCGATACACAGGTTGCTCACGTCTCCTGAAACCACCTCGCTTCGTCAATATGGACGCTGTGTTGTCTGCAAAACAGAGTAGAAGCATAGGTAGGTCAGACTGGTAAAAAAAAAAAAAGCCCGGAAAGCTGCGGTTAATGTGCATATCAAGTTTACTGGCATCAAATGAACAATGATCTGCATATACATGACTAGCAGGAGGCTTATATTTTATTCTGTAATGATTGCTGTGCTTTGGTTGTGCTGTTTGAAATGATTTTACAGTATTAAAAGCAGGAATGCCAACAGATGGTGTCATTAACACAATTCATTACATGACACACTGTGGCGTCTCTCCCTGATCTTGACCACCTGTTGGCTAATAACAGCTTTGGTTTGATGGTACAATCTTATATGAAATCTCAGCTTATGAGAGAGAAAGAGGCAGCCAGAGAAGAACAATATGCTATTACACCAGCTAAAAAAAGCCACTTCATGACAACTATTTCAATAGATTAAAATGCACTATCAAATTGAGCAGTCACATTTGAAATGTAGATTTTGCCTTGAAGGACAACTCCTTTGTTTTTCTGAGTGATATTAAGATTTATTTTTGCTTTTCTCTCAGATTCTTAGAACAAGGTAAAAACGAGAGAGATGGAGAGATGGAAAAAAAAACAAATGCTCTGGTACTAAATGTGAAACATTTAATTGTGTCCTTAATATTTGTCCTCCAGCAACACATACAAGTAAAACTAAGGCGCCGAGCCATTAAGCTACATTGCAAAAATCTGTAAGCACCTGAATGTTACTCTTGTGTGACTGCTGAATAATTCATTCCAAAACCATGGGCTGCTATAACAGCCTCCATTCTTCTGGTTTCAGGTTTTCTACAAGATAGTGGGACCTGATGGCAGGGATTTCCTCCCATTCAGTTACAATAACATTAGTGAGGTCAGACACTGATGTTGGGCGATAAGGTCTAGCTCAATGTACACGTTCCAGTTCTTATTGGATGGTGTTGAGATCAGGTCCATTCAATTCTTCCACAGAAAACTGGGAAGACCATTTCTTTAAGGAGCTGGGTTTGTGCTTTCAGCTGCTGTCGTTTTGAAACAAAAGGGCCTTCCCCATATACAAGTTCAGTATCCAAAGGAATTGCAGATGAAGTAGTAGCCTGGCATTGTCTTTCAGTTCATTGTTAATATCAAGGGCGCAGACCAAAATTTCTCTAGACACAATTGGAAAGACCTACAATGACTCTTCAAATCTGCCGCTCCTCTGACATTGTATAAAAACCTGCCCCATATTAAATAAAAGGGTTGTGATTGGCCCAATGAGATCCAGGACAGATGGAATTCAGTTTGAATGAAAGGGTGGCCAGACGCATCTGTCAGAGCAAATTAAACATCATGAGCTCGGCAGATCCATCTGGTTCCCAGGCTGATGAAGTAGTGTAGCAAAGCAGAAAGGAATGGTGTGGAGGAGAAGACGGTGGATATGTGTGCAGTGTGTCCAACTTACTTTAAGTGTTGTATTTGACTAACCTCAAAGGCCCTAAACCCATTTTCTCAATCAGCTTCAGTCTTGCTTTAAGTGATGAGTTCCTACATGAACACATTATATTTGATTATATCCATTATATACCTAATAATACCTTTTGATTTGACTGCTATTGTTACTTATTTATTAAAAATATATAATGTTATAAAGAAATAGTTAGTTTAGCAATAGCCTAGCTTTAGCACCTTTAGCCATTCCTTTGGAGTAGTTTGACCACTTTTAGAAAAAAAGTTAAATACAAAGATTGATACCATTCCCATACAGTATCTGTCCTTTAAATATAAAGAGCCAGCTGTTTAGGTTAGCTTAGCTTAGCATAAAGACTGGAAATGTGAAAAGAGCAGAAAATTCACCAGCAGCACACCACAGCTCATTAAATTGCATGTCACTTCTTGTGTTTTAAGCCGTACACAAACGGAAATGTACGTAAAAATGCAAAATTGTTTTATTGGAAGTTAATATAATAGTCTCCTGGCTCTAGCTTCACACTTAATGGACATATGAGAGGGGTATCACTTTTTTCATCTAACTCAGAATCAAATAGGCATGTTGAGCTATTCCATCTAGCCAAGTATTAGTAATTTGATAACCTTAACCATAGTTTATTGGCCATAACCACTAACTCTCCCAAACATTAACCATACCATTGTTGCCATGTGTTAATATTGTAGAAATGAATAATTTAAAAAATATTCTAATAAAATGATTTTGCAGAATTGTCTTGTATTTTCATTCATGTCTGATAATATACAACATATTAAAACCAAGGTAAACACTGTATGCTCACAGAGAACCTTTCTACAGCAAAGCTATCAAAAACCGTCTTCCAGCCAAGTTGCTTGTAATCTGCGGAGAGGTTACCTGAAACATCATGTAACACTCACAGGTCTGCACTCACATGGATTACTGTGGCACAACCTGGCTGCTGCTGCTACCCCTGCAATGTAACATGGCAGCCTTAGCTGAGCTACCACATGCCTGAACAAATCACTCAGCACAGGGCATTACCACAGAGATTGCGTCAGCTCTGCACATGGTTTCAAAGCAGTGGGAATTCATGTAAGTAACCGATGATGTACTCAGGCACAGTCTTTAAAGCTATATGCAAATGAACACTTAACTTTTCCTTTAGGAGAAGCTAATTTTGTTCATTCGCCCACTGCTTTGCGTGTAGGTGGCGAGCAATATCATAATGGTACAAAGGCAGTTTTCAGTCTGTGTGTTTCTGTGATCTAGTACATAGAAACCTTGCACTAAGCAGGACTGAGTTATCTCAGACGTGCTCCAGTTGCAGCAGAAAGTTTGTTTTTGCATTCAGTTTTTATGAACAATTACAAAAAAGGGCAGAGAGGGCATTGTCATAGCAGAATTATGGTTTCATTTGGCACGGCTGGGCAAGCCGAGAGGCACCAGTTACTCTGTACTTCTTCTCCTGAGTCAGATTGCAGAGTAGATTGTGTCCAGATGGAGGGCAGATATAAAGAGCCGGACTGAGCAATGACCAAAGTGTCAATTGCATTGCTGCAAGGCTCAATTCAAAAGAAAGTAAGCAGCAAATAGACCGTACCTAACTTGACCAACACCTTTTACAGACTCTGAAGGCCACTGGCAATTTTCTTAGGGGAGTTTATGATTTAGCGGCTGCATGCAACAGGGTTGATCTGACACTTGGAACTTTGACAAGGGCATAGACATTTAAGTTCAAATTGGTGACTTACTTCAGGAGTTCACCAAGTTTAATTTAAGACTTTTTAAGACCACACAGAATGCAATTTAATACCTTTCATGATACCGTCCAAAAGTATGAAAGTATGATGGAAAAGCAGTAGGGGCTATAAGGGTTACTATATCACACTTTGTCAGTATTTGCCAAAAGTTTGTACCAACAATTTCTAATATTATTAAAGGATATGTTGTTTTTCAACAATAATCAGGTTTCCATATGAACACTGGAATAATAAACATTGAAACATGTTTTTTCCTGCTATAATCATTCCTCTTGATCACAGTGTCCATTACAAGATCCTTTTGACATATTCGGAAGAAAATGGATGCATATAATAACTACTGAAGAACTATGAGTTTTTGTTAAAATTAACACTATTATGACAAAAAGAATTCCTTAGCTCCTGCTAACCAACAGCTTTTATTTTAGGTGTATAGCGTCTACTAACAGTTCACAGTCATATATAGAAACACATATGTGCCAAAAGCCTGAACTTGCGGATTACTTCCAACTAGAAAAAATGAATACAAATTCTCAAATACCTTTGTTATCTCGCAGAGTGAAGTTGAGGTTGCCTGCAACAGATGCAGCCAGGGCAAAATAAAAGCGGTGGCCACTCAAAGGTTCGTCCTTATCCACCGCACTGATGGTCTGGATCACCTGAGAACAAGGGGAAGACCAAAGAGACAAACAGAGACATTCAAGATTAGTTACCTTGCTGATCTTTATCCGATTTCACTGGCTGATTAGGTGTTAACTCAAGCTGTAAATTGTTTAATGTGTGCATGCAGTAAGAGCTAAGGTATCAGTTTAAGAACAGCACCGTTATCAAGCCTTTGTATATGCATCACTTTTCACTCTGTCATAGATTTATATACATGGAGACATAAATCTTTCTTAAAAGGCCAAGCAACGGTGTGAGTGAACTGGAGAAAATCAACCTGATTCTGATTGATGGAAAAGATTTGTTTTATAATGTTTGGCTGTGGTTTTGTGTCGTTTATCTCTTGAAGTACAGTAAGTGCTTATTTGGCAAGAGCTTGGCACCCTCTTAGGGATGAAGTGTTTTCTTTTGGGAAGTGTTTTCTCCGAAGCAAATCTTTGTCCAGCAACTATTGTCTCAGAGCCAGCACCTAGACCACAACATCCAATGAAAAAAAAAAAATGGCTTTTTTTCCTTCGCATTTCATACATCCTCTGGGCACTAAGAGAAAAAAAAATAATTTTATTTTTGTCAACTGACCACGTCTTTAAATTATGACCCGCTACCAAACAGTTAAGATGTCCTTTTATGGTAAATGTACATCTCTAGCAAACAATAGTGACTTCATATTACAGTAAAAGTAAACTTTTATCAATCTGAATGAACTCTTTTACATTTTGGTAAAATAATATAATAATAAATAATAAGCCATTTTATATATATATAAGACATACTGACAACAGTGTAATGTTATGTAATGTTGGATTAAGTAACTTTAGAAAAGATCTGGCTCGGCATTCGGAAAAGTGCTAAAGACGGATCAAACAGCTAATTTTCAACAAAATATCACAGCTTAAAATGTTCTCTATTAATGGTTGAGAAGACCATTAAAGGGTTAATGAATAATTCACACTTTGTTCTTATTCTTATATCGCACCTCCCACATTAACCACCACATAATAAGGTCAGTGCATGTTGTCACGCTGATGTTGTTTAAACTAAATGCATATGTTATGCAGTCAGGCATTCCTACTTCATTATTACAAGTATGAAAATGACTCATGATCTGCTCTTGCTTGAGGCGATGCAAGACAAGCAATCATATCTGTGAGTTAAACAAGTGAATGCTATTTGTCTCGGCCCACTTTATTTTGCCTCCGAACCCAAGACTAAACAGAATCTTACTCCCTTTATTATATAGCAGTGTTGACAACTATACATAATGCAGGAAATCAAATTACCAAATAAACCAATTTATTTACACCCACCAGCATGAGCTGTAATGATTTTTTTATTCATACAAATCTACAATATCTGATCTGATCTCTTTTCAGCAAAAAAACACTAAGCTTTAATTTCAACGCCTTCTGTGCAGCAGCACTTAGCTGCAGCAAGAGGAAAAAAGACAAGAATCTCGCTCAGTACATGCTGTACAGAAGAAGCGTATCACAGACAGACATGCCATATGGACGACAAATGATAGCCACCACCACGGCCATCAAAGTGGGTGTTACTGCAGCAGTGTCCTTATAAATTTAGATCAAGCCTCCTGAATCCTTTGTAGGCAATCTAAACTCAACCCTGTGACAACTCACGCCCATGGACAGGATCCAAGAGATTCTTAAAAGCAATTCACACTAAATTATCACATCTCCCAGCCCCACACAGCACTGCGTCTAACAGTAAGACAAAAACAAAAAAAATTAAAATTAAAAAGGGCGAGGAAGAAGAAGAAAAAAATAAAAGCCAATGATCCATCAGTACTGAGACATGGATTATCAGTTGTCAGCTGTGATTAAATGCTGCTGGTTACAAGCTGTCAGGTATTAGGGGTTGGTGTAGGTGGTAAACGACATCCTGCCAATTATTAAATCTGGCAGGCGGGGTGAAAATTCATGAATATTTTACTCTGTTTCTAAACAAAATTAAAATAGTAGCTCTTTCATCAGCAAAAGTAATCACAAAGTATGCTCTTTTTTGTTGACTGTTTGCTACTGCAGCGCAAGGGAAATTTATGTGGGAGGCAGGAATGCAAAAAAAAAGGTTATCTGCTCTAGTTCAAGAACATTTGGGATATCTGTATACACAGACAGAAGTGATGTTTGTGTCAGCACCAGATCAGTGACAGGTAGACGCAACAGCCGAGCACCTAAACATACAGTGTGTGCATGCTCAGCTGCATATCATGAAAGCTGCCATTGATTCAGGGATCATAATAACTCACAAGCCTCTCACTCTGTTATGGAAATTCCACATCTGATAGAAACCTTTCTTTGTGGTTCTTACACCGACACCTCCTATACACAATTTGAACCCTTTGATGTCCTTTGAATATTGTAGATGGATTCAGAGCTTATCTCCAGGAAGGTTTCCATTCCCCACTGCTGAGGGAAAGGACTGTAAATCATCCTTAAATCAAACACTTTGTAATGTATAATGCCTTTCATTAGTGTGGCTCTGATGCAAGGCGTTCCAGAGAACCTTTGGTGGGGAATTCTCTAATGGGTTGAGTAGCAGACAGGAGGAGAGAGGCATGGATGTAGGCATAAATTCTCACTGAAAGACATTAACAGCAGCAGCAGACTGGTGCCTGTCGCAAGGCAAGACTGAGGACGCCTATGAATCACAGAATTAAAGGTTTTTTAAGTTTACACATGGCTGCACATGAGATCAAAAGGGATATAAAAGGACAAAGGTCTATATTTGTCGCTTCAGAGGAGAAGGAGAATGTGCAAACAACAGAGGCACACACGTATCTATACACATTCATTGGTACTGCAAAAATTGTGAGGATATTTGAGAATGTAAGCTGTGTGTTGAAAACCTACGGACTTATAGTACAGATAAAAAAGCCAAACCGTTTCAAATGGAGTAAAACTTTTTGAGGGCATAACTAGTGCCCTAAAACATCGATTCTCATTTTATGCCTGTGACCTGTTAAAACTGCAAAACTGTCTACTATAGCCCGACCAATACTTTTGAGCTCTTTTTCTTTAGCTGATACGGATTTTAATATTTAGGGATCAACAAAATAACCACAAAAGTGCCCCTATGGTAGATAAAATATGATAAAGTACCCTGTATGATGACTGGATGTGCAAGAAAACATAAAGCATAGCCTCTGAAGTGCACTAATGGATTCCCTTAAAGTGGGTTAGGGTTAGCACGGTGAAGGCACCATAAATGCACACAACTTTCTGCACGCTGGTGCCCCAATGCAAGCAGATGGTGCTCCCGAGTATTCCGAGTATAGCACATCCCGAGTCTGCCACTGTCACCCTCTGCTGCTTATATACAGGGGTTGCTAAATTAGCCCAGAATGTAACAACAGCATCAAGTGTCAGAGCTTCTGTCTCATGTAAAGTTGTTTCACCTCGTTATCAAAGAAAATAAAAAGCGATTATGGATCTTTTAATGAAATGATGTAGGGGCTAGCACTGTCAACCGCATAGGTGACACATGCCAAACACTCATCAACACATTGCATCAGCAACAATGTCAAAATCCAATTTAAAGTTTTGTACCACAGAGAGATGCATATAAAGAGAGCATTGAAAAGGAGCATCACAGAGATGAGAAGGGCTGGACATTAAACCTCAAAACACTGTACAGAAATGTATTCGTAGCAGCATTGAGTATTGAAAAATGATCTGAACTTTTAAATTTTGTTTGTTTGTCATTCAGTTCTTCAGTTAAAAGTAATGCAATTCAGAATATTTTATTAAATAAAAAAAGGTGTCAGGTATCGAATCTCAATACTTTTTGAGTCCCAACTGAAATCTGCTTGTATCACTGAGTATTAAAAAACTGTTGTGTCAAGTAGTGTCATTTCTATTATTTCCCAACCTAAAACAGAATATTAGACATTTTTTACCGTTTTTATGATTTCAGTATCTATTTACTATTCAATGAGCAGTTTAGCATGTTCTGTTAAATGAAAAGAAAAAAGTAGAAGGAACTGTTTACATATATTCTCCACATGGTATTGTATATATAAAACTATTCTACTGATATAAAACATGTTTCAAACGATATCCAACCATATGAGCTTCAACTATAATCAAAAAAACATTTCTGTCTTTAATCCGACGCCAAATTCTGAGTGTGTAGTTTCTGATTGAAGACTTCAGTTTTGTGATTCAGATGCACATTTCTCCAGACATCATACCACCTGGGTGATTGAGCTGAACCTTCACAGACCAAAATGCTCACTCACTGCTCACTCAATACTCGCAGTAATTCAACAAATAACGTTCTGCCAGCTAAAACGTGTCTGTTCTCACCGGTTTGCAGTTAAAAAAAGTAAAGATTTACTTCTCCCAAACACCTGAAGTATGTTAGTGAACTACAATAACCATAATTCACTGAACCTATGACACAAAAGGCGTCTGTGCTTCATTGTATCTGTGCCGACTCAGACTCTCACTGGAGAGACAGTTAGAAGTGTGGCCTCTATAATGAGGAAACTAATGCCAGCTAATGTAGCATGGCTAGACGGAGAGAGTGAAAAAACTCGGAGAGATAATGAGCTTGAATAACACTTTCCCCTCTTCGACACTAGCAGAGTAAACACAGTGCTGAATTTTAAAATCTACTCCTTTAGCTCTCTAAAAAAGTCTACTTATATTATATTGTCTTAAATGTTTAATTGGTCCGTCAGATGAGTCATGCGATAAGATCAAGCCAGCCACTTGAAAGTTAAACTAAGAGTATAAATAAGCATCGCATCAAATAGGTGGCACTCGTTGCCATGGAGACAAGACAGCTGTCACCAGGGGTTGTGTTGATGGCGGATGTGGTGGTCCTGCAGTTTTCACACCCCTCACTCTGCGCCGCTCCCATGACATCGCCGCCCCCAAACATCACCCACATGTGGCACCCACAAGTTCACCGCCGGATCAACAGCATCACACATCGCACCCTGCTGTCATCACGCACACGCAGATAAATTTTAATGGCGATCAATATGTGCCGTTCAGCAAATGTCATCTTTCAATCTCTTTTCATTTCTTTCTGAGCTCTCATTTCTCATCGATTATCTGAATCATTTGCTGAGACTAGCCTTGACACGTGCATGTTTGTTGACATGTTCCTGACAAGACAGAACTGCTGAGGCTAAAGTGGTCTCCTGTTGAGATCTGAGATTACATTTGCTCCATGTTCTGTCTTTTTATAGCACAAATGTTACGCCGCCACACGCTAATGTTTTTCCATGTTCCTTGCGCCCTGACATATCTGTTTTCATCCCCCACCTTGACGCAACACCTATAATAAACTGATAATTTAAATGAAGCCTGGAGGTGTGAAGATATTTTTTTGTTGTTTGTGTGATTAATGTGACAGTTGGGGCAAGAAGTGAGGTAGTTTTGATCATAGGAGGAAAAAGAAGAACATTTTAAATGTTCTTGACCAGGAGTTTTCAAAGTCTGACAATGTGGGTCTCCTCTCTGACAAAATGGAGACAACTAAAACAGTTTTAAGTTTTTTATCTGTATGTCCACAGGTTCTCCTCACAGTGCAGATATCTTAATATGAATGAGTACAGGAGAGTGTTCCGGGTATATTAGAATATTACTATCAATATTAAGGCTAGTTATATTTTGAGCTAATAATGTTCTAAGTTTTGTAACTAGTTCCCATAATGCTTTGAGGAATGGAAACAGGAAGTTTAATGTTACCATGGAGTCAGTTAGTTAGCTGTGGGCTACAACTTGAGCCACTAATTTTTGCTTTTATTTGTTTGCATTTTGGCAAACTGGCATCATTGAAAGTATGCAGACTTAGCTATCAATTGTTCCTTTTTGCAGTGTACCCATGAATTAAAAAACAAACAAAAATGATGATTGTCAGACAAGCTCTGGATTTATAAGGTATAAGGTTTCTATAATTTCTAAGCGGTTTAATGGACAATTATTCATAATGGACATTGGAGATCATAATCCGAAGTGTAAGTCACATTGAAACTAAAGTGTATTGTGTGTGTTTTAAAATGTTCTCACTCCCAAATTTAGAAGCTTAGTCCAGTCCAGTTACACTTTCAAAAAAAAACCAATGTAACATTGTGAAACCTTTATAAAACGGTCACAGTTTGGTTAGATTTAGGCACCAAATGTGTGACATAGCCAATGTGACTTAAGTACATGAATGAAACATAACTTATGGAATGTGCCTTGCATAACTTACGTATGTTACATCAAAGATTTTACATTTGGTTTCACACAGAATATGAACAGCAGTCTCCTGTGTTAAAGTCCTGCATTTGTTTGAGTCATCCATCCATCCATCCAACCACCTCCAAATGTGGACTTTTGGAGGAGCTCTTGCTCCTTATACTATCTCACCTGACTTTGATGATGGGTGAAGTCCAGAAATAACACTAGAGGAATGCAGTATTTGTCGACTTGGCAGTTATGACTCAGGGAAGGAGTAGGTTTGACGCAAATTGGGGAAATCTGGTGGAAAAGATTTGGTACCTCAATTGCCTCCGTGAGCTGTGTGACTAACTGCTGACCCCTCTTTGCAGGCACACCCCCCCAGTTTGAAAACCTCTGTTCTTGACTTCTAAACACCCACAAATCTCTGGAGGATGCTGAGACTCCTCTGGGATGCTGCGGGAGTACAGGGAGGGGCAGGGGAGCAGATTGGGGGCAGCAGAATGCCAAGTCCACTCATGTATGTAATGCTTACACTGAAGTGATTGCACAACGTGACCCCCTACCCCCACCATCCCCACTGCCTCTGCCCCCTCCACCCCATCATAATATCAATTAATATTATGGCAGAAGACAGACGCACCGATGATCCGTAACAAGTGGCATCTCTGGAGAGAGCCAGTGCCACGAGACGGCCTTAATTAGGCCTGAAAAATGGCAGGTTATTCCTTCCCTGTACTCCCTGTTAATCTGTGCTACAGAGCCACAGAGTCAACCCTGGCCCCAACTGGCAAATGTTATTATTTCATCTTTGTTGCAGCTGTGTATAAGCCAATGGGCGTGACAGCCAGTGGGCGGCCTAAGATTTTTAACAAAGCTTAACAGGGAAGCAGACGCAGTCAGTACAGCCAACTGTTCACTGCTACGGCCGGACATACAGTACACAACAGGAGCATTTTAATTAATTAGGAATCAGGAGGGTGGTGGAGCGCACATCTGACAGGTTACGAGTGCACCCAGTCTGTCTGCTAACAGACAGCCGACACCTAGTTGTAATTCAAACAGGGTTTTGCATTCAAATGTCAACCTCTCTCTTTCCCTTTGCTTTGTATGTGTTTTTGGGTGTAAATTTCATCATGAAATTTCCATTTTGCCTGCCTTCATTATTCAGTCTGGAGGTGCAATCCCACTGGTACACTTCAGTGTTGCCTAAACAGAAGGCTTTATTTGAATGGGATTGGATAGAAATTGGTATTAGTGAATATAAAAATGAGAACAAGCACTTCATTCACTGCAACAGTAAAGTGAAGGAGTGAAAGTGAAACACGAATCCACGAATGGTTATGGTTTATGGCATGTGATTTTCAGATAATTCACAGGTGAAATGTAAGAAATCACATGTGAAAACAATAATTTCACATGTAATATCATATGTATTAAACATCATAAATTCAAGTATATTGCATGTTATTTAGTAGCTAACTAACTACCAGGCTAACTAAATGCATGCGAAGTGTAAAGCAATGTCTCTAAATTCATCAGTCAGACATTCTTTGGAACATTATTCTTTCGCTTCAGCTGAATGTAAAAGAGGGAAAAACCACAGACACTCACTAACACACACCACTTTAAAATTCTGAGAGCGTCTTGACTATTAGCATGTTAAAACTAGCTTGTAGCTATAGCAGCTCATTTTACGACTGCACCACTGTAAGACTGCACGGGCAGAATTTGAATGCGGTACCACTTCTCGCTGGGCGCATGAGGACAGAGGCCTCCGCTAGCTTTACAGCAGAGTAGCTCCTAGCTACACCTTGGGGGGGGGGGGGGGGGGGCTCACAGCTCAGCTATCACTGGCATTGAGTAAGCAATCTGTCTGCTTCAGCTGAGTAATTACAGATTTGCTGTACCTTTTCCTGCTGATGATGCTGTCATGGGCCATGGCCGTTGCTATGTCCTGGGGGCCAGTTTGATTGTTGGGGAATGACTTTGTTTCAGTATTGTCGTAGGCTCTGTGCCATAATTTATCAGGCGCTAGTGGGAAGAAATGTACAAATTATTTGTGGAATTTGAAAGTCAGGGTATATTGATGGGTGATAGATAGTTGCTATGCTTGCTCCAAATTTGATATCACCGTGCGACAACAATCATCTCAGGATAAATGGCAGCATCATTAACCAAAAATAGACATTCAGCGCTGGAAGAATGCATTCTTCAATAATGATGGCATCTAATATAGAGGTAGCAAATACTCTGCACCCTAAGGCTAAAATCTGATTAATTAAATTTAGATCCAGCAATATCTTAAAATACCTCAAGGTATGTTGAATTGTAAACTAAACTCCTTTTAGTTTTTTTTTTTTTTTGGGCAATTTTAAGTGAATAAGTAAGAGACAAAGACAAACACACCAACCTCCAGTGGCTCCAACCAACAACCTTAGAAACCTTCATCTGTAAGGCTCCATAACTTCACTGATAAAAGAGCCACATTGTGGTCAAGCATCATGTACACAGAAAAAAACAAACAAATGCACACATGAAATATAGTCTCTCATTTTTTGCAAATGAAATCATTTGCTGTGTTAGTTCACCCTCCCAGCACGGTGACAAACAACTCCAAAATATGAATGCAAATAACATATTTAAAAGGGCCTAATAGCCATTTCTAATACAATGCATCATTCTGATCAATTGTACGTATTCAGGACTACACGCCTCTTTTACCCTTCGCCTCTGATTGTATTTTCCAAATGCCAAGAGCAGACGAATCGCCGCTGCAGACACACAAGTCATTTAGCAACAATGAGGCCAAATGCTAAACACAGGGAAAATGCAATGCATGGATACAGCTTCATTTCCCTCCTTCTTTTTCTGGATCAAAGCTCCAAGCCCTGAAATCTCCCAGGGTCCCCTTTTTGTTTGATATTGTGATGCATCTTCTGCCCCGCTGCCCTGCATGGTGATAGTCTAATTACACAGGTCTTCAGAACGGAAAGACAAACCGCAGCGGAGCGCCACTCCATCCCGGCATGAGGTATCACATTACACCGTGATATTATTGTGGATTAAGACCACAGGCAGAGTCAAGCACTGTCATTAATTTAGTTGGCTTTGACAGTATGGAATGAGAGCAACATCTCTAATGAACGATAACACCTACAATACGTGCTATTAAATCTTAAGGATGTGTCTCATACTAATGATGCCGTCTCTGTGGAATGACCTCGAGCAGTGAGGCGTATATGTGCACAGTGGACTTGTTTTGAGGAACAAGAAAAGGTTTTAATGGCTTTGAGAGTCAGCAGGCTATCTTTGTGAGTCAAACTTCAAGCCAGTGTGAAGAGAGAGAGAGAGAGAGAGGAAGGAGGGGAAGCTGGACCAACTGCAGAGACTTTGCTGAGTCTTACCTGTCCTGGCATAGCGTTTTCACAAAGGAGAGTTTCATAGTCGATGGCAAAGACCGGGGCGTTATCATTTATGTCCAGCACTGTGATGAGAGAGATGCCTTTTCCAATTTGGGTTGGGTCCTCTGAAAGAGAAGAGAGAGAAGAGAGTCCCCTGTTCATGTCACAGCATTCAACAAACTTTCTTTTAAACACTTTAATTCTGCCTTAACTTTGCATTGATGCACTTGGCCAAATTATGGAATATTGATCTTTCTCATGTGTTTTAATTAATCACAAAGGAGGCAAAAAAAGTGCTGCTGTAATGACATATGCAGCGGGCTTCCAACAGCTGGTGTAGTTACCCATTCTGCTGTGGATCAGCCAAAGTGATTACACTCGGTGCGGGCTTGCTGTCGGGGAAGGCTGCGCTTGCGGACGAGCCATCTTGCACAGTGGGCTTCACGCCTCTGTCTGCCTGACACACACTGATGGCTAAATGGCTGCGTCTGAGTGCAAGATGATGATTTGGCCTGGCGTCGCCGCCATGCCGGCCAGAGATGACGCTGTGACATTCGGGCCGGCTGATTTGATGGTGATAAAAAGGACGCGCGGAGCCTCGGGCCACAGACTTGTTGTCATTGGCGTGGTCTGGGTAGAGCGGATGAAATGTGAGTGACTGCAGCTCAAATGCACAACATCCCTCAACCAAATAGTCCCTGCACTCTTTCCAGTTACAAAGAACCCATTTACTATAAATACTGTCATAAGGCGTACAGGGCAGTAGATTTTGTTGCCAGTCTGTGAACTCAAAGATGTTTTCAGCTGGAAACAGTGCCCGAGTGTCACTATATGTCAGAAGCCAGTACCTCATGCATGAAGGACTGTTGTGACATTTCATATGGCTATTATTATATGCCGCCTTCTCTTTGTTGCTATATCAGGCGAGCACTCACACTCGGGAATCAACCGAGTACTGTCTGTGCTCTGTTAGATGTAAATAAAAACACATCTTTGAAGCAAAGAGTGATGAAAAGGTTTTGAAAAAAAAACGAATATCTTTCTTCACACAGTGTTCGGTCTGAAGATGTGAAAGCAGAGGAACTGCCAGGCTGGTCGTTCTTTTTAACTTATACTGATGTGACACAGCTGTCTTGAGTGCTCGGCGGATCGTGCGCTGAGGACTCTTGTCCATTGAGTTTGCGTAATAGCAGTGGAATGGTAGAAACGCTGGGGAAGAAAGGCACTCGTGTCCTTCGAGCCATCGAGAGATGAACAAAAAGGCAGGCGGCACTTCTTCACATCACATTAACATAGATCACCCGTGGGTGAGATCGCCCACCCTTAGTCAGCATCTTGTCCCCACGGCTCAGGGACACATGGAGGTCAAAACGACTGTCCTGCGTGTGAATTAATATTCCCCTGACAGCCCTACAACAACCCCAACAACTGCAGTGTCCACAACAGAGAAGGCTATGGGACATTATGAAGAGGATAACAGGACATAAAGGAGTTTTATGTACTTTTCCACAGTGATTCCAACAAGCAGCCTAAACTGACCATTTGCTCAGCTCTTTTGGCAGATTTACTACTCAATATTCAAAGTATTTTTTTAAACAATGGGTCCTTAATCTCAAATAGATGTAGACAAACAGAGGTTTCTTATTTCCAGCGACCACTTTTTACAGCCTAATTAGCTCCATTAGTTTGTTGAAAACTGCTGACCTCAATTCTTTCAGCTTGTTAACAACTTGTTTTAATATGAGAAACATGATACAGTAGTGAGTTAAAAGACTAAACCCAGGCCAAAAGTTAGCATCCTCATAGGTTTGTGATTGATGTCAAAGAAATAAAAATGAACAGTGTTGAGCTACGTAGTCCTAGTTCAACTAGGCCTATATAAGATCACTTACTTTTTTTTACTTTTTTGGTTTAATTTTGGTTTAATCACATTCTTAAAATGCTAAATATCCCTCTTACTGAAATGCAGTGCTTCAACATTTCGAGAGTCCAGAGCTTTACAGGTCTGCCATTACGGTTGCTAGGTTTTAATTGGACAGTTGCTGCTTGTGGAAAGGGTTTAGCAAATGGTCAACTCTGACTGGTATAGCAGATTTGAAAGTGTGTGCTGTAAATAAACTTACGGCTCTCGATGGCAAATATAGTGAGGTTATGGACGGAGTTGGCCTCTCGGTCCAGCGGCTTGGCTGTGCTGATGACCCCACTCAGAGCATCCACATTAAAGAAGCGCTCTAAGTCTGTGTTTCTGTCAATGGAGTACCTGGAAAAAAATACACAACCAACATGCTTTTTAAAAATTGCTTTTGGATAGTGGTATTGATTTGACATTTTAGTGTTTCTTCTACTTGTAGGAAAAGATTATGATCGTTTTCCACCATCAAACTGCAACAATCACACTGAAGATTTTCAGTTGATACAGAGAGCTTTATTCAATCATCAATGAATTGCGTTTTGATGATGAGTTTAAAAAGTAAAAATGATTAATAAAAGTCCAGAGATTACTGTGAATTCAGAAATGCAGCAGAAACTTTGCAGCATGAGTGAAACAAAACCCTATTAAATTTTGATAAAACTGAAGGCTGTCTACTTGTCCCTTAGCACACAACACTGATCAAACCCTTTCAATACACAGCAACTCGTATTTCTAGAGAAAATTACAACTTCAATTAGCCTACATCCAAAGGGTATTATTGCAATGTAATTTGACTCTTGTGGCTGCATTAGTTCCACAATAATTTTAATTTCAACAGATGTAGTGAAATATATTGCAGACGCTGATAACAGTCACAGGAGCAAAAAGAGGCAATTTACAGCTACAATGGTGGAGTAATTTGATTTTCTGATTAAGATTACTAACAATCCTAACAGACCAAGCATGAATACCATACAATATTCATTCAATTAATGCAAAATAGGTGGGGATCTCGAGAGTGACACTGCACAGATTGGCAATGTGAGTGCTTGTTTTGAGGCATAAATGCCACAGCACAAGTGTTGAGCCTTGACCCTCCTGCAGGAATGCCCTTCTCTCGTTCAAGATGGCATTTCAGTTTTGCAAATGCTGCACTCCTTAGCCCTCCCACCATCTGGCATCGTCTTTGTGACAGCCACACAGGGACTTTCGAGGGTCTATGGATTCTGTGTTTGTAGACAATGTGGAGCATTTGAATAGATTAACCCATTTATAAAAAAAAATGTCTTTGTTACTTGATTTGGGAGCTTTAGTGGGATTTATTCTTGGGATTTCAGCTCTGGAGCATTAACACTTTTCTGATTTAAAGTGAATTATGACTGGAAGAGTTACATGAGGAGAGATATTTCACTTTTGAAATGGCATGGAGATTTACAGTTTGTAACTGCAAATTGTTAGTACCTGATGGCGTTGTTGGAGGTGTCTGGGTCATGGGCAGAGACTCTCCCAATCGAGCTGCCCACTTTGGCGTCTTCCGAAACAACCATCTTGCTGAGTGGCATGGAGAAGACGGGTGGCTCGTTGACGTCTTCCACTGTCACCTTGACAGATGTGGTGTCACTAAATGGGCCCAGACTCAAGAAGTTGGAGTCAATATTCCTGTTTGTTGCTTCGATTCTCAGAGAAAAGCTGCTCTTTGTTTCAAAGTCTAGAGGCTGGAAGAGACAGACAGGAAGAATACATGAACATATGTGAAAGATGTTCACTTTTCTTGTCAAAATAAGACACATGGTTTTAGATGTGGCAAGAAATGTTTAGTTCTTTGTTGGAAAGATTACGCTGCAATGGTTACTGCACATTTCAAGGGTAAAGGAACAGCTTATATATGCATGTAATTTGGAAATCATTCATACAATGAGATATTGATCCCAATTAAAGGTGTTTATTCTAAAGACCCATTTCAATTTAACACGGAATCAGACTTAAACAAAGTCTTTTGCTGATAAATTATAGTTACTTCGTGCTGTGAAAGCAATAATATTGATTTTAAGAAAGGCACACACCGTGGTGAAAAGCATGCTGAAATGAATGCTTTTGAAACATTTTGTCATTTTGTCTGGAACTCCCCATTGCAACATATAATATACTGCAGGAGAACATTGATTTGACACTTTCATTGTCAGTGACTCTCTCCAATGTTGTAATTGTCTGAGTTTGGTGCAAAACAAACAAAGGATCAAATTGGCCCATCTGACAAGAATTGCTTGTGTCCAACAATGGCTCTCCCTCTCTTACAAAAGAGCTGCAGCAATGAACTGTCACATCCATGAAGCCTGAACCGACCATTTCAAGTCTGAAACCCTGAAATGTAAAGTATGAGCCATAAGCTCTGGTGCATCCAAAAGTGAGGCAAGAACGTGCAACATTATTTCCTGTAGCAACAAATAAGTGGCTTTGTTCCACATTTAACTTTAGAAATTTTATTAATTTATGCAAACAGATATTAATGACATTATTTCATAGCATCTTGGTTTCCAGGGAAGGAGGGGAGTGCTTTTTTCAGTGTTAGAATGTCTCTGTTCCCTCCATCAATCCCTACAGTGATCTCTGTGTGCTGCTGTGGTTTGATTAACCATGGGTGTTTACTTTGATCAAAGGTGTTAGAGATAGTCAATGCTGATTTGTCATTAGTGATTATCACTTAATCCAAAGGTGAAAAGACATTTTAAGACAGAGTAAGACTGGTAAAGAGGAGAAAGGGAAACTGGGAGAGGCAGTTAACCTGTTGTAAACAACTATATGCAGCCTGGTGCTAAAAGATCACAGTAAATGGAGAGACATGTTTTTTCTGTTTATTATAACAACAGAATGAACAGACCAAAAGTCTGTCTCTTAATACTTCCCGACTGTCTGTGTACTCAGTCCCATGCCTATTCATTCCTACTAAATTCTGCAAATATTTAAAAACAAGTCACAAATGCATAATTCTTTTTTTTATTTTTCTAATTAAGTTCCTGAATAAGTTGATCACTGTAGCTAGCTAAGTTACTCAAAACAGGAGTAATAGTGCATTCGTTGGTGACTTTTTTTAGCTGCAGATTAATACACATTTGGTGTTCTAGTAAATATTTACAACAGATGGTGCATATGGGACTCAAAATAAACTACAGTTCCCATGTTCATGTGACAGAACACGTCACCCAGTGCAACTGTGTGACTCAATGATGTATTTTATATAACATGGACAACAACAATGGAGCTGTATGGCTCAGAGAATCAGAGAATCACTCTTTGGCTGCACAGAAACCACTTAATAATAGTATCAATTTGTTTTTGGTTTAGCACTTTTTATGATTTTTATATGCTTTAATATTTCTCTATAAAAAAGTCATCACACTGAGCTTTAAGATTAATTCATATCTGTGCGTCGTACAAGGTAGGAACATGATCAAAATCACGGTTGCTCACATCAGATTGATGTACTTTATATGCACAATAATGGTGCAACTGCATAATAGCATAAAAATGTTGATTCATATTTTCTGCAAATGACAGCATTCTGCAATTATGTGTCCAGAATTACAAGTTTTTAACCATCAGTGAACTGCCTCCTCAGTTGAGGCCTGGGAGCGTTTTATACTTTAAAGTATCTATTTATCATTATGAAGTATAAAGTATAATAATTACTTTTGTGAAAATATTTAACAAAAATAGGCTAATTTGGCATGAATTAATATAAATTTATATTTGAAAGTCCAGCCCACACAGTGTCTGCTTAGAAAAATTCTGGCCCTTGGACAAATCCCCTAATGCAAATGGATTTTCCCAACATACTTAACACATTAACATTCTTGACTGAGGAGGGGAGGTGTAGTACCATTTACGGACAAAACATCACTGCTATGTTAATTGTTCTTATATGCAGTACCTTCAGAAGGATGATGACCCCGTCTTGTGTGTCCTCATCTGTTGTTATGTTGAATATGCCAGGTCCGTCGCCGTCCATGATCCTATAGTCCATCTCTGCGTTGGAGCCTATATCAGCATCAGCTGCTTTGATTCTGGCCACCACAGATTGCACTGGGAGCGACTCCAGCACCGTGTACTGATAGCTCTCTGGAAAAGGAAAGACAGGAGCGGATGCTAGTAATGGATGTGCTTATTTCACCACCAACTCACCTTCAAGCGGCTCAGCTTTTGTTATACCCCTTCAGCTTTGATTTGGCTTTGTGGCTCCTCAATAAATTCATGTTGCATAACACAGACAGGCTGCAGTAGTGACACACATGGAATACAGCACTTTGCTTTCACTTCATACTGCAGCATAGGCACTCAAGACGGTAATAGAAAAGTGAAATATGCGATTAAGGAAGCAAAGACTAATTTCAGTTGTCAAAGTTTTAAAGCTGGACGAATATATTTAGCAACATATAAAACTCAGTAAATACTGTCTGGATGTAATAGGTTATCTCTTGAGAAAGTAAGAAGAAAAAAAAAAACATGAGTCAGACTCTGATCGCTTTGGTACCTTTCTTGGGATGAAAAGTCCACTTGAAGATTCTATTACTCCAAAACTCTCCATTGTGTTCCTTGAGCTTTTGTCTGACCCTTCGGATTTAAAGTACTCTTATAAGAATAAAGAAGGGAATCATATTCATAATCATAATCTCTCCAATCACCATGGCAGAGCTCATTACCAGACCTTTCTGTGTTCCTCACAGTGTCTCCCTCAGCCACCGTCTAAATGCTAATCTGCCTGACATTGTTTGCCGCCATGTAATCTTTATAATGGCTTTTTAATTTGCCGTGGAATAGCAGCTCTTTAAAAGACCAAAGAATTGCTTTCCTCCCTCCGTTTTGCCCCTGCACCTTCCTCTTTTCCCCTCTACCCACACCTTCCCCCACAGCCTGTTCTCTCATGCAGCTAACCTTGGCTTCTTTCCACTCGTTTCTTCCAAGGACTAGGTGCTCCTGACTCTATCAGCTCTGATGCTCCGTAATGGTCTATCGATTCTGACCCATGACCCTGGAAACGCGACAGCAGAAGCAAAACCCCAAACTCCTCCAAAGTCTCTTTCTTCCCAGCGTGACAGCACTGGGTTAAAACGGCATTGATGACTTGTTGTGCAAACTTGAACCTTTCTTTCCCCCCAGGGGCCAGCAAATTGACTCTGCTTCATGGCAGTCCAGTGGTTAGTGCACCAGCCAGACAGTGGTTGGGCTATCAGTGGTAAACCGATTGCCGGCGCTTCGGATTATCATGAGAAGCACTGCATGCCTTTGAATCCTAAAGCTCGGCCTGGAACCCATTAGCAGTCCGTGAAATAGGCTGACAACAAAAAAACGGAGCCTGATTGATCCTGGTTTCCAACGCCAAAGCAGCCCCCAGCTCTGATGAAGAGTAAAGCAGGGAGGTGCACACCTTGCAGGAAGGCTGTTTTTTAATTTGGTCATAAAAGTCCAAATGTTTGCTGAAAATACAAATGTAGGGAACTTACAAAGATAAATAGAGAATGGGAAGGCAGTTACCATAACCTTAGAAAATGTGCTTGCTGAAGTTTAATGATGAGGATTTAATGTATATAATGAGTACTTTCTGTTGAACTGTATTCTACCACACAATACTGGAGAAATAATTCTACAGTGTTGTTCCAGATAATATAGGAAATTTAATATTTTCTAATGATTTCTTTTCACGGGTGGATTAACAGCCCAGTTTTTTTTGTACCACTGCATTCATTGCATACAATACAAAGTATGCCCTTATTTTTTACATAAGTTCAAGTATTCTTGTAGCGATAATAGATCTTTAGCCCCATTCAGCTGGAACAAAACACCATGCATTATGCTGATTGCTCAATTGCAGTTGAGAACATGGCATGTACTGTACATGACAAGCTTAATCGACCCTGTAGGGACAATCAGGAAGGAGTCTTACTGTGAGTGAACCGAGGCGGGTTGTCATTGACATCAGTTAGCGTGACAGTGACAGAGGTGGTGCCGGACAAGCCACCCATCTGGCCGACCATGTCTTTGGCCTGGATGACGAGCACATACTGGTCCCTCGTTTCCCGGTCCATGTTGGGAAGAGCTGTTCTGATGACACCTGAAGAGAGAAGAAAAGAGGGAGAGAGGTTTAGGTCAGCGGTTCCCAATCAGATACCATACCCACAGATTAACTGACATACTCCTTCATTGACACCTGTTTCAAATGTGTTTATTTGAATAGATTTTGAACAGGATGTTATTTAACACTAAATATATAAGTTGATAGCACAATAACGTTTTCACATATAACTGTCCATGTTTGGTTGATTTGGTTAAGTTGGCATTTATGCTACACTAATATCATTTGGAGTGGCTGAACCTGGACATTTCAACCAATTAACCACTTTTAGCTGGTTAGTTTTAGCTAAAGACCCTTTATCCATTAGCTTACTATTTAAACCATTTACCATTACTTTAAGGTAACTACTTGAACTGTTTAAGCTTATACTTTAATTTAGCTACGCTATATCGAACCATTTATCCATTACGTTTAGCTAACTATTTGAACTGTTTATTCATTGTTTTAAGTATGTTTCAAACATTTATCTGTCACTGAACTGTTTAGAAATCTCTGTTTGCTTGCTGGTTTTCACACAAATGATAGCTTATTTATTTTAAAAATCAAATTTCTAGTTTTCATAATTAGTTCAGCAATATAGTCCACATTGGAAACCACTGCTTTAGGTGACAGGCAGAATAAATGTTTCATAAATGTTATATTCATCTGTATTTTGCTAGTGCTTCTTCCACCAAGAGGATTGATTGTCGTCAGAAAATACAGAGCTTCAAATGCCTCCAGGTCATTGCAAGTGATTGTCTTTAATATAATAGCATTGAAAAAGCTTCAACTGTAGGCTACCACACAAAAAGTGGCTAAAAGACATCAACAATATTACACGTCAAGCCCTGAAATGACTTGTAGAATGTTTAAGTACTAGAAAGATCTTTTTATGTCAAAATGGATGGTCATAAAACATTAATTCAGACTGGAAAAACATGTTCACTCCAATTCTTCAGGTAGTAAGAATACATGACTTGAGGTTAATGGGGGATGTCCATAATGGCTGGTTGCTTGTTTACACAACAGCAATGAATATGCCCTCAAATGTGCTGTCACTCCAAATAGTTTAGTAGTCTGACATATGATGAAGTTAATGTTAAGACGTTGTCAGAAAAGTGAGCACATGCAAGGGGACATTTTAGCCGCCAGGGGAGGCATTATCTGTCTGTTGTCCTGTCATGATTGATCTGTATCAGAACAGGATCAGAGATGTGACAACACTGCCATCAAATGACTGGCATTTGTCTGTAGCTTTCTGCTTGCACCTGAGCTGCTGTATGACTAGTGTTAAGCCAAGATATGGTACTCATGCACAAAATACTAAAAAGCTTGAAGAGAAATCTTTTCATTAATGACATTTTTCCAATCTCAACTTTATCTGTTAACTACAAAGATGATAATTCCAGAAAAATGAACGCCATGCATTTAAATGCAAAGAAAAGTGTCCTAATCCTTCAAAAGCAATCACTGTTGCTTTCAAAGTTAATGACTTACCACACAATGTGTTTCATTCATTAAATGGCACTTATTAAAGATTCCCACAGAACATGGAAGATTACTCATTACGAACCCCACAAAGCCACAGCACACATTCCTGAATAAATGAATCATTTTTAGCTGCTTTATCACATTCACAGCCTGATGAAGCAGATCAAAGGGGGGTTCTTGCTTAGAGTTGGCAGTTTTAAGAATGTTTGCAGATTTCTCAGGTTGATTTATTTTACTCAAAAGCTGCACTATGTTGTTATGTTACATGTATGTTACAGTGGGCCAAATAACAATGTATGTGAAAGGTGTCACTCACGGTGACAGAGAACTATGTTTATGTGTGTGTTTTAGCGTCTTTCAGTTCGGTTTATTTTAGAAAAAACAGCTTTACTGAGTTCTTAACCTTCTCTTTAATAAATAAGGTCTGTTTAAACCCACCACACACTACCTGTCCAGCACCAAACTGCAAGCAGACTAAGTTAGCAGCTAGCTGGTGACAATAGTTTAGAAGAAGTCAACGAACAAAAAATGAAAGAAATTGGATTTACATTCATTAGGTCACCAAAGCACAACTCACCATGAAGGCAAATGTTTACTGCTTGAAGTGTAAGGACCTTCTATACTAGTCGCTTCCTCTCTGAGTTTCCATTGCTAAAACTTGGTGAAAACTATTAGACGACAGTTGGTTCCATACACTGTTCCATGTAGCATATAACATCCATTTTCAATGTTTTAAAAAGCTCTTTCTGTGTTACAAAGGGATTCGCTATATATCCAGTTTGTTTCCCTACCGAGGAGAATGGGGGCAGAACATCGTTTCAGGTGAGGCATGTCCTTGAAGTAAGAGGTGTACGGTTTATACCAAAGAAAAGCTGATGAGGGTCTTTTACATTATTTATTTATGGATGTGTTTCTCCAACAGGTTTCACCAATTGTGTATTTTGGGTTTGAGTGTGCTGTTTTTTTATCTGGGTGCAAAACCACAGGCCTCGTACGTGCAATGTCTGAACTGACTCTGACTCTTGCTTTATCCTGAGCAAGGATTTCTGAACATTGCAAGTCTAGTTCACACAAGAATAGCTCAAGTAGAAGCACACACGCTCTCTTACACACACACACACATTAGTAATTAAGATCAATCCAGGAACAAAGGACGAAGGACAAACAAATCAAGAAAAGTGGGTTAAAAGACTTCAAGAGAAAAATGAAGATGCTGTTTGACCGTCAACCATGGCTGTACTGGAAAATAAACAATTCCATTAAGTGTTTAATTCTCTCTTTCTCTGCCATCCTTTATTAATGTCATTACAGTCCCCCCAGCTGAAAACTGTTATTGGCTGCTCTAACTAAATGGCTCAGTTAGCTAAATTATAGTGAGTCGTCTACTTCTTTTCTCCAAAGTCCCTGCCAGTGGGCTTTACATTGGGATGACAGTGGTCAATAAAGCAGTAATCTTTTGCTGTTGCTCTACAAAACATGTCATTTCAGTCCTGCATCAAATAATGAACAGTAGGACGTTGTCATACAGCACTGGGGGAAAACAGGGCTGCCTTTCTCTCCTTCGGTTAAGCCTCAGCGACCAAGTCAAAACATGTCATCTGTTTCTCTCTTTTTTTAAAAGCCTAATGCTTTTATGCTGAGAATTTAGGCATCTATCTCCGCGCTGTGGATATTCACCCATCTGCTCCGTTTATCCCTTGCATCCGTCCTCCATCCACCCATTCATCACTTCTCTGCTCCTTCTACAGTGTAACCTCGTAGCCAATTAAAGAGCACCACCACTGCTCTGGTGCCTGCTGCAGTGACACCTGTGAACCCTGTTTACTGAGTTGCATCAGAAAGGTTACTTCAAGCCTTCAATCCAGCAAGTCTCCCTTAATACTAGCTAGACACAAACAACAAAACTTTTCTGTTCTCTACTCCATACAACACCACCACAGGGACAAAGCATGCATGTCTAGACTTGAAAAAGGCACCTTTAAACATTCGGGAGAAGTAAAGTTGAAGAGGAAGCTGGATAATGGTTGGATTATAATAACAGCTGCAACTGATGGCTCTTAAAGGTGAAATAAACTAGAAAAAGATGTCAAGATTGTGCAGCCAGCAGTGAGACAAATGAATGCTCTCACTAAACCATAGATAGGTTTCACACACAATTGATATACTTATTTAATATCAGCTTGGTGTGTTGGAGCCTTAGAGATATTGGCTGTGGTTAATGATGCCATGAATCCTGATTCCAGCAAGCTAAAAAAAAAAAAAACAGCGACATGTTTCTCCTCCCGCCTGGCCAGAAGCACACATACTTCTCACCGAGCAACACTGCTAATACACACAGCGATGTTGCAAGGCTGTTGTTTGTCTGCTGGGTGCCAGCCCCCCTCGCTCTCTATCTCTGTTACCCCGTGCGGCGCTGGTGTCATTCCTGGGGAGAGGCGATGATTAAAATCCTTCTGTCGCTATCACGGCACGGCCTCGCATTACGCCGTGACTCCTTGCCTCCGGTGCAAGCCAGACGCATTGTAGCCGCGCATTTATCTAGCTGTCTCCACACCACTGGCGGCAGACGGGTGGGCCGTGCTCCCTGCTAAAACCCAGATACTTGACATTTGTCTTTGGAAGAGGAAATAAAAGTGCAGACTTTGGAAGAACCCTCTGGCTCTGCGTGCAGCTATGAGAGGTGTTGATGAAGGTGATGAACACTTAAACATGAAGGGTGCAATGTGTGATTTGCTGAACCCTCAGGTGGTCCACTTACAAGGAATAGATCCCATAACACAAAAACAGGCCATACAAACAGGGAATAAAACCTCCAGCTAAGGTAGTTTATTACTGAGTGACATTCAAGCATCATGCTCTAATCATGGGTCACTATACCTACCCAGGGATCCACGAATGTAAAAGGGCTCCTTGGTGCTACAACACAAAGGACCCAATGTTATAGAAGCATAGCAATATGTCGAACATGTAATAGGACACATTATCCATTCATTTGTGGGGTTACGCTCAAAGGAAGTGTGTTCATCTGTGCACACATCCAGGTGTGTTTCTTGTTTGTGATTAGAATTGAAAAATTGCATCTCCTTCTCGATATTACACAAGGCAGCTAGATTTATATCTAGCCTTCAGCTGTAATGTTCTCGATTTAGTGCAGTCACAGCAGCAAGAATCTGGCACAGAACTACAACGACACACACTTTTTAAGAAAAGGGTTAAGAAAAGCACACAAAAGGCCACGCTAATATCTTAATCACAGGCTGACCCGTCTCCCCCTGACCTCAGCGTTGTGATGAGCCGCAGCAGGTATAGATTACACTAGGATTGAACCTGGCCTTTTCCTTTATTTGAGCGTATTCAGTTTAATTAGATTCTCAGGCTGAGAAAAAGACAAAGCTCAGTCCATCCAGCCGCCTCTCACACGAGTACCTGTCATATTCAGATGTCATAGTTGTGTTGCTTTGAGAGGCAAGCCGTGTCACATCTTAAATACCCCCTTTAGGATGTAATTAATCCTCTCATTCAGGCACCTGGCATTTTCTACCAACCAAATTCTTCTCTTGTTATTCCAGCCATTGAGGTTTGTGAGCATGCATGCATGCTTAGCAGTGCTAATGTGCGCGGATAATTGTCTGTAAAGGACTTGCCATATCGCCAAGGTGTATGGAGCTGGAGGCAGCTGTTCAAACCTCCTTGAGCCTGCCATCAATTAGAACACAGTCCTTAACAGAATTACCATTTCCGCGTCACCTTCAAACTAAACTACAAGCTATCAATCAATATATATTACAAAATGCTGTCTTAACTGAGAACCTTTAGGCGCAACAATGTATTTTGCAGACATTATGCATTGCTTGGAAGTTATTGGAGCTATTCAGGATTAAGTACTTTTCCCAAGGGCACCTTGTAGATTCAATTTGGGATTACGAAGCGGAGTAAAGAGACTTGTTAGACGAAAAAGAGCCAGGATGCTACCCACCTAACACCGGGTCACACACATCCTCCCTCCCCCCTCCCCTGACCATTAGCCCTCTGCCACTTAATCGCTAGTGCAGTATTGCAGTGTGGAGCTTAGAGTGTATTTCAGCCCAGGCACTTTGTCAAAGTCACCCTCTGCTATGGCCCAGGCGTGTGCTGCAAATGGGACTAATTAGTAACTTGCAAAGACAGAAGCACAACGCTCATCCCACAACACTCAATCCTGGGCTGCTGTCTAAAAACTAGTGTCTCACCCCCAGAGTGTATTCAGTAAGAAACATGGTATTGACAATATGTAGAAAACTAACAGTTGCAGCCCCTTTCACAGCCATTACAGTGGGAGGACAATATCTAACACCTGTAACATCATTTAAACTTTTGTAAGATAATAACACAATACTTAGAAAAAAGGTCATGTCAATACCCTTAGGAGTTTTTCTGCTATAGGCTTACTTGATAGATTATGGTGGTTAATGTTAACTCACTTCATGACACTTCTCCACTTGTACAACTGTTTTAAAATGCCAAAGATAAACATTTCAGTGGTATAAGAGTAAAATAAGAAACCGACTCAAGAAAATCTTGGTAAATGAATTCTGTGTATGCACTTGTGAATCACCGTGGACACTGTTTGATATTTCATATTTCATTTCTACAGTGTTTGACATGTAATAATTCTCTGCTACATGTTTAGAACTAGTGTTTGCAGTGCTGCTGCACTGAATTGGTTCAGGTATTTTCCCCCAACACAAACACTATTTCTACTACTGATTTAGGGTCTGACTGCCCCACAGATGATGCTTGTCTCCCCAAGGTTTCATAAAAGCAAGACTAAGTAGCTTTTGCTAAACAACAAACATGTGGCACTTGGCAAAAAATGTAGTGTAACAGAAGTTTAGAAGAGTCATAGAGTCAGATAACTCAGCTAAAACTAGCCTTACTTGGCCATACCAGACCAAAATATATTATTTTTCTTTTAAAATTCACAAACAACTCTAAAACTCTAAAATATGATCACCTGAGAAGTAAAATATGACTGCATACATAAACGCTTTGACAGCTCAATTAAAACAGAATGCAGGTAAAAGTCCTTTCTGCGTCATGTCTCCTCCTCCATGCCTATTGTTTCCCAGTATGTACAGTAGAGCATGTGGAAGAAATTAACTCTGGTTAGCACTACAATCTACTGTAGGAGAACAGAGGCCACTCACAGTAAGCAATCATAACCCATTAAAGCTTTCGAAATATCAACCTTGGGTTCTAAAAACCCACTTAGCTTAATGAAAAATATGTCATCAGCTGAGGCTGTGAAAGAATGAGTCCTGGTCATTGAGCTGAATGGGTCTTAAGGAAAACATGACATGAGAGTAATGGGGACTTTATTGGGCAGACATGCTGTTTGAACATCACTTAAGTAAATGTCTGCTCTCACTCTAATTGGTATTGGTGTCATGAAGTCTCACTTGAGACTCATTGATGGGTTTAGGGGTTCGCGCAATCTTTGTTAAAGATCACTGAGCAGCCAGAGGCAAGTGGTCAAAAATCCATCCCATCCCTGTTTCAGACATTTCTGTTAGACACAACATGATAAATGAGACCCCCTTTTTTAGTTCTTCATGATGAGAATTTTAATTTATCTTAAAAAAAGAAGTAGCAAACAATTAGAACTAAGGGTTTAAAATGGATGACCAAATACTAAATAAACATTTCTAAGTAAGATAAGTCGTTTACAGATAACTTAATCATAACTGATACTTTGTGACAAATGTATTTATAGAACTGAGGTGGAAAAAGAAGTCCTGGGATTTTTCAAAAATGTCAGGTAAATAAACCACAAATAGATGAATAAATACAAAAGTTTGTCAAAGGTGCGACAGAGTTAAAAGTTGATGACACCACAGGATCTTGGTTTTTACAGGAAACCAGCAGAGCATTTTTTTGGTAGCATAAATTTTTATTTCCCCAAGGTAGTCCTTCTTGAAAGGTAACTAAATTAAGATGAAGACGAAGGTAACCGAGTGAACACTTCCTAATATTTCTCTCAATTACGGCTGTGTCTCATGCTTTTTCAGGGAGCAATATAAGGGAAAAGAATCTAAAAGAAAATCTGTCAAAGAACTTCTATAAACCAATAGAGACTTCTCGGCAGTAACAATGCTGCTATAAAAGCCTGCAGGATTTCCCCCTTGACACACAAGTTACTGTTCTATAAGCCGTTGTTTTACACTAGGTTGTTATTAAGGTTACTCCTGTCAAACAAGAGAACATGTCTTCATGCTTCCCTGCATCAAGTCCCACATGGAGCCACACCTCCCAGACAGCCATCCATGCTATTCCATTCTGACACTAATATTGCATCTCATAACCATGATATCCAATCACCTTCTACGTGGATGGAAAGAGAGCCAAGTATAATCAGTCGTGGTCAGGCAGTGATGGGCAGCAGAAACCCAAGGTGCTGGCAGGGGCCCAAAGGCTGTATCTGGGCACACATTTGGGTGTGTGTGTGTGTGTGCTGTGTTTGACAGGTTAATAAACCGTTGTCCTACAGAAAGAGTACCAATGTGGGATTTATCTGTTAGCGTTTAGTTTTACACTTAAAGCCATACAAAGCAACTTTCCATTCTTAAATCTGGAAAAGTATTTGTCCGAGAACTCTTAAATTTCACATAATACACATTCGTACCAAGTTTGGATTCAGCTCGAAAATATCAGCAGAAGGTAACAATTTTTACAAGGGCTGCAGCTAAGAGGTTAATTTTTTTGATTAAGTGATTTTTTGATTAAGTGATTGTTTGGTTTATGAAACAAAAAAAGCCTCTTACAATATCCTAGAGCCTAAAGTAAGTTAATAAAATGTCTTGTTTTGTCCAACCAACATTTCTTAACCCCAAAATATAAGATTTACTGTAATATATGACCGACGCAAGCAATAAATCCTCAAATTTGAGAATCTGGAAAGATCAGTGATTCATCGATTAAGTTGCAGATGAATCTCCTCTTGATCAAATAATCAATTGATTGACTAATGATTGCAACTCAAAATTTTTACCAATTTGTATTGTAAACTGTTGAAGAAAGCTGTCATTTTGGCACTTTACTTTAAGGTGAATTTAATTTCAAGTGTGGGAAAAAAATCTGATTTAAGGAATGAGAAAAGCAGATCTAACTGCAAGCTTTAGTTAACAGTTTTGAACTTCATTTTTAAGTGTTAGCTTATCCTGCCAGGAGACACCAGCATGAGGAGTTCGTTTTTGCAAAGGCAATGAATCTGTGGAGTCAGACGCTTTATTAAAATTAAGAGGTGATTGCTGCAACATATCATTGAAGATGAACAGGTCATTCACAAGAAGCCTTGGGGATGTTCAGAAAATGTTTCAGTTAATTAAAAAGATAAAGAAGGATTGTTTAAGTATATATAAACTTCTCTAAAATATCTATATAATTGGGTGTTTTTGCAGTTTAAACATTAAGAGAGAAATAGCCACCTGAACTGATCTGACTGCTCTGTACTTCGGCTAAACCAACCAAATTGCAGCTATTTTTTGTCTCTCTTGATGACTTCATTTATAAACATCCATGGGTGTCAGGTGATCACAATTTGAATTAACCGCAGAAAGAAACTGAGAAAAACAACGAAGCACAAGTTCCCATGTTCCAAACCCTCTTAGTCATCGTAAAGAAGGTGATTGCAGTATTTTAAAACATTAATAAGCCCACAGAAGTTTTAGCTTCTAAAAAAAAATCAAAGATTTACAGCCTCTGAGAAGTACCAGTGGAACTGTCGGAGCTTAAAGAGTATCCATGAGGAAGCTTTTCATTTAGAGTGTATAAAACATGTAAATGTTCGCCCCAAAACATGGAAACATGGAAATGTTCCCTAATGAAAGCTTCAGCAGGAGGCTTCATTAGTCGAAGGTCTCTAGAAAGTGAAAAACAACATAGAAATTCTGTGATACTGTGCAGACTTCACAGCTAAGTGTGCTGAAATTTTGATGCTCACAACATATTTTCCTCCTCTGACACCACATCCATAATGCCAACACAGTATGAAGTCATTTTGTTTCTTGCGATTTACATTCATTTTTCCTGAATGCTCCATTTTTTTCCGGTGGTTAGGCTTATTGAATGTTTACAGTGAACCTTACAGGTCAACGTGGAGTTTTTGTTGTCAAGCTTCCCTCCTATTTGTCTGTCTGCCTGAGTGTGAAAAATAAACGACATAAATCCCTGCATTGCAGTGGCTTTCACCAGTTCATGAATTAGAACTACATTCATAAAATCCCAGCATGTGTGTATGTGTTGTGTGTGTCGCGAAGCAGAGGATGAAGCCTAATATTACGGGATGGCCCATATTTTTCTTTTTTTCTTGCAAGAGTACTTTGCATGAAGTAGCCGAGCCTCGGCAGGGCAGTGGCTAATGAGCCAGCTATGAAGATGTAGCGAGGACTGCCGCTGCACTTCTCAGGATAAAACGCCCCACAAGTCAACAAACTAGCTCACATCTTATCTTGCAGTTTATTTTAGCCCCTTTTCTCAGACTTTTTTTTACTGTTTTCTAATTTGATCCATGTTATCTTTATTGCACCAAGTGATGGTACAATTTGATTGTCGCTGCATTCTTTGAAATTCAGTGCTTTAATTTGTTGATTGCAAAATAAAATTGTCAGTGGTGTTTTTATTGTTGGCATCAAGGCACTTAAGGCTGGTGTTTTTCAAGATGAGCAGTATGATTAAAGCCACACTATGTAACTTTACAAAGCAATCAGGGGTTTTGCTTTTACAGCATTACTTGGTCTGCTATGACCAGTAGCTTATGGTGCACTGATGTTACAGTAGATATGTGTGTGTTGACTTTATGGCCCTTTTCTACTTGAACTACTGCTACACTATGTTATATCATGCCTCAGACAAGCATTTTATCACTAAGGTAAATCCAGAAGTATAGCATACCCTGACCAGGAGACATTTTTCCAAGGGCCTTCCTCTGTTCAGGTCACATGGTCAGGTTGCATAATTATGATTGATGATGATGAAGTTTTTAAAGCTACTAACTCAAGAGAATCTTGGGAAATACACTAGGTGGCCAATTTATTAGGCACAACCTAATACAATCCAATATAACAGTTCTACCAATAATCTTTTGATGCCTATAATGTTCCGTTTTTTGGGCACTGTCATACAGTTGTTATTATGTGTTTTAGCACTGAGGTCGTAGTTGGTGATGGTGTTGTACTGCACCGGTTTGTATTGAGAGGGGTTAGTATTGTGCCCCCATCGTGGACAGAAAATTACAAACACCTCTTGATATAATGAAGTGGAGTACAAGGGCACTTTTAACTATTACCTCAGTAAAAACACATTATTGAACATTTCTGACAATTTCAACAAAAACTGTACAATATGAGCTCTGGTAAAGTGGAATTTGTAGTAGAGCTATTGTATTGAATTGCAACGAATACAGGCATATCCAATAAAGTGGCCACTGAGTACAAAGCAAACAAAACATCCATGTGTCTTAGCTAAATAACCTTCAAACTGTGGTTGTAGGAAGTTCTTTGTTTAACATCAAATATTAATGACTAAATCAACTAAGTAATAAAGTTTTGTGAAAAAAAAAACATGCAATTGTTATCAAGGTATTTATTTGTATTTTTATGATATCACTTTTCCCCCGAGCATTGCCTACTTCAAACTTGTAAGACAAATATGGAATCTCTAATGTAAAATAACCAAAATTTTCCAACTTTGGCAAATAATTGTGTTTATGTAAGAGCCATAGTAAAAGGGAGAGAATAAGTTTTCAGGACAAACTGTGGCCATATCTTTGCAATAAATCACCATCACTTTTGTCTAACAAATATTGTTCCTACCTGTCTTGGGCTCCACTGAGAAGTAGGGCTGTCCGTGGATGATGCTGTAGACCACCCTGGCACTGTTCCCGTATGTCGGGTCATCTGCATCCGTGGCTGCCACTTGCACTACCATTGTTCCTGTGGGCAGACAGCCCTTCATTAGTTTCCAAGACAACATCCAGAAGCCAAGTCAAAAAGAGCTAAATGTGGAAATAGTCATCATATCAACAGAGCGTGTGACCAATTCTACTTGAAAGGGGGGAAAAAGGGAGAAAGCAATGAAAATGTAACTTCTCAGGCGGTAAATAATCTCATTAGTCATTAGTCATTACACTGTCTTCCTTTGTTGGGACTGATGTTTACTTACTTACTAGTTTTGTACAGAGTTTAATTTTTATACAAAATGCCAGAGTTAAAGCACATTTTCACAGAAACCTTCAGAAGCACCAAACAATCTGACATGTGCTGTGTTCTGGCTCTCAGCCTCAACTGCTGTGAAACAAACAACACTTTTTCTGTTGTTGCCATCATTTGCCGGGATGCTAAAGCAGGATTAAAGTGTAACTCCTAGCCTTTGGAGATCATTCCATTGCCATTATTTCCATTTGCCTCCTGCAGATTAGTTAGGAGCATCTTTTCCGGTAACTTCAATCTGTTGATTCTAATTCAGAAGCCAAATGAGCTCTGCAACCACTCTGTGCTGTGTTAAAGAGGCATTTCACCACCACCAAAAAAGACAAAGCTAAATTATTATGCATCTGATATCACACAGATCCCAAAACTGCTAAGTTTTTTGGTTTTAAAAGAGTCAAAGAGTTGAATTTGTCCTCCAGCAATGTCATAGGAGGACACTGTATCTTTGTGTTGCACTAATTAGGGCTCAATAAAACTCTAGATTAAAGAATTTTATGACACAAAGTTTTAGAAAAAGATACAGTTGGGAAAACATTTTTTTTCCTTCAATTTTTTCTTTTTATTATTACTCTACTCTATTTTATTTGAAAATCTTTGTTAGCATGCACAGATGGTAACCCATCCAGTTCCTGATTTAGGGTCCACAAACTGCTTCTGTTGGTTTGCAGAGGGGGAAAATGTAACTATGAAAACAAAATGATATCTGAGAGAGGCAGGATAGCGGTTTTGTTGCCCAAACATCTCAAGTGTTGTTTGTTTATGATGCTCTGTCAAATTATGATGCTAGTACACAGTGAAAGGCAGATTATCTGGTTAAATGAAATATTCCACAGCTGTTTGGATGCATTGTACTGCTCTTAGTACAGTGAAAAGGTTTTTTCCCCAAATTGAATTTAACCAAAATAATAAGTTATCTATCCAAAAGGGATACACTGAGCCTGCAATCCATGCAGTATAACATTATGAAAGAGAATCCCTTCAATTACCACCCTACACCATAAGTAACACATTAATTGTGAATAAAGATATTTGGTACGGTAAAATAGTGAAAACAAACCCCTTAAAAACACTAATTCAAAGAGTCCTTAACTGAGAAGCATAATTTAAGGGCTATATGGCTTTTAACTTATACATTAATTTGAAATATTTAATATAACACTTCTAATTTCAAGGTGTTATTAAAATATAAAAGAGGGCAAAAACCCATCCAGCCAGTGGATTAACACCTTAACACCTTAATTTGAAAACCCCCACATTTAATAAATCAAGTAGATTTAAAAGGGTGATTTTTGCCCTAATTTGCATGTAAATTTGCTGCTGCTAATACTGCACTTCCAGTTCCCTTGCCTCAAAGTCAGTGTTCTTTGGTTCGATGTCTGAAATAAGGTCTGTGGACCATCCAGTCACCAAGCTTAAAATTCTGTTTCGTGCCTTGCTAAGAGAGAGCGTAAGCTAAAGATAATGGTGTTGAGAAAACTGAAAACACAGTCTGGAGCTTAAATTTGTTCACATTTTTTGGTAAAATTCAGAAACTATGGTGCAGTGATTTTTTCTTAACTGTAACAACAAATTTTAAATTTGCTACTGCTTTGATTCACACCTCTGACTGGCCTCTTCTCCATGGCAACAGTGGCTGAAGCTCATGGGCACTGTAGTATTTAGGCTTGTCCACCATGTCACAAAACATTATTTCTCAGCAACATGTTTGAAATAATTTAAAATGGTGGCCATAACATAAACCTATAATATAGTCTGAGTCTATTGTTTATAGAAAAAATGGAGTAGCGTACACTACATTATCTGTCGCATTGCTTATCCCTATGTAATAGTGTTCATCTGTATGGTCCCAGCATATCAGTTATCCATCATGCTAACACAACACCATCCTCTATTAGCGACTGCAGACAGTTTGCAATGGTAGCTTTAATGGCTGATTGAAAGGGAAGGAATCTGACTACAGTGTACAATATACATTACATTTTCTGTTTAAATAAATTATACCATACAGTTATATTACTTTAGTCTCATGGAAAAAACATTATGCAGTAGAGTAGCCTACTGCAGATGCAAGTCAAGATATAGAGCCTGATTTTGTTTTAGTGGCCAGTAGTGACCCCCAAATCCCCAATCTTCCTCCCAGCTTACAAGAAGGAAATTTGTTTTCAAACTCGACTGTGAACTCTGCTGACAACTGACAACTGTTTCTGCGTGCAATACTGTATTGTCCTCTCCCACTCTTCCTCCGAGGCAGAAATGAAGACATCAGACATGACTCTTTATGCATTTCTCCTTAAATGTACCAACAGAACGTGGTTGATGTGACTTGAGCTGACAGCCGTGCCTCGGAAGGTAAGGCAGAAAAGCTTTTGAAGATTTCCCAGAGAAAACATAATCAGCGACAATCACTGCCAATCAATTTCAATAGGTCATTCATTATCGTATAAATGAGCTTTGTTGCTACGACTGGGCTGTTTTATTAGTTCCAGATTTTTTTTCAAGCAGTGTAATGTAACATCAAAGAATTAGTATCCATTTGAAAATAGAGAGGAAAAGCCATTTAATTGATAAATTCTCACAAACAACCATTATGGTCCAGGCTATTTTTTGCTGTTAGACTGTACGTCAGTGTTGGCATTAAAGCTGACGCCTACCACACACTTGGCAGCGGTGAAATCATTAACAATAGACATTGTTGAAATAACCTTGAAAAAGGCACCATTTTCCATGAGTGTGCCTCTTTCAGTTGGTCAGATGAATAACTGGTTTATGCTCGAATATTTCACTTTAATTGCTAGCTGCACATATCTGGCTGAGCTTGAGCCTATATTGTAACATCTGACAGAAAGTGCTGTCTTACAAGTTGGTGATATTTTACTTTGAAGAAAACATCCTAATAAAAATCTCACTTTCTAACATGAGATGTATTTTACAGGCTTTTACAGAATGAAGTGATCATGGAAATTGAAGATTAGAGTCCTCCATTCTGGCCATAAAGCAGAATTAACAGGCTCTGGCCCCGGATGTGAACACTATAATAGAAAAGAAAAAAGCGTGGTGAAGCTGGAGAAGTTATCACCAAGCCAGTTGTAGAAGGACACCTAGATTATATCATCACCTCTTAGTCATGACAGGTTATATTACAGGTAGTTTAAAACACCAAGGTCAAAGGATGACTGTATGAAAGAGAACTCAGGCAACGTCTAAATCTCTATTACAGGTTGATAGTTAAAATCACTTCTCACAGCGCTCGGCAGACGAGGCTGTAAATTAACATTCAATATGGACTCAGATAGAGCACAGCTTTTAAAGGGTATATTTATTTATTTCTTAGCTTCTTCCTCAGGTTGTTTGCCCTGTAAGTCCAACAAACATCCTGTTCTAACAATATTGTCAGAATGAAAGGTGATACCAGCAGGGTGAGCTGGATGTCAAAAAAACCGTCAAACACCCTGAATAGATTCTTTCTGCTCCATGAGGCTGTCATCTGCTACTCAATTTGCCCTGTCTGTGTCCCTTCAATATTTGTCCATCCTCATTGATGTGATGGATCCGATCTTCACTTTTTTTTTTTATTTATTCCCCGCAGCTGTGTACAAAACAGGTTTCCTAATCAATTTCCGCATCTTGGGTGAGCAACTGTCATCTGCCAGTAATGAAAATAAATGTGGCATGCTTAATCTGAATGGGAGACAGGTATTCTTCAGCCACTTGCACATACAGGCTGCGTCCAACTGTCAAGAACAATATGCATTTCTGAGTGCACACTTACAATGCAAATTTGTTGTGCTGTTTGTTTTGAGGAATGTGACCCAGAATGTGACTTTATCAATACAAACTGCATGTCTTTTAAAACGAGGATCATCTTCTGCATGCAAAAACACAAATACATTTTCACGTAACTAGAGGAGAAACCACATCTGTGACATGAACACAAAGACATAAAGAACAATATTAAAAATACTCAAATGTTTTGTTTGAGCCCAGTAATTCTGCAATTCCTTCATGAGTATTCAAAGCTGCCACCGTTGATTAAGTTGATTATATTCATGCACATTCACACCTGCTCCCCACTGTTTCAGATAAGCAGGGATTATTGCTTAGAGTTCAATCCACATTTATTTGCAATTGCCAAGTGAAAATGAAATACAGCACTTTTAAAGAAAGTTACTGCTTTCTGTGTGTTCTAACATTTTTTAACATTCAAGATACACTTATTAGGTACGCTTGTACAATCTTATACAATCCAATACAACTGTTCTGCCATAAAGGTGACTTTTATGATGTCTATAATGTTTTCTTACACCGTCATCGAGGTGTGATCTATTACTGTATATGTTTTAGCACTGAGGTCACTGAGGTAGTTATGATGTGATGGTGTTGTACTGGACTGCATTATATTCAGAGCTTTGTCTAATAGTCTGCATCTCTTCATGTATGTAAACAGGGAAGATAAAAACTATGAAACACCTTTCAAGATTATGTATTCCAGTACCAGTGCAAACTGGACCTCAGTAATAAACACACATTTACAACAATATCACCAAAAACTGAACAAAGGTAGACATCATGGCAGGGCTGTTGTATTGGATTGCATTTGATTGTTAGACTGTACAAGTTAACCTAATAAAGCGGCCATTGAGTGTATATTTATAACCCATAATGCAAGGAGAAATCACCATAACACCGAACCTCAACCTGTGAGGAAAAAAAATTATTTGGATTGACTTTCCCTAAACTGGAACACCTTTTTCATTTCCAGGATTAAATGACTATCCCATCCTTGATCTCCGCTCTCATGAATTAGGCAGGAACAATGACAGCTGGATAAAGGACTGGTGAGTAGTAAATTCAAGAGCTGTGGCCTTGGGTTGACATTACATTCTCTATGCTTGTAATGAGCCCTCAAACTGCTCCTTTGGCCCTTCGCTGTGCAGCGGGAGAGAGCCAAGACTTGCAATTGTCACACCTCCAACTGTCCTCAAGCTCTCTTGTCTTTTATTTGACATCCCTGTCGTGATTAAGACAAAAGCCTTCAGAGATCCTCGGGCCATAAGGTCTCCATGTGTATGGACGAGCCCTGCCTCTAATTACTTTAATTAATTAAATTCATGATTTCCTCTAAATTGAACCCATTCATCAGCGGTGCAGAGCTGTGACCATTAATGATTTAAAGACATCTATAAAGGAATTATTGAGGACAAGAGGTGCTTGGCCCTTCCCTGTTCTTTACTGCATTGATAATTGCTTTGAGCAGATATTTACAAAGAGAGGCAATGCATTATTCTCCTGTTGTTCTCTCAACTTGTGATGAAGACCTTCACAGGAAAAGGCAGAGTAAATAAAGTGGCGAGGGTGACCCAGCGTCCCGGTGTTTGTGGTGTGAACGCCTCCTCCTCTGTGGTTGATGTACCGAGTTGCTGTCTTATCTCGGGTTGGACACAAGACTCCAAGCCCTTGTACTCTAATCCTCTGGTTCCTTAAGCCTGAGCTCTGTACCCCCCGTTGACAGTCGGCTGTGTAATCCTTCAGAGATCTCCGTGCCTGTGTAGTAAGCAAAGCACTGCTTCTCTTGGAATGACTCCCACCACCAATGTATGCCTGCTGACATTTTTATTTTGACTTTGAAGGTGTTAAAAAAGCCACAAACACCTTTGTTTTCACTAATTTCAATCTGTATGGTGCCATGCATGAATGAGGTATTGAGGTGATGCTGATACGTGCAATGGGCTTTTCAGCTCTCAGTATTTATTGGTGTGAGGAAGTGCAATGTGCTTTCATTTACTAGGCTGGTGAAACCCTGAAATTTAAAGTGGCTTTAATCAACTCTGCAGTGATACAGAGCTTTATAGAGTCTTTCAGCTCATTGTTTTGGTTGTCAGGCCTGCAAGTTTGTTTCACTAGCCTTATAAGGTTGTTTCCAGCTGCAGCAGGCTGTAAAAATGGTCGAAACACCCACTGTACACTATGTGCCCAGTACCAAAGCGCAAACAGACAAATTTAGCCCCTGCCTGGTGAACATAGTGGAGCATTTAGCAACTAAAATGCCAGATAATCCCCTGAGGAGTTGGTGGAGACCAAAAACAGATCCAAAACAGAGTGATTTGGGGCTGAGATGAATGAAAGCTAATGTTGCACTGTATCTACTGGATGGGTAAACAGGTAAGTTCACTATATCAACTTGAAAGGTGATTTTATGTCAGTGTCAATCAGATTCGCTGGCCCAAGTTGTTCAAAGATATATATGAGAGCAACTTAACATCCTATTTAGCTTAAACATTTTTAAAAATTCATTCTAATGCAGAGCCCTGACCCAATTATCATCTGCCGCACACGCTCAATTTTTCTTTTTAAATTACAGTGACAGATACAGTTTTATAAAGAAG
>NW_023339650.1:15987892-16035220 GCF_004916995.1 Morone saxatilis
ATCTGCAACTACACAACTAGATGCAACTTAATACTATACGCTTGTCTGTTAATTCCTTAACTCCTTAAAAGTGGATATAGCCATAAGTCAGTAACGATGCCTGTTGCATCCGATCTTGCTACTACTTTCACTTCTAATCTTTTCAATAGTATGAGTGGAATGATTGCTCTTTCCTTTCTGATATTAAATGCAGATTGCAGACTGCAGATTGAAGCGCCTAATAGATTAATTTATTTTTATGTACAGGTTTGGTATCAAATATCTAGAATAATTGTATTTATTTTTTTCTCAGAGATGCATTGTGCTGTTGCGTTGGCTACAAAAGTGCATATAGCTTAAAGACACTTGCCGACTGTATGCAATAATCGACAACAGGAACACTCAAAGAGGAAAATAGTAATTATCATTCACACACAGTAATGTATTGGTTTAAAATGGTCTCAAAATTAATCTTTGTATTTTTAAATAAAATAAAAAGGCCATATGACCTTTTTCTGTCAACTAACACAAGTTAATTTCTGTCTTCATCCCATCAGTCATAGCTCACTTGTGATTAGACCACAGCTCCCAGCGTATCTAAGAGCGCCTTGAGATCCCCTAGAGCTGGATGAAGTTAAGGATGCCTGTGCAGCTCTGTTAAACGGGTGGATAGAAATGTATTTGTCACTGAAATACATTTTCAGAGACATTTTCAGCAGACAGGTACCTCTAAGTATTGGCTAGTATGAATTCTGAGCCTAATTTGTGGAAAACATGCCATTGGCCTTTAGGCCTGATTCAGACCTTAAGTTGAGTCAGTTTTGTGTCACTCATCAACATTTCTAAGCCTAGAGGTCTGTGCATATGTGAGGTGATAAATATGTAAATGAAGGTACATCAGACTTCACATTACAATAAACTGAGTCAGACTAAAACACAATTTTATGCTCAGCACCTCCCATTTCTTGTTGACCAAAATTGATACTAAGAAAGGAAAAACAAACCCTCATAAATAACCTAAACCAGCTCTGGTAAACCGATGAAATATTAAAAGTTCCATATTAGGTTCCATATAAAGACCACGTACGTGGATCATAAATATGGAGGTCACTTTTTCTCCCTCATACACCTGCTAAGTTGAAAAGCCTCGGGATGTTGTTGTGGCTCATTTGCATTTACTCACATTTTGAGCTTGAGCATGACCCGCTCAAAACCTTGGAGGAAATCTTGACCATGCAGCAAGAAGCAGCCAGTTAAAGACAGGGTCTGATATGATGGCCTCCTCCAGGACCATATTTAAAACAGATAGATAAATGAAACCTCTGCAGTAATAATCCTAATGTGATCAACAGTATATGAACTGCGAGTCCTTACGACCAGAAAGCTGTATAATGCGTTTAGCCCTTCTAGTAGAGTGGTTTTATTTATTTGCTCCAGACTGAAATATTTTAAAAACTACTGGATGGATTGCTATGAAGTTTTCATACATTTCAGACATTAATGCTCCCCTTAGGATATTTTTTTCTCATCAGGGCAAAATACCTGCAAAACTAATGACATTCCCATCATCCTCAGCTGTACTTTGTGTCATTGCTTATTAGCAAATGGTAGCATGCTAACATAGTAAAATAAGATGGTGAATATGGGGAACATTTTATGATGTTAGCATGTTGCTCAAAGCGCTGCTGTATTTAAGTGGAGCCTCACAGAGCCGCTAGGATGGTTGTAAACTCTTACTCTTGTATACTATCCTGAGTAATTGGAATGGCACTTGAGAGAAGGTAGATAATAAGTGACTGATAGCCTAACATAAGTAATTCCATGTGTTGTGAATTGTACCTTTTGTCTCATATCAAATTAGTAACTCTGTATGAATTAACTAACGAACTAATGAATAACTACCCTTACTAGTTTTATTTTGTTAATTCCACCCACAATATAAACCCTACAGATCTTTCAGATCATCTGTCACTTGTCCTCTTATGGTTAGATTTAAAACAAAACCTAGTGAAGCTGTATCTCAAAGCTAAACTCTCAAAACACTTGTTTACTTTTAAATCAAGGCTAGGAAATCATTGCTTTTAATTAGATTGTGGCTGCTTCAACACCCTGATTTCTTTTTTGACTGATTTCTATTCCTTTTAGATTTTCATTCTGCATTTTTATCCTCTCTGTCTTTTGTGTAGTACTTTGAATTGGCTTGCCTTGTCCAAAGTTCCAAGGGCACCTTGGTAGCTCAATCTTTGTACATCATCATGCTTTAAAAAACTAAATTGAAGGTTTTTTTAAAAAAACTGAAAGACCTCAAGAAGAGAAAAGTCCATGGTCTTACGTATTAGCATACAGTATTAGTGAACAGAAAAAAAAAACCTTGCATGCTCTGTCAAAATCCAAGCAATTTAACCGGGTTCTCAACTCATGTGAAGTTCCTGTACTAGAACTTCATGCAGTTTAAATTGGACCCAATGTGATTAGCGTATATTGAGTCTTACAAGGCAAACACGGTGGATTCAAATTAATATTGCAAACCTTCCGATTCCCCCTATGACCTAAAGACTGAGAGAGATGAAGACAAATTCAGTGAGGTGGAAAATTATCAAATGCAGATTTTGGAGTGAGGGAAAGTCAAAGAGAAAGTGAGAGTATGAGGGAGAGTATAGAAGTAAGGAAATAGGGAGACAATTTTAGAAAAAAAGGGGGAACTGTCATAGGATTATTTTTTGAGACAAATGGGGAGGCTTACCTAAAGGTGACATCTCTGGAACCCCCGCCAAATACGGTCCATCAAGAAACTTTGGCTCATTATCATTGATGTCCTGGACCTTGACCACGAATTCAGATCTGGGCTCTACAGGTAAATTGGTAAGCCGGTCTACAGCTTGAGCTTGGAGGGTATAATAGGCTTGGGCCTCCCGATCAAGGCGCTTCGTGGCGTGGATGTCTCCTGTGTTTTCATCAATGGTGAAGATAGAGGTGGCGCCCTCACCAGATAACACATACTTCACCTTTCCATCTCCTTTGTCCACATCTGAGTGCAGCTATTGGAAGAAAAAATAACATCATATAAGAAAATAAATATTCTATTGGAGAAAAAAACATTTTAATATTTTAGTGGTGGTTGTAGACTTAATGAAGAATGATTTGAGGGCTGTCTTTTCTGCTCCTCTAACAATTATTAAATAATGATTAGTAAGGTTGATACTTCACATTACCTATGCAGAGATAACAAGCCTAATTGATTAAAATGGAATTAAAATGTGGATGTATTTGAGTACATTTCGTGTGACTCATTTTATTTGACAAAATGTATAAATTATCTCATATTAAATACTACTAAAATATGTAAATGTTGTATGAAATATTCAGTATTTACCCCATGTGAATTTCACTGTCATATCTTTGCTGATATGTACAGCACACACACACACACACACACACACAGACAGACATGACACAAGCAAATACACGTCATGTTTATTGGACAAACATCTGAATCAGATCAAAAGATCAAAACATGAATTAATTAATTATGTTACAAAATCCCATCATGATTTGCATTTTGCTACCAATAATGGCATGAAATGAAATGATGCCACTTACTGTAATGCCACTGTGACTAAATAATGTAATGGTCATTACAAATGATGAAACTACATGTTTTCCATTAAAACCTCTAGCAATGACTAGCTTAACTCACATAAAAAACATACTAAAGCTATTACAAAATGTGTTTGAATCAATAAAACAATGGTTCACCAAATAGATTTTGTTGGCAGATCTGTATTTTGTCTAGAAATATGTCATTTGGAAGTCAAGATAAAATGTTACAAAGATTTAATGCAAAACATTCAAAATGTGGTTCACAAAGCAGCCCTGGGAAATGTTTTATGCAAAAATACTTCTGCCCTAGTGGAGACCCTATACTGTATGTTTGCCGTCTTTGCTAAAATGATAATGACCTCAGATGTAGATTCTTCTTTGCCAATATTGAAGAATCCAATATTCAGATCACCACTTAAACAGCAGTAAGTAAATGCTCTGTTGAGTGAAAGCTGGACTCATTGTTCCATGTTGTGCTTCTTCTCATACATTTTCTGCCTTTTGGATAACAAGGAGCACAGATGGTTTTGTAGATGTGAATGTTCTAAATGACATATCTGTATTACATAACACCTGCATATTAAGGCTCAAATATTTCACAGTTTAACAGTTCCCTTGCATTGCCATTAAGAGCAGCCAAAACACTAAATGTAGCTTAGAGCTCATCCATTATCGTTTTCAAAATGGATTCTACAGGTTTTTGCCTTCCGAGAATCAATAGCAAGAGCTGAGGTCATATTACAAGAGCCATCCTGTAGATCAGTCATTTTTAACTAAAATAAGTAGCACACCAAATAACAGTCAAGTTCATGTCTTCAATTCATCTCAAAATATGTGGGCTAGGTCTACAAAGAAGTCAGACAAGCTACGTTTCTATCATTGAACTACCGTAGTCTCTACAACAACCTGCTTATGGTGGAGTTTTAATTTCAGAAGAACAAGTCATTTTTTGACTTTAAGACCCCTACTCAAAGTACGACTAAAAAAGAAAGAAATCCTTGAACAACTCTAAAAAAAGAACACTTGAAGCTAGTAACCAACCTTGAACAATCCTGTTTGAAGTCAGAGCTGTCTGATGGCCATCAAGCCCTTCATTGTGCAGAACATCAGAGCGATCACACCAACTGCCATATATCTTAGGGGAAGGCCGTTGTTGGTATTCAAAGATGGACACATGGACCATTTTCAACTGTCAGCATTTAGCAGAGTGCATATTTCTGTCTTTTCTCCAACACCTCCAACATGACAAAACACCCCAATTAACAGCAAAGCAGGCAGAGCAAGCTTTTAGTGGATCTTTTTTCAGGGGATGTTTTTCCTGATTCTCAATATTTGGTGTTAAAGTGTACAGAATAAAGCTTCAATTGGACCTGTAATATCTACCCTTCACAGTGTTCTCAGTCTTGCTTTGAGTGTGTTTTGAACCGTGTTGCCTCCAAACCAATAAAATCAGGGCCTGGTGGAGTAGACTGATAGATGTCTCAAGTAAAAATTTCCAGTAGTTGCTTTGACAACTTACTCGCAAGCTAAGCTCTCTCCAAGCCTATTGAACTGAGACAAATAATTACTTTAAAGTATGAAGTACACCGCAATAATAGTAAATACTGGAGCCTTAGAAGGGTTCTTTACTGATTTAATATTGCACTGCTGACACTTGTCTTTATCATTTTAAACTCAGGTGCAAAACACTTCAAGGTATGCTGGATGCCTCATGAAGCCTCGGGACTACATCGTCAGCAAAGAGAGGAGGTGCAATCGTATATAGAGGCTGGTACACTACAGGCCTTCACAGGTCCAAAATTTCCTGTTCAATTCACAAACCCCAAAAAATGTAAATGTACTACCCAGAACTGAACTGGACCTATGTATTATTTGAAGTTGAGATCTAGACCAACCAAGAAATGTTGGATGTAAATCAGCTGGGAGACTCGGTATTCAATCAATAAAGTACACTCCATCAGAACTGCTTGTTGGATCGCTGTGTCCGACCATTTCTGTAACTCTCCGAACCTCAACAATCTAACATTCACATCCACTTTATAGTGGGAGGTGAAATAGGAGTCTTCTCTTTCTTTTTTTTCATTCTTGACAAAAACGATTTCTTTCACTTTTCATGTGAACACAGTGCACTGAATGCTTCCCTTAAATGAAAATTTAAACGATATTTCGTCTTCCCTCCAGGCAGGCTTTTCACTCCACCTTTGTATGTGGTTGTACAGCTATACACGCTTTGGTCACTTCTGACAACACGTCTTATGAAATAGGTTTGAACGAGCATAACCCAACGTTATCAGATAAACTTTACTCTATGGCTGTACCTTGAGATGTTCAAAAACAAAAAACAAAATTGAAAACGCAAAATCTTATCCAAGAATTATCTTATATACAAACCCACACATTGGTTTATGACAGGATCTTATGAAAAAACATTTTGGTACAAATAAATAAATCAATTCAAATGGTGCAACTGCCACACTGTCACTCCTTACAAATGAGCAAACTACTAATTTCCCAATTAAACACCTGACAATAACTAGTCTCATCTCACCCAACCTCAGTTGAAGTTAAATGTATTTTATGCTTTTGTATGGATAAAACAATGATGATTCACTAAAAGTTTTGTATTTCTTTCATTAAAAAATTAAATATAAATGATTCCCTAGAAAGCAATGATTTTCTACCTTTTGCCAAAATATTAGGCAAATGCAACTCTAAGTATCGAGAATGAATCAAGAATCTCCTTGTCAGCACCCTTGTCAGACTGGTCTGTTTCCTCAAGGAACACGAGGCACTGTTCCTGAACTCCGAGTGAAACCGAATAGGTGTGTTACCTATGACAGCCAGAGACTTTTGCATCTCAAGGTGAATCCCCTCCAACCCCAAGCACCGCACAACTGTGGTGCTTTTTAACTACCTCAGTATCCTCAGCCAGGGAGATGAATAAGGTTAGAATGAGTCATCTTTCTCTTGAATGCCGTGACATTTGGGAGATCTTTGCTCTATTCCAACCATTGTATGACACCCAGGTGAGGTTAGCAGTTAACTATCGCTGGTTAAAACAGTCAGGACAAAGGCCTGCCCTCACTCTTCTAGAGTCGTCTGATGGTTTGTCAGAACCTCTTTGATACTACATGATTTTTAATATCCCTATCACACCTGACCCAGTGCTGAAATGCACAAATGTATAGCTAATGTATTACTCAGACACAGTTTATAGAGAAGATTATATTTGAGCAATTTAATTATTTTTTATTGTTCTGATTAGTTTTTATTGTCAAAACAGAACAAATGAATGAGTATGTGCACATTGTGTAAAGTGCTTTTCAATTAAGTACTGGCCTCTCTTGTTGTTTATTGTGTAGCGCAATGAAAAAGGCCTATTGTACAACATTTCTTTTTATATTACAATGTACTAACACAGGATTGTTGTTGAAACTCTTCCTTCAATTTATCTGTAAATGTCAACATCTCATTATGGGATAAATAACAATGGTATTTCAGGTTCCAAGCCAGCGCTGCAGGGGTAGAGAATGATTAGGTCAATATTATATTGGTGGCACTGAAGGAGTACATGCTGAACAGAGGATACAACACCAAGGGTCTTTTATTAATGGAATCTATCAGCCTGCTGATGGATGCTGCGTTAGGGGCATGATGATTGCATTGGTTGTGTCCTCAAGCCTCAGCATGCATATGCCGCCTCTCTTATGGAGCTTGCCGTGTTTATTCACCATCTCCTGCTGTCAGGAGCAAACTTGAGGTAAATTGTCAGTCGTGGAGAGTCAACATTTAATCTTGAGGAAGCCATCCGTGGCAGTTTGTTTCCGGTAAATGCCATGGACAAGAAGGACAAAACTGACAGGCCACAAAGCATGCAAGCCGGGTCAAGGGTCAAGCACACTATGTGGTCTTTTCAGTGAACTGTTTAGCTTGCTCCATTTCCCACTCTCTGCCTGGCACTAGGATACACAACAATGCGACAACCAGCTCCACATATCCCATCTCTAAATCTTATCAACAGTGAGGACTACATAAAATATGTATGGCTTGGCAGGGCTTATTAAAAGTATACCCTGGTCAAATACTTTTCTCTCTCATTAATCTAACCCATTTTAAAACCGTCACTGCTGATTTTCAGGTGGTATTTGAAGTTTCAACTCTTATTACTTTTACTGAGCACCATAGTTGCTTCACTTGCAGAAATGTAAAGACTCCTCTATAATTCTTTTCTTTGCTTCCCTTGAGCTGAGTGTAACACAGCATGCAGCACAGCAGTGTAGCTCAAAGGCACTCCCAGGGATTGTGAAGGAGGGGTGGGATCTGAACACGAACCCTTCTGAAATCAGAGCTGACACTTATCATCACTTTGTATGCAAGCAGTTCTCCAGGGACCCGCCTGTTAGCTTTGTGTTTGCTTGTTTACCTTGTAGCAAGGGAGAAGGGTAGAAAGCACAAAAGAACCCTTAACAACCCACTGATACATGTTTGTCCTATCACTAGAACTACTGCACATTGTGTTCTAAATTGTTCTAGCGTTTGAATTTTCATTTTTGCCATTCTTTGCTACATGAAAACTCACGTTGGGGTGTGTAATTCTATTTTGTTCCTTGTTACGCCCATTTGGCTTGGCTCTGTACAACACTACAAGTAGGAAACTATAGAAGCCTCAAATAAAACTAAAAATAACTAAAAATAAAAATGCTCAAACCCCAAGATGCATGTTTCAAGCTTTGTATTTGCGTCTCTCTTGAGGAGAGTACAAATTCAATTCAATGGTCTGTGCACAATCCAAAATGGATACAAACATCCATACCTACAGGCAACCTGTGAGCAATACTGGATCCAGTACACAAAAACAGCCTCTGCTGCTGCTCAAGAGCCCTTAATCAACAGTCGCCCTCAAGATATTTCACAGAGCAGCTTGAACGACGGGGCTTAACAGGGTCTGTACGAGCAAGGTAGTACAGCATGTTTCACAAGCAACCCAAAAATAAAATGTGAAACATTGACGACGTCACACTCTGACAATTGTTTCCTGTTGAGATTTTGATGTTGCACAAGAAACCTGCACTAAAAAGAACCCTTCCCACACTGTAAATCATGCACTGTATACCACTGTGATCATGAATTTAATTGCTATTGGATAAAGGTTATTACAGGACACTTAATACGTGCCATCTGTAGAAGTTCAGACTCATTAAATAAAACCTATACGAGGCTCAAATAAAGAAGGACAGCAGACAGGCAAGAAGGGTCATTCTGCTACAAAAAAGAACTAAAAATGCAGACGGGGGCTTCAGTGCAGCTGTCACTGACATGAGCTCTCGACATGCTTGGCTTTTCATCTATTCACTCGGCCATGTTCTGGTGAGTAGCCATGGTACTGTGCTCTGAGAGAGGCTCAGCTGCTTCTCTTTCATTTCAAGTTGGGAGGTGGGGAATTAACCATCACCATGGAGAAACTGTTAGCTATCACACAGTGGTGTACGAATGCATGGGATCTGTACACATAGGCTTAACCTATTGTCCGTAAAATTAATAAATTATGTCACTTTTTTACATTGTATTACATTATTTTATCATTATATTAAGCCTGGTCCCTTCCCCCTTATCTTTTATATACTTCATGTTCTACATAATGCTTTTGACAGTGTGTGTGGGTTATCTGATTTCATTAGTCTGTAAAGAATTCTGATAATATGATATCATTACTTTGACAGTAATGATAATCTTTCAGAATAATCATACTGTACATGTATGCACACACATCTATGCATCTAAACACAAAAAACTATTATGATTACAAGAAATGTATTTGTTTGGATTAGTGCCATAGGAGTCATTGAGATGAGGCAGATTCCAGCATTAACACATGCTGTTTATAGAAAGCATAAACCTATCCACAATTTGAGAGGCAATTTAAGACATTTGCTGAAACACAGATATTTCCAGCAAAGTGCACTTACTCTCCAAGAAAGCCGCATATACTTTTTGAGCAGCTGTATTGTTTTCTGACCCATTTGCAGTTAATGAGTCTGTTTTTCCCCCCCATAATAACTGTAAGTTATTTACTTTGCCAGATGGAAACATTTTCAAGAACACAGATATTCAATGTGGATGGAGAAGAGATTTTACTTTTTATGTACTTTTTATTTTTTTATATGTGTCATTTTTTAACATATTCTGGAGGCTCCTGTCATTTGAGATGGAGTGTGGCATTCTGCTATACTAAGTGGGCTATTACACTTAACTATAAAGCAAATATGGCATGTAGATAGATATCTTACAACGGATAGTTAAAAGGTTGATAATATAGTGTTTATTTCTGCCGTAACATGGTGATTCACCATTCAGAGATTCCAGCTCACACAGACTTTTAATAGCATCAGTTGAAACATAAGTTAAAGTAGTTTAACTGTCACTTTAAAGAGTAATAAATAGCCAGATTCTTATTAAATAGAGCAACAAACTTTATGGTACTTTATTAAACACTGTAGACAACTGAAAATTAATTTAAATGTGAATATTTTGCATGTGAAATACAGCAGTTGCAGTTTAAGTTTAAAACTTAAAGGTCCAATCTGATGTAGTGGCATCTAGCGGTGTAGTTGCTGGTTGCAACACCCGAGCTTCACCCCACTTTCCAAGCATGTATAGGAGAAACTACAGTGGCTGTGAAACTCCCGAAAAACATGAAAGCCCCTATCTACAGCCAGTGTTTGGTTTGTCTGTTTTAGGCTATTGTAGAAACATGGCAGTTGAACATGGCTTGGAAGGTGATTAAACACTAATGAAAACATATCTATGAATATTATATTCCATTTCTACTGTTAGATCCTCCTAATACACACTGGACCTTTAAAAGAGTTGTAGGTTAAATTTGGACCGTAAGAACTAAAAGTGGTTGAAATCAGTTTAATCGTTGAGGGGATTTTAAATTTTGAGTTTAAGCCCTATAGGCAGTTGAATTGCCTGTTAAAGTGTAAGAAACTAAAGTTTAACTGTCTGGTGAAGGTAAAGTGGTAGAAAAAGTTGAAGTGTGCGCACTGCAAACAGTTCTGTCACTGACAACATAAACTGTTCGCAGTGACAGAAGATAAATTATAACTTAGTAGTTGAAGTGCCACTTTAAAGAGAAGAAAGCAACACATTTTTTGTAATTTATAGAACAAAATTAAAAAAGGAGAAATTATATTTTCTGTACAGAATGAGCTGATTCAAGCTAAATTTACAAAGGCACTTTAATAGACTGTTAAATCTATACAAAAAGGCGTGTGTGATGGCTTGACAGTCGGTACAAAGCAAGTGCAGATAGCTTTTTTTAGAGGATAAATATGAAAATGCAGAGAGGCAGTTTTCAGCAGGGATAAGGCAGGGTTCACTGCTCTCTCTCTGATGTGCCGACTGTTCACATAAGAGAATCGGCTTTCAATCAAAGTCAGAAATGATTTTTGAGAATTCTGACTGCCATTTATACACTTTGTCTCCATCAGACAGCGGCAGCTCATATCTGCACCTGCCGGCTGAGTCATAACACCAGATAGAGATAATGGCTCTGTTTCCATGTGGGTAAAATTAATTTGGATTTTCAAAGGAATGGGCTTTAACAAATTCAGTCAAGATCTCAAAGGCAAAAAAAAATAAAAATACACACAATTTTTACATCCAAGTTCTCATCTGAGCATTTATTAAATTAATCATTCATGTTCCTGACAGTACTTTCACATTAAGTCAAAAACTAACATAAATGTGGGTGTCAGTACATTTATTCATACACTGGGCTGTGCTTAATATAACCCTGAAACATAATGCACTCAGCATGTGGTGCACAAGAGGATCTGACAGAAAACAAAGGAGCAGCCTGTGTGTTGTGTCGGTGAAAGTTACTGTACAGGCACAAATAATCAGGCCATTCAAGTCCAAACCACATCTCACTTTTTATAAGAAATAACTGATAGCATATTGATTAAAGATTATTGGCAGTGAATGCCCACACAGACAGTTTTATATGGCAAGCCCTTTTATCATTTTGCATCGCATTTATAAGTAGTCAAAACTAATATTTAATTACTTTAATTCAAGATATCTCAAATTCATTCTGTCTAGTAAGATTGAACCATTGAGTTAGATGGAGAATATAATTAGTGACATCTACAGTAGATATGATAACCAATTTTTTTTACTTATCATAATGTCTCTAATTTGATTCTCCACACAACTCAATGGTTCATTCTTACAACTCAAAATGTAATTAGAGATATCTCAAATTAAAAGTTTTGACTACTCATGAATGCATTGTGTATATCTGGAATGTAAATCCTATCAGTATAATAAGTCATAAAGAAGTGTGATGATTTCTGTGACGTCATTGTAGGCATATTTAATTTAATAGTTTAAAACTAGAAGATATCTTGAATTGTTGTCCTTACTACCCAGAATGCAGCGGCAGATATATGTAATTATAATTTCAGCTGGTCAGATTGTAATTATGGCTAGTCAAATTGCATTCATAGAAGTCCAATATGTAATTAGAGATGGTCAAGTGAAACCTATTGATGGTTAAAAGGGCTTAACAGTGAAAGAAAGCTGATAGCCTATCCACCATGGTATCAGAAATGGTCAAATTAATTTTTCTGATATTGAGTAGAAGTACTAAGCAGCTATATCAGTGCCAACATGAATGCTACATTGCTACAAATAGTGTAGTCTTTCTGCACCTCTAAAAATGCAACATATACAGACAGATAACTGCACACAAATCGTTTAACAGCAAAAGATACAGAATCTATCAAACAAAAGGTGCTCATCTACTGCCCAACACGAGCATTTAAATACATTTCAAATGACAAAAATGTTCCTAATTCACTGTAGCACAATACGGCCGTGTTTGGAGTAGCCCTTGACACACACATGTTAATTAAAGACATGCAGGAGTGCTTTCCAGGCCTTTCAATCTGGTGCCCCGCTGCCTTTTCTGGTTTGCCAGTCTTGCCACCATGCCGATTTGTCATCCACATCAATGAAAGTAATCAAGCTAGCAATCAGGGCAAGCTTTCACTTTATTTTTTTATTTTGTTTCTGTGTGTGTATATGTGTGTGGCATCCAGCTGCCCTCATCACAGAGATGCCCATAAATGGAAGACAGGAATAGGCATCCCTTTCAAAGTATTATGGGTGAGGGAATCAAAGCTCTTGTGTCACAAAAAGACTCCTTAGATCCTATCGTTGTGATGACTGTTTTTTTTTTTTCATGTGCAAGTGAGTACAGGCTAGAACTGACAGGCTATTGATGGACAAATCTAAATGAAAAAATTGAACAGAGAGGAGGAAACTGTATTTCCATTTAAGGTTTATATAAGAAATCATGTTTGCAGGCTGGATCTACAGTAACAGCTGTTACTCCTTGTCTGCAGGTGAACATGCAGAAAAATAAGACACAAAACTGGACACACAGGGAGAAAAAGAAAAAATACTATTGAACATGAGGTTAAAGTTTGTCAATGTGAGTGTAGCAGCTATTTACTGTAAGATGCTGAAAAAGCAATCTGCATTTAACCTTTCAGTCTTAGGCCAAAACCTTATACTACTTCCATTTTTCAGCTTCTAAAAGCTTGTCATTAGCTTCAAAAATGGATGTATTGTACCTTTTCTTTTTCAGAATAACAAGGGCTATTTGAAATTAGGATTTATTTGATGTGAGTAGTTGCATTCACTATTTATGAAGGATTATATGTACATGTAAAATTTAAGTTCAATCAGCAATACAACTAATCTATAGTCTAGTCATATTTTTGGTAAAAAATAGAGGAACTATGGGATTAAACAGCCTCATATTTAACACATTCAGCTAAAAAATTAAATACTAAAAGTAAAACAACAAAGATATATTTAAAGTAACTTTTACTCATGTCACAAATATCTGTCCGACTTCATAACCAATCATAACCAATATATAACACAGGCAACTAACCAGTGAACTCCTATGACATGTGAGCAGCACAGGAGTGGTTACAAGCAGGCGTAATAGCTCATTTTGCTTATGAGGACTGTGGCTATTGTTATGTAGATTGACTGTGAGACAGACCAATTTGTGTGCAAACCTTCTACTTAAACTGTGGATGGGACGCTGGCGTTCTGCTGAACTGATGGGCTTAAAATTAAATCTTAGAATTTAAAATTTGAATTATTTGGAAAGTAGGCTACTAAAACAGTAGAAACTTGCTTAGGTGACATTGCTACGGGCATGTATGTCACACAATGACAAAACTACATAATGTTGTAAATGTTGCTGCTATAGGGAGTGCAGGACATACAGTACAGTATACAAGGCTACAGTGGGCTATAAATATCACCTGACATACTGTCCTGAACCTCTGGTCCCAGGCTTCAACTCTGGCTCATCCAGAGTTACAACCCACTGAAAACACTAAAAGCACTGTTTCTGTAAAATTCCTACTGACTGTGGGCCCATACCATAGACATTTGTCCTAAAGGTATTACAGTTTGGTGAATTACATATTGTTAGGATTTCCTCTTGAAATGTAAAGTTGAGTATCAGTCTATAACATCTGCACAGCACTTTGCACAAATTATACATTTCCAAAACTCCTAGAATAAAACACTGAATTTATGCACTTATAGGATGTGTTTCAGTAGAATTTAATGCAAAACAAAACTAAAATAAAAGACAAAACTGGGTCAAGCTCTAACCATTTATTCAATATGTAGCCAAGATTCAATATTCAAATGTTTTATTTGTGACGTGTTCATTTAAATTGGTGGCTGAGCTGAAAAGGCACACATGCAATAAAGAATACTAATTAAATTGAGAGTAAAAATAAAGTAAATAAATAAGTAAAACACGGAAAGTGTTCACTGTACTAAAGTGGATATTTAAGGTAGGAGTAGGTGGGGTGTGCAATTAAGTTTCTGTATACAATTAGCAAACATCTAATAGTTTTTCTCATTTTGAAAGTTAAAAGGCTGATAACAAATAAAAAAAAACATAACCTTTATAATTTTAAATATATAATAAAAAACTCTGATAGACAAGGTGAAAGTGAAAAACATAATGAAAAGCCTAGAATCCTTATACATACAGAAGTTGTGTCTCTTTTAAGTGAAAACAAGGCAAGAAGCCAAGGTCCTATTGAGGGAAGTTACAAAAAGACATTAAATTAAATGAAATTTCATTTTGTGTCTCTTTTTGTGCCTGCCTGTTGTGACCGCTTACATTATATTCTAAACAGACCCAACTAACTCTTCTTCCCGCCATTATGAATCGCTTTGGATTGATTCTTTCCTGTGTCCTATTAAGCTTAAGTGTCTGTTAAAAAAAATGCTGCAATTGCTTTAGTGCAACCTTTGTCATTTGAGGCTACTAAAAATTTCTATAATCAGATCAAATTCTAGCCAGAAAGTGAGAAATAATACCAAAGAACAAGGAGGTTAAGAAACAAATAAAACACTTTTACACGAGTGTGTGTGTGTGTGCTGTCACAGAGTAAAGTTGACTTTATTTTCCCATAGAAACATATTTTCAATCACTTATTGTGAATATAATAGGAAAAAGTGAAGATGTTCAGCACTTAATGAATCAACACAGCTCTACTATGACTTACTAATACACACTGTTTTGCCTATTATGTTTTTATCAGATTATGCCAGCTGTGTAAGGTGAAACCTCTAACACTTCCTCCTTGTGATTAGTCGGCCCACACAAACAGCAGTCCACTTCGTATGGTTGCATCTTTAAAGTTAATATGCTCTACAACTTTCGAAAGTGCTCCATTCTGCCAACTAAAATGACAGCCTTTTCCAAAGTGGCTCCTTTCCATCTGTCTTGCAGCCGCTCCCCATTGGCTGTCATAAGAAAAAAGGCCCTGGCACTTTGTTAAAACTGGAGGCTAAAATGAGGAAGGTATTTCTATTGTACCATAGCGGAATTCACTATACTTTATCGGTAAAGATGACAGTATAACAACTGCAGTTGTAACAGCCTTGTAACAACTTTTTGGTCATGTAGAAGTATAATGTGAGAGGTAACTGAATCTGTCTTCAGGTCATCTAAGAGGCTTCATCAGTCATAATGACTGATAATCACAGGGAGTTCCCAGACATTTAAACCCGGGCAGGTGCTTTGGGATCATTAAGATCACACGTGAGGTCGCATGGCACTCATGAGAGTCGTCAGAGTCACGTTAATTAAACTATGAAGTGATGTGCAACTGCCTGGGAAGGTATTGCGGGACAGCACTTCCAGGGGCATCTCTAAAGAAATATTCATTGGGGTGTCAAGAGGGTAGCATGGAGGCTATGAGGTGTGGCAGAAATATATGATTTAATCGCAGACAATCACACATATCTATATTTGCTTGGAAAAGCCCCCAAATGAAGATATTTTAACTCAAAAGCATTACATTGTGGCACATTAGTAAAGCACTTGACATTTTGAATTTGAACTTGACATGTTTCAAATGTGGCTAAATGTTATTTTCAAAATTAATCTAAATGAATGTGTTGAATTTTATAGCATTTGACAACTTGGGTGTCAAGGCATTTTTTAGAGGAGGCAGCTGCCATCCCATGCCACAGCTCTAAATCCATCCTTGGGCACTTCAAGTAATTGATAATTGCAGTACTCTGATCCAGACTGAAATATCTCAACAACCATCAGAAGAATAACCATGCCATTGTGTGCAGACATTCATGGTCCCTAGAAGAAGAAATATTATATTTATTGTTATAGTTATCAATCCTGGTGTGGATGTAGAGCAAAACTCACTTGACATATAGATATATTCATTAATCCTTATATTTACTCTATGTGGCGCAATATGCAATCTAATCTCAATCATACCACACTGATGTATTTGCTATCCTTTATGCAACGCTGTCCATCTGTGTAGCAGCTTTATGTCTTTATGGAACATAGTTAACAGATATACAGCGGGTTTAGCATTGTAATTTAACTGTGGAAAATGAAATATCAGAACATATTCCATTTGTGTGTCCACATGTCCAAACAAATAATCTTCAAAGAAAATCTACATGCAAGAAGTTATTTATACGAAAAAAGAAATTATAGCTGTTTTCATGTCATTGATACATCTTTTTAATGCTTGTGGAAGAATAATTGTGTCCATGTTTGTCTACTCTTGCTTTTCACATGCACTCAAGCTCAGCGAAGGGTTTCGATGGTGTTTGACACACATTATTTTGATTAAAAACCTGTTCAGTGAAGAGTACTCATCGCTCCGAGCACTCTGGCCGCCTGATGACAGTGACATCAATAATCTCTTCTCAGGCGCAAGTCACCTACAATACATGGATGAAGATGACCGACAAGGACAATGAACAATCCAAATATTGGAGATGTGGATCAGGAGAACGATAACAACCTTATTATTGCCCATAAATCACATCGTTTCAAGAACTGGAGACTGACATTATTTAACCATTTAGGACTCAAAAATACAAAAACTGGGCTTGTTTCTGGGCCCTTGTGTTGGCCTAGGAGTTTTGGACATTGTCCATGTTGTTCCAAAGAGCGTATGTCATCTCCCTTCTCTCTCTCTCCCCTCATTTCATGTCAGCTCTTAGCTGACTACTCTCCATAAAGGCAAAAAAAAAAGCCCAAATAAATGCTTCAAAGCTATTAAAAAGATCAGATTGATATTTGGCCTCCTAGACTAAAATCTGCATTAACTTGCCAGTTTTGAAGCATCCATTAACAAACAATTAAAAGGACAAAATTAATGGAAGTAACCTTTCTGAAAAGAGCAAAATCTTACTTTTATGTCAGATGATGCTACAAATCCATTTCTAAAAGGTACCCTAATTTTAACCAAACTGTTTTAGCTACCGGTTTCTGTTATACCGAACCTATTTTAACCTTTATAACCATTTTAATAACTAGAAACATGGTCTTCTCATAAAACAGGGTTGTGTGTGCAATATAGAGATGCAAAAATTTTTTTAAAGCGGTGCTACGTGACCAAAGAAAACAGAGAAAAAGGTGTTGTGGTATTCCCCTTTGCTCAAAAGGTATAAATCCAAGCAGGATTTTCAAGCAGGAAATAAAAACGATGAAAAATGGCGACCATTTCCTAATATGACAGCTAACCAGTATACAAGAATTGATAAGTAATAGGCAATGCAGTGAGATAATCTTGATTCATATTTGATCAGAACTGCGTTTCATGACCCCCATAGTTTCAAAGCTCAGCTCATTTTGGTACTCTATCCTTCTTTTCAAAATATTGCAGGTCATTTTTATTTTAGTTTTTATTTCAAAATGTCAATTTTTGAAAAGCCTGTTATACAATATACAAATACAAATTTTTCCCCAGTGACTGTTTTTGTCTATCAATAAAGAATTATTTAATATTATATAATTATTATTCATTTAATATTGCCTTATTAATTTATTTAATGTTAAATGCTGTGGGTCCCCATACACTTTTTCGACAACTTCTCAACAACTACTGCTAATATATTAATGATATATTATTAAAATAACACATTCTGATGTTGGACCAATACCAAACAAACCTGTAAAAACCATTGCATCATTCATTTACTTTCCAAGGAAAGAACTATTGTGTTAGTCATTCATTTCATGTTCATCGCTGTGCGGTAACTGAAGGAAAACACACAATAATTCTAATGCTGGATCACAAGTACACATCAAAACAGAGAAGAAAACTCATAAGTCTGATGCAATCATAACTCTGATGCAATCTTTTTTATTCTCAATTCTATGGGTCAACATGCAACACATCTTTTACAGAATATTTCACCAGAAATATCAACGTGCAGCTTTCCCTTCCAGAGCCCCACTTTGTCACTGGAGTGTAACAAGTCCTCAGTAGTGATGCGATGGAATGGGGAGGGGCACAACGTTTGGATGAGCAGGACGTGAAGTGAAAGGGCAGGCCTCTTCAGTGGTGGGAATAAATACTGTCGTCACCAGTGGGAAATGATCCATTTGTTTAATGTGCCATTTCCGAAGTGGAACCCTTGTAATCCTACAGACATGGCAACCTCACCGTGTATATCACCCCTCTGGAATTTGATCAGAGCTAAAACTGTTTACCAATGTTTGGAGCCTGACATTTATTGAAAGTGGCCTTTAGTAAAAGTCATAGCTAAAGCGTGAAGAGGTTTTCTGATGAGCCTGTGAAGTTTCTCCGTCTTCTGGGCCAATAAGACAGAAACTGGTGCGTTAATAGAGCAATATATCAGCCACATCAGCTAAGAAACAAGTACCATCACAGGGCTCAACTTTCAAACACTTATATCTGTATTTACTTAGACGTGCAAATCAACAGAGTGGCAAACTTAGAATCAACTGAAGCAGCTACTTAAGGCTTAGGATTGCATTAAGACACAAGACCACAAGTGCTTGCTTGTGGAAGATAAAAACAATACATTGAGGTGTTTGTGTGCATCTGTGCGATCCTTTGTGTGTTCTTTGGCATGGCTGTGTTGGTCAGGTGATAGGTCTACCACTTTGTTCCACACTAAAATATGATGGATTACTACAAAATTTTCATTCAACACTCATGGTCCCCAGAGGAAGAATCCTGACTTTGGTGATCCCCTGACTTTTCATTTAGCACCAGCATGAGGCTGATTATTTTTTCTGTTTCAAAAAATCATGACAACTATTGGACAAATTGCATTGAAATTTGGTAGAAACATTCATGTTGAATTGTAATAACTTGGATCCCTTAACATTTCATGTAGAGTACTCATCAGGTAAAAATTGAAGTGGGTCTAATTTGGTTTGTGACAAAACAATTGCAGCCATGCTTTTGTTATGTTTTGTGCTAATTAGCAAATGTTAGCATGGTAACACTCTGTAATGTGACAGTAAGCACATTATACCTGCTTAATATAAAAATCTTGTCATTGTCATTGTGAGCAAGTTGGCATGCAAACCCCACTATGCCTGTTGCATTCATGTCACACCAGACTCTCTGCATTCATGTCAACTTCCAGGTTGTAATTACAACTGGGAAAGTTTATGAAACGTCTGATATATCCAACTTGCTAATATGAAAAAACATGAAACCAAAACAAATATGGATGCCTGACAAAAAGCCAAAGCTGTCGTTCAATGTAATAAGGCCCAAATTTAATGTAATTTTCAGTGCACAGTATTTTAATCTTCACTTACTCTGTAATATTAGAACTGTCTTGATGACGTGAATGCTTACCAGTTATGTTTGAAAAAATAAAATGGAGATAAAGTTGAAAATTTGGCAACTTCTTTTGTAGGAAGCGCCGAGGCATCCTGGACATTTAAGTATGTTTTCTTGTGTGAGTAAATGTGGTATTATGGACTACTGTGTTCCATCTATTGCTCACATGACATTTGGGAATCTCGCTGTCAAGAACAAGTCAACTTTGATTTTGCCTGCCGCTTGTGGGAAGCCAATGTGTTGTTTCTGTCGCCATGCCATTTCCTTAAGTACCCCAGACAGCACAAGAGTGAGCATGACATCTCTGCTGTATGTGCCACCGTCTGCTGAAAAGACCCTGAGGCCAAGAGATGAAGAGTCAGCTAAAGTTTGGCCAACGCTGGGATGTCATGACTCCTCGTGGTCCCTGAATCTAAATCAAACCAGACCTGCACGACTTGGCAAAATGTACCTACTTTTCTCCCGGTTATTTATCTGAAACAAGGTAAATGAATGGTTTACAGTAACTATCTGAATGGATTTTTCGCCATTATAGTGAAATAAAACTTTTTATTGACAAGAGCAACGTCAGTGCAATCTTTGTAAAACTTCAAGACCTCCTAACCACTGTGGGGGTGCTCATTGTGCTTTTCTACCAACCATCACTGACTTGTATTCAAACACAAGAAGACTTTTTCTATTCATTTTAATCTAAACCCAGCAATTGTGCTTAAATTAGACTTTTTTTTATTATTTACTTCCAGTATACACAACCTGGATTTATCTCATTATCACTATTATTTATTATTATTATTATTATTATTATTATTATTATTATTATTTTCATTAAATGCAATTATAAAATGTCTAAAAAATGATATTTATATACTAATTTCAACAAATGTACAGTGGAATTACGTAAAAAAGATAATATTTACAACAGTTTATGACTAGAAACCATGGTAATATTGAGTGATGCTGTACTTAGTTTTAGCATTAGAGCTACACACATAAATCAGCCCAGAAATATTGAAGATATATCAGTAATACTGTATGACGGCCAATGAGTAACAAGAAATGACCAACCCTATCTCCTAGAAATTACATTTATATAGTCCAGAATTGTTTTCCCAATAACGCTATGATAAAAAACATAACTCTTTGGACTCGTAAGGAGGGTGTACAAAGCGTCAGACTTTGACATCAGAGTTCGGGGTCCACGCTCAGACTCCCAATTGTGATTAAGTTTACGCAGAAAAAGCACTTCGGTTAAGGTTAGGGAAATATGACCATGGGGAATGAATGAAAGCTGTAGTTACATTTATTTTTTCAACTTGAAAATATCCTGCTTGTATTTTGGTTACAATATTTATACAACACAATAAAACAAATATAAGGGACCTGCATCAGTATTATTGTTTGATATGTGTTTATGTCAATACTATTGATGATTTGATGGTGATTTTATTTTTTAAAAACTCCTGAATATCGATATCGGTAATGGCCTCAAAAATGAACTATTGCTATATGCTATATTCAGCATTCACACATATTTCAAACAGTTGGCACACATTGGTAAACAATGTTTTTTAAAACAACTATTAAAAAGTCATTACATTGTTTGGGGTGTTCATTTTACATGATTCTGTTTAATTAGCCTTCTGAAACCCTGAGTAAAAAAATATGATGATTACATTTGAGAACTCCACCATAAACAGGTCATCTGCTGAGGGAGATTTTTCTGTCACTAACAACCTGGAAGGAAGTCACCTGAAAGGGTCTGATTCTGAAAACCACAGTGCACCCTGGGAATTGACTTAACACACTATCAAGTGCTAAAGATAGCTCAATCATATTGTCAACTGTATATCACAACTTAACTTGTGGATGATTTCAGCATATTGTTATCTAGTAAGATAGATTCAGTGTGGCTGCTATAAGTTAAATAAATGTGTTAATTTATGTTATTTAGTCAATATAGTGGTTAGACAAAAGCATATGTTCATAAGTCTATCATGCATTATTAATGTTCAGTGCTGTTAATTTAGTTTTTCTATTTAATCCCAGCTGGCCTCGTCTTATTCTACTTCACTTCACATGTTTTCCTACATTTCCCAAAACGCACAAACAACATACCTGAAGCTGTTGTATGTGTAGGCGGAGAGATTGTATAGTGATACAATCTCTTCCTTTTATTTTTGCCTGTAGGTGTGAAGTTCTCTTAACATTTACCGTTCGTGTTTTAGACCTTTTCAAAAAAAAAAAGAAATCTGTAAATTAAATCTACTGTAGACTTTAAAAGTTAAGGTGGTGTTTTTTTTTGTTGCATTAAATCCTGTCAGCATTAATATCCATGGCGATTGCAGGTAGAGATTTTCAAGCTCATGACCGATGTGATTAAATTCACAAACTTTTAACCTAGTGTGTGGGAGGTGAAGAAAAGGAATTTCATTTACGTGTAATAAAATCAGCATATCTTGAGAGCGTGTCTCAGAAAGGGTAATAAAATCCCCAAGAAGAGAGACACTTTTACACCACATATTTTCTAAGGTTCCTGTACATATGTGATTTTGGCCAGTGCAAACAATGTTTACAGTCAATTTGTACATCTCCCGGCAAGCAGACAGCTTTACGTGATGTACTTTAATTGATGAGATACCATGTAAAGTAGGACTGATCATCTATAGGAAAACAGACACAACATTTACGCAGCTGCTTTACAGTTCAGAGCTAATTATAATGAAAGCCTATAGCTGGCAATCAGAATCGGTTGATGCATATTCTCACTATAGCCTGCAGTGTGTCTCTTAAATAACTAATGTATGGCGCATGCATTACATCTCCCCACTCTTTTCACCACATGTGAGACGTGTTAAAAATACTGTTAATCAAGTTCATCTTTTCCTTAGCTTCCACAGGAGGGGGTTGTAGCATTGCAGACACTATAAAGTATATCAGGCATCAGTCAATAAAGATAATGCCACTTTATTTATCTCCTTTGAAAGAACTTTAGTTTGCCTGCTGTAGACCTTTGTCTGCATATGATTTGATTTGTGAGAGACACAAAAACATCTTTGGCACAGTAAAAAAAAAAACAGATACAGACTATACAGATAGATTTATTCACATTTTACAATTTTAGATTTTCGTTTTGAACGAATGCGTGTAGGGCTGCAACTAATGATTATCTTCATTGTCCATTAATCTGCCAATTCTCTTTTTTCGATTAATGATCTAGTCTGAAAGATGTGATAATGTCTGACAGCCCAAAGCTATCTCAGTTTACTATGGTATAAAATAGAGACAAGCCCAAATCTCCACATTTGAGAGGCGGAAGACTGCATTTTTTGTGGCAATTCTGCATTGAAATGACTTTAACGGTTAATAAATTGTCAAAACAGTTGCAGATAATTTGTCTGTCAGTTGACTTATCATTGCAGCTCTAAACATTTCAGAGACAATGTTATCTTCATCATGTGCTACTGCTGTCAACTGTTAAGCATTTGCAGCTGAGGATCACAGTCAAGTATAATATATGTCTTGAGCCCATTTCAAATATTTGACACATTGCTCTGCTGGATGTTGGCTGAAGTCAAACTGTGCTTGTATCTATACCAATTTCTCATGTCAGATGGCCATGTGGGAATCACCCCTCTGACCAGTCTAGTTACATGCTACAGCCTGTCCTCTTTATATTTTAAATATAAAGGAGAATATTCAGAGACTGAGCAGAGAACTATTTCCACAATATTGCATATTGGAATGACTATGGTTTATTCAATAGGCTACAAAACTGAAATACATAAATAAATACAACTGCTGCTAATAGTTCTTTTATGATCAATTAAACAGTGGAAACTGCCAATTGCAATGTTTCGAGCCCAAGGTGATTCCATCAATTTCTTGTATTGTCTGACCAACAGTCCAGAACTTAAATATATTTAGTATACTACCACACAAAACAAAGAAAAGCTATTCCTTACAATTGAGTTGCTGCAGTTGTTAAACCATTAATCACTTACGCATATTATAATCTGATTATTTTCAACAAATTGATTAACCGGCTAATCATTTAATCATAAATCATACATTTTCCTCTAAGTTTCTATTACAATGTGTAAAAAAAAACCTAAGATGCAATTTCACATTAAACATTATAAGCCAGCGGTTTGGGTCAGGATGCCTCAGAGTGGTCACAAGAAAATCTGAAAAGAATAAACTATCTAGTCCCGCTACGCAAAATGATATAATTTGATCTGACTTGTTGTTCTTTTGTGCATTTCAGGACAATTTTGCCCCTTAGCGCAACCTCTTACAAATATTGCAGACTGAAATAACACCGTGCAACGTGCAGCTGACCACAAACTAATTCCAGTGTAGATATAAACACTCTACTTTGAGGCGTTACAGGACAGCAGCCGCATGAGCTTCTTCACTTGATTATCAAGAATTGCACAACCAGCCAACTACTGGCACTGTAGCATTTAATACGAATCCAGAGCCCTGTGACTCAAGCCTTCCTTTAGTTCTTCTGGGGAAAGAATGAAAAAGCTCACCTGGGCTATACAATGTAACTGAAGCCCAGTGCGAGCAAGAAAGAAAAGAAAACACGAGGAGAATGCCATCTCTTTTACACTACCAACAGTGCTGCTACAATCCAAAGGGATTATAAACAACTCAAACAAGCAGTACTACTTCAAACAATAAAATACCTTATTAAACCCCAACATGAGAGGGCCTTTGGGAAGGAAGACTTTTGATGTGTACACAATCCCTCCAGTAGTGAATATATTTAGTCCTGCACCAAGAAAAAGAGCAAATCACTCTCCTGACTCCATTCTTCATTCTGAGGGATATCAGGAGCCAAATTCAATAACAACTTTAGATCACAGCCCAATCCATCTCTGAATCATCCCATAGTCTTTGCATAGCCTTAGCCCTTCGGCATAATTTAACACTGTCAGACTCTGAACTCATCTCCTCCATAGAAAATGAATGGGCTGAGTTCCAAGAACGGGATATCTTTACAGAGATCCCTCAAACTTCAGTGGAGCTACTAAATTTAACGGAATTCAGGCTATGTCAAAGTGATATCTACTAGCAGGAAGAGAAATAGCTGAAATGGATTAAAATTTGGTCTGAATGGAGCGAAAATAATTTCACCTTTAGTTTAGATTGTAGATGGGCCCTAACCAATCGTCAGTGTAGGGCAAAAGTCCTACCGACTGGACGTATAGTTTAATACAGGTAGTTTGTTATAAAAGTAGCTACGTTTTTGTGGAAAGTTACTTTTTTATGGACGAATCACATAGGAAAAAAGAAAGGGAAGTAAAAACAAGAAGCATTGGATCACAGACTGATTTGTGATTAGAATTGAGCATGGAAGCAAATTCACATGGCATGTTTTAATTTCAGAAAATGTCTTAGTTTGTTCATGGGCATAAAAACAGTATCCAGTAGGAGAAAAAAAAGCAGAGTCCAGTATGGGAAAAAAAAAATTACTATTACATTTTCTGCACCACCTAAGATCCACTTATCCCTGTTGTCCCTGAAATTGAATGAATGCTTTGGGGTAAGAGAATGAAAAGAAACAGAATTGATTCAGCCACCAGCTCTTTCCAATACAGTTGTTGTGGTTATGTTTTGTGTGAATTTGCCTTGGGCTACAAAAGTCCAAAATCAGCCATGTGGAGTCAGTAATGAGAGGGGTTATTTCTGTTCAGTGAAGCAATTTACAGCTATGCCGGTACCTTGGATGAAGAGAGAGAAGAGAGAGAGAGTGGCAAAGGTCACTTCTTGCATTCTGATTATTTACAGGATCATTTGGTCGTTAAGCTCAGGCTTTGAATGAAATACCTTTGAACCAACTGATACAACCTAGTTTCCCGTGCTTCACTCTTATGATCAGATCTCATTAAAAAGGCAGACAGTAGACGCACCACTTTGGTACATGCTGAATTATATCAACAACTCTATAAATTCTGGTGGTTCTACTACCATTATCCAGACACAGATCACATGTCATTAACAGGTGGGGCCTTAGTTTTGTTATCCAAGAGACAGACATGCAGTGGAGGCTCGAATATATTATTTACCAAAAAACACCATCCAATCCGTCCAGATGAAAAATCTGCTTTCCAGTACCGCATGATTGATAGTGGAGGCCCATTATTCGGCAAGAATAAAAGCTTGAATTAAAAGCTCAGATTTTACATGCAATTAGTGACTATGTGCAATTAAATATATAAAAAAAGACACAACACAATAATTCAAACACACAAAACAAAGATAGAAATCGCAATTAACGCACTCCCCTGCACTGCAACCAAGTGCACTATTTCTTCCACTATTTCTTCTTCTATCTGTGGCCATTCAAAACTGAAAAAACAAAGTACGCATTATCTCTGTGTTCCCCTGCTGCCAAGTGTATTTTTTACACAATGAATCGGTGACAGTATCTTGGGCTGCAACCAACATGGTCTGCAAATGATAAAATACACCTCCAAGAGCAAAGGTGCAGAGGCACCATTGTGAATCACCAACATTAGTCCGATGACTGGCTCATACAATACCCTAATTGCCTCGTGTTACTGTGCACAGATTCTTCACCACGGAGCAATGAGCCGTTGCACATCACATTGCTATTCAAGTCACAAAACATTAGCTGAAAGCAGAACACAAAAAGTTCGGGGAAAAAAAAAGAAAAAGATTTGACCACATTATTAAGAAACGCTCACAAACTGTGACATGACTTGCTATGAATCTTTTGAAGCTGCTACCTGATATTGTTTACTACACCCTGTGTGATATATATAAATAAACAGTACTGATATGGAAATAAGCGCGCCACACTAGTCAGTTACTTTCAACACAGCTCAAAGTGAGGTTTGTGTGTGTTTGTCATGCTTTCTGTGTGAATGCCAAGTAAGAAAGCTGTAGTAGAAAGGCTATACTAAGAGCTTTTCCTGTACATGTAGGTCATTTCTCCTCCCTGTGGAAATATAGCCTGTTTTAGGATTAGGGGCTATGATTCATTATGACTGAATTTAATTACAGTGAGAGGTGGCCAATGCATCCCCGGTTTTAGCATATTAGGGTCCCTTCATCCATTGGATAGTAAATGTCTAGAGGAGTGTGTGGGGGTTGGGTTGGATAGAAAGTGTGTGTGTGTGTGTGGAAGGATGGAGGGAGTGGAGGAGGGGGTAGGTAGAAGGCTTTAGGTTACTTTAGCAAAGCTGCAAAATGCACACACACACACACACACACACACTGACACACACATGAAAGCAGATTACTGAGAGTAATCAGGTTAAGGTGAGAAAGTGGGATAACTCATTTATGTATTTCTCTCTCCCATGTTCCTAAAAATGGTCTGATGTCAGAGTCAACCAATAAATAAGTACTCTGTTGTAAACAACAGCAGTGCATGTCAATTATTATTAAGACTATCTACAAACATAAATCACACAGAGTCAAGAGGCTACCTTCCTATCCTTCCAGTAGTGTGACTGTCATGCTCATTTGAACAGATTTTATACTGGATGTTATTTAACTTTATCAATTATATAAGTGGATATTGTAGTATTTATGCTGCTAGCATGGCTCTAGGGATGGAAATGTCAGTCCTCCACTTTGGTCCAGGCTGAAATGTCTCAACAACTATTAGATGGATTGAAATTAAATGTGGTGCAGACATTTATAGGCTTCACAGGATAAATTAATAACTTTGGTGAACCTCTGATTTTTCATCTACCGCCATCATTAGGTCATTTGTCTAACACTTGAATGGTCATGATTTATGACCAAATACCTGCAAAACTAATAACATTAAACCTCAGCTGTACCTTGTGTTTAGTGCAAATGTCAACATGTTTAAGTGGTAATCTATGGTGGTGACAATGGTACATTATAATTGCTAAACATCAAAATGTTAGCATGTTAGCATGCTGATGTCAGCATTTAGCTCAAAGCATTATGTGCAGCCAGAGCTGCTAGCATACACACTCTTAGTGTAGTGCAGAGTCCTCGAGCTAATCTACATGTCAACAATATACCTGCTGAAAATTAAATTGTTAAATGTATCTGACTGGTGGAAAAAGTATTGAAGTCTTAAAAAAAAGCTAATACTAGAAAAAAAGGTCACAGAAACGATTAAAAAAAAAATCTGAATTTTTGCTTCGATTTTATAATTAGCTGAGCTACTCTGCAGTCTTTCCATGTTCCCCCTGGTTCCGGCATAGATACCCCCTTGAGTAGAAGCCCGCCCCTGGTTGGGAATCATTAGTGTAGCAAGTTCCTTTAGTAGTACTCTCCAACATGAGCAAGAACTCCCAGAAACCCAGATAAGGTTATTCTGTACCACATAATTCGTTTCCCCTTCCCAAATCTCGCTCTGTTAATCAAATTATTCTTCCTCCCTCAACGTGAAAAAGGAAACCAAGTTTCTCACTTAGATGGATGTTTCTGAAATTAGACTAGTGCTGAAAGTGGGGAATAATCTGATTATTATGGAGCTTCAATGTTTGTTAAATCAATGGGGGGTTGATAGACTTTAAACCTGGGGTCCCATAAGCAACAGAGGCTAATACATAATGAATCAATCTCAAAACACACTTGACACAATGAGCAACTCTCTGATGGTCTCTGTAGTAAAATGAAAAATAATAGAGATGAGGAAACTCAATACGTTTGTACTTTAAGGAAACATTCGTAATGCCTCAAGTCTCTTGTCTGGTGGTGTATCAGGCGGTACAAAAAAAACAATTCCATAAAACTGAGATCAGACCGCTCTCATTTCATACAGATATCCATGTGAAATGTAATTAGGCAGTCCATGAAAAACGAGCACCGTTCTATGGTGCCTCATTACATTTTGAGGGGAATAGTCAAGTAGCCTCTGCATACAGATGCTGGACCAACATCTTTCTCTTCTGCCTCTCATATATTTTTCCTACTTTCCAGCTAACTAAATACATAATAAATTTCAAAAATGGCAAATGGTCTCTTCTTTAAACCACATAACCTTTGAGGGGGAACAAGTGGCAGACATTAACCAACTTCTTTGTAATACTTGAACTGCCAATACTACAGTTGAGCCCTGCCATGCTTACATTATTCATTGAAATGGAGAAGAATGCTTGATATCCCCATTATACCAAACACAATAGTCTCCAGGCCATGTGTTATCTACTTTGTAGAGGAAAAATAGAGAGATCTAAAAACTTAACTTTTGTGTGTATTCATAGAACGTCTACACTCTCAGCACAGGCCGAGGACCTCTCTTGAATTATTCAAGATCAGACCTGTTGGGGATGTCGGAAATTCAATACATCAGCACTTCAGGAAACGTCAGCAAACCCATATTCAGACAAAAAAACACATAAAAGAAGATACAGACAGAAAATATAAATAACATACAGCTATTCTTCAAACCATCTCACAACTTCCCCTGCCTTCAATATTCCTTAATATTAAATTAAGTTACAATATTATTAACTAGAAGAAAGAGTATTTACTGTACGTCCAAAAGCCAAAATGACGTACCTCTGTTTTACCATCAACAGACCACCATAAATTTGAAGAACGTAGCCGAGGGGTGAGACAAGGGGAGAGAGAGTACATCCAAGCTCTAAATAGTAACTTTAGTTTGCCATAAAGACAAACAGCTTCTGTAATAAGTGCAAACATATGAGAAGTAAATCACAGCACAAGACCAACACCACCTGCCTACTTCCTGTTCTTCTTTAGTAAACATGTTGTACTGTTACTGCAGAATGACTTTTAAATTTGACAGATTTATCAAATTTGATTTAATTTAGCGTGAAACCAACCGGAGCATGTTTGGATTTAGAGTTTATGGCTTGAAGCAGCTCCAAGACCCCACAGACCAACAGTCAACCCACTGTTCACTGGTGTCGCCTTAGACCTTTCTCAGGACTGTGTGGGGGTATGTACAAACTTTGCTTGACCGACATCTCACTCACTCTCCTGCTAGTTTTGTTGCTGGTGTTAGGGCAGGACCATTTATACCATTATCATTTTTATTATAAAATATAACTTTGACAAGATAGAGTATTTTAAAACATCTGTGTGGATGTGCAGAGCCTTTAAACAATGTGACATCTTGGCAAAATTCTGACAAAATTCTGTTGTCTTTCTGTGAAGTGTCTTTGAGTATCCAAAAAAAGCGCTTATAAATAAAATGTATTATTATTATGACCATTTTGATGTACAAAAAATTACACCTTTTGGGTAAAAAATTGGTAATTCTTACTTGATTTTCAGTTCAACAAAATTTCCCCACGTATACAATTCAGTTAGTCAATTGTGAGTGAAGTCTGGTGGTACAGAACTAATCAAGATGATGGGACACAGCTAGATGTAACAGCTCCTCCATTTGCAAAAGAAAGATACACCTAAACAATACTGCTTCTTTTGACTATGCAAATTAGAATATCTGTACTGTAATTTAGCCTATTGTACAATGCACAATCAATTGTAAAATTTTAACTTTAACTATGGTTTAATTATGTATTCTGAAAAAAACAGATCCTGGATCTGCCATACATAATACAATCACATCTCTGTGGAAATCCTGTGTCACAGTCGCGACTTCGTATAAACTGTATTGTGGAACTTTGTTGTGAAGTGTTTCAAGGTTTGTTTGGTCAGATTAATGGTACAAAACATATTAGCTTACACGCTAAGGTGCATGTTGAGCCAATTGGGGACAATGCATGAATGTGTAACACAGACATTTTAATATACACTAGATTTCTCTAAAATGCAATAAGTCTTTGCATGATTATATGGTTCGACATGTGGCAATGCTGGTTTTTGAGTTTGTATATATTATATATAATATATATATATATAGTGTTAACTTAATTTTTACCACAGTAAATTCCTTTGCAATTATTAGTTGGATGTTGAAGGGTATATTACATTCTCTGTTGACCTATTAAAGAAACTCATGGATTTTTATGGCTGAAAATTACAGTTTATTTCATGCTTTCATCTGTTCTTGACTTTGTCCTGACCACCTTCTGGACTTTACTGGACTAAATATTGCCCTGCTGATGTTGACTCTAGCCTTGGCCCTATACTGTACGTGAGAGAGTAAAGTACGTGAGTGTAAACAATGTTCCTCTTCTGTCCTTTCCCCTTCCCAGCTGATAACTACCCTCTAGTCTGGTTTACACTGCTGTTTTCATCCTCTTTGATTCCCTGGCTCAGATAAAGGCTTTCCCACCATCCCAGAGGCCCCCTGGATGCCTCATGAGCTCCCCCCTCTGTGAGCTCTTGTCCCTGGGTACCGTGTGTATGATGTCCCACCCTGTCAGCTTGAATCACCCTCCTCTCCGGCTCAACATGCTGCTCTCACCACTCCCCAGCTGCGCCGATGTGTTTGCGGCACCAGCGCGTGTGAGTAGATGCTATTTAGACTGACCTTTGCAGCAGCGCCCTGTGCTCTATGATTCTAACCCTTCTGACAGTGAAATGTCTAATAGAATGCTAATGAAGTAGTTTGCATAGTAACATGTTATGTTGGCTCCATTGTAATTATCTGTGGGAGTATCCCTGATGCCCATGATGCATATTGTTTGATTATTAAACTGAATTACTGTCACACAAGGTTCCTGCTACCAGGTCAGAAATTACTCATGGTGCATGCTCATAAATCTGTCTAATGGCTGTTGCAATAAAAATGATCAAACAGTAACACTTGTTGCAAAGAAGAAAGTGTTTCCTATGTTGCAATGTTTGAGACATGTCATTTCCTTTCTTCAGTCTCACTTGAAGGTATAAAAGGTTCTTCCATCAAGAGATGTTTTCCATTTTCTCGCTCCTTATTGAGCTTCTTTTATTCGTATTGGGAGAAATCCTTTTGTGAGTGTAGCAAGACAGCCCTGGCTAATGCGGCCTGAATGCAACCTGAATTTTAAGGTGAAATAAGTCCGTCCATTACTCAAATGGTTAGACTGCCATAAAAACATCTCCATAAAAAAAGCCCAACATGTTCTCATACCTAAACAACTAAAAGGGTCAACTGCCAATGACTATGAAAACACCCATCAGCCAAAACATTATGACAACCTAGGCACCCTGGTGGTCATAAGGTTATGAAGCCCCATGTGCAACAAACTGTCTATCAGAACCAGCATTAACTTTTTCACCTGTCTGAGCTAAAAGTAGCTCGTCTGTTGGATCGGACCACACAAGCCAGCCTTCGCTCCCTACGTGCATCAACAAGCATTGGCCACCCATGACTTTGTATTTGGTTCACCACTTCTTTGGACCCCTTTTGTTAGTAGTGACCACTCTAGACCAGAAACACCCCACTAGAGCTGCATTTTTGGAGATGCTCTAACCCAGTTGTTTAGCCATCACAATTTGGCCCTTGTCAAAATCCTCACGCTCCCCATTTTTCCTGCTTCTAACACATCAACTTGAGGACAGAATGTGCACTTGCTGCCTAATATAACCCACCCACTGACAGGTGCCACGATAACCAGGTAATCAGTGCTAATCACTTCACCAGTCAGTGGTCATAATGTTATGGCTGATTGGGGTATATGACTGTTGGAGAGTACCAGCTACGGGCATACCAGACCTTCGTTGTATCAGACAATCGTCTACTAAATGTTGTAAAACGGTTGCACTTTGGTTGGGTTTAGAAACCAAAACCACTTGCTTAGGTTGAAGAAAAGATCATGGATTAAGTTAAAATAAGTAGTTAAGTTGCATGTGTAAGTTAAATGTAAACCTTTGGTTTTACACAGGACATGAACAACGGTATCCTGGGTGAAAGTCTGGGTGTTTTTGTCACATTCCTCCACCCTGACCTCTTCCCTACAGACTTTGGCGCTCTTTATACCTTTCTCCCATCAAAATTTACTACGGCCACTCGAGGTTGTCGTAATAAGCTGGTGAGTACGGACTGAAAGAAATAGTGTGATTCAGTCTGTCTGACTGTACTTTCTGTGATGTGTAGTAGCACTCGAATGTCTCCAGTCACTTCAACATAAACATAAAGATTTGTCCTTAACAGAATGAAGCAGTAGCTTCACAAAAGTTATTGAAAATGTTTTTCAGTGCAAGTGCAAAGCGAGGAGAATTGGTGGATTAACAATACAAAGATCTAAACCTGACAGTTTACTTGTCTCTGTTACGAGGTACAAAACTGCACAACTTCTTTTTCAGCAGAAACTACAGATTGGTACATTTCAACACGTGCAAAGATTTAGTCACACGAATACTCTGCAGAAAATGTTTATCACATCATGTTTACCAGTAAGTGTTTGTTAAGTGGATGAGTTGCTCCACCTTTCTTGCTTGTTTAAAAATCACCAATTTGTGGCGGAGGATGTGCAGTTTAAGGTTCTTTAATGTATGTTTCCGCTGGCTTGATGTGACTGCAGCTGATTCCAGGCCAGTACACTTATCCAAGGCGGAGTGCCAAGGCATAATGAGACATTTGGTTGTGAAATTCAGAATCTGACAGAATGCATTAAAGCAAAGCAGACTGCAGATACAAACAGAACAGCCAGGCCAAAGTGATGACTTCCCATTTCCTACCAACTATATCATATTTCCCTTTGCTTCCAGCCAAACAAATGACCAAATTGTGCAGCGACTGTGCCATTGTTTGGACACAGATTCCTATTGTTTGTCATATTAGATACATCGGATACATCTGACAAAAGCCATTACTGGTCATGTCACTCAGTTGTTTTTGCCTTTCACCTGCTAGAAATTTTAGAGTATGAAATACTGGCTTTGGCTTTGCTGCATTTGTTGTTGCTTTGTTTTTTGCAGAAGCTACATAAAGAATTCATTTCTAGTAAGGTCATTTTCTTGACATGGCAGGACCTTACTTGTCGCTCACACTGAGTCACGAGGTCAGGGTGTCCCGCCCGGACTTTTTACAGCGCCAGCGTGCCCTTGTGATACCAAACAAACACAGACCATGTGACAACTATCATCTAAGGGAACAAATAATGTGACAGCTTCTCAAGCTCCCAGGCAGCCTGCTCTGCCCGCGGGGAGTAAATAAATCAGATTTTTCATATTTCTGAAATGGTTAGATTGAGCTTGGGCATGAGGTCAGATGTAAAGATGGAGGAAGTCTGACTTTTTACATGCCTGCTGCTATGTTGTTTTTGCTTTCCACTGCCAGTACTATAAACTACTAAAAATGCATGAATACCTAACAAAATCAAAGATCAATAAATACATATATGGAAAAAAATAAAAAAAGACTACCTGTTAGAAAAAGGGCTTGCAAATGAGTTTGTGTATATTCCATGTGGATAAGCAGATCTCTACACATCTATGAATAAGTAATCAGCTTGTTCACGTCCTGCGGGATTTACTAACAAGAAAAGCAATCAGACACAAGCATGTGTAAAAGAAAAGCACTCGAAATTCCTACTGCACTGGCCGCTCTTCTGTAACTTTCAAATGGGCAACACAGGAGAGGGACACATTTGAACCAGAGAACAGATGTTCCCAAGCAAAAAATACTCTCCCCACTAGTCAGATATAGTAGATATCTGGAGACACACAGATCAGACGAGACAGCGTTCTAAGATACTGCGGACGCTTGGACAAGAAATGACCTTTAGCTGAACTCCTGCAGTGTCACAAATAGGCTCATTCTGATTTAGATGCTCTCCTCCAGCATCCCTCTGGCAAAAACAGAGAGAAGAACAATAGGACAGTCAAATGTATCCTAATTCCAGCTGGAGACGCTAATCCAGTTCAGAGACAGCAAGGAAATGGGCTTGTGAGAGCAGACCTGGCAAATACATGCAGATGAGGATGATTATCCTGCAGATGAGCGGAAAGATGAAAACTAATTTAATAATAAGACCAGAAAATTCTCCAAGATAACAGGGATCTAGAGACCAATCCAAGACCCATCTGGCCCGCCCAGCATACACCAGAGCCATTTTCTATTTACACAGTGGTGCTGAAAGCTGAGGAGCAGCGTTGTGATGTAAAACAACCAATTTACAACAACAATTGAAAAAAAAATGATTTTGTTATAATATGGGTAATTACAGTTAATAAGATTGGGAAAGTAACAGAGTAGTACATTTCATAGTATGGTACTGTATTATTATTATTATTATATTATATTATGGAATATTACCATTGAGTTCTGCTTCAAAGGGAAATATTATACTTTTTACTTTTTACATGACATTTGACAGCTATAGTAACTAGTTACTTTTAATTAAAATACATTTACTTAAGTATACTTACTATAAGTGATGGAAACTTGTATCAACACACTATTTTGCCAAAGACATAAGTTTAATGGTTATTTTACATGAGAGATTTCTGTATCTCTTGTTTTTTACTGGTTTACTTGGTTTGAAGTGGGCGGGGCTCAGTTAGAAATAGGTGATGTCACATGCTTATGTCCACCAATCAACATTTGACTCAGAATGTGATGACAGTTTGTGGGTTGTTTTGTTACTGCCAATCAAATCTGATCAAAACACACCCACACAGCCCTGATGAAGTAGATTAACTGAGTCTTTAAATGTTAAACTTCACAAGAATGTCTTAAAAATGTTTTTTTTTTTTTTTTTACTTTGTTGCTGTCATGAATATTATTATATGTTTGTACTTTTTACTTCACTACATTGATCTGACCAAGTTACTAGTTAATTTGCTGATTTCCAAAGCTTAAAATGCATTTTTATACTATAGACAACCCAGCAGCACATAAAGCAGTTCAAAACAGCTGCACCCTAAACGCTTACACAGTTAAATAATGCCTTATGTCCTTATACCTGGTCACCATATAGTGTGTAACAAACCATTAATAATTTGATTAAATACTGCTTATAAATGCTAGAGGGGCTTTATGGCTGCTTACGTACATTTTGGCAATGCTGTTTTAATGCAGGACATTTATTTAATTAATTAAGTAGTATTTCTAAACTGTGGTATTTCTATTTTTATTTAAGTGAAGTAGAATAATTCGTCCACTAGTCTGCATATTTTGTTTTACCTGGAGGAATGTGATCCATAATAGAAAAGCAGCGTTACCGTATCTCACAAATTCATGGTAAGTCACTCTGTTGGTGTACCTACACATTAACTATGCCATTTGTGTCATTGGGAGGGTTTCATACTTATTTATTTGCCAAAACATGCATTACTTTGATCTATCTGCTTGTACCTTGGCAGAACACCTACTCTACAAAGACACATTTGAGTAATATGTACCTTTTCTGGGGAATGATTACAATGCAAATTACTTTGTCAAATCATACATCGTCCTCTAAACTAAAACTGTACATTTGTACAAGCACATACTTCAGCTTGGCTGGAATAAAATGCAGAATACCTTCCCACACTGTCTGTGTTTTATGTTTTCATTTGTTTAACATTTTATATAGGGCACTTGGAGTATGTAAAACTCAGTCTGTGTCCCAGATTTTGCAGGTCATTATGGTAAAGGCTTATTGATATGTGTATTACTGTACAGGTGCAGTAAACCTGGTGCCAGATCTGCAGAAATAGGGTATGTGAGGATGCGTGAATCTGTTTATCAAGTTGTTTTTTATAACCAGAGACAGATTCAGTCGCATTCAAAATTGTTGTTTCTTGTGTACACATTGTTGAAGCGTGCTAATGTTGATCCATTAACAATCACAGATTGCTTACCTTGCCAACATAGAGTGGCTCATTTCCTGTGTACTCCTCCAATACGAAGAACTGGTTCCATACCCAGCTGCGTTTGTGCCTGTGCAGGACCTCCCAGGGGTCTGGATCAGAGTGTGGGGACTTCTCCAGATCCCCAGAGCTGGGATTCAGCCCCCAGCATCCCCTCTCCCGCAAGGGAAACAGGAGTGCCAGGAGAGCCAGGGCTCTGCATATGCCTGAGCAACACCACCCCATCATCTGGGCCTCCTCCAAAAAGCACTGAGGCCAGAAGAGGAGCAAAAACTAAAAAAAGACAGTAGGGCTGAAATGTCAAAACCCTCAGGGTTTTATCCACACAGTCCCCGACCCTGTGTTTCACCAGAAAGCAAGAGCAGTCAGACCCTGAAAAGAGCACATGGGTTGAAAAAGAGTCAAGCTCTGCATTTTGCTGTGTTGCTCTTCTTTTTTTCCTGATTGGAGACTAAAAGTGGGGTAATTCCCTCCACTTTGGAGCCAGGGAGTTGACATTAAAGCTGGCTAACAGGGTCAGTGGCGACTGGGCAGGCTTCAACACACCAGGCTGTATAATTGGCACCTATCAGAACAGAGAGAGAGAGAGAAAAAAAAAGGAGAGAGACAAAGACATAGAGGAGAAAAGAGAGAAAGTACCGTCAGCAAAATTGCCTCTGTGACCGCAGTCACTTTAGACAGCAAGTAATGTGCTTGCTGATGCAATGATAATGACATTTTTCACCAATCATAAAGAAATTGGTCAAAAATGAATAGACAGTAAATATGGTACATACAGTCAACATAACGTCCTTCACATACACACACTCACCTACACACATGCCACAGGAAAATTGGGCGAGGTCAAAGTGTTAATAAGGGTAAGATGGAGGGGATAATGACCTGGACTTTTCAATGCACATAAGCAAAGAGATTTCACAGTGAATGAAACAACAATGGCTGCGCAGAATAACAATCAAATGCCACTCAGGCTGGCTCCCAATTATCCGCGCTTTACCTCACCAAGGTCATTATTATGTCACATTTTCTTTGTATAAGATCATGGCATAATGGTGGCGGGGTTCGCAACTCAACACTAACAAGCCACATGATCTGTGTGGCGAGCTCTCATCGCCGAGATTAAAAATAAATCTGAGCTGTCAGCAGCATGATGGCCCGAGCGCTCCTGACCTCTACTCCGAGCAGTCTGTTTGCCGGCCTGAGCACATGCAAGGGGATCTGTCTCCCTGCCATCGTCATGCCGTGACAGATCCCCCAAGATGCCAGAACATGAAGACTTGTCAAAGCAGAGAAAAGCATCAGCTCCTGACAGATAATGTTCTTTGTGTCACAACACATCCTGGCAGTCCTGAGTAGCTGAGCAATCACATAAACTTCATAATATCGCTGGTATTATCTCTCTATATTGTCACTTAACAATGACTTCAACAAATTCCCTCAATAAATATTATGAAGGAGCAAAACACTCCACACATGGAGCCAGTGAAAATGTGCAGCAGAGCTCGCAGGGAAATTTATGGAAAAATCTTGGGATGATACTGACTCAGAGATGCCATTTAAACTTCAGGAGGTCTTCTGAAAGCAGACGTTTAGAAAACTGAGAGCTTGACCGCACGTATATTTATTCCCTCGCTGACCTCTCTTTCTCTCTCCTCTGCACTGAGTATTGGCAGGGCCCTGGATGAGGAAGGTAATTGCTTTGGCATAAAGTGACCTCTTTCTTCCCACACAGATTCTCCAGTTCTCATTTTACTCCCCCCCCCCAGCAAAATAAAAACAGCACACCACACATCCTGTGGAAGTGTTTTTTTGTACTTTGCCACGGCAAAGTCATTATCCAGTGATAATAATTAACAGGGAAATAAATCATAACAGCGTGATTGTCATCTCTGCAGACACCTAGATGTTTGTGAGAAGCATCCTAAACATATGAGAATCTATTTTAAAAAACGCCTCAATTATTAATTCTTTTTGTTTTATTCCCCTTTCTGTTCAAAGTGCAGAAAGCACATGGACACCTACGAGGCAAAACTTTATCCAAGAAGCCATAAAGCTGTGGAAACGTTCATCCTGATGTGTTCGTTCTTTTAACATGAACTAGAATACAATAACCCGACAGACAAACACACAAAGTCAATGCCTCTGCATGACAATTTAATGGTAGAGGTGGAAAGTGGAGCAGATCTGGCTTCAGGGCAGCACGAGTTGTGAAGGCAGGTTGCAGCGATGGTATTGTGGGAGAGGAAATCGGTGCAGGGTCAGTTTGAGCCGAGCGGACGAGTTAATGCTTCTCGTTTCGCTAAACCCTGAACACTGGAAGAGATGGGAGTCAGATATAGACCGGAGATAACGCTAATGTAGTTGTGGGTGCTGCAGTGTGCTCAATAAGGCAGATATTGGCTTGTTATTAAATGAGTTTTTGCTGATTTACTGTCTACTTGATTTGCCCAAATTATTAAGCAATTCATGCTGCAGGGAAATCAATTATTTCAATACATTTTAACTGTTAATCATTTCAAGAATTAAAGCGTATAATGTCAAATCTAGCTTGAAATTAACTGCTCTTCTTGCAAATAAAGACACACAAGCACAAAGAGATGGAGGCGACAAGGGAGTATTTTCTCATGAGCACTTTGATTTCTTCTTCCTGTTGGTGTCAGGTGATTGACAGTAAGCAGAGCATAAAGCAGCGCTGATGTGAAAACACTCAGCTTGGGCACAATGAAGTCACAACAAAACAGAAAGAAACTTTGGCGAAAACCAAATGAAGGCGTCATGTTTACTGTGATGGATAATCTCGCTCGGTGGAAGTTGTTTTTCACACTGTACATGAGTGAAAACCAGGCCTGATGTCTGCGAGTATGATGACTGACTGTGGAGCCCAAAGATAGAAAACAAAAAATGTAAAGGAGGAGGGCAAACTGAGAGAAACAAAGGCCTTATGCCTTAACTATGAGATATCAAACTGCCTATTATTCTTCATTTGAAGGCAGTTTTACCCTTCTGCCTTCAAGCACTGGCAATGTTTTGGTGCCAAACGCTCTAAATGCTCCACTTGGTTTTCCACCCTGCAGAGAAAATCAAACTGGTGCCTTTTCTTATCATTTTAAAATATTCAAATATCAGCACAAAATATCCTCTTCTGGCTGACTCAGTCCAGCACCAGCCCTTCAAAAATGGTCATATTTGACTTCCTGTAGAGAGAGGCAGACTCATCGCTGGGCAGTGTCAAAGTGATGACGCTAAATTAAGTGAAAATGTGAGATAAAGCCGTGAATGTAAAGCCTCCCAGTCATCCCCCGGCTCTGTTTCTCTTACACACAGTGTTATAATCCCATTTGCCAGTCTCACAACAGGATTACCAGAGCTACAGCGCTCAGTAACCAATCACACGCTTCCTCTGATCCATATTCTCCTCATTGTGTACGTTCAGAGTGTCTTCACTCATGGGCCAAAATACACAACACAAACTGCTGAGAACTTAAGTTAATTACGGTTCGAGACGCTTCATAAAGGCTGTTTATGGGGTCGTTTGTGCTCCATCATTTTGTATCATTTGCTGAGGGAACCCAGCATATAGATCAGGTTTTGGATGTGTTTCAGAGAAATTTGAAGCGCTGCTTGTAATAAAAAATGAGCAGTTTTCAAAAATAATAATAACATGGCCCTTCATTGATTTTTCCTGGACCTTCCTTCTCTGTTTGTCTCTTTCTGGGGGAAATCAGAGCACAGGGTCAGCTACAGAGCCCATAGCTGGTGGGTCTTCAAGGACACTTGCAGTACATACAGAGCAGAGAGTCTTGCTGACGCAGGAGCTTGAACCCGAGTCCTCTGGCTGAAGGGTGGTCTCCCCACTCACACATTTCTGATGCCTAGTTCATTTGAATTCATCTCACATCCCTTGCTAGTCACATTCTGCACGGAAAAGACACAATGCAACATCTGTAAAGAGTTTAATGAATTGTTAAATAGAGTTCTTCGCAAAGACAGGAATGTGCTCTCCAGAGCTGCAGAATGAAACAGTAAGTGGATAACTTAGATATGACACTGACAGCTACCTTCATTGATTTTAAATTCATATTTCCGCAATAAAGGCAAAGCTTTTGTTAAATGAAGGTTTTTACTGAAACATTTTTGCAATGTTCACATTTTCAAAATCTTTAATCTGAGACCTTAAGTTCCACACATTCACAGACACATAAATATCTCTTCCTGTCCTTGCAGCGACATGCTGTAATTTATAAATGCTGCTGATGGGTTGTGCAAAATACTATATCATACTGCATATTCCACTCTCTATGGGACCATAGGGCTTACAGGCAACAAAAACATTTTGCACAGTCAGAGATCTCATATAGGTTGATGCATTTTGCCTCAAAATAAACTTGCACTGCAAGAAATATCGATCGTTATAAGTCATTTTATTGTGTATTGATCCACATTAAACAAAGCGGGGACATTCTGCCAATTCCCGGGACGCTTCCACTCATTCCCACTGCAGATATAAATGTAATGCATTTCATCAAAACATGTGGGGGTATATTAACCTGTTTTTACTTCAGAAAAGTATATAAGTTATTTTTTTTAAACTGCTTGCAGTTTTTTTCACTTGCTCACAGAAAAAAAAAAAAAAAATACAGCACGTAATCTCTGACAATATCTCTTTGCAGTGTAAATCAGCAGGTACCCCCTGTACTCGGCCTTGCGCACCGATGTGACCCGACTGCGTTGACCCTCCTGTTAAGTATCAATCATTGCGTATTAGCTGTCAACACCTGCACAATGCAGAAAAAAAGTTCTCAGGGCGCACCTGTTCCCGAATCAATAAGAGACGTCTGTCCAATACAAAAACAGCTCGCATCATTAACACAGATCGATTAAACACCTTAACAACTTCAGGGGTTTAGCGAAATAAAGCGCAAGAGGACAGAGGACGGTGCCAAATAAACACATGATGGAATCGGCCAGCACGGAAACACCGACAGTAAAATTCTCTGTGAGCGACCGCCGCAGGAAACCTGTGTCCGTGGAATACTAATTGCAGACTAAGCGACGGGACAAAAAATGCACAGAATACCAAAGTAGACCATAAATTAACTGAGATGGATGGTGGGAATGGGGGGAAAATAAACCCGACACATGATTGTAACTGTCGCTCCACTGCCGCTTTGGAAATCTCCTGGAATTACTCACCAAAAGAAGGTGGAATAACTTCACCGCCGCACAGATGGTGTCTGGTGGTAAAAGTTGTGTTTTTTTCCTCCCCACGCACCACGCAGAGGAAACCGGCTCATGTCAGAATAAAGAGTTTCAAAGTTTTCATGGTGAAATTAGTCCTGATGGCGGAGCAGGGGCTGCTGGAGATCGGCTACTGGATCGCGCGTAAATGCTCTCACCCTTGGCAGGGATGTCTGATCCTCTCTCTCTCTCTCTCTCTCTCTCTCTCTCGCCGTATCCTGCGCAGTGCTGCCTCCGTGCAGGGAACCCCAGCTGCAGGGTTTTGGGTATATATCTCCCTCTCTTTCTCCCTCTCTCTCTCTCTGTCTCTTACATAGGCAACAGGGGACGCGCAGCAGCGGAGAGTCAAAACGCCGGATGAGACAGGAAACGCTCTCATCTGAGCCAAATCCTCGCTGACTGGAGTGGAGAGAGCCTATCGAAATAGTTTGACCAAAATAAGTTGGCGGGGAGGGAGCCAGAAAACACACGCAGCGTATTGGCAGAGAGAAAGAAGGACCGAATTTTCCAACCTGCCAAGTTTTTGGCAGCAGATGGCATGTGTACTGGTAAATGATTGCCTTTGGTGGTGAAAAGGAAAATCAATACAAAATTCTTGACACCTTCAACCAATGAGAGGATTCTAGCACCCCCCCACCACCCACCCCCCTTCCTTCACCTTGAGAATTAATTAAATCCTGCATGTTAAAATAAAATAAAATTGACTTTATGCTTTTGCATAAAAGTTGCGTAATGTATAGCCTATTCTTATTCAAGGTTTCCATTTGACATGTTTCCTTCATTTTGTTTTACCTTGTACAATTCACAAATTGACTTTTTAAATACCCAGTTTTTTAGGTGGACTTCTGCATGGATATCTGGGCTCCCATTTCTATTTGTTTTTCCTCCAATTAGCTGCAAACTGAGCTCCTGCGGTGACAGAAGAATGCAGCACAGGGCTGGCCTCTCTAAACTACTGCACCTCTACACTCACAGACCTTTGAAACCAACCAGTATATGTTACATTGCTAATTAGTGACAGTAAACATACACCATGCGCCAGCGTCTCCACTTAATAACACACACATTTGCACAGAATATAGCCTAACACTCTTAAAGCCAGTCAAGTCGGTGTAAAGAGTTTGAACTCTGGAGCTTTATTTTGTTTCTGAGCAGGTGGTTTACATATATTTATTTCATAGTATATACACCTGTTCCCACATAAGAGAACATTGCATTTCACTTTAAACACAGCCCTGATCATTAGTCACCCAAGGATGATCTTCTGTGTATTTTCCTCCATGCTATTTGCATTTTTTAAGAATACATTACAGTTGTGCTGCTGCTTTTGTCTTCTCTGCTCTGTCATTTAGGAAGAGAGCATTGACCCAAACTAATAGAAAGAGCAGCCTCTGTCTGTCATACCTGGAAGAGCAGTTAGCAGAGCTGAAATTAGGGAGATGGGACAATGGACAGGTAAAAGATAAGTACATTATAGTAGGGTGAGAGGAAGAATAGCCTGATGTCGTTGGAGGCGAAGGGAAAGGAGCTCTCAAGAAAGGGAAGTTAAAGGAGAAGACAAAAGGAAGGAGAGTGTACGCTGGACTAAATAAGAACTCAACTTAAAGAGAGACAGTACAGAGAGAGAGAGGGTGTGTGATAATAAAGGGAGAGGTGAAAGGGAGGAGAAGAGGGAGGTGTATCGCAGGAGGGGGCAGCGGGGTGGTGGGCTGCAGTTCAGCGGTGAGAGTTATTTAATTGGAGAGTGACATTGGGAGCCCGGCTCGTCAGCTCTTCCCCATCAATCACGCGCGGTCAGGAGATGCCTGAGGTGATGTGGCCCGCGCCCCGCTCCCTCTGGATTCCACGGCCGGCCCCGGCATTTAACCGCCATGCCTCCATTACATCTTCTCCACCCTTGCCAATCTCCCCTCCACCCAACCCCCTCATCAGGATGCTCTGACCTCTGCTCACCTGGACTACTGTTATCTGCTCCCCTGTGACACACTGCTTGATGGGTCTTTTTGTTCACAGACTAACAAGGAAAACAGTGAAAGGATACTGTAGCTGCTTATGGAACATTAATAAAAAGATGACCTCCAAGGACAATCGGCCACTATATAGCTATACAGCAGTATCTCAGTAGCTGCATTCAGCTGTTTATCCATTACTTTTAGCCATCTTAAAGGTCCATTGTGTAATATTTAAGTGGCTCTATTGGCAGAAATGGTATATTATATATAAAGGTATGTTTTCAGCAGTGTATAATCAACTGAATATAGGAATCGTTATGTTTTTGTTACCTCAGAATGAGCCGTTTGCTTCAACCATTTACTCATTTGCCTACTAACAGTTTCAACAGTTGTTCACTACTTTCAGTTAACAATGTTGCTATCTACTAATTCTAGCTAGTTATTTGAACTTAATCCGTGATTTCTAGCTATGTATTTCAACACTGTAGGTTATTTGTTAAATGTAACTAACAATTTCAACTATTTAACAATTTTTTAACTTAAGACTTCTCTGCTCACTTTCTAACTAGTTGTCACACACTCTTAATTGCAAGTAGTGTTCAGTGTTAACTTATACAATATTCTTTTTTTTAAATGAGTTGTGTTACTCTTTCTTTCTGTCAATCTTGCCACATACTACCCCTGAAAACTGCAGGCATATAATACATGGATATATATGGATCAATACTCAGAACAGCTAAATAGATTTGATGAGTATGTTAATTGATGGCCAATCTCTGACCTGCTAAAAGACAGTTGACATTATAATTCCAGTAACTGCCTTTCACCATCATTGGAAACAGATGATTGTAACATTGACTGGCCAATTTCAGCTCTAAACAAGGTATTGATTTCCCCAGTGGACATTTAAAGAAAACATGCTGCTGCTCACAGCTAGAGAGCTGTCATAACATATGTTATCTTTTTAGAACAGCACTACACAGACAAAAGCACTAAACACTGTCAAGCACAGCAGACAAGAGTTGGAGAGTAGTGATGAAATAACCACACATGACCTGGTCCTTCTTGTTATACAGATGCAGTTAAGAAAGTCAACATTGAAATACAGTAATGTCCTTAGAACTGCAATTTAATTAATTTTGATTCAAGTTTTTGAGTTTATGAAAATAGAATTCACTACACTGTTTCGGCCTTTGCGTTCTTTAGTGCTGGCGGAGCCATGATTCAAAGCAAGTGACCTTTTTCACACCACGATCTTGACAGTGGGATCCTGATTTATCATCAGACTGAATTCCATTTAGTGGTGGTTCTAATTCATCTCTGACTCCTTCTCTGCTCCATAATTGTACCAAGACATTTGTACCCAAGTTTAAATGGCCCCTTAATTGTTATTTTATTTTATTTAATTCTTTTTGTTGATTGATTTTTCCTTCGGTTGAGCTCAGACACATCAGGAGCAGTGTTTCTCTCAGCGAGGCTCAGCCAATGTGGGTTTTGCATAGCACACAGTATGTGAGCATGCATTTCACTACATGGTGTTCATAGGGCTGCAGAGAGCCGGGGATCAGAGGGAGCAGAGGGGCCTTGATGTTCAAGGGACAAGGCCGGGGAGTTGACGTCCCCCTGACCCTGGCACCACGACCAAAATACAAAAGTCAAGACTTATTTGCATATGCTGCATCAAAACATTCCTGCTCTTCCTCTTTGAGAAGCAGGGATTTGGACTAATCATCCAGCAAGTATTGAGCGATTACATTTTCATCAGATGCAATGTAAGAGGGTCGAAAGATCAAGTGAACTAATGGATGACCTAATCATGGGGGATTGGCTGTATCGATTCAGATGGTCATATCCTCATTGTCTGTCAGGCCACTGAAGCTGGAGGCGGATACAATCCCTCACTGGCTGAAACCACCATATTTAAGAAACCCTCATTCAGATTACACTAATTTAGCCCATACCTTTCCTATTCCCCTGAGGGTTAAATAGATTACGGTGGAGGAATGGCAATCTTGCTGAGTTGCAGCTTAGAACTTGTCTTGCAGAGGGTTACTTCGAATAATTTAATGTAACAGGTTTTTATCAACCCTACTCCCTTTTAGGTATTTTATTTCTTTCTCATATTTCCTCATGGGAGATTCTGCAGTGCACAGTACCTCTGCTTGCACCCTCCATATATAAATTGTCTTAATCCTCATTGATATACAGTGAGTTGAAAATGTTGTCATGCTTGCAGATGCAATTTTGCACACAAGCAAAATTATGACTATGGTTGGTGACACTAGCTGCCAACACTGCAGAGACAGTCATTCTTCAAGGACAATCTTCTGCATCTGTGTGAATAATCAATGTTACTGAAAGTTTATCATGAACTCGTGGCATCTTTCATATAGCATCATGCAGTATCACTTCTGCAAAGCACATCTAGAGGTAAAGTGACATTCATTCTTCCTCAAGAAGATCAAGACAGGCTCTTAGAAAGAGAAAAAAAAAATCTAGGTAAATACTTGAGATAGATAACGAGCTAGTACAGAGGTCATACTCAGCAATTTCCCTCCAGATGCGTCACAGCAGGTTCTGAAAGAGAAACGTCTCACTGCAGACAGACATGTTCATTCACCTCAGTTTGTGTCGACTGAGACAGCATCCTGATCCGAATCCTAATGACACACCAACTTGCTAGCATTCAGTGGTCTGTGTGTCACAGAGCGAGAGAGCCGTGGCAGCTCGGCTGTGCTCTCAATTCACACTCAGATCTGCACCTACAAAATCTCTGCAAAAGGGAAATAAGTCTGTCAGAGGAGATCCTCCTTGTCAACACAACCACTTTAATACACTGTAATATACACTGCATGAGAGTATGGCTCTTGAAACCTCGGGTTAAATTTCAAAAAGGCATTTGGTTTTCATTCTTTCTCCACTGACCAAAAATAGCAAGAAATGTTTACAGCTCAATTAATTAAGTTTTTAGCCACATTCTAAGTTATAAATGAAAGGAGTTCTCATAGCAACAATTCACAGAAAATGATCACCCATCTCCCTTAGCCTTGTTTTGGTTGCACAGTTTTCATTTCATCAACCTCATTTACATTAGCAGCCAGGAGCGCTTTTCACCAAAAATGCTCCCACAAACCCACCTTGCACTGCCTGCCCAATACAAAATGGAAATCCGACCCCACGCTAACCTCTAGCCACTATTGTTGATTAACAAATAGTGTCTTCTCGCTGCGTCACATATAGCACCCACCACTGTAGCTGCCAGTAGTTCCTCAAAGGAACACTGTAGATGGATTTTTGTGTGATCTCATGATTTCATGAACTTGCAACTCCAGCTAGCTAGGCTATACATACCATGCATCTGTTTCAGTATTCACACGTGGTCAGGCTGGATTTTGACAAATGTACTTCTGTGGCGTGGTAAGAAGCTGGAAATAGCGTAGGTTGCTAGCAGGCTAACAACAGCAGTCCACAAAGAAGCGGGGTGAATTCACAATCGAACCGCAACCTTTTCCTCATTAATATGAATGTGAGCACAGCTTCATAAGCAAAATGGAGCATGGTATCTAATAATGTAAGCTAGGGTAGAGCTGTTCTGACCAATGGAAGAGCAGACTGCAGGAACTAATGTAGGCTTGAGAGTATACCTAGCCATATATTGGGGGCGGCAGTAGCTCAGT